>NW_027361676.1:15720000-16320000 GCF_039654945.1 Dendrobates tinctorius
CTGGCTGGGGGGGCCCTAGGCAACTGCTGGCCCTGTATGCCTGCAGGTGCCAGGGCCCACCAGATGCCAGGGCCCACCGGAGAATTCACCGGTTCCCCGGTGGGCCAGTCCGACGCTGTATATATCTATAGATAGATATATAATACCAATGCCGATGTTTATTAATGAACAATATGTTGAATTTGGAAAAATATGGCATTGACTCCCACGCAATTTTCAGCACCAGAGAGGGGAAAGCCGACAACTGGGGG
This sequence comes from Dendrobates tinctorius, assembly GCF_039654945.1. NCBI lineage: Eukaryota > Metazoa > Chordata > Amphibia > Anura > Dendrobatidae > Dendrobates > Dendrobates tinctorius. The sequence goes on from NW_027361676.1 coordinate 15,720,252, forward strand.
CAGATATTCATAGCCTAGGAAGGGACCATGGTTATTGCCCCCCGGCTACAAACATCTGCCCCCAGCCACCCCAGAAATGGCGCATCTCAATGATGCGCCAATTCCGGCACTTAGCCTCTCTCAGCTCACTGCCATGTAGTGGTCGCATGTGGGGTAGTATTTATGGGGTTGATGTCACCTTTGTATTGTAAGGTGACATCAAGCCCGGTTAGTAATGGAGAGGCATCATTAACACTGATCCATTATTAATCCTATAGTTGTTAAGGAATAAAAAAAGACACAGTCAGAAAAAAGTCTTTTACTGAAATAAAGTACTGCAAAAAAAGCGGTCTATAGGAACGCTAAAGGAGAGGCAAAGACCAATAAAAAAGTTTAAAGCTCAGCTTTTAATCTTCCTCCAATACCCAAAAGCTGAGTTTTAAACTTTTTTATTGGTCTTTGCCTCTCCTTTAGCGCTCCTATAGACCGCTTTTTTTTGCAGTACTTTACTAAATTTCCTCTTTTTGAGGACTAGCAGCAGGAGCAGCTTGGAGGGCAGTTGTGTGTGAGGGGACTTGCGGTTGCTGGGCGACACTTAAAAACTCCAGGATCTTTGGTACAGTACCTACGCCTGGGGTCGGCTACAGGATCACGGGTGGAAGCCGGCGAGAGACGGACCGAACAGGAGAGCGGAGTTTGCTGACAGCCACGTGCAGTGCCCTCCCTAGGTGAGAGGAGACGTTTCCCACCCACCACTAATGTTTAGGCTAAGTGCACACGTACCGGAACTCTTGTCCGCGGGAAAATCGCATTTTAAATTCCCGCGATTTTCCCGCAGAAAAACTAGCGTTTTGCAAGCGTAATTAGCTTGCAAAATGCTAGCGTTCTCCTAGCGATCTGTAGCATCGCTTGGAGAACTGATTGACAGGTTGGTCACACTCGTCAAACATAGTGTTTGACGAGTGTGACCAACTTTTTACTATTGAGGCCGCCTATGCAGCATCAGTAGTAAAAGATAAAATGCAAAAAAAATAAAAAACGGTGTTATTCTTACCCTCCGACGTCCCGCACATCCGTTCCCAGTAATCCTTTGCAAAAATGCCCGCGATGACGTCCGTTCTCGCGGGATCGCGACGTCTCGCGGTAATTCACGATGACGTCGCGCGAATGACCGCGAGACTTCGCGATCCCGCGAGAACGGATGCCATCGCGGGCATTTTCGCAAAGGTTTACTGGGAACGAGAGCGTGAAGAGAAGCGGGAAGGCTGCGCGGGACGCCGGAAGGTGAGAATAACAATATTTTTTATTTTTAAATTCTTTTTTTTACAGGGATATGGTACCCAAAGCCCGGAGGACAGTCTCCTCTCCTCCGGACCGTGGGTACCATCCGCAATTGTTCTGCTTACTTTCCGCATGGTGTGCACAGCCACATGCGGGAAGTAAGCGGAACAATGCATTCCTATGGGTGCGGGATCGCCGCGATTCCGCAAATTAATGAGCATGCTGCGGTTTTTACCGCGAAGCGATTCCGCCGCGGTAAAAACCGCAGCATTAGCACAGCATTGCGGAATCCCATAGGAATGCATGGGATGCTTATTTTTCACGTTTTCGTGGCAAAATCGCGTGATTAAAACCGCCGCGGAAACGCAAAAAAAAGCCACGTGTGAACTCAGCCTCACACTGGAGTTGTGCAAGGGTGGCACAACCCCCCAAGGTGAGCACCCTGTTTATTTAGTTACGGAAGCCAATTTTAACACAGATACACTCATTGCGCCTCGCTTTCCATTTTTTTTCCTTTTACTGAAATAAAACACTACACAGTTTTGACATATTTATTAGATGCCTAATCCATGCACGCCCTCGATCTCATGCAAAAAAAATAAGCAAATGCTCCCTTTTTCCGATGTAGTCCATTTAATAACGAGTGTCCCACAATGATCTCCCCCAGCTGAACAGTGACATCGGGTGATGTCACTGCTCTACAGAGCCTCCCACAATGCACAGGAGACAATGTCTCCTGCAGTGCATCAGTGAAGAAGTTACCTGAGTTCATCCTCTCACTGTACTGCAATGCTGTGTGAGAATTTCCTCACACAGCGTTGCAGGTGAGAGAATGAACTTAGGGTTAGGGGACCTCTCTCCCAGCGGTGGAGGAATACAATGCGGTGGATTACCTCGACCTGTCAGTGGATGGTGGAGGCCCTGTAGAACACGTACATCACCCTATGTCACTGTTTTACATGTGAGATCATTGTGGGACACTCGTTATTAACTGGACTATGGTGGAAAGGTATGTATAGATTGGTTTATTTTTTTATTTTTGGTTACAGGAGATCGAGGGCTTCGGAGACTATGTGATTGGTGAGTATGTACTCTATGTTATATGTTGTTTGTACTGTATGTGTATATGTCTGTATTGTGTTTTTTTTAACACTTGACATGCATCGAGTGATGGGACTACTGTCCCATCATCGGCGAATGCTGTCACTGTCATATGTGACAGCATTCATAGCCGGATGGGAGCAGTAGTCCATCACACTATGCCTGGCCACACAGACCCGCACACACCAGCACACACACAGGGACATACGCAGACACACACACACACACATACATGCAGACCCCCGCACACAGACACGCACATAGTCTCCACCCACACTCCACCCACACACTTTCCTCCTCCCAATCTGCAGCGTTTCTCGCACCCACATCCGCAGCAAATCCGTAGATCTTTTTTATATCTGCGGTTTTGCTGTGGATGTTCTTAACTCAATGGAAGTCAGTGGGTGCAGAAACACTGCAGATCCGCAAAAAGAATTGACATGCTTCAGAAAATAAAGCACTGCAAATCTGCATGGATTTTTCCGCAGCATGTGCACAACAAACCTGAATTTCCCATTCACTAACATTGGCTATGGACTACGCTGCGGATTTGATGCAAATCCATGCTGCCAAAAACGCTGCCGATGCACATCTAAATCCGCAACATGTGCACATACCCTTAATGAGTGATTGGTCAGAAGTGGAGTTTTTCCAAGAGAGCGATGGGACTGTGGACAGTTTGAGGGGTGGAGGCGGGGCTGGGGTGAAACCTGGGAGGAGTCTCAAGGGTACCCCAAAAATGTTGCCAGTATGGGGCCCCAAAACTCCTAGTGGCAGCCCTGCCCTCCTTAATCCAAGAGTGCAAGCCCCAACCACAGATCTCAGCATTGACGGTCTGGCCAATTATTTCAAAGAAAAAACTGACCATATCCGACAGGAAATTTTCTTCCAATCCCCTCATACCATGTACTGTCCTCTCTCTCCCACTGCATCTAGCTCTCTCTCTGTCTCTGAACCAGTCACGGAAAAAGAATTTATCAGGGCATCTTCTTGCCCTACTGCTTGCACCAGTGACTGTATTACCTCAAATCTCCTCCAGTCCATTTCCCAAGCTGTCACCACTCACCTAACAAAAATATTCAACTTCTCTCTTCCGGATCTCTCTGCAGCATTTGACATTGTAGATCACCAGCTCCTCCTCACTATGCTCCACTCCATCAGCCTCAAAGACACCATTCTGTCCTATTTCTCCTCCTTCGTCTCTGACTGCTCCTTCACTGTATCTTTTGCTGGCTCCTCCTCCTCTCCTTTTCCCCTTACTGTTGGGGTTCCTCAAGGATCACTTCTAGGCCCCCTCCTCTTCTCCTTGTATATGTGCTCCTGTTGGACAAACAATTAGTAGATTTGGTTTTCAGTAACACCTCTATGCTGATAACACCCAAATATACACCTCTACTCTTGACATCATGCCTGGATTATTACGAAACACAAAGGACTGTCTTAACGCTGTCTCCAACAATATGTCCTCCCTCTGTCTGAAACTGAACCTGTCAAAAACTGAACTCCTTGTGTTTATTTTTTCCACTAACCTACCTATGCCCGGCATTGCTAATTCCATGTGTGGTTCTACCATTACTCCTGAGCAATATGCCACTGTCTTGGGGTCATACTTGATTCAGATCTTTCATTCACTCATCACTAGAGTTGAGCGACTTTGGTCAGATCGGGTTTCATGAAACAAAATTTGTTTCAGATGAAACTGGTCCGACTGGGGCAAAAAAAGTCGGAGTTTAGTCCGAAACCCGACCCCAATGCAAATCAATGGGGAATAAAAGTCAGCATTGAGTTGATGAATGTCATCCGCTCAATGCCGACTTACTTTTATTCCCCATTGACTTGCATTGGGGTCGGGTTTTGGACAAAACTCCGACTTTTTTTTGCCCTAGTCGGATGAGTTTCATCTGAAACAAATTATGTTTCATGAACCCGTTCTGACCAAAGTCACTCAACTCTATTCCCCAGTAGAGTTGAGCGACTTTGGTCCGATCGGGTTTCGTGAAACCCGAATGAAACAAAATTTGTTTCAGATGAAACTGGTCCGACTAGGGCAAAAAAGTCGGAGTTTCGTCCGAAACCCGACCCCAATGCAAGTCAATGGGGATAAAAGTCGGTATTAAGTGGATGAATGTTATCCGCTCAATGACAACTTTTATTTCACATTGACTTGCATTGGGGTCGGGTTTCGGACAAAACTCCGACTTTTTTGCCCTAGTCGAACGAGTTTCATCTGAAACAAATTTTGTTTCATGAAACCCGATCCGACCAAAGTCGCTCAACTCTACTCTATTCCCCAGTATTTGACTTTGGCTCATCCCTGACTTGATTTGTCTCTCCCTTCTGATACCTCTGCTACTGTCCAGTACTGACCTGTTGCTCTCTCCTGACAGTGTTTTGGATTTCCCCTTTGTACTATGTATTCTTTGGTTACGACTTGGCTCTCTGACTATTCTGTTGCCACCTAGTGGTTGTTTCGCTATGTTACTGCTGGTCTGCTTTTGAGCTGATTGTCATGCTCACACCCTGACTGGTGGGCGTGAGCCAGGGGGTTGTGGCCCCACTATGCTACAAACCAGACTACCCTGGAAGGGGCGTGACTAAGACAGCTGGCTTGGTTTTCACTGGAGCCTCTGATGGTGAGGTAAGGCTTGTGCGGCAGGCAGCTGCCAGGTGCCACTCCAGGGTGGTGTCTAGCTGTGGCTGCTGATAACACTTGGGGAGACGGTACGGGCAACAGGCACGAGTAGCAGATGGACAGATGAGCATGGCAGGTATGGCTGAGACACAGGCAGGCGGGCATGGTGGAGACACAGGCAGGCGGGCACGGCTGAGGCACTTGCAGGCGGGCACGGCTGAGACACTGGTAGCCAGGCACGGCTGAGACACAGGGCAGGCAGGCATGGCTGAGACACAGGGCAGACAGGCACAGCTGAGGCACAGGGCAGGCAGGCATGGCTGAGACTCAGGGGCACGGACCAACTGGAAAGGCACAAGGACACGGGCAGGAAGGAGTGGTGTGTGGAATAGGTAGGGTCCTGTTCACACAGCGGGTGCAGGTACTGGTACAGACAGGAAGGAATGGTGTATGGAGGAAAAGGTACAGACCTGTTCACACAGCAAATGCAGGCACTGGTACTGGTAGGAAGGAATGGTGTATGGAGGAACAGGTAGACACCTGTTCACACAGGAGGAGAACCGCATGCTGCGGAGAAGAGCTGTAGAGCAGCAAGAGGTTCTGCAGCAGTACCAGAACAAAGCAGAACCACAAGAGTACGGAGCACAGGCAGAGTCGCAAGAGTGCGGAGCACGGGCAGAGCTGCAAGAGTGCAGAGCACAGGCAGAGCCGCAAGAGTACGGAGCACAGGCAGAGCCACAAGAGTATGGAGCAGGCAGAGATGCAAGAGTGTGGCGCACGGGTAGAGCCACAAGAGTGCAGAGCACAGGGGAAGCACAGGCAGAGCCACAAGAGTACAAAGCGCAGGCAGAGCCGCAAGAGTGTGGAGCACAAGCAGAGCTGCAAGAGTGTGGAGCACAAGCAGACAGAGAGGACACAAGGAAAGACACAGCAGACAAGGAGACTGACAGAGGTAGGCCAGAGTTCAGACAAGGTAACGGTGTGAGACAAGGTACAGGACCAAGGACACAGGGACCAGGGTATACACAGGTACAAGGCAAGGCTAGGAGCAATATTACAGAGACCAGGATATTCTGCCTCCTGGAGGACGGCAAGACAGGTACGAGACAAGGCCAGAACAAAGACACAAAGACCAGGATATTCTGCCTCCTGGAGGGCAGACAGACAAGTACAAAGCAAAGCTAGGAATTAAGCCTTCAGAGAAGGCGAAACACAGGACAGGACCTGGCGACTCAGTAACAAGACATTAACTGAGTTAACACATTGCACAGGCAAGTTCCACTGGTTAGAGCTGCCCTAAATACTAGAGGCCTCTTGGTAATTGGCCAGGGACACATTAGACAGGTGCACCCTGACTCTATAAGAACCAGAGAGTTCTGGCGCCGCCCCCTATGCACACAGCCAGGAAGCATGCAAAGAGCAGACAGGAAGCAAGAGGCGCACATCATGAAGCTGACAGCAGACAGAACACACAGCAAGGCCTGGAACAGTGAGTAAGTTGGTGTGTGGGGGATGGGAGGCCATGCAATGATGCCAGCAGGGTTGTTACACTGATATTCATCTCTCTTTTATCTCTGCTGCCTACTAAAGGAGTGGGTGTATTCTGTTTAACTCTCTGTATCAACGTGTGACAAGGGCCTTACACCATAGAAGTGGCATAAATTTCACGAGAGTATAAATAGTATAAAAGTGATCGACAGGTCTTCTACTACACCCAATCCAGCAGATGGACACCCAACCAGGAGTGCTCACATTTCCAAAAATTATTGGCAGATAATACCAAAGTGGCATCAATTTCACCACAGTAGAAATAATATAATAGGGACCGACAGGTCTTCCACTATACTCAAACCAGCAGATGGACACAAAACCAGGAGTGTTCATATTTAAACAAATGAGGGCCTTACACCATAGAATTGGCATTAATTTCATGAGAGTAGAAATAGTATCATAGGGACTGACAGGTCTTCCACTACACCCAATCCAGCAGATGGACACCCAACCAGGAATATTCACAATTCCAAAAATTATTGGCAGACAATACCAAAGTGGCATCAATTTCACCACATTAGAAACAAATGAGGGCCTTACACCACAGAAGTAGCAAAAATTTCATTAAAGGAGAAATAGTATAATATAATAGGGACTGGCAGGTCTACCACTATACCCAATCCAGCAGATGGACACCGAACCAGGAGTATTCACATTTCCAAGAAAATATTGGCAGGCAATACCAAAGTGGCATCAATTTCACCACAGTAGAAATAGTATAATAGGGACCGACAAATATTCCACTACGCCCAATCCATCAGATGGACACCCAACAAGGAGTGTTCACATTTAAACAAATGAGGGCCTTACACCATAGAATTGGCATTAATTTCACGAGAGTAGAAATAGTATCATAGGGACTGACAGGTCTTCCACTACACCCAATCCAGCAGATGGACACCCAACCAGGAATATTCACAATTCCAAAAATTATTGGCAGGCAATACCAAAGTGGCATCAATTTCACCACATTAGAAATAGTATAATAGGGATAGACAGGACTTCCACTACGCCTAATCCAGCAGATGGACACCCAACCAGGAGTGTTCACATTTAAAAAACGATGCATGTTTCGGAAATGAATTTCTTCGTCAGAGGGTCAATGAATGAATTCCTCCCCTGACAAAGGAATTCATTTCCGAAACGAATGCTGGGGTGTGCGCATCATTAGGACCTGGTGGACTTTAAAAGTATACACCTCCCCTTTTCTCTCTTACATTGTCTCTTTCGCACTAATGCACTTTGAGTGCTGCATTGAGTGTTATTGTTAAGCTCTGACACCTATGCACTTTACATGACTCCACTAGGAGGTGGTTCCTCCTCACGAATTTTGAGTGTATGTAAGTATATAATTTTCCTAGATGATATTAATTATTTATTTATTTTTTGGCTGGTTTATATACACTTCACTTGTCAATCGATTTTTTACGGATTTTTAATTCACACCATATCCCCTATATTCTTTGGGGCTATTTTTGAGGATTTTTGTGCTCACATTTATGTTAATTAATTCTCATGTTTTGGATTTTTCCCTTTTTTGGGTCTGCCACTTGCAATATTGATCTTATATATATATAATTATATTCCCTTTTTTTATCTTTATTATTGTATATTCTGTCCTGAGATGTGCACATGTTTTTATATAGTACTACTGTTTGCCGCTATTATTGAATAAAGGTATATAATTTTTTATCTGTATATTCTTTGTCTGGACTTTCATGGCTATACATTCTTTTAGGATGTTTCATTTGGTCTGCATTTTTTTTTGCGCAGTGGGATTCCCAGAGTAACGCATCTTGATTGCACATTTGAAGGTTCATACATGTAGTAGTCAAATTATTGCACTGTTCACCTCTAGTCATTTTTTTTTTTCAGAGTTGGCAGATTACGTGAGTTGGCTCATCCTTTGTAGTGTCAAAAAGGGGCCAGGCTAGGCAACCCTTGCCACCACTGCAAGCAGCAGACCCGCGGAGGATGCTGGTGACAGCCACAGTTGTGGCTGAGGATGCTTTACTCGTCGTGGCTGCATCAGTACGTGTCTGCAACGTACGATGCAAAGTAACCTCCACGTCTTCCTCCTCAGATGACCTACTCAACTGTGTGCCTCTATGTTCACGCCAACTGGGATTTAAAACCTCATCATCATCATCCTCTATGTTTTCACATTCCTTGCCCTTGGAGTTGCCCTCCTCCTCTTCCCGCCCTGACAGCACAGTACAGTCAGATATCAGACTCAGTTATCTGTGTCTCATCAGGATCACCTCCCACCCAGGGGTTAATGTCTGATGACGAGGATCAGGATTCTGCTCTACTTCATCCTGACCCGGATCCAAGCTAAAAAATCTTTTTGGTATTCGTGCAGATTTCCTCCTCTTGACTCTGTGAAGCTTTTGAGTACACTTCTGATGACCATGGCATAGAATGTGTGAACAGCTCTTGAGACTCACCCATCTGTGGTTCCATACAGTCAGTTGTATGGTTAGAGAGTTGGGACATGGAGGGAAGCAAGCGGAATTTGGGTGCCACCTCAGTTGACCGCACTGGGTGTGATTTTGAGATGGAGGAAAAGGAGGAGATTCCACTTGAAACTGCGCTTGCCATCCACTCGAGCACATGCTCTTTCTGGGTCTCATCAACAAGGGGTATCGAGTAGCCCATCCAGTAACAGAAGTTGTCAGATGTCTTTGCATAGGACGTGACGTTGTTGGTTCACTAGTGCTTTCACTAACCTTACCACCTATCACACATACACCTTCAACATCAAGGAGCCTATACAAGGTCATCTTTGTGAAATGGGAGTATCAAGTAACTTACATATATTTCTATGACATCCAATTTATTGCAGTGCTGCTTTCTCTTCCACATGGGCATGTGAGATGTTTGTAATCATGATCATGTGATTTTTGCGGGACTGATTGTTGTTATATTTACCATTTTTTTATTTTCTGTATGACCTCTCCTTTTTTCTTGCTCTTATATCTTGTTATTGATTCAATAAAATATTTTGTTTTATAATGATTTTTTGATGGGAGTAATTTTTGTAGGGTTCACCTTCAACATCAAGCCTAATTCCCCTTCCACCACGGCCGTAGCACAAAAAAATTAGATTTTTAACTCTGCATCACCTCTGCAAATAGCTGAATTTCAGTGGCAGTAAATTCCAAGGTGAAATATAACGTGCTGTATCGTGTTAGCCACACAAGAAGGAATTGTTTCAGTTTGGATGAGGCCTGTATGAGAAAGAAGATATGCTACAAACAATTTGAAAGTTAGATGTCCCCTATTGTATGACACTATGAACAGAAGAATTTTTTTGTGGCCTCTGGGTAAGGTCTCTATAACACACTAGATGATGCAAACTATTTGAATGCGAGATGCCCCCTACTGTATGAACAGCATAATTTTTTGTGGCCTCTGGATCAGGCCTCTATAACACACTAGATGCTACAAACTATTTTAAAGACAGGTCCCCTACTGTATGACGTTTAGCAACAAAAAAACATTTTTTGGTTTGTAAGACTTGTGCCCTGCTGGCTTTGCCTGTGGCCAAACATAAGAAATGCTGGAAGGTAAATTTAACAGCCACACTGGACACTAGCTAGCTGCACTATCTGACTGATATACAACCACCTAGCTAAGTGGCTAAAATCTTGCTGCTAACAGTGTCAGTGGGATGCCCTCACACCCAGGGCAGTGGGGTACTTGGTACCGGGCTCGGTGGTCCTCAATGGGAGATGTCACGGTAGCTGTGACCCGGCCCGTGGCCCGGGGCGCCCATTGTAAATGTTCCATGTGAATGAATAAGTCGTGACGCCACCTGTGGTTTTCGGCAATGTAGATGTTAGGCCGACGCTGCAGACAGATCCTCTGGGACAGATGGTGTGGTGCAGCAGTGATGGTATAGCCCTCCACAGGCAGGGCTGTAGTCCCAGGGCAGAGTAGATATGGTGACACTTAGATGGTGTAGTGTCAGGCGCAGGGGAGGTAGCAGTGCCGGGCAGGTTGACGCAGGAATAAGTGGAGGATACCAAGGCATGTAGATCCAAAGCTTTACTCACAGTCTGTCGTACAAACAGGTGCCTGCTTCTGTGCCATGTCCTCCGGGTCTGGGACTCAGTCAATTCCCAGGCCAGATGGAATACTCCTTTACAACACTCTGCCAACTTGTGCCTTCCTGAACGTCTCCTCTTATAGCGCCTTTAGATGAAGTACTCCTAGTACTGAGCTACACTGCAGTTCCTCCTGTCTGATGTTCCTATGAACTCTACTTGTACGGCAGACAGCTGTAGCCTGCTTCGGGGACTTCTTGCTACTAAGTCCTGGCTCACTATCCAGTTGCTGTTGTGCCCCCAAGTCTTGTTGTGGGAATAAAGTGGTCACTACTTCTATTCCTCTGGTGTCTGCTGCAGGACCATTAGTATCCGTACAACCTCGGGGACCGGGCCCCGACCTTGCGCTTAGAACTTCTAGGAAGGGTTCTCTTCTCACCCACGTCCTCTGTTCTCTTTTACTCCTCACGTTCTGTACAAATCCTTTCTTTCTACGGAAAGTCAAGCTTTGAGCCTATGCTGCTCTCTCTCTTTCTCTCTTTCCCGTGCCAGCAGACCCAGATCACTGGGATCTGCTGCAGCACTTCCATCCATCTATCCCTCGCTCTAGGGATCTTCTTCTCTCTCCAACCAACTACTGACTGACTGACTTAAACTCTTCCCGCTCCTTGAAATGTAATCTAACTCCACCCACCTCCCAGCACGTTTTGTGTTCCAAGCAGGGAGCTACCAATGGGTGCTTTGCTATACTCCAAGCAGGGAGCCGCCGAAGGTGCTTTGCTGCACTACTTTGTGGTGTGGGATGCAGATGTTGGAGCGTGGTCAGTAGTCTCCACCTTACCTGGATGGTGGGGTACCACACCTCAAGAGGAGGTGCAGTACCTCTGTGGCGACTGAGCCTCAGGGGCGCCACATCAGCATCAAGAGCAGCCTCTTTGTGCTGTTACAGCGTCAAATTGGCACTAAAACAAGATGTCTGCTCTTTATATAGAGAGGGACATGAGATTTCAGCAGCCAATGACGCAACCCGCTGTGTCAGGACAATGTGGATATTTCCTGCACCCTGATTGGATGGCCGCAGTGTGCACACATAAAGTTAGGGAAAAAAATAACTGTTTACAAGAACGCAGCGCCCCTGAGCTCTGCAAACCCCCTCCTCTCATCAAACATGTGTCAGACACTCGTGATACACCACCATTATCGTTGTTAAAGTGCTGAAAATCCTTGGCAACACAAATATTTTACCGCACTTTTTTACCAAATGTTACCAATTTTTACCAATTTTATAAAATTTTTCTCGTGTTTGCGATCACGAATCCGAATGAGCCATATTCATGCTGAATTTATGTTTTGCGATCGTTTTCTGAACAAATTTGCTCATCACTAGTGATCATACAGTGGTAGATCTGAGTTTCGTATAGGTCCTCTGGAGATCTTATACATGTAATATACAAATTAGTCCAGTGACTTAAGTTGACATTTATTTTCCCTTCTCTTGTCCATTTTGCCGAGATCGTCTTTATGACTTTTATTCACTACTCAGAGGAACAGGGAAAGGAAGGTAAAGGCTAGAGGAGCGCTTCAATCAATAATGAAGCAGAAAGGCAAAATATTTAACATTAATATCATGGGTTCTGTTTTTTTATGGCAATTAGGTTAGTTCCACACTACATTTTTTGCCACTGTAAAGTGAAGTATTTGCCTGACAGTGATCATTGTTAGAATGGATGCTAAGGCATCTATCCACCATGGAGACTCTTTGTAAAGAAACATATTGTTATGGACTGACCTGTTTTGGAGTATTGGTATTATAACCACTATTTGCAGCAGTGGCAGGTAGCATAGTCAGGAAATAGCCAGGGGTCGGTACACGGAGAGGCAATGTAGATGAAGGATCAGCAAGTTGCATAGTCAGGATGTAGCTAAGGATCAGTACACGGAGCAACAGTACAATCTTGTAATGAAAGCAGCAGGTGAAAAGGATACTAGACTAAAGGCTGTGAACTCAATAATCTCGCAAGGAAGGAAGTGCAATCCTGGGTTTAAGTAGGGTGGTTAATCAGGGTGGAGCCAATCAGGAACTCAGGGTGGAGACAGTCAGGAACCACAGAGGTACTAGTATATAGGTTAGCAAGAAACTGTCTAGTGAGTTGAATAGCTCAGAGGGAAAAGCTGCCACCTGTGCACAAGAGCTGCTGGGTTAGAGTCCTGACACATATACTATGTGGTATATACTGTAATTGTTTCCAGTGCCTCTCTGCATAGCTAGTGAAATCTTCCCCACTTTCGTTTACAGTTAAACAAACGGTGTGCCTTTGTCTAGTAAATGTGGTTTTATGGGAAAAATCTCCTGCCATACACTCACTCAGGCAGTGTGCACTTAGCCTGAATGATTTACTTTCAAATGAATCCCAAGGAATAATTCTGATGAATCCAGTTGAGTTGTAACAGGGTCCATACAGGTTTTGTCAGATTGGAATGAAATTCAGAGCCATTGTAAATAGAACTTAATGGATCAGTAAATACAGAAGCAAACCTACTGTAATGTTATAAAGTATGTGACCAGTCCAGATGTAGGAAGACTTTAATTGCTAATACTATATGTGCATATCTTTACATACATTAGTCAATCATTGCACTGCACTGCACAGCACGACAAGCATTGGAAGACAATAAGCAGATTCATTCCTTTTCTGGTCATAATATGCATTACCAAATGCCTCAGCAATTATTAAATGTTCATGACTCAATAAAAACATCCATGTTATTAACCAGACCTGGTTTATAGCTGCTGATCTCGTTTTGTTTAAATGAAATGACCATTTTCTGAAGGAGTAAGAATGTAAGTGTCAGTAGATCAGCTCATCCTACGTGAGACTGCACCTTTACATAGCTTTATGATGAGCCTTGTTCCTGTGATCTTCATTTCCTGGAACTCTTAAAAGTCAGAATCTCCTATTTTAGAAAATTGGAAATGAATAAAAGGCCTGTATGTGTCGAGCATATGAAAGTCTTTAGAGCAAAACAGTAAAACAGATCTCTATTTGCAGTAAACTCTTAACCTTAGTTTTTACATCCCTTTCTTGGAAACAGAAGCGCAAATAAAAGTTTCCCATGACTATCGTTTCAGGAGAGTATTTTCATAAATGTAACGGCTTACCTTATTAATCCAATTACCTAATTACATGTTGTTTAATGGTTGACTTTCATTTCCTTTAGCAAGACATGCACAATAGATCAGGTTAGTGAAAGTAAAGAAAACCACCACAGCACTGAGTCATGTCATGGTTGCTTTCTCATCCACCATTCATCATCATTACAGCTTGTCTGTCAAGAGCACAGAATTTCCTGAAATTCCATGTGGAGCAGGCTCATGTTTAATGCAGGGCTCTTTGGATAGGAAAATGCAGGACAATGTAGCCTATAAAAACAGAAGGTATAAACAGGGGCTTTCAAAATGAAGGCCTGGCTGTCATCATCTTCATTAACATGAAAACTATTTGGCGTTCCAGTTCAGAGGATGTGAACAGTGCTGGTTCTCGTCTGTCACATTGATTAATCTGGTTGTTGTTTGGTAACATTCGAAGGACATACATGTAATTTCTGAAGAGACAGTTACTTTCATTCCCTTTGCTACAGTTCATTGGATTTTCCAAAATGTTTTAGACTGTTAGAAGTTCCTTTAGATAGTTTCAAAATTCAAACATGCTGAGTTATGTCATTGCACTGCTTATTGGCCAGTGAGCTATATCACCATGTAAATGCAATCAACCTCCTGCATTAATAAAAATAAATTATGGTTTCAAAAACTTTTTTATTTCTTTATGATCTGAGTACAGTACATTGAATAAGTTTTTTAAATACAGTACATTGCTTTTCACAGTATCCAGCATACTTGCCTAATGATCGATAGCACAGCAAGGTAGGAGAGTCCGTTACCACCTAAATTTAGAAGTAAAATTTGAATGCAAAAATATACCTCCTGCACTGATGTCTTTAAACATAAAAACATATGTCAATATAAACCCAATAATATGCAAATAAATTATGGAAACCAAAAATGTGGATATCAATAATGACTTACGGATCCTGCTGGTTCTGAGATTGTTTTTTCGCAACATATTTTACTTCATGTTAGTGGTAAAATTTCTTCGATAAGTCTTGTGTTTAGTTATGAAAAAAACGGAACTATGGCGAAAATTTTGAAAATTTAGCAATTTTCAAACTTTAAATTTTTATGCCCTTAAATCAGAGAGATATGTCATGCAAACTTCTTAATAAATAACATTTTCCACATGTCTACTTTACATCAGCATAATTTTGGAAACAATTTTTTTTTTGTTAGGAAGTTATAAGGGTTAAAAGTTGACCAGCGATTTCTCATCTTTACAACAAAATTTACAAAACCATTTTTTTAGGGACCACATCATATTTAAAAGTCATTTTGAGTGGTGTACATGACAGAAAATACCAATAAGTGACACCATTCTAAAAACTAGACCCCTCCAGGTGCTCAAAACCACATTCAAGAAGTTTATTAACCCTTTACGTGCTTCACAGGAACTAAAGCAATGTGAAGGAAAAATTAACATTTAACTTTTTTGTGCAAAAAATTTAATTCAGAACCATTTTTTTTATTTTCACAAGTGTTGAAAGAGAAAATGAACCACAAAATTTGTTGTGCAATTTCTCCTGAATACACCGATACCCCATATGTGGGGGTAAACCACCTTTTGGACGCACGGCAGAGCTCGCAAGGGAAGGAGCGTCGTTTGACTTTTTCAACACAGAATTGGCTGGAATTGAGATCGGACACCATGTTGCGTTTGGAGAGCCCCTGATGTGCCTAAACAGTGGAAAGCCCCAACAAGTGACCCCATTTTGGAAACTAGACCCCTTAAGGACCTTATCTAGATGTGTGGTGAGCACTTTGAACCTCCAAGCGCTTCACAGAAGTTTATAACGTAGAGCCGTGAAAATAAAAATTTTTTTCTTCCACAAAAATGATCTTTTCGCCCCCAAATTTTTATTTTTACAATAGTAACAGGTGAAATTAGACCCCCAAAGTTGTTGTGCAATTTGTCCTGAGTATGCCCATGCCCCATATGTGGGGGTAAACCACTGTTTGAGCACATGGCAGAGCTCAGAAGGGAAGGAGCACCGTTTGACTTTTTTAACGCAGAATTGGCTGGAATTGAGATCGGACGCCATGTCGCGTTTGGTGAGCCCCTGATGTGCCTAAACAGTGGAAACACCCCAATTCTAACTCCAACCCTAACCCCAACACTCTGCTAACCCTAATCCTAGCCCTAACCATAACCCTAACCCCAAACCTAACCCTAACACACCCCTAACACTAATCCCAAACCTAACCCTAATCCCAACCCTAACCCTAATCCAAACACTAACCCTAACTTTAGCCCCAACTCTAACCCTAAGGGCTCATATTCACATGCAAGAAACTCGGACGAGTTGGCTGGAATTGAGATTGGATGCCATGTTGCATTTAGAGAGCCCCTGATGTGCCTAAACAGTGAAAAAACCCAAGGGTAACAGGAGAAATTGGACCACAAAAGTTGTTGTGCAATTTGTCCTGAGTACACTGATACCCCATATGTGGGGGGAACCACATGGGAGAGCTCGGAAGGGAAGGAACGCTATTTTGGAATGTAGACTTTGATGGAATGGTCTGCGGGCATCATGTTGCGTTTTCAGAGCCTCTGATTTGCCTAAACAGTGAAAAAACCCCACAAGTGATCCCATTTTGGAAACTAGACCCCCGAAGGAACTTATCTAGATGTGTGGTGAGCACTTTGAACCCCCAAGTGCTTTGCAGAAGTTTATAACGCAGAGCAGTGAAAATAAAAAATCATTTTTTTCCTTCAAAAATGATTTTTTTAGCCCACTATTTTTTATTTTCCCAAGGGTAACAAGAGAAATTGGACCACAAAAGTTGTTGTGCAATTTGTCCTGAGTACGCTGATACCCTATATGTGGGGGGGACCACTGTTTGGGCACATGGGAGAGCTCGGAAAGGGAAGGAATCCTATTTTGGAATGCAGACTTGTTGCATCATGTTGCGTTTGCAGAGCCCCTGATGTGCCTAAACAGTGCCTAAACAGTGAAAAAAACCCACATGTGACCCCAAATGACCCCATTTTTGAAACTAGACCCCCAAAGGAGCTTATCTAGATGTGTGGTGAGAACTTTGAGCCCCCAAGTGCTTCACAGAAGATTATAATGCAGGGCCATGAAAATAAAAAATAATTTTTTTTCCTCAAAAATGATTTTTTAGCCCGCTATTTTTTATTTTCCCAAGGGTAACAGGAGAAATTGAACCACATAAGTTGTTCTACAATTTGTCCTGAGTACGCTGATAGCCCATATGTGGGGCGGAACCACTGTTTGGGCACATGGGAGAGCTCGGAAGGGAAGGAACGCTATTTTGGAGTGCAGACTTTGATGGAATGTTCTGTGGGACTGTGGCCTCCGCAACACACAGGCGAAATAACCTGATGTCGGTTCTCGGGCAGCGCACACTGTGCATGCCCGAGAACTCTTCTCACAGCGCAGGCGCTGGAATTCAAAACAGAAGGATGGGTAACGTGGGCTGCAGCACTTTAACGTTGCGTGGCTGTCAAGTTCCTCAGGCCTATAGCCCATGTGGACCCTAGGCCACCCTGGCCCCGTCTGACTTAACTTCCTACAAACTTCCGTCTTACTACCCGGCAGCCCCTCCTACAATTAACCCTCTATAAACATCCTATAAGGCCCACCAGTATGCCTATTTTGGAATGCAGACTTGTTGCATCATGTTGCGTTTGCAGAGCTCCTGATGTGCCTAAACAGTGCCTAAACAGTGAAAAAACACCACAAGTGACCCCAAGTGACCCCATTTTTGAAACTAGACCCCCAAAGGAGCTTATCTAGATGTGTGGTGAGAACTTTGAGCCCCCAAGTGCTTCACAGAAGATTATAATGCAGGGCCATGAAAATAAAAAATAATTTTTTTTCCTCAAAAATGATTTTTTAGCCCGCTATTTTTTATTTTCCCAAGGGTAACAGGAGAAATTGAACCACATAAGTTGTTCTACAATTTGTCCTGAGTACGCTGATAGCCCATATGTGGGGCGGAACCACTGTTTGGGCACATGGGAGAGCTCGGAAGGGAAGGAACGCTATTTTGGAGTGCAGACTTTGATGGAATGTTCTGCGGGACTGTGGCCTCCGCAACACACAGGCGAAATAACCTGATGTCGGTTCTCGGGCAGCGCACACTGTGCATGCCCGAGAACTCTTCTCACAGCGCAGGCACTGGAATTCAAAACAGAAGGATGGGTAACGTGGGCTGCAGCACTTTAACGTTGCGTGGCTGTCAAGTTCCTCAGGCCTATAGCCCATGTGGACCCTAGGCCACCCTGGCCCCGTCTGACTTAACTTCCTACAAACTTCCGTCTTACTACCCGGCAGCCCCTCCTACAATTAACCCTCTATAAACATCCTATAAGGCCCACCAGTATGCCTATTTTGGAATGCAGACTTGTTGCATCATGTTGCGTTTGCAGAGCTCCTGATGTGCCTAAACAGTGCCTAAACAGTGAAAAAACACCACAAGTGACCCGAAGTGACCCCATTTTTGAAACTAGACCCCCAAAGGAGCTTATCTAGATGTGTGGTGAGAACTTTGAGCCCCCAAGTGCTTCACAGAAGATTATAATGCAGGGCCATGAAAATAAAAAATAATTTTTTTTCCTCAAAAATGATTTTTTAGCCCGCTATTTTTTATTTTCCCAAGGGTAACAGGAGATATTGGACCACAAAAGTTGTTCTACAATTTGTCCTGAGTATGCTGATATGTGGGGCGGAACCACTGTTTGGGCACATGGGAGAGCTCGGAAGGGAAGGAATGCTATTTTGGAGTGCAGGCTTTGATGGAATGTTCTGTGGGATCTGTGGCCTCCGCAACACGCAGGCGCAATACCCTGATGTCGGTTTTCGGGCAGTGCGCACTGTGCATGCCCGAGAACTCTTGTCACAGCGCAGGCGCTGGAATTCAAAACAGAAGGATGGGTAACGTGGGCTGCAGCACTTTAACGTTGCATGGCTGTCAAGTTCCCCAGGCCTATAGCCCATGTGGACCCTAGGCCTCCCTGGCCTCATGTGACTTAACTTCCTGCAAACTTCCCTCTTACTACCCGACAGCCCCTCCTACAATTATCCCTCTATAAACATCCTATAAGGCCCACCAGTATGCCCCCATCTATTGGCCCACAACAGAACTACACATTACCCTATGTATAAGAACTATCTACTAAAGTGCCCTCCTCTAATGTCCCCCAAAAGGATGCACTGTACTTACCCTAAAACTGTACATGAACATCAGTCACATTATATTATACAATATTATACTAAAGGAACACAAAGCAATATAATACAGTTCTCTACAGAATGGTAACACATATATACATGGGCAGTACCATAAAATATGAGTGATAATACATATTTCTATGCAGCAGTACCGCAGGTATTTACCATAGATATTATCAACAAATGAAAGACAATTAAAAGGAGGGAAGCACAAAGGTCATTATATCTCACCCCCTTACAGAGGAAAAAAGGGAGAAGCTTAGAAGCTTAAGAACACCATCTCAACTGGTGTTGTGGACTGTTTTGCTGCAGGAAGGACTGGTGCACTTCACAAAATAGATGTCATGTTTAGAAAAGAAGATTATTTGGCAATACTAAAGCAACATCTGAAGATATCAGCCATGAAGTTAAAGCTTGGGTGAAAATGGGTCTTCCAAATGGACAATGCCACCCAACATATTGCCAAAATGGTAACAAAGTGGCTTAAGGACAACAAAGTCAATGTTTTGTAGTGGCCATCCCAAAGTCCTTATCTCAATCCTATTGAAAATGTATGGGCAAAGCTGAAAAGGCAGGTGTGAGCAGGGCGACCTACAAACCTGGATCAGTTACACCAGTTTTGTCAGGAGGAATGAGCCCAAATTCCAACCAACTATTTTGAGAAGCTTGTGGAAGGATATCCTAAAATGTTTGAACCAAGTCATTCAGGTTAAGGGCAATGATACCAAATACTAATGAAATATATGTAAACTTTTGACTTTGCAGTAAGTAATAGAAATGCCTTAAAATATTCTCTCTCATTATTCTTGCATTTGGTAAATATTAATAATTATGGTAATTCTAATTGAACTAAAACATGAAAGATTTATTCTGATTTCATGTCAGATATTGAGAAAACCATGCACATGTGTCTTTTTATTAAAGTGTATTGTATATAAACTTCTGGTGACAGCTGTATATGCGACTAACCTCCTGCATAAATAATAATAAATTACAAATTCAAAAACTTTTTCTTTCCTCATGTTCTGAATACAGTACATAGTTTAAGATTTTGGAAAACATAACTTGTCACAGAATTCTAAGATACTTCCATGGACGTACCCAGGGTCAAAAATTTCAACTGTATCTGTATATACATCACCATCCCAGCACCTGTATATACATCACCAGCCCAGTACCTGTATATACATCACCAGCCAAGCACCAGTATATACATCACCAGTCCCAGCCCAGCATGTGTATATACATCACCAGCCCAGCACCTGTATATACATCACCAGCCCAGCACCCAGCCCACCACCTGTATACATCTCACCAGCCCAGCACCTGTATACATCACCAGTCCCTGCCCAGTATCTGTATACATCACCAGTCCATCCCCCAGCCCAGCACCTATATACATCACAATTCCACCCTCCAGCCCAGCACCTGTAAACGTCTCACCAGCCCAGCCCCCAGCCCAACACCTGTATACATCACCAGCCCCAGCCCAGCACCTGTATATACATCATCAGCCCCATTGTATTACAGGTGCTGGCCGCTGGGGCTGATGTATTTTACTTTAAATGTCTTTCTGGCATGGGATTATTATTATTATACACTCTGGCTGACTCAATCACCCAGTCCCAGAGTCTCTGGGCCAGAGAGACCGGCATCATTGATGTGATGATACGCCTAATGCCACGCGATTGCAGCAGGCAGTCTGCAGGCGCCAGGCATGCACGGGTAGGGAGTGTGTCCTGCCTGGACTGCCTGATGCCTGATACGTTGAGGCTGCAGTGCTCACAACCAACTGCTGCAGGCCTGCAGTCAGGGGCGGGAGAGCAGAGCACGCTCTCTCCATCCACAAAGAACGTTAGGACGTTCTTAACTTCTATGTGCGTCACAAGCACCACCGACTGATGCTTGCGAGTGCACCTTTTAAAGGGCCGGTGGAGGAAAATCGGGTCAGTGGCCACATCAGCGCGCAAGCGGCCAGATGAGCGGGCGCCGCCAGCCAGCATGTCACCAACGCATCGCGGCCCGGGGGGAAATGCCCGCTTGGGCAGATTAGCAATCCGGGCCTGTGGCCTCATCATGATAGGTGCGGGCTGCCCTTGCTCCGGGGGCAGCTGCCCCCCCTGCCCCTCGGTGGGTATGCCCATGGAGACTTCCCTAATTTTTAATCATGATACACCATAAACTCTCAGTGAACATCCTTGAAAACTGATGATGCTTTCAGATCCACAGGAAACATGTTCTAGAGCAAGAGGAGCTGAGCAGAATTATATAAGGATTTCTCAGAAAACTATTAGAATAACTTTTATTTTAGATATTTAATGTATTACTGATTCTGAGCTTGGCTTAAGAGTCCAGCATGAGGTCCTAATCAGTCATTGACAGCTTTCTCTATATGTACAGTCATACAGGGAATGCTGTTAATTCCTGAGAAGATCTGCCCGCTGAACTCATAAGCCCGGAATCAACAGAAATTTAAATGAAATAAAAACAGTCTATACTGAATCTTTTCCTACAAGCTAAAGTGTATGGACAAGAGTACTGGAATACCTACATACTGAACCTCTTGAAGTTTTTATAACATCCCATTCTATTGTAAATCCAAATGCAATAATATGGATTTGCCACCTTTGCCTTGTATATAAAACAGCTTCCTTTCTTCTGCGAAGTGTTTCCACAAAGTTTTCTAGTGCGTCTGTCGAAATTCTTGCCCATTCATGCAGAGGTTGGACAAGACAGTTTAATTCATAATCTTCATTCCATTCTAGTTAATCCCAAATGTTTCTTTGGGTTGAGATATAAGATCTGTGCAAGCCTGTCAAGTTCTTCCGCACGAATCTGACTCAACCATGCCTTTTTGTACCTTGCTTATTGCATTGGGCACAATCATGCTGGAACAGAAAACCTCTTTCTTCAAACTGTTCCTACAAAGTTGGAAGCTGGCAATTGTACAAAATCTTATATGATGGAGCTTTCAAGCTTTTCTTTACTAGAATTACGAAGTGTAAGCCAACTCCTAAAAAACAAGTCCATAGCATTGTCCCTCATCCACCAAACTTTACAGCTGGCACAATGCAGTCAGACAACACTCTCTCAATATTTTCCATAAACAGATTCCTCTATCAGACTGTCAGATAGAGAATGTGATTCGTCACTCCACAGAGCACATTTTCACTGCTCCAGAATCCAGTAGCAGCATGCTTTACCTCACTCTATCTGACATTGAGCTTGGCAATGAAAAGTCACGAAGTTCCTGCTGTGCAGTTTTTGTGCGAAGTTCATATCAGAAAAGGCTTAGAACTTCTTTTCACTTGCCCACTCTTCTCTGTGGTACCAAAATGCCTTCACTTCTCAATAGTACCAAATGATGGTGGAATATTTAGGAGTGAAGAAATTTAATTAACTGACTCTATAGCATCAATGCAACTATTAAAGGACCACGCTCGAGGCAGAGTAAATGGCAAGGATTTTATACACCTGTATCAATAGGACTGAATTAAAACTAGAATTCAATGACAAAGAGGTGTGTCCATGAATATATCAATGTGATCAGCTCCTCATGGTTTATAATATATTATCCCCAGAAAGGACACTGCATATTCAATGTGACAGTTTACCTTTAAAGTGTCACCAGATAATATATCTAGATACCAAAATATGCGATCAACAGTGGGGGATGCATAGCCAGTTGATCTGTCTGGTCCAAAAGACTTCTGTTTAAAGGTAACCCTGCATAGCTCTCACAAGGTCGTTCAAGTGACACTTTAAAAATGTAGTCCAACTTGGACAACCTGGATGACAAATTTATTTTAGAATAAGCCTAAAAAATGCGTGACCACAGACTATTAGGATCTACTGTATAATGATCAATAGTATTGTAGCTAAAGTAGCAGATGCAGGAAAGGTCAAGTGAACAATTACACAGCTTATATTGATGTTGTTTGTGTAATGTATGGAAAGGCTAGATCTTCAGAGTAAGAGATAATTTTTGTAGCGACTTTTTGCTGTGATGAAAAGATGGAAATCTTGAACAAGTCCCCCTCCTCTGTTCACTTATAATAACCTATAAGGATATTTTAAAATGGGATTTCTAGAGCTAATAAACCCTTGAAGATGTACTGTTTTACAGTGTTAATGTTTTTCTGGTTTCACATGTTAACAATTAAAAGTCTGTCATCTATTTGAAGTAGTTTTATTCTCCATTATTTCTTTAAATTATCCTGCAATTTATGTGTAGCATAAGAAGCATTTGTAACAATCTCATAAAGTTTGTCTAAGTTTTAAAGTTAGAGTAGCCATCACAAGTAGGCAAATAATATAGCTTAATGGATCCCTGGAGAATTTTCCAGATTTTAAACCAAATACTTACAGTAAATAATATACTTTCGTGAGGTCAGTGTAACATTCTGAAGATCTATAATGGAATTTGCTTGAGCAAGCTTAAAAATTAAACACCAAATTTTGCAAGCTTAGGTTACCGTTACACCTAGCGACTCACCAGCGATCCCGACCAGTGATATGACGCGGTCAGGATCGCTGGTGCATCGCTAGGTGGTCGCTAGTGAGCTGCCACACAGGCAGATCTCACCAGCGACATCGCAGGGGACAGGGATCACTACTTACCTGTCAGACGCGGCGATCCTGCGTCCTCCCGCCCGGCTCCACGTGTCGCTCATCATCACAGCAGGAAGCGCCGCAGGAAGTGGCCGACGAGGAATGATCCAGGAGCAGGAAAAGTAAATTCTCAATTTTCCCTGGAGAAAAGCAAACTCCAACAGAGCAAAATATTTCAAACTGAAATTCCAATGTCCTTGAAATGATCAAAATGTATGGTTTCATGCTGACATAAGGAAATAAAGATAACAAAGACATTAATGTTAAGGCAATTGACAACCAAACAAAACTATAGTGTCAAATGCTTCTTTTCCACAGTGCCAAAAGCTTCTCTTTTTTAAGTCCCACTTTACAAAGTCTAAAATGGTTGCTTTATGTCGTGTATGGGAGATTTATCATGATAGGAATTTTCTAAGTCAATTTTGCTTTTAGCTGGGTTGTTGTTATCTGTACTTAATATGCTGGAGTGTCGCTTGATGTTTGATAAATTCAGTACATCTTTAGATGTAAGTCGTTCGTCTAGAATTGATTTTCCACCCCCTACTGGAGTCATATTTTGTCATTTTGTGTGACATCTTTAAAAAAGTTGCATGTTATAAAAATGGCTAAAATTTGGACATTATATAATGATGCAAAATGCTTTTAAAATGGTGCTCGACTTTTATTGTGTAAATGTGTCTAAAAAGCTGAAATCACATAAAATGGAGAAATTGTTTGGAAAAATATATATGGTAAATTTCCTCCATTGTGTTCATAGCTCAGAAGGCCATTTACTATATGAATACCTCCTAAATCACTACCAACTTATGAGGAATACTAGTTAGATGTTGGTAAATATTGAGACCCCGGGGCCACTTTTCAACTATATAGCATTGGATCAAATAGTGATGATTAGAGAAATATTGCTAATCACAAATATGGATGTGCTAATAATTACCATCTATTCATCAGTGGAGAAAAGGCAAGGAACCAACAAAAATGTAAGACTTTCAAGTCTAAAAAAGTCTTCCATATAATGGCTTTTAATGAGAGATAATGGAGCAAATTTATAAGGCTAAACGTACTAAAATTCTGGAATAATTTATGAAATACGGTATTTATTAATTATGCTCCACAATATCACAATTGCAACACTAAAGAGGAAAAGTAATCAAGTAATGAAAATCACAAGCTCAATAGATGTGATGCGAATGATGAAAAAGTGGAAACAAATTTTCCAAACATATCAATTTACTTATTAACAAGTATGAGCAGCATTCCCAGTAATAGAAACACTTGGACACTTTGGCATGTTATCAATGAGATTATCAATGGTTGTCTGAGGATTCTTCTGCTGAAGGCAATTGACACTTGCATCAAGATCCGCTGCTGGATGCTCCCTTTGCAATTGGCGACCAATGACATCCGGATTTGCTTGATGGAAGGCAAAGTGCATAGATGCTGCAAGCCATGGTAAAATATTTAGGCAACACAGACTGCTGACAGTAGCTTAAGCAATATGAGCAGGGGGTTGGACCAGATGGCCCAGGAGTTCCCTTCCAACTCTACGATTCTATGATTCTATGATTCTATGTATCCTGGGGTAGTCGTGTTGAAAAATGTCTCCTGGATCACTCTGGAGAAGGGGCTGTATTGCTGGATCCAAAACCAAATCAATATAGCACAAAGCTGTTAATTTACCTGGAATGAAGACTTGATGCTGGTGGAGGAAGATGGTCAGGAGTGGCCATAGACATGGCAATTCCATATACTATACCTACTTCTACCTGTGCTTTTGATTCCCTAAAAATATGGAAAAAACACATCAGGATGCACATATGAAGAATATAGGGTCTCCTCAATATCAATAATTAAAGGGGTTTGCAAGGTTATACAACATACATAAGGATGTATCGGTTTATATTCCCAATTTCCTTTGAGGATCTTGAGTACCAATGTCGACCTGAATAGCCTGTGATCCTGATCCAGCAACAATTGTGTGAGAATGTTCTTTTATTACATGTACATTTGTGTATTGTACTTATCTGGTACACTCGCTGACCAGGGCCAACTGACCACTGTCAATAATACCTGGTCCCTCTGACTATATATACCATGCCTATTTCAATTTATTATGCTTCATTAGCTTTTACGTCATATTACTAAGGAATAATTGACCACTGTCAATACCCCATGGCATATAGATCACATATACTGTTTTTTTATACACTGCATTTGGTCAGGTTGCACCCCGTGGCCTTTTGGTACACTGAAGGCTTCCCTACGTTGCTTTATTGGTAATTGTGTATAGCCGCCAGTTTTAATACAGTTGTTTATGGAGATTCTTTTTGTTGGGACCTACATATAATTGGAAACATACACTAATGTATGACATCATATTATTTATCATTTCTCTGTTATGTCACTTAGGAATGGTGATCTAGTACAAGAGGAAATGGATCTCCTCAGGTTTTTAATATATTTCTGATACAGGAAGAATATATCTTTGAAAAGTGTTAGCCAGTAGAAAAATATTAAAATTTGAGGGTCCTCAGTGGTTAATTAAAAGAATTGGTAACTAAAAAGATGATAATAAATGGTAAGCTTATGAGATTCCTCAGGTCTCGTCATCAGGATCAGTATAACACAAAATCTGAAGAATTTAAGACCCCACACTTCTGTGTTTAAGGCAGCCCCTAAATCTAAGAAGCATCCTTGTCAGAAGCTCCCTGTCCTCGCCATCAACAATCGGGACCTTTCCTTGTAACCTGTCCATTTATAAAGACATTAGACAAAATAAAGATTCCCAGCTCACATCACGACTACAAGATTCCAGGTACTTTCAGCTGCATCACATCTAATGTTTACTTAATTATATGTACCAAATGTCCAACTGGTGCCTATGTAAGGATATGGACAGGCTGGCCGCATTTACACCATGAAGAGACAAGTTCATTGTTAAAATGTAATATGTTCCTGTGTAATGTATAGATTGTGCAATGTATTGTGAACTATATTATGTATCACATGTAATAATGTTAGCAGTGTATAAGAAAGGATGGCATAGGATAAGAAATACTTTAGAGCTTAGGACATAGGTAGGATAAGGTAGTTGACTGTAGTTAGATAGTGACGTTAAGACGTTAAGATAAGGTAAGTGATAATGTTCAAAAAAGCCCATGGTGACAGGGGCTTAGTGTTAGAGCAAGTGGCTGCTTCCTGTAGTTAGTTAGATAGACAAGTTCATGTTCAAAAAGCAAAAAACACAAATATCCTGAACTAAAAGTAAAAAATATACTGCAAATAATGCATAAAGGTAAGAATTTTTTTTAAGTTCATGTTCAAGTAGTAAGTGTCTGTGACCAGTGCTGCCATTGGGCGAACTATTAATAAGGAGACTAAAGACAAGGGAGTAGCACAATATGCAACTGACTGGAGAGATAGAGTGGCCTTCTACCTTAAAGGGTTCCTTGGATAAAATGACTTGTCACAAGAAACCCTGAGCTTGCTTAACTCTTAAGGAAACAGACCTAAAAGGGAATGAGTTTGTCTGATTAGTGGGTGGTCCCGAGCGGTAGATCCGGATGCCAGTAGTGGAAGGAATAGGATGTGGAACCGATGAGCAGGTAGAGAGACTTGCTGATAAAGACTGTAGTGCCAAGCTATGCTATGATGAAGTAGGGTGCAACACTGCTTCAACGGCCCTTGAATAGACAACAGTGGAATGATACTGTGTGTGTTAAAATGCTAAAATGATTTACACTGTAAAAGAAACATTTATAAGACTTTGTTCCCTCTACCCCTTGTACAAAACCTTTGCCAAGTTCCTGTTCAGCAAACACTGTTTTAGAATGATAGTCTCCTTTATTGAACTTTAAAACCTATGATCCTGGCCGGCCAACACCATCAGTCACAACTGGCATGCATTGGTGCAAGGCCCTCACAGCACCAATATGAGCACCCAGCCAGGATGCACTCTTTCATGTAGCGCATGGGGGTGTGACAGGGGAAGACCAGTGTCTTGCCTGTGGCCGCTGCTCACACCTTGCTACATCTGTATGTGGGAGAGACAGGGTAAAATCTTAGAATAAGGATGAATTACCATTGTGACACAATAAAAGGGAAAAAAAACATATCTACCTGTGGCCAAACATTTTTGTAGCCCTGATCACAGCATCATGGACATGAAATTGCTGGTTTTGAATAGTAACTTTACTCCCAGAGAGACAGAAGAGTCTGGGGTTACAAACTTATGATGACCTTTGACACAATCAAAGCAGGAATGAATGTTTTGCTTGGATTTATGCATTTCTACATCAATTAAGGAATGTGCTCCTAGGACCTCCTGGGAGCATCAAACCCTGGACCAGACGTCAATCACAGGACAATAAAACTTTCACACTTCTTATGCATGAACTGCTCCAATATTTACTGCCACAACTGTCTCATCACTTCCCATATTGATAGTTCTGCTTCACTTCACTTGTCTTATTTACTGACCTACTCTATGTCCGGTTGTATATAAATACGTGACTCTTCAGATTTTGTGTTATTCTATGCCTGATGAAGAGACCTGGATAGTCACGAAAGCTTGCAATTTGTTACCATCTTTTTAGTTAGCCATTAAATGGTATCAACCACTGAGGACTCTCAAATTTTAAGATTTTTCTAATGTATTTCTGAATTTGTTTCATGGATAGAGTTGAGCGATACCGTCCGATACTTCAAAGTATCGGATCGGAATGGATCGGCCGATCTTAAAAAAAAGTATCGGTATCGCCGATTCCGATACCGGAAGTCCCATTCAAGTCTATGGGACTTCCGGTATCGGAATAAGAAAAACCCTTTCCTGCCCTTGTACAGCCTCTCGGGGGTCTGTACGGGCCTTTCGGGGGGCTGTGCCGGCCTGCCGGTTGTCTGTGCAGGCTCCGGTGGACTGTGCCGGCCTGCCGGGGGGCTGTGCCGGCCTGCCGGTGGTCTGTGCAGGCTCCGGTGGGCTGTGCCGGCCTGCCGGGGGGCTGTGCCGGCCTGCCGGTGGTCTGTGCAGGCTCCAGGGGGCTGTGCCGGCCTGCCGGGGGGCTGTGCTGGCCTGCCGGTGGTCTGTGCAGGCTTCGGGGGTCTGTGCAGGCATCGTCCGATGGGACTACAAGTCCAATCGGGCGATGCCTGCTACCATGACAGTGATTGACACATTAGCCAATGATGGGACAGTAGTAGTCCCATCATCCGGCTAATGTGTTGAATGTAAAAAAAAAAAAAAAAAAATTTACATGCTACATACATGCTACATACATACAACATGCTACATACATACCACATATATACTACATGCATGCTACATGCTACATACATGCTACATATATACTACATGCAACATACATACTACATATATACTACATGCATGCAACATGCATACTACATATATACTACATGCAACATACATACTACATATATACTACATGCATGCAACATGCATACTACATATATACTACATGCAACATACATACTACATATATACTACATGCATGCAACATGCATACTACATATATACTACATGCTACATACATACTACATATATACTACATGCATGCTACATACATACTACATACATACTACATGCATGCTACATACATACTACATGCTACATACATACCACATACATACTACATATATACTACATGCATGCTACATACATACTGCATGCTACATGCATGCTACATACATACTACATGCTACATACATACCACATATATACTACATACATACTACATACAATACATTCATACAATACATACATAGACATACAGTACATATAACATAGAGTAACATACTTACCAATACTTGTCACATTGTTCCCCGAAGCCATTGTCTTTTACGGAATAAATATTAACATAACAAACCACAAAAATACTCACCCACGATCCGAAGAAATTCCCACACAGCAATGGCATAAAGTGAGACTAGGGACTTTTTTTTTTTTTAAGTGGCGGAGGAATACAGTGCGGAAGGATACCTACCTTCCGTCATTGGATTCCTGCAGCCCGTAGAGAACGGCAGCATCAGCTGATGCTGTAGTTCTCTACCCAAGATCGTTGTGGGACACACTCGTGGACTGCTTCGGATCGTGGGTGAGTATTTTTGTGGTTTGTTATGTTAATATTTATTCCGTAAAAGACAATGGCTTCGGGGAATAATGTGACAAGTATTGGTAAGTATGTTACTCTATGTTATATGTACTGTATGTCTATGTATGTATTGTATGAATGTATTGTATGTAGTATGTATGTAGTATATATGTGGTATGTATGTAGCATGTAGTATGTATGTAGTATGTATGTAGCATGCAGTATGTATGTAGCATGCATGTAGTATATATGTAGTATGTATGTAGCATGTAGCATGTAGTATGTATGTAGTATGTATGTGGTATGTATGTAGCATGTAGTATGTATGTAGCATGCATGTAGTATGTATGTAGTATGTATGTAGTATATGTAGTATGTATGTAGCATGTAGTATGTATGTAGCATGCATGTAGTATATATGTAGTATGTATGTAGCATGTAGTATGTATGTAGCATGCATGTAGTATGTATGTAGTATGTATGTAGTATATATGTAGTATCTATGTAGCATGTAGTATGTATGTAGCATGCATGTAGTATATATGTGTTATGTATGTAGCATGCATGTAGTATGTATGTAGTATGTATGTAGTATGTATGTAGCATGCATGTAGTATGTATGTAGTATATATGTGGTATGTATGTAGTATGTATGTAGTATGTATGTAGTATGTATGTAGCATGCATGTAGTATGTATGTAGTATATATGTGGTATGTATGTAGTATGTATGTAGTATGTATGTAGTATGTATGTAGCATGCATGTAGTATGTATGTAGTATATATGTGGTATGTATGTAGTATGTATGTAGCATGCATGTAGTATGTATGTAGTATATATGTGGTATGTATGTAGTATGTATGTAGTATGTATGTAGCATGCAGTATGTATGTAGCATGCATGTAGTATATATGTAGTATGTATGTAGCATGTAGTATGTATGTAGCATGCATGTAGTATGTATGTAGTATTTTTTTTTTTTTTTAACATTTAACACATTAGCCGGATGATGGGACTACTACTGTCCCATCATTGGCTAATGTGTCAATCACTGTCATGGTAGCAGGCATCGCCAGATGGGACTTATAGTCCCATCGGACGATGCTTGCACAGACCCCCGGACATCAGCACAGCCCCCCGGCAGGCCGGCACAGCCCCCCGGCAGGCCGGTACAGACCCCCACAGGGTGCACAGACCACCGGCAGGCCGGCACAGCCCCCCGGCAGGCCGGTACAGACCCCCACAGGGTGCACAGACCACCGACAGGCCGGCACAGCCCCCCGGCAGGCCTGTACAGACCCCCACAGGGTGCACAGACCACCGACAGGCCGGCACAGCCCCCCGGCAGGCCCGTACAGACACCCACAGGGTGCACAGACCACCGGCAGGCCGGCACAGCCCCCTGGCAGGCCGGTACAGACCCCGGGCAGTCCACACAGCCCCCCGGCAGGCCGGCAGAGACCCCCGGAAGGCCCGAAATGACGGCGCATCATGATGCGCACACACCGCGCATCATGATGACGTCATTTCGGCTGTCAATCAACTTTGAACTTCCGATTCCGATGCCGACTTCCGATATTGAAAAAATATCGGAAGTCGGTATCGGAATTCCGATACAGCAAGTATCGGCCGATACCCGATACTTGCGGTATCGGAATGCTCAACACTATTCATGGACCTTTGGTTTATGAACTTTTAATCCTCTTTAGTGAAAGTTATGTTTTATATTTACCTTTCACGTCTTGCTGTCCTTACATGATTCTAAAATCAAGCAGAAGACTTTTTACTTTCTTATTTAAAATTAAGCTACATATAAATACATTTAAAGTAACGTATAGACATAGCTCAGCAGGTGCTTTTTTTCATTTAAATAACTTAGTATTGAAATATGCAGCTTACAATTTAATATAAAATATACCATAGTCATCTTGGCTTTGCTGATTTTCATTGTGTTCCCATTGTATATACAGTCATGGCCAAAAGTTTTGAGAATGACACAAATATATTTTCACATGATCTGCTGCCCTCTGGTTTTTATGTGTGTTTGTCAGATGTTTTTATCACATACAGAAATATAATTGCAATCATATTATGAGTAGCAAAAGGTTATATTGAAAGTTAGAATGAGTTAATGCAGCAAGTCAATATTTGCAGTGTTGACCCTTCTTCTTCAGGACCTCAGCAATTCTCCCTGGCATGCTCTCAATCAACTTCTGGATCAAATCCTGACTGATAGCAGTCCATTCTTGCAAAATCAATGGTTTTATTTTGTCTGAATTTGAAGGTTTTTGTTTGTCCACCCGTTTCTTGATGATTGACCACAAGTTCTCAATGGGATTAAGATCTGGGGAGTTTCCAGGCCATGGTCCCAAAATCTCTATGTTTTGTTCCCTGAGCCATTTAGTTATCACCTTTGCTTTATGGCAAGGTGCTCCATCATGTTGAAAAAGGCATTGTTGATCGCCGAACTGCTCTTGGACGGTTGGGAGAAGTTGCTCTTGGAGGACATTCTGATACCATTCTTTATTCATGGCTGTGTTTTTAGGCAAGACTGAGAGAGAGCCCATTCCCTTGGCTGAGAAGCAACCCCACACATGAATGGTTTCAGGATGCTTGACAGTTGGCATGAGACAAGACTGGTGGTAGCGCTCACCTGGTCTTCTCCGAATAAGCCGTTTTCCAGATGTCCCAAACAATCGAAAAGGGGATTCATCAGAGAAAATGACTTTACCCCAGTCCTCAGCAGTCCACTCCCTGTACCTCTTGCAGAATATCAGTCTGTCCATGATGTTTTTTCTGGAGAGAAGTGGCTTCTTTGCTGCACTCCTTGAGACCAGGCCTTGCTCCGAGAGTCTCCGCCTCACAGTGCGTGCAGATGCACTCACACCTGCCTGCTGCCATTCCTGAGCAAGCTCTGCACTGTTGTTAGCCCGATCCACAGCTGAAACACTTTTAAGAGACGGTCCTGGCGTTTGCTGGTCTTTCTTGGGCGCCCTGGAGCCTTTTTGGCAACAAGGGAACCTCTCTCCCTGAAGTTCTTGATGATGCGATAGATTGTTGACTGAGGTGCAATCTTTCTAGCTGCGATACTCTTCCCTGTTAGACCATTTTTGTGCAGTGCAATGATGACTGCACGTGTTTCTTTAGACATAACCATGGTTAACAGAAGAGAAACAATGATGCCAAGCACCAGCCTCCTTTTAAAGTGTCCAGTGGTGTCATTCTTACTTAATCATGACAGATTGATCTCCAGCCCTGTCCTCAACAACACCCACACCTGTGTTAATGGAGCAATCACTGAAACGATGTTAGCTGGTCCTTTTAAGGCAGGGCTGCAATGATGTTGAAATGTGTTTTGGGGTATAAAGTTCATTTTCTAGGCAAATATTGACTTTGCAAGTAATTGCTGTTAAGCTGATCACTCTTTATAACATTCTGGAGAATATGCAAATTGCCATTAGAAAAAATGAAGCAGTAGACTTTGTAAAAATTAATATTTGTGTCATTCTCAAAACTTTTGGCCATGACTGTAGAATCTATATAGCTACAGTATGTATTATACGTACCACACAACAGCAAATTGACAACAATTTACTTTAAAAAGAGATGGATTGCCCCCAAGTAGAAGATGACGTCTCCACAGAAGGATGTGGTTGCGTTTTTACCATAACCAATTCTTCAACCTACTGTACAAACATGTCGGTCTGTTATGATAAGACAAAGTCATGTTGAAAAATATACTTGACTTAGTCACAATGAGCTGGTTTTCAGTTTCAAACAGGAATTTTCCCACTTCAAAGACTTTCACCACAAATACAGCTCACCCAACCACGATACTAATTTGTTCAGTACTGAGTGTAATTCTTTATCTTCAATCTGACTCACCACATGATTTGATCTCTCAATATAATATTCTGTAGTCTAAAAGAAAAAATACTTAATGATATATCACATAGGAGAGGATAGAAGATCTTCTGTAATTGATAATCACATAAATAAGAAGATCTAAGTGATAACCACATACATAAGAGAAGAAATTCCATGCCAAATATTATCTACGTTGTTGTGAATTTCATTGTAGAAATGCAGCGAGTTTGCAACTCTTTTAACCTTTTAAAACTAGTGAATAAATTCTATAGCATGTATTGACATATCAAATCTGCAATGCTTGCAGTTTATTTTTAGTGTAGAATTTATGCACAACATGTTGATGAGATTTCATTCAATTCATCTTCTTCAAATTATTACTAACCCCTTGCAACACAGAAGTATTAGATGATGAAAAGCGTTCTTCTTCAGGCATTCCTGAAGAATGATTCCTAATGAAAGAGCTGAACTGAGGATGAAACCTGTAGGTCTTGAAGAATGGGGACTTACCAGTAGATGCATGATAATGGTTATTCACCGCAAATTAAAAAAGAGGTAAGTAAGTAACTAGAGATGAGCAAACATGCTCGGTGATACTTGGTTATCACTCGAATATCACGGTGCTTGGAAGTGCTCATTACTCCTTGAGCAATGGGCATTGCTCAAGTGAAAACTCAAATCCCCATCCTACATCTTTGGCATTTGTTACACAACCAATAAGCATGCGGGGATTGCCTGTGAGTAACTGTAATGGTGTAGCTATCTTATTTGTGGCATTACTGTGATTGGCTGGTCCTGTGACATAATCAGAGGTTATAAAAGGACAGTTTACACCCGGCTCAGCACACTGTCGCCATTGCACAGCTCTAAGACACTTTGTGTTGGAGAAAGAGAGTGCTTGTCAAGGCCTGTGTGCACAGTATAACGAATCAGTAATGGTGATACTGGTACTGAGCCGTTATGCTAACATACCTTCA
Organism: Dendrobates tinctorius; assembly: GCF_039654945.1. Taxonomy (NCBI): domain Eukaryota; kingdom Metazoa; phylum Chordata; class Amphibia; order Anura; family Dendrobatidae; genus Dendrobates; species Dendrobates tinctorius. Next base: position 15,754,772 of record NW_027361676.1, read on the forward strand.
AGGGCTAATCATTTGCAGCACATACAATCTGCATTTAGCCTAGGGAGGGAGAGAGTTGCATGAGGAGACAGAGTGACAGAATGCAATCTGTAGACAGGGATTAGGCTGGTGCAGTCTGTTGGCAAATATATAGCTCCATTTTTTTGTGGGGGCTCGAAAATTGAATATATATTTTGATCCATCAAGTATTATGTACTTTGAGGTCCTTTTTTTACTATATAACACACCCAAGAATCATTGAAACATTTTCCTGGGCTACATTTCTCAGCCATACACTATTACGTAGTGTGCAGTAACTTTCTGTGATCTCTAAAACTGCTAAAAAGTTTTTAAAAAAATTGTTGGCCTCCATTTCTCAGACATAGAGTGTTACAACATCGCACGGCACATGTGCTCCCGACTCCAAGGATTGCTGGCCCTGGGTATCCTCCACCTCCTACAGCAGTTCCAGCACCCCCTCCTGCTCCTCCTCATCCTCCATCTACAATGTGGTATCTCAGAGGACGTCATCCACATCAGCCAGAAGTTGTAAGTTCTGCAGCACTGCCTCAGTGAAGCGGCAACAGGCTCTGCTAAAGTCGATTTGTCTAGGAAACAAACCACACACTGCGGTAGAGTTACTTAAAGGAATAACAGACCAGATGGGTCTGTTGTTTTTGCCTCTAAACCTCTAACCAGGCATGGTTGTGTGAGATAATGGGCGTAACCTGCTGGTGGCTGTGAAGCTTGGCAAGCTCACACACGTACCATTCTTGGCACATGTGTTCTACTTGGTAATTCATCAGTTTCTGAAAATATACCCTGATTTGCCAGAGCTTCTGGTCAAGGTATGCCACATCAGCACCCATTTCTGTAAGTCAGCTACAGCTGCCACTGCTCTCGCAGTGCTGCAGCAGCATATGCAAGTGCCAGATCACTGACTGGTGTGCAACGTGCCATGCGCTGGAACGCTACAATGCACATGTTTGCAAGGCTTTGTAAGCAGAAGAGGCCAGTGGTTGAGTATGAGCTCCAACATGCCTGTCGGTATTCTTCATCAGAGGCAGAGGTATGTTGTCGAAGACGTGGGCCATTTTCATGAAACCAGCACAGCACCCAGGGCCTGATGACCGGGCATTTTTGACAAGGATAGAAAAGTTTTTTAAAAATGGTCAATACCTGGCTGACCAAACCAGCATACTTCCTGAATGCGCTGCAACTTTCAACTATTGAGTCTCAAATCTGGACACCTGGAATGAGCTGTCCCTCTATGCATTGGAGGTATTATGCTGCCCTGCTGCTAGTATCTTGTCTGAGTGTGCTTTTAGTGCCGCCAGGAGGGTCATAACAATAAAGTATGGATTAGCCCACACTTTTCAACACAACCAGATGACAGAAGAGCATAAAGTGTTTTTAATATTCAATATTTTAATGAGGCATGCCAGTTGTTGGCTTTCAGGGGTCTATGGATGACTCTAATCATATTTTATATCTGGCTTGGCACATTCTGCAAAGCCTTTATGACTGTATAAGTAGATCAACTACATTTTCAAAATATTTTCATTAAAAATGCTGTCTTGGATTCAATGATTAATCCATAGTTTAACATGGTTAGTGATGCATTACAGTATGGTATGTAAAATGTACAAAAAGCATAGAAAACTATATCATGATTATATTACTCATCCATACAGTATTGCATTCTTTATGTCACATTTTTGTGGTATAAACAGCATTTGAAAATTTTGCTTTTTTCTTCACATTTCTTAGAAATACACTATTCCGTGTTCTGGGGTTCATTTCACTGATATATAAAGCTGAAAAAAAACTAATACAAATTTTGCTGGGTTACGTTTCTCAGCCATACAGTATTACATGTTCTTGGGTACATTTAGTTGGTATGTAATCCTTCAAAAACATTTTCAAAATGTTATCGTTATTATATAATTTGTCAGTATTATATTGCTCACCCATAGGGTATTACATCTTCTTTGGTCCATTTCGCTCCTATAAAAGCATAAAAAAACTTTGTTAATAAATTTATCGGTATTATAATGCTCACTTATTGACTCTTCCATGGTCTGGAGTACATTTACTTGCTATATAATCCTCCAAAAACTTGTTCCAAATTTATTGGTGTCATATTGCTCACTTAGAGGGTATTACATCTTTGGTTACATTTAGTTACTAAATAAGCCTCAAAAACTTGTTTCAAATTTATCATTATCATATTGCTCACCCCTAGGGTATTACTGTATTTTTCAGACTATAAGTATAAGACGCACTTTTTCCCAAAAATTTTTTGGGGAAAACGGGGGTGCATTTTATAGTCGGAATAGACTTACAAGTAGTGTGGTGGCAGCAGGAGTCGGGCGATTCTGCGGCTGTCCGACCCTGCAGGGCAATGGTCACACTCCCTTCTCAGGCTGGTGCAGCAGTATTTGGCGGTGCACAGTGGTGAGGGGCTCCGCTGACATTTTCTGAAGCCTAGAGCCCCCGCACTTCCATTGCTGTGATGGTTGGCCTATGGGAAAATGGCTGACGTAAGCGGAATATGCATAGATTGAGATATCGGCAAACGAGATCTTAGAAGATGTGATCTCGGTGCCGGGATCTCAATCTGCACATGTGTCGACCCGGTGGCCATTTTCCCGGAAGTCATTTTCCTGGAGGCCACTGCATTGCAGCAGTGGAGATGTGCGGGGCTCTGGGCTTTCACAAAATGTTGGCAGAGCCCCCACACCACTAAGCACCGACGAACCTGCCACACCAGCCTAGGATAGGATTTCCCGGAGGCAACCACTTCACAGCAATGGATGTGCGGGGGCTCCCAACTTTCAGAAAATGTCGGCGGAGCCAACGCAACACGACCACCTCAGAACCTGCAGCACCAGTCTGGGATGGGAGTCATATCATCGCCGGACCACCGAACACCCCCAGTGACCACGCTCCACCAGCGCTACTGATTTTCCCCTGTAAGCCAAATTCAGACTGTAAGACGGACCCCTATTTGATGCATTAATTTTGTCCCTATTTTCCTTCAGAAAATTTGGGATGCTCTTATGGTCTGGTGCGTCTTATAGTTAGAAAAATACGGTACATCTTCTTGGGTACATTTTACTGCTATGAAAGGTTCAAAAAACTTCAAATTTATCGGTATCCTGTTGTTCACTTAGAAGGTATTACATACCCTCTTAGATACAATTCGCTGCTATACAAGCCTCCAAAAACTTGGTTCATATTTATCTGAATCAAATTACTCACCTATAGAGTATTACATCTTGTTGGGTAGATTTAATTGGTATTAAAGGTTTAAAAAACGTGATCAATGTTTATTGGTATTGCATTGATCATCTATACAGTAGACCACTCTGTGGTATGGAGTACATTTTGTTGGTATAAAAGCCTCAGAAAGCTTGGTCAAAAATTTATCGGTATTACATTACTCACACATAGGGTTTTACATCTTTTTGGGCATAGTTCATTGAAAAATAAACCTCAAATTATCAATGTTATATTCCTCACCCATAGATTATTCTGTGGTCTGGAATAAATTTCCTTGGTATATAACCTCTCAAAAATGCATAGCCTTTTTGCAGGGTCAGAATGGGGTGTCTGGGGCCCACCAGGGGAATGGACTCTAGGGGCTCACTCTACAGTTATATGCAAATATCTGTCAGTCGTTATCCCCATTATAGTGGAGCATCGGCTGTAAAACACAGGCGGCTCCTGCACATCTACTGTGCGCCCCCATAACTGGGTTGTTAGTAGCTTACATTAATGGGGTTCTTTGGTTAAAACAAGATATCACCGATCCATGGGCTCCACAGGATAGGTGATCACTTAGGTCCGACAATTAGAAACTGCACCGATTGGAAGAATGAGGAAGTTTTATCCCTGATAGGTCACATCCCCATTTTAAAATGGAGCGGCAGGTGGGATATCTGACCGAAGCTCCATTCATTCTCTTTGGGGCTTCTATAAAAAAACAAGTGCAGCCACTGAGGGAATGAATGGATCAGAGAACATGTCAGACATGCCACTCCAATCTAATAAGGATAAAAGCTCCACATTCTGCCGATTGGGTCCACATAGTCCGCCATACAATATTATGGGCAACCACATAGTCCACCATACAATATTATGGGCAACCACATAGTCCGCCATACAGTATTATGGGCAACCACATAGTCCTCCATACAGTATTATGGGCACCACCTAGTCCTCCATACAGTATTATGGGCAACCACATAGTCCGTCATACAGTATTATGGGCAACCACAGTCCGCTATTCAGTTTTATGAGCACCCACATAGTCCACCATACAGTATTATGGGAAACCACATAGTTTGCCATGCAGTATTATGAGCACCCACATAGTCCACCATACAGTATTATGGGAAACCACATAGTCTGCCATACAGTAATTTGAGCACCCACATAGTCCGCCATACAGTATTATGAGCACCGACATAGTCCGCCATACAGTATTATGGGCACCTCATAGTCCGCCATACAGTATTATGGGCACCACATTGTCCGCCATACAGTATTATGGGCAACCACATAGTCCTTCATACAGTATTATGAGCACCCACATTGTCTGCCATACAGTATTATGGGAAACCACATAGTCCGCCATACAATGTTATGGGAAACCACATAGTCCACTATACAATATTATGAGCACCCACATAGTCTGCCATACAGTATTATGGGCACCTTATAGTCCGCCAAACAGTATTATGGGCACCACATAGTCCGTCATACAGTATTATGTGCAACCACATTGTCCGTCATACAGTATTATGTGCAACCACATTGTCCGTCATACAGTATTATGGGCACCATATAATGCAGAGAGCACACACCACCACAAAGCCGGGCCGGCAATGCAGGACAGCGGTAGTCAGGAGCCGGCAGAGCAGAGCTGCCTGACTCCGAGGAGGAGGATACTGGACACACTGGGCAGGCCGCAGGGCTGGAGGAGTCAGACAGGGAGCCCAGCAGAGAGCACACACCACCACCACACAGTTGGGCCGGCACTGAAGGACAGCGGTAGTCGGGAGCCGGCAGGGCAGAGCAGCCTGACTCTGGGGAGGAAGACATTGGCACTGGGCAGGCCGCAGGGCTGCCGGAGTCAGACATACATGCCTACCACTCGTGCCCATGTTGGCGTTCCTATTATCTCCAGGAATAGAAATTATGGGATTTTTTAGTATACTGTAAATATTGGATATCATATAAATTACTTTGATTGGAAACATTTGATTAATGACATCTGTTTCCTTACATTCTTCAGAACATTTTAGAAACTTTTGTTGCAGATACAGTGCAACCAATGAAACATATCTGTACTTTAATGTAAAGTTGTCATCACAATTGCTACAGTGGCGTGTAAACGTTTTGGAACCCCTGGTTAAAATTGCTGTTATTGTAAACAGTTAAGTAGGTTGAAGATGAAATGATCTCTAAAAGGCCGAACGCTAAAGATGACACATTTCCATTGTATTTTAGGCAAAAAAGAGTAATCTTTTACATTTTAAAAATTACAAAAAGGAAGATGGACAGATGCAACAGTTTGTGCACCCTGTATGGTTAGTACCTAGAATCGCCCTCTTTTGAAAGTATCACAGCTTGCAAATGCTTTTAGTAGCCATCTAAGTCTCTCAACTCTTGTTTGAGGGATTTTCAACCATTCTACCTTGGAAAATTATTCCTATTCTGTGAGATTCCTGGGTCGTCTTGCATGTGACACACCCACCAGGACCGTGGGGTACTCGGAATCAGGCCGGTCGGTTCTGCGGGTAGGTTACGGTGGCTGTGACCCGCCTCCGTGATCCTGTTCATGTCATTAATTGAGGGGGGTGATTTACAGGGAATAACATGAAGCCACCTGTGGTGTTCGGCCAAAAAAATTTAAAAATAAATGGCCGATGCTGCAGACTAAGATGGCTTGAGTAGTTGTTGATGCAGCAAGAATGTTTTGGCTCCCCGCAGGTGGAGCGGGTGCTCCATGGAAAAATGCACATTCTTTTTCAGGTGGTGGTTATTGAGGTGCAGGACCCAGGTTGCAGCGAATAAGCAAGGGATACAAAATAGTGCAGTTTGCTTTACTTTTTACTTTGTGGCAAATCATTATGCAATCTGGGACACTAGTTCCAGATGATAAAAGGAGTCCAGCTAACCTGGAAGCATTCGGGTGTCCACCTCATCAGGTGGGATTGGAGGCCTTCCTGATGCGCTCTCTCTTCAGGATCCTGCTGCCTGTAGCTACACTGCGGCCCTCTCCTGCATGTTGATTCTGACCTGTATGGCACACAGTATGAGCCCCTCATGGGCACTGCTTCACCACTGGCAGCCCCGGACTTTTCATCTGCTGTGATGCCTCCGGGTTTACGGTGTGGCCAGATGGCTTGCAGCCCCCTGCCCTCCAGATTCTGCTGACGGGAAGTACAACACCCGCACAGCCCAAGACACTGGCATCCTTCTTGGTAAGCGCTCTGCTCTGAGGTCGGTTCAACCCCTGAAGAAGAAGTGGTTTACACTTTGAAACGCGTAGGGAATTAAATGGTCAAATTTCTTACATTGTGGTGATTTCATTACGGTCAAGCAGCGCACAGTAAGCCCGAGAATAACTTTATATCCTTAAGGATTTGCATTGGAGGTCACGCAGTGGACCTTCGGGCGTGCAGCAAGCTGACGGCGAGTCTATATGCTTATACCTCTCCTGGAAAGGGTGAGTAGACTTTTTTCATATCTATTCCATTTATCACCAGATAAGACCCTATTGCGCTCTTTTGTTTCCTAGTCTTTTGTTCAGACATCCCTCAAATTCCCCAGAGCCCTTGATTCACCTCCTCTCTCCTCTCCCACCTTCAGCCAACTACTCTAACCCACCTAACTTCCACCTCCTCCAGACCAGAGAGAGCAGCTCTCTACAGTCGGGTTGTAGAGCTCCCTCTTCTGGCTTGGAGTAGGAATTGTGTTGCATACTGTTACGATCGCGGATGCAAACACTCCCACGTCGTCGAACCATAACGACGACGGGGTATGCGTCCCAGGTGATCGTGGAATGTGGACCCACTGGACCACAGAGGGGCACTGGGCCTACCAGAACTAGAAATACCCTGTGTTTGTTATTACCTTATATCAGCACTTGCTGACTACTGTTTTATGTCTTATTGCAAGGTATTTTTGCACATTTGTCATTCTGTGCTTTTTGTTTGTGTTTCAGTCAGGGTGGTGTGAACATGGTCCAACAGACTTGCTCACATTGTGCATGTCACATGTGTTTTTAATCCAGTTTTTTTCGTGCTTATGCATAATTTGAGAGACCCCACCCCTCTCTTGTGTGACATGCACATAAGGAGCTGTCTTGCATCACGTGCCCATGCCAGAAATCGCCTGTCTTAATCCTGCTCATTTAGACACTGTTCATATGTTCAGGTTTTAAATATATTAGATAGGGACTGCTTCAATACGGGTTACCTTGACGTTGGTGAGGCAGCTTGGTATACATTTTTTTGCAAAAAAAGTATCGACTAAATACCCTGTGTTTGTTATTACCTTTTATCAGCACTTGCTGACTACTGTTTTATGTCTTATTGCAAGGTATTTTTGCACATTTGTCATTCTGTGCTTTTTGTTTGTGTTTCAGAACTAGGGAAAGGTAGCAACCGGGGTCTGTGGCAGCTGAGCTAGTGGACAAGATGGCTATATGCAGAAGTAAAAGAGACACAACACAACTTCAGGTATGAAGAAACATAAGGTTTACTTAAGCAAAAGACATCTAGACACCAGGTTCCCGATTACACACATCACAAAGGGCACACATCTCAGGTTGACAGGCGAAGCAAGAGGTCATCACGGGTTGATGCAGTCCAGGGACATCTGGCATGGGCTTCCTAGGAGGACCTCTCTCTTGGCCCACAGGAGAGGCACTGGCTCAGCAGGAGAACATCAAACACCGACCTCAGGCAGACTTCAGACAATGGCTAGGGTCATCACAGGTTGATGCACTCCAGGGTTATCTGGCAAGGGCATACTAGGATGGCCTCTCTCTCAGGCCTCAAGCGAAGCACAGGCACAGCAGGTACAGCAGGAGAACATCTGACACCGAACTTGGACAGCCTTCAGACAATGAGAGGAGCCATCACGGGGAAGACCCCAGGGAACTGGCAGGATATCAGAACATTAGCAAGACACAGATAGCACAGGTCCAGGAATGTTGGCACTACAGCACTGGGCATCGACTGGTCAGGGCCAGGGCTCCCTGGTGGGACCGTCACTGGGGACCAGAGCTGGAGACTCCTGGGAACCACGGAGAAGGAATTCATCCAGGAACATGAGGGGACCGACTCAAGAGCACAAATTTGACTGCTAGGACCACAGATTGGACATCTGGACACAGGCTGGACATTGGAACATGGACAGACATCTGGACTCAGACAGGACATCAGGACATAAGGATTCAGGTAGGACATCAGGACTGAGGTAGGACATCTGGACATCAGGACACAGGCAGGTTATCAGGACATCAGGGCACAAGACAGACATCAGGACACCATGTCACAGGCAGGACATCGGGGCACAAGGCGGACATCAGGGCATCAGATCTCAGGTAGAACATCAGGACATCAGAACTTGGATCTCAGATAGTACATCAGAACACTGGCATTGGACTCTGGAGATCTGACAGCAATCTACAGGCTCCAGACATCAGGCCGTGGACATGAGGCCGCAGTCATTAGGCTCCGGACATCTGGCAGCTATTGGCAGGCTCCGGGCATCAGGCAGCGAAGGATAGGATCTGGCCATCTGGCTGAGGACGTCAGGCACTGGACATCTGGGAGCGGTCGTCAGACACCGGACATCAGGCCGTGGTCATAAGACTCCGGACAAGAGGCCAATGTCATCAGGCTCTGGACATCTGGCAGCGACCTAAAAAGGAACTCAATCAGTCTGGTGCAAGCACCACAGGTTTGAACTGGAGTCGGCCGAGGATTGCACCAAATAACAAGCTGAATACAGAGTAGTAGAATTTCAGCAGAAACTCTGGATTCCAACTTCCAAGATGGACCCAGGTAAGTTCACAGAAAGTCAGTTAGCAAAAAGTCACAGTCACTGGGTACAGGGTTCAAGACACAGAAGGACTTCAGGAACAACACACAGCAGGAATCAGGACAAGGACTCTGGTACCAACACATAAACAGGGCAAGTCCAAGAACATAGACATCAGCTGCCCCAAGGCTGATAACAGACTGAACAGAAATGGATCTGGGTACTCTGCCCCCAGAGCTGGCAGAAAAACAGGCATCAGCTTTCCTAGAACTGAACGCAGGCAGGACAGGAGCTGAACACCCAACACACATAGCAAGACTCAGAAACTAAATGTGAAGCTCTGGCAATGCCCCACAGGGCAGGGAGACTTTATATAGGAGCTGCCCCACAGCGATAGACAGGGAGCAGCAATTCAAGCACACACCCATTCCTCATAAAAGCACAGCCAGAAACAAATGAGCGTAGCAAAGGACACCTGGCAGTGGCTGCAAGCCTAGACACATGTGGTAAGTCATGCACAACTGCAGAGGACCTAGCAACTTGCGGGTAGCTTCCACAATAGCAGCCAGGGACCGCCCATGTGGGTGGTGATGCAGCGCAGCGGAGACACTCATGAATGTACGGCTATGCAGCAGATCCGGGAACAGAGCAGCATCCATACAGGTAACTGACAACAGCATTCCAGCTAATTAGAGGTTTAGGTTTAGGCAGCACTTCAATTCTATTTTGACAGGCAAAGGGGTCCCTAGACTTATTAACCATATGAGAGAAGCACACGGTGGCAATCCCGATGCATTATCATTTGCTGGCATAGAAAGGGTTACTCTACCCTCAAGGGGAGGTGATCTGAATAGGAATTTACTGAAATGAGAGGCCAGGTGGATTATGCAAACCCGTGCTTTAGAGCGTATGGGACTCAATGAGAAGATTGATATGTCTGTTTTTTTGTGAAATGAAAAAAAATATTTTGTAAAGAAAAAAATAAATAAAAATTTTTGTAAAAATTTTTTTTTGTGAAAAATCATTATTTTTTCGCCTCTTTCTGGCTTGTGGTTTTTTCTCTTTTTCCTTTTGCATTTATGGTACTACTATATGTATTATATATTTTTGTTTTCACTTATGTGAACTATGTATATATATTTTTTTTGTTGTTTTGTTGATTGCTCAGCAGGTGAGCGGCAGTGGTGGGAGGGGTCCTGACTTCTGGTTGTGGGTATTTCCTCCTTGGCCGGCTGCAGCTCACCATGTAACCTGTGGAAGCGCCTTTACAGCACGAAACAATCGTCGTTGCTATCTCCTTTTTGCACCCGTTTCCCGCTGATATGCTTTTATAATAAAGCCTTGACTACATCACCCAGTGAGTGCCATTCTTTTCTACTATTTTTTATGTGGATTAACTTATTTTCCATGAATGTGCACCTAAGGGTAAAACAGTTGTATTGCCAGCTGCGTCTCTTTTATACACGTATGATGGTTCGGATATGTGGACTATTGTGATGGTGCTCGCCTTCTATTTCTGGACTTTGTATAGCAAAGGACACCTGGCACTGGCTGCAAGCCTAGACACATGTGGTAAGTCATGCACAACTGCAGAGGACCTAGCAACCTGCGGGTAGCTTCCACAGTGGCAGCCAGGGACCGCACATGTGGGTGGTGATGCAGCGCAACGGAGACACTCATGCACGTACGGCTATGCAGCAGAGCCGGGAACTGAGCAGCATCCATACAGGTAACTGACAACAGAATTCCAGCTCATTAGAGGGAAAGGAGCGAAGGGTTAAAGCAGAGATATGCAGAGTAACGCCGGGTAAACAGAGTACAAACACAGCGGCGTTACACATGCTGTATATTACCTGACGTGGTAACCTCCTCCTGCTTCCAGGCATAACATCACCCCCCTGCGAGGGAGGCAACGTCACCGTGGCAACTGGACCCTGGGGTGCCACATTTGCACTGCTATTTTGAGGTCTAGCACAGATTTTCAATGATGTTCAGATCAGAGGACTGTGAATGTCACTGTAAAACCCTCAGCTTGTGCATTTTGAGGTAGTCTATTGTGGATTTTGATGTGTGTTTAGGATAATTATCCATTTGTAGAAGCCATCCTCTTTTCAACTTCTTTTCAACTTCAGATTTTTTACAAATTTTGCATCAAGAATTTTTTTAAATTTCATTGAATCCATTCTTCCCTCTAACCATTAAATGTTCCCTGTGTAATTGGCTGCAACATAGCACCAACATAGCACCAAAGCCTGTGTCACGACTCTCTTGTTGGATATTCCGGGGCCAGGGGCTCATTCCCTGTCCCTAGCACTAGGGGCGGCCTAGCTATCCTTGCTCCCCAGATTACAGACAATTGTGAAGATGCCATGTACCTTGAGGAAGTCCTGAATTCGCCCTTAATCTGTTTCCTCCCCAACCCAGGGAAGTCGAAAGTTGTTGTGTAAAAGAATACATAAACCAAACTAACAAGGGAAGACATACAGGGAAAAAGGAAAAAAAACAATCACACTAATATGCACTCACAAGCAACAGATTGAAACATTGGAGAGTGAAGGAAGGAAAAAAAACAAACAGGAGAGGATGAAGAAATGCTTCAGATAAACACTGCAAATGTCTCCTCAAACAGCCAACTTTTCCAGATCCAGGCAGCAAGAAACTAACACTGGCATCCCTGATAGACAGAGGTGAGTATATATAGGAAAGTGGAGTAGCCAACATTGAACAAGTGAGTCTATCAATGCTGGAAAGTTCTAGCAGCTCTCAACTGCTAGCAGAAACCAGCACCATTTAATATGATGATGGGGTGCTTCTAATCAGTGCAGGAGTGTGAGAAATCAGACGATGCTGTCTTCTGGCACCCATGACAGCATGATTGATCCACCCCTATGCTTAATGGTTAGTGAGTAGTGATGAGCGAGTATACTTGTTGCTCGGGTTTTCCCGAGCATGCTTGGGTGTCCTCCGAGTATTTTGGCGTGCTTGGAGATTTAGTTTTTGTCGTCTCAGCTGCATGATTTGTGGCTGCTGGACAGGCTGAATACATGTGTGGAATGCCTGTTTGTTAGGGAATGCCCACATGTATTCAGCCTGTCTACAAGTCGCAAATCATGCAGCTGAGATGATGAAATCTAAATCTCCAAGCACGCCAAAATACTCGGAGTTCACCTGAGCATGCTCGTAAAAACCCGAGCAACGAGTATACTCACTCATCACTATTAGTGAGATGTTCTTATCCTAAAATTCTGTGCCTTTTTTCTCCATACATACCTTTGATCAATCTGGCCAAAGAATTCTATTTTACCCTCATCAGGCCACAGGACTTGTTTCCAAATTGCATCAAGCTTATCTAGATGTTCTTTTGCATACTTCTGATGCTGAATTTTATGCTCAGTATGCAGGAGAAGTTTTCTTCTGATGACTCTTCCTTAAAGGTCATAGTTGTGCAGGTGTATCTGAACGGTAGTACAGTATGCCACGACTTAAGAGTCTGCTAAATCTTTCTGAATGTCTTTTGTAGTCAAGGGGGGTTCTGATTTGCTTCTTTTGCAATCCTATGAATAGCTCACTGAAATTTTGATAGGTCTTCCAGACCTTATCTTTACCTCCACTGTTCCTTTTAACTGCCATTTCTTAATTACATGTCAAACTGAGGAAAGGGCAACTTGAAAACGCTTTGCTATCTTCTTATAGCTTTCCCCTGCTTTGTCAGCCTCCACCATTTTCATTTTCAGAGTTTTAGGCAGCTGCTTAGCAGAACCGATGGAAGCTGTTTTTTGGCACAAGATTAGAGGAGAGACTGGGCGTTTCTAAAGCTGGGAAATTTGCATCACCTGGCCTTTCCTAATGATGATAGTGAATAAGCCATAACATTAACAGGCTAATTAAGGTCTGAAACCTTGATCAAAGTTATCTGAGCACACAAATCTCCAAGGGTGCCCAACCTTTTGCATCTGCCCATTTTCTTTTTTGTAATTTTTAAAACATAAAAATTACAATATATATATTATTTTTTGCCTAAAATGCAAAGTATATGTGTCATGTTTAAATTTAGACCTTTTACAGATCACTTCAACTTAAACTTGCTTAACTGCTCACATTTTTATATTCCACTGTATTAGTTACAATTTCAATTACCTCTGCTCAGAAAGTAAATGGCAGATTACATTCAGCGTATATTCAAGTAGTAAATAAACATTACAATTCTTGCATTTGCAACATACTTTTTTAACCCCTTAGCGACAGAGCCAGTTTGCAGCTTAATGACCAGGCCAATTTTTACAATTCTGACCACTGTCCCTTTATGAGGTTATAACTCTGGAACGCTTTAATGGATCCTGCTGATTCTGAGATTGTTTTTTCGTGACATATTGTACTTCATGTTAGTGGTAAAATTTCTTCGATAAGTCTTGTGTTTATTTATGAAAAAAACAGAAATATGGCAAAAAATTTTAAAATTTTGCAATTTTAAAACTTTAAATTTTTATGCCCTTAAATCAGAGAGATGTGTCACATAAATTTCTTAATAAATAACATTTCCCACATGTCTACTTTACATCAGCACAATTTTGGAAGCAACATTTTTTTCTGTTAGGAAGTTATAAGGGTTAAAAGTTGACCAGCGATTTCTCATTTTTACAACAAAATTTACAAAGCCATTTTTTTTAGGGACCACATCATATTTAAAGTCATTTTGAGGGGTGTACATGACAGAAAATACCCAAAACTGGCACCATTCTAAAAACTAGACCCCTCAAGGTGCTCAAAACCACATTCAAGAAGTTTATTAACCCTTTAAGTGCTTCACAGGAACGAAAGCAATGTGGATGGAAAAAATTAACATTTAACTTTTTTTTGGAAAAAAATTACTTCAGAACCAATTTTTTTTATTTTCACAAGTGTTAAAAGAGAAAATCAACCACAAAATTTGTTGTACAATTTCTCCTGAATACGCCGATACCCCATATGTGGGGATAAACCCCTTTTTAAGCACACGGCAGAGCTCGCAAGGGATGGAGCACCGTTTGACTTTTTCAACGCAGAATTGGCTGGAATTAAGATCGGATGCCATGTTGCGTTCGGAGAGCCCTTAATGTGCCTAAACAGTGGAAAACTCCAACAAGTGACCCCATTTTGGAAACTAGACCCATTAAGGAACTTATCTAGATGTGTGGTGAGCACTTTGAACCTTCAAGTGCTTCACAGAAGATTATAACGTAGAGCCGTGAAAATAAGAAATCCATTTTTTTTCCACAAAAATGATCTTTTCACCCCGAAATTTTTATTTTTACAAGGGTAACAGGAGAAATCATACCCCCACAGTTATTATGCGATTTGTCCTGAGTACGCCGATACCCCATATGTGGGGAGGAACCACTGTTTGGGCGCATGGGAGAGCTCGGAAGGGAAGGAGTGCCATTTTGGAATGCAGACTTTGATGGAATGGTCTGCGGGCATCATGTTGCGTTTGCAGAGCCCCTGATGGGCCTAAACAGTGGAAACCCCCAACAAGTGACTCCATTTTGGAAACTAGACCCATGAAGGAACTTATCTAGATGTGTGGTGAGCACTTTGAACCTTCAAGTGCTTCACAAAAGTTTATAACGTAGAGCCGTGAAAATAAGAAATCCATTTTTTTCCCACAAAAATGATCTTTTCGCACCCAAATTTTTATTTTTACAAGGGTAACAGGAGAAATCATACCCCCACAGTTATTATGCGATTTGTCCTGAGTACACTGATACCCCATATGTGGGGGGGAACCACTGTTTGGGCGCATGGGAGAGCTCGGAAGTGAAGGAGTGCCATTTTGGAATGCAGACTTTGATGGAATGGTCTGCGGGCATCATGTTGCGTTTGCAGAGCCCCTGATGGGCCTAAACAGTGGAAACCCCCCACAAGTGACCCCATTTTGGAAACTAGACCCATGAAGGAACTTATCTAGATGTGTGGTGAGCACTTTGAACCTTCAAGTGCTTCACAGAAGTTTATAACGTAGAGCCGTGAAAATAAGAAATCCATTTTTTTTTCCACAAAAATGATCTTTTCACCCCCAAATTTATATTTTTACAAGGGTAACAGGAGAAATCATACCCCCACAGTTATTATGCGATTTGTTCTGAGTACGCTGATACCCCATATGTGGGGGGGAACCACTGTTTGGGCGCATGGGAGAGCTCGGAAGGGAAGGAGTGCCATTTTGGAATGCAGACTTTGATGGAATGGTCTGCGGGCATCATGTTGCGTTTGCAGAGCCCCTGATGGGCCTAAACAGTGGAAACCCCCCACAAGTGACCCCATTTTGGAAATTAGACCCCCTAAGGAACTTATCTAGATGTGTGGTGAGCACTTTGAACCCCCAAGCGCGTCACAGAAGTTTATAAACGCAGAGACGTGAAAATAAAAAGTCTTTTTTATTTCCACAAAAGTGATTTTTTAGACCCCAATTTTTAGACCCTCAAAGTTGGTAAATAGTGGAAACCCCTCAATTCTTGCTCCAACCCTAACCCCAACACACCCCTAACCCTAATCCCAACCCTAATCCCTAATCCTAATTCTAACCCTAATCCTAGTTCGCCCTAACCCTAACCCTAGCCCAACCCTAGCCCAACCCTAGCCCTAACCCTAGCCCAACCCTAAACCTTAACCCTAGCCCAACCCTAACCCTTAACCCTAGCCCAACCCTAACCCTTAACCCTAGCCCAACCCTAACCCTAGCCTAACCCTAGCCTAACCCTAACCCTAGCCTAACCCTAACCCTAGCCTAACCCTAACCCTAGCCTAACCCTAACCCTAACCCTAGCCTAACCCTAACCCTAGCCTAACCCTAACCCTAGCCTAACCCTAACCCTTATGGAAAACTGAAAAAAAATATATTTTTTTTATTTCATTATGTGTGCCTATATAAGGGGGTGATAAACGGGGGGGGTTATGTACTATTTTTATTATTTTGATCACTATGATCGTTTATCATAGTGATCAAAATAATGAATGGAATCTGCCAGCCGGAGCCAACAGATTCCCGGCGGGCGCACTGCGCATGCGCCCGCCATTTTCAAGATGGTGGCGCCCATCGGATGACGCCGGCGGGCGCGGGACCACCGGGAGGGGACGGAGGACAAGGGAGAGGTACCGTGAGGGGACCGGGGGTCCAAAAGCGGGGGTCGGTAAAAACCGACCGATTCATGTTCTCTGGGGTCTCGGCTACCCCTGGCAGCCGAGACCCCGGAGAAAATCCGACACTGGGGGGCGCTATTCACTTAAATCACAGCGCCGTGAATTAACGGCGCTGTGGTTTAAGTACCCTTAATTAACGCCGTTAAAAGGCGTATCGGCGGTCGTTAAGGGGTTAAAGTAGATAGAGGAAAGAAACATATATCAAGCAACTCATATACCATAAATGTGTAAAATAAAACAAAAAGCTGTCAATGAACTTGAAAACATCTTGCTGGGTGCTCTTCTGGCAAGTCATTTCATGGATTACTGGATAACAGAGCTAGAAGAAATTCCAGACTTACTAATCATAATGCCAGTAATACTTTCTAGTATACTGTTACATTAGGATTAGAATAAAACATTAGAATTAATAATGAGTATCATTTCTGTGCAGTCTTTTATTGACTGTATTAAAGGAAGAAACATTTTGCTATAATAATAAAAAAAATCTGACTTACATATGTTATTTAGAGTATTCCTCTAACTATATAACACAGAAATTTATAGCAGCACTCACTTGTATGATAATTTCATAATGTACATTGGCTATTTTTTCTGTCATCTGAATATACTGGAGCATAGACTAACAAGTGTCTGCCATTCACACTACATAGGAAGGAAGACTGAACACTATTATATTAGTAGCTTTGAGACAGATACAGCTGCACTGTCTAGTTAATTTCGACCTGAATTGTTAGAAAAATCAAAGTTTTCAACATACACTGTGATCTTTATTTCATACTAAATCTATGAAAGTGTATTTGTCAGCAAAACAAATCAGTGGTGAACTTCTATAATGTGCGAATGGTAGAGATGCCAAATTTTGCTGAATTTTTCCCAAAAATTTGATTAGTGGTAAATAAATTAAAACAAATTGCAATACTGGAAAGCTTGTAATTGTGGAGAGAGAGAAAGTGAATCCCAAAGTTCATAAGAGCTTACACTCTAAAGAAGAGAAGGAAAACCCAGCTGACACTAAAGGGCCTGTCACACTAAGCGATATCGCTAGCAATATCGCTATAACTTGTGACGTTATAGCGATATTGCTAGCGATATCGCTGTGTGTGATACTTACCTACAACCTGCTCCCCCGCTGGTTATTGTGTATCGTGCGAGAACAGGCTGAACTGTTTCTCGTTGTCTGCTTCCTGTGGCGCTTCCTGCTGTGACGACGAGCGACGCATGGAGCCGGGCGGGAGGACGCAGGATCGCCTGGTGTGACAGGTAAGTAGCGACCCCCGTCCCCAGCGATGTCGCTGGTGAGATCTGCCTATGTGGCAGCTCACTAGCGACCACTTAGCGATGTACCAGCGATCCTGACTGCGTCATATCGCTGGTCGGGATCGCTGGTACATCGCTAAGTGTGACAGTACCCTAAGAGCTTATACTGGACAAGAGAGAGATAAAAGAGAGGACTGCATTGATAGTAAGAGCTTAGACTCTACAGCAGAGAGAGCACGAGAATGAGAGAGGACCCTGCTGACCATTAAAGCCTACACTCTACAGGAGAGAGAAAATTACCCAGAAATACTGGAGATGGAAAATGATTCTGCCTTACAAACTGTGCTCTGTTCAGAGCCACTGACCTGTGATGGTCCAGTTACCGACCACCACCATACAAGATGATATGTGCAGCCACGCAAAAGGACATTAGCCCACTCTATAATGCACAATGTGTAAAAGAACCGCAAATCGCATCTCAAAGTATTTGAATAATAGTGAAATCGCAAATTTCAGGGAATTTGACTCAAACTCAATCCTACGCAAGGTTGATCCACTCATCTCTCTCGGATTGCAAAAATATAGATACTGTCTCTAAACCTACTTTTACTCCATTGCAGTAAGCTAACAAGTTTCTCTACACCCACTCAGCGGCTTCTCGTCCTATCACTTTGGACGCCCTGGATCTGCCACTATGGACTCTCACTAGTCCCACTGCCTCTTTATGTCTGTACCTTCGGCATTTATCAAGCTCAGGGTTTCTCATAACACGTCGTTCTATTCAAGGACTCCTTTAAGTTAGAAGGCCAGAAGGTTAAAAGGTCTCTGCCAGTTCCTAGTCGCGCTACCTCATTGTCCCATTGTCTCCTTTGCTGTAGTTCACCCAAACAGAAGCACTACACACTTATTACAAGGTAGACTCTACTCTATCCTATTAAAAATTCCTTAAAATACAGTATACTGTTTTTAAGTATATTTTTATTTATATTTCTTTAAGGGAATGAGTCATGTGCATTTTTTAAAATGACCATTAATACCACACACAAGGGTCAAATACCGCCACATAATGGCTGGACCACATATTACCACCACATAATGACCAAATAATACCACATATAAGGGACAAATACTGCCATACCAAGACCAGATCACATATTACCACCTCTCAGTGACCGAATAATACCACATGCAGGGGACAAATACAACCACATATACAAACTCATGAATGGACAAAGGAATATATATATAATTATTGTGTGAACATGTATTCCCTTAAAATAATTTCTTTAATCGCAAAATTTTTTTAAAAAAATGCACCTGTTCCCATGACTAAGGAATTTAAACAATTCCACAATACTAGACAATTATAGACCATAAAGAAGATCTGCAAAAAACTACAATAATTCTATCTGACCAACTTCCTTACTGTGGAGGTTGGCACCCTAAGAAGAACGATTTTTTGGCGCCTCCACTCAATGTCGACTGACCCTTTCTCCCCTACCTCACCCTACAATCAAAGGTGGGAAAACAATAATCTATAGGAAGATGATGAAGGAAGAGGAAGGAAGGTTTTAGCAGATAATCTTTTGCAGGAAACTATAAATCACAAAAAATATGCAAATTTTTCACACATGTAAGAAAAGATAACCTTAGCATAGTTCCAAGCTACACAGATAATCTTGCTTGTAAATGCTCAATTAATAAATGAATTACAAACATGCATGGATCATATCACAATATAGAAATGTGATCATATTAGATGACATTCATCGTACTATTGACGCATAACCAACCAGTGGTATAATAAACATATCAATGGCCCGAAAAAAGAGTCCAATATAAGGTAATCAGAGCATGATTAGCAACTGACGAATACCACATAGTGGTTACTTATCATATATGAACACCTCAACCAGTGCTATAATGAAAGCATATCAATAGCCCAAATAAAATATAATCAGAGCATGTTTAGCAACTGAAAGAATACCACATAGTGGTCACTTATCATATATAGACGCCTCAACGCGTTTCCCCGGTATGACGGTTCATCAGGAGGCCTGTGTGCTTAGTACCGCAGATTAGAGTTGAGCGACTTTTGGTTTTTTAGGGTCGCGTTTCGTTTCCTGAAACCCGACTTTTCCAAAAGTCGGGTCGAGCAAGATCGTCCGATTATAGGGAAAAGTCGGGGTCGTCCCGAAACACGAAACCCAATGTAAGTCAATGGGGAATAAAAGTCGGCAGTGAGAGGAGGACAGGAAACACACCTACAGTGCCCATTTGAATGCCAAAAGCATCAATTCTTCTTACTTAAGCTTGTCAACCTTAATTAACTTCATAATACAAGTTACGCACTGAAAAATGGGGGTAATTTGGCTAAAGTTGTGGGGGGGGAGGGCTGGCTGCAGGTTTTCGTGTGCCCTGGGCGAAAGAGCGCCCCTTTAACACATACCACAACTCATCATGCTCCGATACGGCAGATAAATAGCGGTATAGTACAATGAAAAATACCTCACTTTTTACATCTCATGACGAGGCCCATGTATTTCTCCATACAGAATCATTGGTCCCATATAATGTTTGAAACAGTATATGATGAGCTCCACATAATGCTACAGTATATGTTGGTCCCCATGGATGAAGCTCCACTGTCTTATGGGCCCAAATAATGCTCCAAACATAATGGGCCCCATTTCTAATGCTCTAGTGTATAATGGGCCCTGTAAATGCTGCTCCAGTGTCTGATGTCCACCTTTGGAATGTTCCAGTGTATGGTGGGCCCCATCTATCATTCTCCAGAGTATAGTGCTCCCCAAAAATTGCTGTCCCAACATTGAAAACAATCAAATAAGTCTCCTCGCTAGGGAATCCCTGTACTTGTCTGGACAGGTGCTGTAGCTTGCTTAACAGCTCGCCAGCCATTCTCACGCCCAGTATGGATTGCACGTTATTGCACAAAGGTTAGAAAGGGTACCGTATCCCTGGATAACATGTATGGATAGCGTACACATTCAAAATATATGTCTCAGGAGGCAGGCTCAGACGGTGTCAGGCCCAGTATGGATTGCACGTGATTGCACAAAGGTTAGAAAGGGTACCGTATCCCCGGATAACATGTATGGATTGCGTACACATTCAAAATATATGTCTCAGGAGGCAGGCTCAGACGGTGTTAGGCCAAGTATGGATTGCATGTGATTGCACAAAGGTTAGAAAGGGTACCGTATCCCCGGATAACATGTATGGATAGCGTACACATTCAAAATATATGTCTCAGGAGGCAGGCTCAGACGGTGTCAGGCCCAGTATGGATTGCACGTGATTGCACAAAGGTTAGAAAGGGTACCGTATCCCTGGATAACATGTATGGATAGCGTACACATTCAAAATATATGTTTCAGGAGGCAGGCTCAGACGGTGTCAGGCACAGTATGGATTGCACGCGATTGCACAAAGGTTAGAAAGGGTACCGTATCCCCGGATAACATGTATGGATAGCGTACACATTCAAAATATATGTCTCAGGAGGCAGGCTCAGACGGTGTTAGGCCCAGTATGGATTGCACGTGATTGCACAAAGGTTAGAAAGGGTACCGTATCCCTGGATAACATGTATGGATAGCGTACACATTCAAAATATATGTCTCAGGAGGCAGGCTCAGACGGTGTTAGGCCCAGTATGGATTGCACGTGATTGCACAAAGGTTAGAAAGGGTACCGTATCCCCGGATAACATGTATGGATAGCGTACACATTCAAAATATATGTCTCAGGAGGCAGGCTCAGATGGTGTTAGGCCCAGTATGGATTGCACGTGATTGCACAAAGGTTAGAAAGGGTACCGTATCCCCGGATAACATGTATGGATAGCGTACACATTCAAAATATATGTCTCAGGAGGCAGGCTCAGACGGTGTCAGGCACAGTATGGATTTGATGGCCCAGATTACACAGCGGAGGAGCAGGGAGAGGTAAAGATTGCAAATGCTGGGGCCCTGCCCAAGCAAGGGGGGCCCACTCGTGGGCGTCGGTACTGGCACTGGGCCCCTCATAGTACAGCGGTGTGTCTGACGGCGGGTGTGCACCACCGCCGTCAGAGACACTTGATTGCACTATGAGGGACCCTGTGCCAGTGCCCGCGCCCAAGAGTCGGCCTACCCACCTGTCCAGGGCAACGGCACTCGCACGGTGTCGTGCGGTAGGTGGTGACCACGGCCATGGGGGGGGAGGCAGCACAGTTAGGGAGTTTTAGAAAGTGGCATATGTTGATGTTGGACATTCAGCTGATGCAAAAGGCGAAATAGGTGAAGTACCAGGAAGAGGTGGACCAAAGCAAGCCATTTTTCTGTCACCCTATGTGTCATCAGGGGAAGGTGGGACAAAATCCTTGGAAACCCATGCGTGGTTCATTTTAATGAAGGTTAGATCATCCACATTTTGGGTTGACAGACGGGTCCCTTTTTCTGTCAGGATTGATCCAGCTGCACTGAAGACTTTCCGATAGCACACTTGCAGCTGGGCAAGCGAGCTCCTGTAAGGCATATTGGGCCAATTCAGGCCAGGTGTCCAGTTTAGCGGCCCAATAGTCAAAGGGGAATGACCTGTGTGGGAGAACATCGATATGGGAGGAAAAGTAGTTTGTAACCATAGTTGACAACTGCTGTCTCCTGTCACTTTCCATCGATGCAGTATTACCAGTTGTGTGAGCGGTATTTGAAAAATCAGTCCACAACATTGTCATGAAACCCCTGTCTCCAACGCCACTTCTGCTGTGTGCACCACGAACACCTCTGCCAAGCTGCCCCCGGCCCGTACGGCTCGTGTGAGAACCATCACCGCTGCTGTGTGCTGGGAATGCCTCAAGCAACCGATTTACCAGAGTTGCTTGTTTATTAGCCAATATTAGGTCAAGGTTCTCCTGTGGCATGATGTTTTGCAATTTGCCTTTATAGCGTGGATCCAGGATGCTGGCCAACCAGTAGTCGTCATCGTTCATCATCTTGGCAATGCGGGGGTCCCTTTTTAGGATCCGCAAGGCATAATCTGACATGTGGGCCAATGTTCCCGGTGTCAATGATGCACTGCGAGTGCTGGGTGGAGGAGCACTTTCTGGCAAATCCACATCCCTCCAGTCACGCACAAACCCTGTACCAGACCTTGCCACGCCAACATTTTCACTTGCCCCACGAGATGCATCCTCCTCCCCTAAGTAATCATCCCCATCATCCTCCTCCTCCTCCTCTTCTTCCTCCACCTCGTCCAGGAGAGGTCCCTGAGCAGACAATGGCTGAATGTCATCAAGGATTCCCTCCTCCTCTTCCTCCTCATCAACATTGGCTGCAGACACCTGCTCCTTAAGGTGCGTCAAAGTTTGCATGAGCAGACGCATAAGTGGGATGCTCATGCTTAGGATGGCGTCGTCTGCACTTACCAGCCGTGTGCATTCCTCAAAACACTGAAGGACTTTACAAAGGTCTTTCAGCTTCGACCACTGCACGCCTGTCAACTCCATGTCTGCTCTCAAAGTGCCTGGCCGTGTATCCTCCCACAAATGCATTATGGCCTGCCTCTGCTCGCACAGCCGCTCCACCATGTGCAGGGTGGAGTTCCACCTTGTTGCAATGTCGATAATGAGGCGGTGGTTGGGAAGGTGGAGCAATCGCTGCAGCTTCTGCATACGAACGGAGTGTACAGGCGACCGGCGGATGTGCGCGCACAGTCTTCGCACCTTCTGGAGCAGGGCTGTTAACTCCGGATAATTTTTGAGGAAGCACTGCACCACCAGGTTCAAGGTGTGAGCCAAGCAAGGTATGTGGCTGAGTTTTGAAAGGGCTATGGCTGCCACAAAATTACGGCCGTTATCACTAACTACCTTGCCTGCCTCAAGATGTACACTGCCCAGCCATGACTCAGTTTGTCGCTTCAAGTACTCGGCCAGCACCTCGGCGGTGTGTCTGTCGCCCAAACACATCATCTGCAACACAGCCTGCTGACGCTTTCCACTAGCTGCTCGATAGGGGGACACATCGTGTGCAACAGTGGCAGCTGCAGACGGAGTGCTCGTACGACTGCTCTCTGTGGACGAGCTTTCGCTTCTGGAGGAGGAGGAGGAGGAGGGTCGAACGCCTACAGCCAACTGTTTCCTATACCGTGGGCTAGGCAGCACTGTCCCACCACCGCTGTCCCCTGTGGACCCTGCATCCACCACATTAACCCAGTGCACAGTGATGGACACGTAACGGCCCTGGCCATGCCGACTGGACCATGCATCAGTTGTGAGGTGCACCTTTCCGCTCACTGACTGCTTGAGTGCATGGACAATGCGGTCTTTCACATGATGGTGGAGGGCTGGGATGGCTTTGCGAGAGAAGAAGTGGCGACTGGGTAGGTCATAGCGTGGTACTGCATAGGCCATGAGTTCGCGGAAAGCTGTGCTTTCCACCAACCGAAAGGGCATCATCTCAAACGAGATTAGTTTGGCAATGTGGGCGTTCAAACCCAGTGTACGCGGATGAGAGACTGAGTACTTTCTTGACCTACTCATAGTGTCTGGGAGGGTGAGCTGGACTTGAGAGCTGCATATGGTGGAAGTAGCGGTGGACAGGGCGGACTGAGAGAGGGTTGATGATGGTGATGGAGTTGGTGTTCTTTCTGATGGCCTAGAATCAGTCTTTCGTTGATATAACAGTGGGATTCCCTGACTGCTGTGGTCTTGCAACGACACCTCAACATTTGCTGCTGTGCTAACCGGTGGGCTTACAGTGGGGGAAACAATGTAGCGTTGCTGACTACCTTCGTTGTGATCAGTTGCACATGTGGCACTTGAGGTTTGGTGTTGTGTCCACGCTTGCAAGTGCATGCTGGTTAAATGTCTAAGCATGCAACTGGTATTCAAATTTTTCAGATTTTTCCCTCGGCTAAAGGTCTTTGCGCACTTCTTACAGATAACCTTGGCCTGATCATGAGGATTTTGTTCAAAAAAGTGCCACACTGCACTCTTCCTACTTTGGCAGACATTTTGCGGCCTAGCACGCTGTGATCTTTTGACCCTCTGGACAAGCTGTCCAGCAACTCTTTTGATGTTTGGAACCTGTCTTTGGAGTGCTCCGGGCCTGCCAGATAACAGCTGTTGCGATGTCGATGTCTGCTGTGGATGCTCCTCATCTGAGCTATTGGAAGCAGCACCCTCTTCCCCCAATGGATGCCAATCTGGGTCAACAACTGGGTCATCCATCACCTCCTCTTCTATGTCATGTGCACCTTTCTCTGTGTCACCGTGTATGGTGGTATAGTGTGCGGGAAGGGGCACCTGAGTCTCATCAGGGTCAAAATCTGGCTCTGTGCACTGCGAGGACAATGTAGTGCTCTGAGTGAATGTACCAGCAGAATCATCCATCAGCGGCTGTGCATCAGTGCACTCCATGTCAGATTCATCTTGGCCTGGGTAATTCACCATTTCACTTGATAATCCAGGCATGGTATGTGAAAACAGCTCCATGGAGTAATCAGTAGTATGGCCTGCGTCATCCTTCAATCTTGGTTGGGGTGAAGGACACAAGGAAAGGTGTGGTTCATGAACATGAGCATCCAATGACGACTCAGTGCTTTTACTTTTTACAACTGAAGAAGAGGAGGCGATAGAGCTGGAGGCTGAGTCAGCAATGTAAGACAAAACTTTTTCCTGATGCTCTGCCTTTAAAAGCGGTTTGCCAACTCCTAGAAAACTAAGCGTTCGAGGCCTTATGTAGCCAGACGATGACGCAGGGTCAGCACCTCCTGCATTCGGTCCTATTTTGCTCTTGCCACTACCATCAGATCCACCACCAACACCATCATTACCAGCTGCCAACCCCCGCCCAATTCCACGGCCTCTTCCACCAGCCTTCCTCATTTTTGGTAGAAATGTAGACAAAATCCAACAAACTATATAGTAATGTAAAACAAGGTACAAGGTGTCTATAGGACAGGGGAGATTTAGAATTTCTGCACACACTTGTGGACAGTGGACACTTGTGGATTGTGTGAGGCCCACTGATATCTGAGCGCTATGTGACAGGCTCGATGGCACAGCTGCCTGTGACCAAAGTGATGAGAGGATAATGGAGATTTTGAATCTCTGCGCACACTTTTGGACACTGGACACTTGTGGATTGTGTGAGGCCCACTGATATCTGAGCGCTATGTGACACGCTCGATGGCACAGCTGCCTGTGACCAAAGTGACGAGAGGATAATGGAGATTTTGAATCTCTGCGCACACTTTTGGACACTGGACACTTGTGGATTGTGTGAGGCCCACTGATATCTGAGCGCTATGTGACAGGCTCGATGGCACAGCTGCCTGTGACCAAAGTGACGAGAGGATAATGGAGATTTTGAATCTCTGCTCACACTTTTGGACACTGGACACTTTTGGATTGTGTGAGGCCCACTGATATCTGAGCGCTATGTGACACGCTCGATGGCACAGCTGCCTGTGACCAAAGTGACGAGAGGATAATGGAGATTTTGAATCTCTGCGCACACTTTTGGACACTGGACACTTGTGGATTGTGTGAGGCCCACTGATATCTGAGCGCTATGTGACACGCTCGATGGCACAGCTGCCTGTGACCAAAGTGACGAGAGGATAATGGAGATTTTGAATCTCTGCGCACACTTTTGGACACTGGACACTTGTGGATTGTGTGAGGCCCACTGATATCTGAGCGCTATGTGACAGGCTCGATGGCACAGCTGTGACAAAAGTGACTAGAGGATAAGGGAGATTGGATTGCTTTTAAAAAAGCAGTTTGCGGAGCAGTGGGTAAACAGCAATGCCAGCGTGTCAGGAAGCCTTAAAAGGCAGCCCAACAACCAACACCACTGATACACCACAATATAGCCTCCCCTTGCACTGCACACACAGTGACTTGTGTGTTGTGCAGGCCAAATCGCTAGCAGCAGAAGCAGTTTTATTGTCTTCTTCCCTGCCTAACGCTCTCCCTACAGAATCAGCAGCAACCTCTCCCTATACTAAGATCGGCAGAAGTAAGATGGCGGTCGGCGTGCACGCCCTTTTATACCCCCTGTGACGCCCACCAAAGCAAGCCAATCACTTGCATGCCCTTCTGAAAGATGGTGGTGACCCGTGCCTAGGTCATCACGTTGCCCACAGTGTCCGTGGATCCTGATTGGCTGAAAAAGAGCGCAAAACAAGCTTTTGAAACGCGACTTTGGCGCGTAAGTCGCCGACCTCGTGGCCGACCTCATCCTAGGGTCGGGTTTCGTTTCATGAAACCCGACTTTGCCAAAAGTCGGCGACTTTTGAATTTTTTCGACCCGTTTCGCTCAACTCTACCGCAGATGACATAAAGTTATTGATGCCGGATATCAAATATCAGGGACCTGGAGCAGTTTGCCAAAGAAGAATGGTCTGAAATTCCAGCA
Source organism: Dendrobates tinctorius (assembly GCF_039654945.1). NCBI lineage: Eukaryota > Metazoa > Chordata > Amphibia > Anura > Dendrobatidae > Dendrobates > Dendrobates tinctorius. The sequence goes on from NW_027361676.1 coordinate 15,781,675, forward strand.
GAGCATTGTAAGAAACTCATTGATGGTTACCGGAAGCGGTTGGTCGCAGTTACTTTGGCTAAAGGTTGTACAACCAAGTATTAGGCTGAGTGTGCCAATACTTTTGTCTGGCCCATTTTTGGAGTTTTGTGTGAAATGATCAATGTTTTGCTTTTTGCTTCATTCTCTTTTGTGTTTTTTTCATTTAAGACAAATTAAATGAAGATAATAATACCAAAGAATTTGTGATTGCAATCATTTTCAGGAAGAAACTGAGTATTATCTGATAGAATTGCAGGGGTGTCAATACTTTTGGCCACAACTGTAAAAAAGACACACGTGCATGTTTTTCTCAATATCTGACATGAAATCAGAATAAACCTTTTCCATTTTAGGTCAATTAGGATTACCATAATTATTAATATTTGCCAAATGCCAGAAAAATGAGAGAGAGAGCATTTTAAGGCATTTTTATTGCTTACTGTAAAGACAAAAGTTTACATACATTTCATTAGTATTTGGTACCATTGCCCTTAAACTGAAAGACTTGAGTCAAACATTTGGGATACCCTTCCACAAGCTTCTCACAATAGTTGGTCGGAACTTGGGCCCATTCCTCCTGACAAAACTGATGTAACTGATACAGGCTTGTAGGTCACATTGCTCGCACCGGCCTTTTCAGCTTTGCTCATACATTTTCAATAGGATTGAGATCAGGGCTTTGTGATGGCCAGTCCAAAACATTGACTTTGTAATCCTTTATCCACTGTGTTACCATTTTGGTAGTATGCTTGCGTGCTTGCGGGTCATTGTCTATTCGGAAGACCCTTTTCCACATGAGCTTTAACTTCCTTGCTGATGTCTTGAGATGTTGCTTCAGTATTTCCATATAATATTCTTTTCTCATGATGCCATCTATTTCTACATTTCTATTTTTTTCAGTCAAGATGGGGTGCAGAGTGTACATTAATGAGAAAAAAATGAACTTTTTTGAATTTACCAAATGACTGCAATGAAACAAAGAGCTAACATTTTCCACGGGTCCGAATACTTTCCGTACCCACTGTATGTGTATTTTTATATAGTGTACATAAACTTCTGGTTTCAACTTTATATATCTATAAATACATGCATACATAAACCCTGCATTATAAATATAGATATAAGAGTGAGCTGTTTCTGCAGAGAGTGTGGAGTCTACATAATTTACAGACGATGTGTGAGCCTCGCCTACCAACACAGCAAGTCATGTCCACTCATCAGTTTTCAGGAACTCAGGGACATTTTGATGCTACATCACAGAAAGTCAGAATATTCTCCAGTAGAGATTATATGAACAGGAGAACAGCTCAGGTTACAGAAATATATGGGAGTGCAAGGTATTTAGTAAAGAGCTTATCTATGGCTGTTAATTCACAAGAGGAGGACTTGTACAATTGTGGTCCACCCCTTAAAAGGGAATCTGTCACCAATTTTTTTGCATATATGATGCGGCCACCACCATCAGGGGCTTATCTACAGCATTCTGTAATGCTGTAGATAAGCCCCTGATGTAACCTGAAAGATAAGAGAAATGAGGTATATTATACTCACCAGGTGGTGGTCCGAGTCTGATGGGTGTCGCGGTCCGGGTCCAACGCCTCCCATCTTCTAGCGATTATGCCCTCTTCTTTGCTTCCCGTCGCGGCTCCGGCGCAGGTGTACTGCTCTGCCCTGTTGAGGCCAGAGCAGAGTACTGCAGTGCACAGGCACCAAACCTCTCTGACCTTTCCCGGCACCTGCGCACTGCAGTACTCTGCTCTGCCCTCAACAGGGCAGGGCAGTGTTCTGGAGCCCCGATGGGAATCAAAGAAGAGGATGTCATCACTAGAAGATGGGAGGTGCCGGACCTGGACCTCGACACCCATCGGACCCGGACTGGACCGGACTGCCCCTGGGTGAGTATAATATAACTTGATATAGAAGGGTTAATAGTTTGCCTTTAACTGCCTTTAATTCTTCAATTGCCTTTTGCTTTTCATTGCTAGAATTTATTCTTATGACACAGCAGTTTGCCAATCTCCTCTTCAAGGAAACTATGCTTCTTATCATATATATTCTCAATAGTCAGTCACAACGTGTTCTAGGTAAATGGTAAACAAGGTATGACGGTGGGGGCTACATGAGCTCCATAGAGTTACATATTTGTTGTAAATGGTATAAAAGATTGCCTTGTGTTTCATTACGTCAGATAAAGTGACTTGCTCACAATCTGTGTGCAGTTTTCTTTTTCTCCAGGCGCTTGTAAATTAAGGGCGTAAACTCCTAATTTGGTATCACTGGTGATCTGGCATGTCTGACTTTGGATCAGAACGAAAACAGCTACGGCAAACTCGTTTTTCTTCTCTTTCAGGTTACATCAGGGGCTTATCTACAGCATTACAGAATGCTGTAAATAAGCCCCATATGGCGGTGGCCGCATCTTATATGTGAAAAAATAGGTGACAGATTTCCTTTAACAAAGCAGAACAATGTCCCCTCAAGTTCACAAGAATCTAGAACACTTGGTTGCAATCTTCTGATAATGTGCACCTTCCTTAGCATAGGTCATATGATTCCCCACCCTGATCCCAGATATTGGCTTCACCTGTCCTCTCTATCCAAGGGGTCATCACCTCTGCCATGTCCTCCATTTCACTTGCTATATATATGCACAAACCAATTATTTGTCTGTACCTGTAAAGACATATCAGTTCCCTTTCAGATTGAGAATTATGTTGTTACTCCTTTTTGTCCACATAAATTTTTGCTATTTGTATTTTGTATATTTTCACCAGTTGATATTATACTATATTTCACCAAACCTTTTTACAGGAAACAGTTGTTAATCTCTATATCAACTACTTATTTTACTGAAATCAGGTAAATTGAGAACTCCAGTGACCTTAATCCAATAATTGCAAAAATAATACAGATCATTGCTTAAATTGTCACTATCTTCATGGACCTTTTGTTATAAAGCTTTATCAGAGACCCAAAACCCTGTATATTAGTTTACACATGGTTATATGCTTTGTGGGTTTGTGTGTCCCAGGACAGTATCAAGTCACACAGAAGGGATATACCATTAAATTCTTGCAGGTGACTTCTGTTTTACATTTTTGTACAAAATACAATGTTGTTGCACAAGACCATAATGCTTTGAACAGTGAACTCTATAAACTGCATGGGTTTTACATGGGCCATAAGATCATAGCAAATGGAAGAAAATCAAAAGGCTGTGTAATTAGTAAAGACAAAAACGAGGAGATGCAAAAAACAGATGCTCTCAATGAGAAGATGTCCTTGTCCATTGATGAGGGGCAAAGGTTAGTGTTCATGTTTTTGGATAAGTATATCATGATAAAAAGACAGACCACACATAGATAAAAACAGCTGCAGCAGTAATGTAAAATGGAAGTTTGAAGCCATTCTGAGAGAGGGTTTGAATTACATGGTAAGGTCATTTACATGTATTACGGCAGACGTGGGAAACTCTTATTAATAAGGTGGCTGCACTTATACAATACAGTGATTCTTCAAGGAACCAAGAGTAACCATCATTTTAACTTTTATTCTATAAATCAAAGAGCACATGAAAATAAGAAACTTTGTAACATATTTTATCAGCGCAATTTGCTTCTTTCTCTGTCAGACCTGTCTCAAAATTCTAAATTTCCAAACAAAATATGTATTCACTAAAGTCATATTTTTACATTATTGAGATAGGAGGTGACAGTTGGTGCTGATAAGATTCTATGGAAGGAGCAGGAAGGAGCAAGAAGCAAAGCTCCTCTCCCACTGGTCTACATAGAATGTTATTAAAACCAACTGTCGTCTCCTATCTCAGTAATGTAACAATCAGTCTTTACCAAATACAGATTTTACTTGGGAATTGACAATTTTAAAAATGACTGATAAGTCTTGAAGGAGAAAGAAGCAAATTTCTCTGATAAGTTATACTGTATTATAAAATTTCTTATTTTCTTGTGTACAATTGAATTTTAAAATATAAATTAAAACAATGAATACTCTTTAACCCCTTCATGACATGCACCGTAAATATATGGTGCATCGGGAACTGCATTAACGCAAACCTCTGTGATCGCTCTCGCTGTGCTCCGCCACAATCTAATCCGGGTGTCAGCTCAAGGTGAGAGCTGAAACCCTGCAGTGACACCCACCGATCGCGGGCATTTAACCCCTGTGATACCACTGTCAATAGTGTCATCGACACCGTGCGACATCGCAAGGGGACGGAGGTCCCTCTCTACTCCTATCGGCACAACTTGATGCGATCGCATTGTGTCATTGGTCTCCATGGTGACCCCAGGCTCAAAGATCGCCACGGGGTAAACCAGGGTCAGTGGCCTGTCAGCTCATGCTCAGAGCACGAGCTGACACGCCTGCTCCCTGCATGTCAGACACTGCTCTAATGCTCTGAAATGCAGAAGCATCAGTTAGAAGCTGATGTTTTATCCTGGTACAATGTAAAAAAGTAAAAAAATGGTAGCAAAAATTGTAAAAAATGTTAAAAAAATCACAAAATAAAGAAGAAGAAAAAAAAAAATTGTAATGCAATAAATACACTTAGGCTAGTTTCACACTTGCTTTTTTTTGCAGCGCGTTTTTCCCGCAAAAAAACGCATTGAAAAAACGCATACATAAGCATACAACTGCTGCGTTTTTTTCAAGCATTTTTATGAGCATGCATGAAAAAAACGCAGCGTTTTTATGCGTTTGTATGCGTTTTTAGCGCGTTTTTACCGCGTTTGCGTTTTTTTCCAACATTTTTAGGTGGCCCCTCACACTACCCAAACCATGACTTTACTAACCCTAACCCTGACCCTAACCCTAACCCTAACCCTGACCCTAACCCTAACCCTAACCCTGACCCTAACCCTTAACCAAATCATACTTAACCCTAACCCAAACCCTAAACCCTAACTAACCCTAACCCTAACCCTAACCCTGACCCTAACCCTAACCCTGACCCTAACCCTGACCCTAACCCTAACCCTAACCCTAACCCTGACCCTAACCCTAACCCTAACCCTGACCCTAACCCTTAACAAAACCATACTTAACCCTAATCCTGACCCTAACCCTGACCCTAACCCTTAACCAAACCATACTAAACCCTAACCCTGACCCAAAACCCAACCCTAACCCTGACCCTGACCCTAACCCTAACCCTAAACCCCCTTAACTAACCCTAACTCTAACTCAAACCCCTAAATTCCATGGTTAAAAAAAAAAACGCATATGCAAAAAAACGCTTACATGAGCATGCCAGTGCGCACATATGCGCATCCATAGGCTATAATGGCCCTTTTTAGCGCAAAACGTGCGCATATGTGCGCATGCGCTTTTTTGCAGGGCCAAAAAATGCAACATTATGCGTCTGGAAAATCCAATCGCACACCCCAAAAAAACGCAGCGCATGAAAATCGCATACATGCGCTTACAAGCGCGCAAGTATGCGCACCCATGTTAAAGATAGGGGAAAAAACGCATGCGCAGGTTAGCGTTTTTTTCCAGCGCTAAAAAACGCAAATGTGAAACCAGCCTTATTTATGTAAAAAAAAGTATACATATTTGGTATCGCTGCATCTGTCCCACTAGTTAACCTCTGCAATGAACACCGTTAAAAAAATAAATAAAAAAAGAGGCAAAAAACTATGCTTTATCATAATACCGCCAATCAAACAGTGGAATAAAACGTGATGAAAAAGAGGACTCTAAATAAAGATGGTATTGCTGAAAACATCATCTTGTCCTGCAAAAAACAAGCCAACATAGAGCTCCATCACTGAAAAATAAAAAAGTTATATCTCTCAGAATAAAGCGATACAAAAATAATTATTTTTTCTATAATGATGGGTATATGGGCACGGGACTATGGGATGGAGGATAATTATAATTTACTATAACTAACCACAGTTAGTTACTATGCCCGGGCAGCGCCGTGCTCTTCAGCTAGTAATTTATATATTTCTATAAAATAGTTTTCGTTGGGGAAAAGCGCCAAAAGATAATTTAATGATATAAACGGGGTATTGCTGTAATCATACTGACCCGAAGAATAAAGGTGCCTAATCAATTTTACTACAGGCAGAACAGCTTAAAAAAGAAAACAAAATAATTCCTGCATTTCTGTTTTTTGTTCATTCTGCCTCCCAAAAATCGGAATAGAGAGTGATCAAAAAATGTCATGTTCCCAAAAATGTTACCACTTAAAACGTGAACTCGTCCCACAAAAAACAAGCAATGACATGACTGTGTCATACGAAATATGTACAAATTATAGCTATCAAAATATAGTGATGCAAAACTAGTTATTGCAATAAAAACAATATTTAGTGTGTGTGACAGCAAGCAAACATAAAAAAAGCTATAAATCTGGTATTGCTGTAATCGCACCGACCTGAAGAATAAAGTGGTGTAATCACTTACATCACACGAGGAATGTCGTAAAAAATAAATAAAATCAATTTTTCACATGCTGTTGATTTTTTCATTTTGCCTCCCAAAGATCGCAGGCTCACATTTATCCTGCAGTCTACGCAGAGTAGTTACACCCGGATTTCTATCTAAATCTCTGAAAAATGTGATTCAGACAGATTACCTATAATGAAGCAAATGGAGGTACCGTGAACACCGTCTGGCCACCAATGAATCGTCATTGTCCGTCTTTTTATGTGTGCTTAAAAGCTCTGTTGACCACAGTTTTGTGCACCTGTGAAAAGAAAGATAACTCTGAACAGAGGCCAGACAGAGTCCAGAGTAACTCTGCTGCCTCATTATAGTGAATGGATCCTTTATTCCTTTATTCATGGGGTCTTGTCATGTCGGACACTGTTCGCACCAGGGTGTCCAGCAGACAGCGGTAATACCCCATCCTACCACTTGGTTCTCAGTGGCGCTGGTTGGTCTTCTGATCCGGCTTGGATTGGGTTAACCAGGTTGTCATTCTGGCTGAGGGCTTAGCCACGCCCTCTGTCTTTAAATTGTCCTGCGTGACTATGGGCGTAGCCGACTATAGCTCTTGCCTTGTGCTAGCAACACCGGTCTGGAGTGGTGGTCTAAGGAGCATACTGTTTCTGGTGTAGTATATTCCATTGTTGCCATTTTGCCTCCCTGTGTTGTATTTTTTGGTTGCCCTTGCACATTATTGTATTCTCCTGTGTGTACGCGGTGTGGTGCGTTTCCTTTATCCCTGTCCATACTTATGTGTGGGGTCTGGTGTTTGGTCTCCTCACTGGGTGGAGGGTGGTGGGTTCAGCTTAGGGCTGGACAGGAGACAAGGACAGGGTGGAGGCCCAGGCAGGCACACCTTCAGTGTAAACCCTGGGTTGAGGGACAAACAGGGTCTCCCCTAGTCTGAGGGACACCGCAGGGGCCCCGGGGTTTCAGCCTAAAGTTACCTAGGCTTCCCATGACAGGTCTCATGTGAATCAAGTTACTCGGAAATTTAGATGTAAACCCTGATGTAAGTGCTCAGCGTAGACTGCCAGATAAATGAGATCCCAAATGTCATGTAAAATGTTCATTACAAAAGCTTCAAATCAATTCACAAAAAATGCAAGTACCCTCTCAGCCCCGTCATCTGTTAATGGAAAAATAGGGGGCTTCCACGCTACTGGTAGTACAAAGACACTGGAAAAGCGCTGTAGCTCCTTGTCCCCAAAAGAAAGTCAGCAAATTCTGCACTTCCAAATTCAAATGCACCCTTCCTTCTGAGCACTACAGTTTGCCTAAACCCCATTTAGTATCCACATGTTTGCCATTTCTGTAGCGATGTCAGCCTGACTAATTTACAGGTGCATGTTTCTAGAAGCATGAGCTAGGTGCTACCACGTACTGGTGACTAGCATGTAGTGGTAACTACAATGTATTGGTGACTGCAATGTATGGGCACCATAATGGCAGTTTGCACTGCTGCTTGTTTCTGGAAAACACCCATGGTGTCAAAATAGTCACTACACCTGTAGATAAATTCCCAAAGGGGTATAATTTCTAAATTAGAGTCACTTGAGGTGGGATTCTGCTCTTCTAGCACTTAGGGGCTCTGTTTATGGTGTCCACAAATTGTTCTAGCAATATCTGAGCTCCAGCAGGAGAATAGTTTTGTGCCATTTTTACCCATTTTTCAGTGAGAAAATTTAAAATCTGGAGCTAAAACAACATTTTGATGGTTAAAATTTAATTATTTTTTCTTTACTGCCCAGAGGTATAAAATTCTGAGACACATCTGTGGTGTCAATATGGTAACTACACCCGTAGATGAATGCATTGAGAGGTGTAGTTAGTAAAATGGGGTCACTTATGGGGAGTTCTGCTATTCTGGCACCTCAGGTGCGCTACCAATTTGACATGACACCCTTCAACCAGTCCAGCAAAATCTGAACTTCAATATGGCGCTTCTACCCTTCTGAGCTTTGCACTGTGCCTCAAGAGTAGTTTTCGGCCACATATGTGGTATTGGTGTATTCAGAAGTTACACACCAAATTTTGGGGTCCATTTTCTCCTGTTAACCTTGTGAAAATAAAAAATGGGACCAAAATAACATTTTTGTGGGAAAAATTTTTATTTTTTATTTTCAAGGCTCAACGTTATTAACTTCTGTGAGGCTATGTGCCCACATTAGCATTTTAAAATGCTCAAAAAACCGGACTCCTTCCCAGAAAATGTGCATTTTATTTCCGTGCGGTTTTTGCACAAAAAACGCACGTTTTCTGGAAACATTTGAAACAGCTAAAAACGCGGAGCTATGCAGAAATTAATGAGCATGCTGTGTTTTTAGCCGCTAAGAGTTTTCTGAGCGGAAAAAAATGCATGCATTGACACAAAAAGGCCAAAATGCATTAAATTGAATGGGAAGCTTATTTTAAGTGTTTCTGAAGTGTCTGATCCGGCACAAATGCTTCAAAAACACTTAAAAAAACGCAACGTGGGCACACAGCCTAAAGCATCTGGATGTTCAAGGTGTTCACCCTATATTTAGGTAAATTCCTCGGTGTCATTTATGGGGGTTTCCACTGTTTAGGCAAATCAGGAACTCTCCAAACATGACCGCTGCATAACATTCCATCAAAATCTGAGTTCCAAAACTTCACTTCATCATTTGAGCCCTGCTTTGTGCCCAAACAGTAGGTTCTCCCCACATATAGGGTGTCAGTGTACTCAGTAGAAATAGAACAACAAGATTTGTCGTCCATTTTTTCCTGTTACCCTTTTCAAAATAAAAAATTTGGGGTTAAAAACATTTTTTGGGGGAAAATATGATTTTTTTAAATTTTCACTGTCTATCGTTATAAACTTCTATGAAGCACCTGGGGGTTCAAAGTGCTTACCACACATCTACTGTAGATAAGTTCCTTGAGGGGTCTAGTTTCCACAATGGGGTCAATTGTGGAGGGTTTCCTCTGTTTAGGCACATCAGGGGCTCTCCAAATGCGACATGGCATCCGCTAATAATTCCTGCAAATTTTGCATTCAAAAAGTCAAATGGTGCTCTTTCTCTTCTGATCCATGCTATGCCCCAAAAAAGTAGTTTCCCCCACATATGGCGTATTGGTTGTTGAACAACAAATTATATGGTGCAATTTCTTCTGTTACCCATGTGAAAATGCAAACCCAAATTTTGGGGCTAAAAATATGTTTGTGGGAAAAATGTGATTATTTTTAATTTTCATGGCTCAACATTATATACTGCCATGCACCAAATAAATTGAAAGTGAGATGTCCACTACTATATGATGTTAGTAATAGAAGAATTTTTCTGTGGCCTCTGCATCAGGCTTATATAACACGCTAGATGCTACAAGCAATTTGAATGTCAGATGTACCCTACTGTATGACTTTTAATAATGGAAGAATTTTGGTGGTCTCTGGATCAGGCCTCTATAACACACTAGATGCTACAAACAATTTGAAGGTGAAATGTCTCCTACTGTATGATGTTAGTAACAGAAGAATTTTTGGGGGGCATCTGGATCAGGCCTCTATAACACGCTAGATGCTACAAATAATTTGAAAGTCAGATGTCCCCTACTGTATGATGTTAGTGTAAGGGGGTAAGATATGATGTCTTTCATGCTCCCCTTCCTTCTGATTGTCTTCCAGTTCTAAATGTTTACAGATGTGTTTTATGATAATTGCCTGTGGTACTGCTACATGTATAACTATGTATAACTATATATTACCGCTCATTGCTTATGGTATTGCCACTTTAATGTGTTACCATTGTATAGAAAACTATATATATTGCCTTGCATTCCTGTTTTATAATATTGCCTACATATTATGTGTTCTTTTTATATGTACAGTCAGGGAAAGGTAGTTTATCCTCCTTGGGACTTTAGAGGAGGGTACTCTTAGTATATAGTTCCTCCTATAGACTGGGTAGTTGTAATTATATTGCGGGCCACTAGATGGGGGTATACTAGTAGGGCCTGATAGGAGGTTCTTAGAGGGTTAATTGTAAGAGGGGCTGCTGAGAGTTAAGTTTAGGAATGAAGAGTGGTTTAGTCAGACGGGGCCAGTGTCCACATGGGCTATAGGCCAGGACAACTTGGCAGTCACGTAACGTTAAGTCGTTATAGCCCACGTTACCCACGGCCACTGAGGGATTTAGCAGTGGGTCAGAACAGGAAAAGGAAGATGTGGTGTCTTACCGCCTGGGCCAATGCTTTGAGGGTAGATGTTGGCTGGACTAAAGAGATGAAAGGAGTTGGAGCTTCGACAAGATTGGTACAGATGGGCCGGATGCTTCACCAGGGGTCACCAAACGTAGTGATTGATGAATTCAAGTCTGGGGCGAAACAGGCTGAAGGAAATGTCATTATAGTGAGGTCAGGCCTGGAAGGAACTGGGAAGCAGTCTAGTACGGTCTGGTCCGGGCATGTACTGCACAGAAGTGACAACAAGCAAGGGAAAGATCAGGAAGCAAGCAAATGTTATAATGTACCAACTGTGGATGCAACGAGTAATTAAGGAAAATGTTAACGTTGTCTCGGACTGTGTCTCCATTGATGGGGGTCACTTAGAAGAAGGACCATTATGGCCTGGGAAGTGCCCGAGTCAAGATGAATCTGGAGATGCAGGTAAGCCAAGGAGCATAGTATTGTTTCATGTAGGGGAAGGACTAGACACAGCTGCCACCAGAATACAGGTCACGACTACAGTCCTGTCCCTCCCTTACTTTAGTAACAGAATTTTTGGGGGGCTTCTGGAACAGGCCTCTATAACACGCTAGATGCTGCAAACAATTTGAATGTCAGATGTCCCCCACTGTATGACGTTACTAACAGAAGAATTTTTTGGTGGCCTCTGAATCAATTCTTTATAACACACTAGATGCTACAAACAATTTGAAAGTGAGATGTCCCCTAATGTATGAGGTTAGTAACAATATAATTTTTGGGGGGCCTCTGGAAAAGGCCTCTATAAGACACTAGATGCTACAAACAATTTAAAAGTGAGATGTCCCCAACTGTATGACGTTAGTAACATAAGAATTTTTCTGTGGCCTCTGCATTAGGCCTCTATAGCACAATAGATGCTGTAAACAATTTGAAAGTGAAATGTCCCCTACTGTATGACGTTAGTAACAGAAGAATTTTTTGGGGCCTGTGGATCATGCCTCTATAACACACTAGATGCTACAAACAATTTGAAAGTCAGGTCCCCAACTATGACGTTTAGCAACAAAATATTTTTTTTCGGTTATGGGCGTGAGATCTGCAGACAGTTTAATTTCAGCCCAACAAAATGACAAAGTGGGATACGGTGGGCTGTATAACGTTTTGCAACAGAAAAATTATATTTTTTTTTAATGCGCGTTGGGTCTGCAGACAGTTTCAGATCACCTTAGCACTAAATGACAAGGTGTGATACAGCAGGCTGCTTCACATTTAGCTAGTGAAAAAAAAATAGAGTTAGAACGCTGTGCTTGTGCATGGAGCACAATAAAAGAAGTGCACAACACACTTGTATGACATGTGCCCTGCTGGCTTTGTCTGGGGGCCTCAGTAATGGGAAAAAAAATGCTAGAAGGTCAATTTTACAGTACATCCACACTGGACACTATCTAGCTAAACTATCTGACAAACAACCACCTATCTGAAATCTTGCTGCTCACAGTGTCAGCATAAGAAGCAATCTCTCTGCGCTGTTACAGTGTCAAAATGGCGCAAAACAACATGTCCACTCTTTATATTGTGAGGAACATGTGATTTCAGCAGCCAATGACACAATGTGCACACAGAAAATTAGAGAAAAAAATAACTGTTTACAAGAATGCCGCACCTCTGAACTCTGCAATCCCCCTCCCCTCATCAAACACGTGCCCCATGCGCATGATACACCATCATTATCATTGTTAAAGTACTGAAAATACTTTTGTGGCAACCCAAATATTTTCCTGCACTTTTACCGAATGTTACCTATTTTTTTTTTATTTTATCAATTTTTGCTCGTGTTTCCGATGACAAATCCGAATGTGCCATATTTGTGCCGAATTTACGTTTGTCGATAGATTTCCGAACAAATTTGCTCATCACTAGTTATAACCGCATAAAGTGACACTAGTCAGAATTGTAAAATTTGGCCTTGTCGGGAAGGTGAAAACAGGCTTCGGGGTGAAGGGGTTAAATGTTTTGATGTCGTATATTGATTTCTTATTATTAAGATTGTTCCAAAATGTTGCAGTCCGCTGTGCACAAGTAACAATCTCTCTGTGTATGTATCCCTGTTCTCACACACTTGGGACAATTTTACATGAAGCAAGTTGACTTATTATTTTGAATATTTTAATTTAGTTCAGTGCCTAGAAGCAAGCACAGGAAGAAGAAATGGTGCCATATTTGGATTAAGGCCGGGGTCACACTAGCGATTAAATCGGACGAATGCAATGCGATAAAAAATCGCATTGCATTCGTCCCAATGTTATTCTATGGGGCAGCTCCCATCATGCGATTTTTTTCTATCGGATCCGATCGTCGGACCGAGACAATCGCAGCATGCTGCGATTGTCACCGATTTTCGGATTGGATTCGACAATGCAAGTCTATGGGGGCGAGAAAAAATTGGATTGCAAACGGACCCGATGTGTGAGTTGCGGTAAAATCGCACCAAAAGCCGACAATTTTTTTTTCAAATACAGTAAAATCACAGTGACCGGTAAAATAAAGAAACAAATTAATAGATCTCGACACACATATATATATATATATATATATATATTTTATACATGTCATAGAGACACTTTTATATACATATTTCTAATTCATACAGTTCACCATAGCAGAATAGCCGCTGAAACATTTGCCGGCTTTTGTATAATCTTTCTCCTGCCCGACATGAAATGACACATGGTTTACATATAGTTAACCATTTCATTTCATGTTTTTTTATTATGTCTATCACTATTAATTCTATGAGGGTTTGTGGGTAAAATTTTGGAGTTGTAGGGGTTCATTCAAGGGGTTAATTCGTTGTATTAAATTGTTGGGACTCCCGCTAACGTCACTGAGGCTGCAGGGAGTCCCCGCAATTTAATACAATGAATTAACCCCTTAAATGAACCCCTACAACTCCAAAATTTTACCCACAAACCCTCATATAATTAATAGTGATAGACAAAAAAAAAAAACCCATGAAATGAAATGGTTAACTATATGCAAACCATGTGTCATTTCATGTCAGGCAGGAGAAAGATTATACAAAAGCCGGCAATTGTTTCAGCGGCTATTCTGCTATGGTGAACTGTATGAATTAGAAATATATATATAAATGTGTCTCTATGACATGTATAAAATATATATAAATATATATATATATGTATTTAATGTGTCTAGATCTATTAATTCATTTGTGTGCGGAAACCTGTCATTGGGCTCCATTATACTGTATGTCCATTTAGCTATCCTGCAAGAAAATCTCGCCAGACGGATGTCATAAGGATCCTTACATGCGATTAAAATCGCATCGATGAAGAAAAATCGCATCAAAAACGGATCACTGGTTAAGATACCTTTGTGCGATTTCGGACCGTTAAAATCGGACCTTTTTTTAATCGTTGTGTGTGACTCCAGCCTTAGAACCAAAACGATGTTGAAAATACACCTTGAAGGAATATTGCTGTCATCAAAAGTGCTGCTGGTGCTATAAATGTAGTTTTATGTATGTACAGTCCATCCCTTTTTTCTACAGTTAAAGCACATTGCATATTGTGTTTATGCAGTGTTGCAGCCATTTTTTCTATGATGCTTTGCCTGTGGGATGCTGAAGAGCACTTGGGTTGCTCCCCTTGCTGGTGGGGTATTGCTTTGGCGATAGGGATCCACTAATAAGTTTGTCATGACATGGCAGTGGACTTCATACATTCTGATCATAATAAAGGGGTTGTCCAGTCTCCTGTTAAAAGTCTGCAATCACTGTATGTGACTACAGACTTCTGTAACCTGACTGTGTGTGGTGCACTGTGAGGTTCACAGCAGTCAGACAGAGAGACTGCAGACTTTTATCAGAGGACCAGACAAAACTTTTAACCTTGTTTCCAGGTTTTACATTTTTGCTTTGCTCCAATAGATCAATGTACCAGTTTTGGATTTGCGATCCTCATCTTTTTTCTTTTTATTACATTTATAGCAGACGTGCTGCTGGGACTGAAAATGAATTTAAAGATCTTTATTAGAGAAGTCAACAATATAATCCACTGAGCCACCATTGAGGCAAATTAGTGATTTAGGGGATTATAATCTCTACTACTATGAAAAGGTTCAATAGGATTGTTTGATGGCTTGACATATGACTACAAGAAAATCACACTAATGAAGGGAATAAATCAAACAGTGGAGCATCATACCCTATGCTTCGCGTTTTGGTAAAGTCCCAGAACTTGGGCATTTGGTCCTGGCATGCCTTCGGAGGAGAGGGTTCAGAACAGCTCTTCCTTCACTCCACTTGGCTAATGTCCGTTCCTTATCTAACAAAATGGAGGATCTGAGCTTACTTTGTAACATGGGATCTGATATGGCCAATTCAGCTGCTCTTTGTTTTACTGAGACCTGGTTGAATGAGACCATCCCTGATTTTAGTCTGGATCTACCTGGTTTTGTTATCTACAGAGCTGACCGTGATTGTGTAGCTCAGGTAAACAAAGGGGGGGTGGGGTATGTCTCTACATCAACACTAGCTGGTGCTGTGATGTTAACATACTGGGAAAAAGTTGCTCTCCAGATCTAGAGTACCTTGCACTCAATTGTAGACCATTTTACTCTCCAAGAGAGTTTTCATCTATGGTTCTGGTTGCAGTATATACTGTATTCCCCCTCAACCATCTGTTAAAGCTGCTATTGGTGAATTAGCTTGCAAAATATCAGAATGGGAGAAAGGATCTCCAGAAGCATTTGTGATCGTAATGGGGGACTTTAACAAAGGAAAACTCAACCTGGATCTCCCCAAATTTACTCAACATATAAACTGCTTCACGAGAGAGAACAATACGCTTGATCACTGCTATACAGTCATAAAAGGGGCCTACAGGGAAGTGAGGAGAGCAGCAGTGGGCTTTTCAGATCATTGTCTAATTCATTTAATTCCAGCCTACAGGCAAAGATTGAAAACATCCAAACCTACAGTTTATACAAAGAAGACATGGTCTGAGGAGGCAAAATTGCAACTACAAGCATGCTTTGAATGCACGGACTGGGAGGTATTCCAGGAAACATGCTCGGGTCTGGATGAATGGGTTGATGCAGTGTCCTCATATATCCGTTTTTGTGAAGACACGTTTATTCCATCCAAATCTGTCCACTTTCGGGGAAACAACAAGCCGTGGTTTACAAATAAAGTCAGGTTGATCCGTAAGAGAAAAGAGGAGGCTTATAAAGCAGGCGATATTACTGAATTCAAGAAACTTAGGAACTCGCTATCTAAAGAGATCAAGTTAGCCAAACACGAGTATGCAAAGATTCTGGAGGAAAGGTTCTCATCAAAAGATACTAGATCTGCATGGAGAGGATTAAGAGAGGTCACCAATTATAAAAGCCACCCCACTATAGTGAACCCCAGCAGAAGTCTGGCAGCAGAGTTAAATGAATTCTACTGCAGATTTCAGGCAAGCTCTACACACAGTGGCTATTCATCTCTAAGCTCCTCAGTCTGTTCATACAAAGATCATTCATTGTGCAACACCCAAGTAGTGATCTCCGAGGCAGAGGTGATACGCATCCTGAAGGGACTTAAGGTCAAAAAGGCACCTGGCCCTGATGGTGTATCTCCAATGTGTCTGAAAGTATGTGCTACCCAGCTTGCCCCTATACTGACAAATATATACAATGTGAACTGAAAGAGTGCGTTGTACCTCAGTGTTGGAAAAATTCCACAATTATCCCTGTCCCCAAGAAAGTGGGATAATCTGAGTTGAACGACTATAGACCAGTAGCACTCACATCTGTAGCTATGAAAGTCTTCGAAAGAATTATGAAGTCCCACCTGATAAAATTCACGCAGAAGCTATGGGACCCGCTTCAGTTTGCCTATAAGGAGAATCGTTCGGCAAACGACACTGTCAATCTGGCACTGAAGTACATTTTGGATCATACAGATGAACTGCACTCATATGTCCGGATTCTTTTCATGGACGTTAGCTCAGCGTTCAATACCATTGATCCGAATTTACTTCATAAGAAAATGGTAGCTCTTGGAGTCCCTCTCAACTTATGCTTGTGGATTTATAACTTCCTGACAGCCAGGATACAGAGTGTAAAAGTTGGACCATTCACTTCGGACACCTTGGTCACAAACATCGGGGCACCTCAGGGGTGTGTTTTGTCCCCTTTACTGTTTTCTCTCTATACGAATGATTGCATCTCTTCAGCAGACTCAGTAAAAATCTTGAAATTTGCCGATGATATGACACTGATTGGTCTCATCAGGGGAAATGCTGAAGACTTGTATCGGAGTGAGGTGGAAAGAATATGTGACTGGTGTAAAGCCAATAATCTTCTACTCAACACTAAAAAAACTGCTGAGATGGTTGTGGATTTTAGGAAAGATCAACATGAGATACTTCCAATCTACATCCATGACGAAGTGGTTCTTAGGGTCACAGAGACCAAATTCCTTGGTGTTATCATCTCTCATGATCTTAAATGGGGGAAAAACGTGGATGCTGTTATAAGAAAAGCACAACAGAGGATGTTCTTCCTGCATCAGCTGAAAAGATATGGTTTGTCTAAGAATCTGCTGATCTTATTCTTTAATGCTGTCATCAGATCTGTGATTTGTTCCTCTCTGATAGTCTGGTATGGGGGAGCCACTGCGCATGACAAACTCCGCTTACAAAGGACTTTCAGAACAGCAGAGAGAATTATAGGTTCCCCCCTGCCTAAAATCCAGGATCTTTATGATAAGAGTATTCGATCCCACGCATTGAAAATTTCATCCGATCCCTCTCATCCGGGACACTCCTCATTCCAACTACTCCCTTCAGGACGTCGCTTCAGAGTCCCCAAATGCAGCACCAACCGCCACATGAACAGCTTCTATCCACTCTCTATTCAACAATTAAATCGTCATGTGTAGACTATATACTGTATCTGTCTTGTTAGATGTTACTTGTTGTATCTGTTGTTATATATTATGTTGCCTCTTTGCCACAAAGAATTCCTTGTATATATGTAATATGTACTTGGCGATAATAAATTTGATTTGATTGATTTTGCCGTAAGTATAGGTATGCCATTAGGCTATGTGCCCACTATCCAGAAGTAGCAGTGCTTTGGACGCAGTGTATATTGGCTGGTCCAAAGTGCACATTTAGGCCGGGGTCACACCAAAACCAGGGGAAGAGTCTTGAGGATATCATTTGCATATTCCCAGTGCCTTCTGGGATAAGTGAAGAGTCTCCGCGAGCTCAACGATCACTGGGTTTTGGCCGTTGCAGCTGAAAAGAGGAAATCGGAAAACCAGGGGAAGAGTCTTGAGGAGATCATTTTCATATTCCCAGTGCCTTCTGGGATAAGTGAAGAGTCTCCGCGAGCTCAACGATCACTGGGTTTTGGCCGTTGCAGCTGAAAAGAGGAAATCGGAAAACCAGGGGAAGAGTTTTGAGGAGATCATTTGCATATTCCCAGTGCCTTCTGGGATAAGTGAAGAGTCTCCGCGAGCTCAACGTTCATTGGGTTTTGGCCGTTGCAGCTGAAAAGAGGAAATCGGAAAACCAGGGGAAGAGTCTAGAGGAGATCATTTGCATATTCCCAGTGCCTTCTGGGATAAGTGAAGAGTCTCCGCGAGCTCAACGATCACTGGGTTTTGGCCGTTGCAGCTGAAAAGAGGAAATCGGAAAACCAGGGGTAGAGTCTTGAGGATATCATTTGCATATTCCCAGTGCCTTCTGGGATAAGTGAAGAGTCTCCGCGAGCTCAACGATCACTGGGTTTTGGCCGTTGCAGCTGAAAAGAGGAAATCGGAAAACCAGGGGAAGAGTCTTGAGGAGATCATTTGCATATTCCCAGTGCCTTCTGGGATAAGTGAAGAGTCTCCGCGAGCTCAACGATCACTGGGTTTTGGCCGTTGCAGCTGAAAAGAGGAAATCGGAAAACCAGGGGAAGAGTTTTGAAGAGATCATTTGCATATTCCCAGTGCCTTCTGGGATAAGTGAAGAGTCTCCGCGAGCTCAACGATCACTGGGTTTTGGCCGTTGCAGCTGAAAAGAGGAAATCGGAAAACCAGGGGAAGAGTCTTGAGGAGATCATTTGCATATTCCCAGTGCCTTCTGGGATAAGTGAAGAGTCTCCGCGAGCTCAACGATCACTGGGTTTTGGCCGTTGCAGCTGAAAAGAGGAAATCGGAAAACCAGGGGTAGAGTCTTGAGGAGATCATTTGCATATTCCCAGTGCCTTCTGGGATAAGTGAAGAGTCTCTGCGAGCTCAACGATCACTGGGTTTTGGCCGTTGCAGCTGAAAAGAGGAAATCGGAAAACCAGGGGTAGAGTCTTGAGGAGATCACTTGCATATTCCCAGTGCCTTCTGGGATAAGTGAAGAGTCTCCGCGAGCTCAACGATCACTGGGTTTTGGCCGTTGCAGCTGAAAAGAGGAAATCGGAAAACCTATCGGCGCGCGAATTTTGGCTCATCTTTCATCGTTTTTAAGAAATCTCAATATGGAAGAGGGCAGGAGCCATTTGGTGAGCTGCATTTCTTGCTACATGTTCACAGACTTACCAGTGGAAAAGCCAAACTTCACATGCCACAAATGCAAGCTTGTGTCCCTGTTGGAGGAAAAGTTGCAAAATCTCGAAGAGAGGTTAGCTACGTTGAAGATCATTAAGGAAGGTGAAGAGTTCTTGGACAGAGCAGAATTATCTCTTCATGTTACAGAAAGAGAAGAAATTCGAAGTGCACCTGAAGAAACAAAGGAATGGAGACATGTGACCCAGAGAAGCAGGAGGATCAGGAGGGAGTCAGCACCCATACTGCTCAGGAACCAGTACCAGGCTCTCACGCAGGAAAACGATGAAGAAATACATCAGGATAAGACTTTGCCAACAAACAGCAACCTTGTACGCCTTCAGAGTCCTCCTGGATGGAGAAAGAAAAATGTTGTGAAGAAGAAACGGAGAGTGGTGGTCATGGGGTATTCCCTGTGGAGAGGAACATAGCTTCAAGAGAAATGTGCTGTCTTCCAGGTGCAAAAATTAAAGATGTGTCTGACAGGATATCAGGACTCTTCAGACCTACAGATGACTACCCATTCCTGCTACTACATGTGGGGACAAATGACACTGCAAGAAATGACCTGGAAACCATCTGCAGAAACTTTGAAGACTTAGGCAAGAAAGTGAAAGAACTGGGAGCGCAGGTGGTCTTCTCTTCCATCCTCCCAGTGGATGGCCATGGAACAAGGAGGTGGAATAAGATTCTGCAGGTGAACAACTGGCTACGTCAATGGTGCCGTCAGCAAAGATTTGGATTTCTGGATCACGGAGTGAATTACTTATACGATGGACTACTTGCTAGAGATGGGGTGCACCTTACGAAGACTGGAAAGCATGTATTTGGAAGTCGCCTTGCTACACATGTAAGGTTAGCTTTAAACTAGAACAACATGGGAAGGGAAGCAAAAGACCAGAAAAAGCCATACACCTGACAAATGCTATTGAGAACTCTGCTATTAGAAGTGGAAAGGAAGAACAAAGACAAAATTATTAATAAAAATATTGGAGAAAGAGAAACCTATCACAAACTAAAATGTTTCTATACTAATGCACAAAGCATGGGCAACAAACAAGGAGAATTGGAACTACTAGCACAGGAAAAGAAATATGATGTCATTGGAATCACTGAAACTTGGTGGGACAATACACATGATTGGAATACAATACTAGAAGGATACAACTTATTTGCAAGAAACAGACTTGATAAACGAGGAGGAGGTGTCGCATTGTATGTTAGAAACGCGTATATCTGCACAGATATTGAAGCTTCAGAGACTGGGAGTTTTGTGGAAACTGTTTGGGTAAGAATACAAGGACAGAACAATGGAAAGGACACCATTGTAGGCATTTACTACAGGCCGCCTGTGCAAGCTGAAGACATGGATGAACTCTTTATGCATCAAATGGCCAAGTTCTCCAAAAAATATGACATAGTTGTCATGGGAGATTTCAACTATCCAGACATTTGTTGGGAATCTCTCTCAGGCAAAACTAACAGGTCAAGGAAATTCTTATCCTCTCTTGCTGACAACTTTATCTTCCAAAAGGTAGGGGAGAAAACAAGGGGAACTGCTACCTTGGATCTAATCCTTATAAACAGGGAGGAAATGGTTGAGGAGGTAAAAGTGACTGGGACCCTAGGAGGTAGCGACCATGCTATATTAGAATTTTGGATAACTAGAGGAGGAAGACCTGTGAAGACTCAGACGTCAAGGTTAGATTTCAGAAAGGCAGATTTTAAGGGATTCAGAAAGAGAATTGGAGGGATCCAATGGCTGGATATCCTTAAAGACAAAAATGTCCAGGAAGGATGGGAAATCTTGAAAAATGAAATTCTCAAAGCACAGTTGTTAACAGTTCCGAAAAGAGGGAAGAATAGGAAGCATTTAAGGAAACCTGGATGGATGAACACAGAACTTAAGCACATGCTAACAAGGAAGAAAAAAATGTTTATAAAATGGAAAGAGGGAGGCATATCTAAAGAAGAATATAATGCTGTCTGCAGAACCTGCAGGGCACAAATCAGATTATCTAAAGCTGAAAATGAATTGAGGCTTGCAAGAGATGTCAAAAGCAATAATAAAGGATTTTGGGGATGTGTCAAAAGTAAAAGAAAAGTCAAAGATGCTATAGGATTTTTACAGGATGAAAATGATGAAATGGTAAGACAGGATGTTGAGAAAGCTGAACTTTTAAATTCCTATTTTGCATCTGTTTTCTCTCAGAAAGGAAATGTAACATCAACTGTTCTTCACTGTCCTATTAAGGGAATAGAAGAATCCAGGATATCTATAAACAGAAAGATAGTGAGGAAACACTTAGCTAACCTAAATGAATTCAAGTCTCCAGGTCCAGATGAATTACACCCCAGAGTACTGAAGGAGATAGCAGAAGAAATTTTTTAACCCCTCTCCATAATCTTTGAAAATTCTTGGAGAACAGGAGAAGTGCCAGAAGACTGGAGAAGAGCAAATGTTGTTCCTATCTTCAAAAAGGGGAAGAAGGTGGACCCAGGCAACTATAGGCCGGTGAGTCTGACTTCTATACCAGGAAAGATCTTTGAACAAATTATTAAACAACATGTATGTCAGTACCTGGATAAGAATGAAGTGATTAAACAGAGTCAGCATGGGTTTGTAACTAATAAGTCATGTCAGACTAACTTAATTTCCTTCTATGACGGTATCACTGATTGGGTGGATCAAGGAAATGCTGTAGATATAGTATATCTTGACTTAAGCAAAGCATTTGACAAAGTCTCTCATACAATCCTTATTAAAAAAATGACTAAGTATGGAATGGACAAGGCAACTGTTAGGTGGATTCATAACTGGCTTAGTGATCGGACCCAAAGAGTGGTCGTAAATGGCTGCACATCCAGTTGGAAGAATGTCTCAAGTGGGGTACCACAGGGCTCTGTCCTGGGCCCTTTATTGTTCAACATCTTTATCAACGATTTAGATGAAGGAATTGAGGGTAAACTGATTAAATTTGATGATGACACAAAGCTAGGAGGGATAGCTAATACTAGAGAAGAGAGAGAGAGGATTCAAAAAGATATAAATAAACTGGAGAAGTGGGCAGCAACTAACAGAATGGTTTTTAACAGGGAGAAATGCAAAGTACTACATCTGGGCAATAAAAATGAAAAAAGCATATACAGAATGGGAGGAATAGGCCTAAGCAACAGCACATGTGAAAAAGATTTGGGTATACTAATAGATCACAGACTGAATATGAGTCAACAGTGTGATGCAGCAGCAAAAAAGGCAAATGCAATTCTAGGATGTATTAACAGAAGCATACAGTCTAGATCACGTGAAGTCATTATTTCCCTCTACTCCTCTTTGGTCAGACCTCATCTGGAATATTGTGTCCAGTTTTGGGCACCACATTTTAAAAAAAGATATCAACAAACTGGAACAAGTTCAGAAAAGAGCGACCAGAATGGTAACCGGTCTGCAAACCCTGTCTTATGAGGAAAGGTTGCAGGATTTGGGAATGTTTAGTTTGCAAAAGAGAAGACTGAGAGGAGACTTAATAGCTGACTACAAATATCTAAAGGGCTGTCACATTGTAGAAGGATCAACTTTATTCTCATTTGCACAAGGAAAGACTAGAAGCAATGGGATGAAACTGAATGGGAGGAGACACAGATTAGATATTAGAAAAAACTTTTTGACAGTTAGAGTGATCAATGAGTGGAACAGGCTGCCACAAGAAGTGGTGAGTTCTCCTTCAATGGAAGTCTTCAAACAGAGGCTGGACAGACATCTGACTGGGATGATTTAGCGAATCCTGCTTTGGGCAGGGGGTTGGACCAGATGGCCCAGGAGATCTCTTCCAACTCTACAATTCTATGATTCTATGATTCTAAAATACGGTCCGTAGTTTACATGCGTAATACGGATGAATGACCCCTAAATAGTGCTCCGTATGTCATCCATAAGCAAGGTGTGGTCGCGTATTTTGTGCATGTCAGCATCCGTATGTAATCCGTATGTAATCCGTATGGCGATATTTTCTCGCAGGCTTGCAAAATGGACATTTAACGGTTTTGAGGCCTGCTAACTATTTAAATCATTGGCCTGCACCCTATTTATTGGCTCAGGAACAGGTGGCTGCCTCCATTCTGTCAATTTGTGACCTTGCCTTGACTAGGTGTGTTGCTGTTGTATGTGCAACATGGCAGACAGTCTGAGTTTCCACACAACTGAGCAGGTTCTCTTCAACTGGCTTTTGTCACGCCGCTTTGGTCAACCATACCCAGTGATAGTGGATTCGCCGAGGAGGAGACGCATGTGGGTCCATCCACTTTTGAGGCAACGACTCACAAGAGGTCATTTTCACCGCCTCTATTCTTCTCTGCGGGAGCATCCGGAAAAATTCTACCAATACTGTCGCATGAGCCTTGCAACATTTGATCTACTCTTGGAGACAGTGCGCCCTGGGATAACCTTTCTGGACACAAGGATGCGCAAAGCTATATCTGCAGAGGAGCGACTTCTACTCACATTACGGTATGTACTACGCAACCACATTCTCTATGTTCATGATGTGTTGCCCAAAGTATGTATTTTTTGCTTCTTGGACTAAGTTTAATGCCCTCATCTTATTCCAGATATATTTAAAATTACAGACCAGAATGTTTTGTGTAATATGTACTGAATATCACTTAGTCATTGTGCGACCAAATATGTGTGTGTTAGTAGATCTGAATTATTAACAAGTTTGGTATGCATGTACCTGGTTTTTAGTTAATTTGTGCATTCTAAAATGTTACATTTCTGTTGTTCTTCAGCTTCCTGTCCACTGGCTTGTCTTATGCCGCCCTCCACCATGAGTTTCTCATTGGAAGATCTACCATTTCTGGCATAGTCAGGTTGGCATGTAGTGAAATATGGTCAAGACTACAACAACTCGTCATGCCCCTGCCCAGGATGGAAGACTGGTTGAGGATATCAAGGGACTTTGAGGAGGAATGCCAGTTTCCTAATTGTATTGGGGCCCTTGATGGCAAACATATCCGGGTGCGTAAACCGCCGAACTCTGGCTCCCAATTCTTCAATTATAAACAATACTTTTCTGTTGTATTGTTGGCTCTGGCCGACCCTCAATACAAGTTTATAATTGTTGACATTGGGGCCTATGGAAGGACGGGAGACTCTAGAGTCTTCAATACTTCCATTATGGGTCGGCGGCTACGCATCAACCAGTTGGATCTACCACCACCACGCCAGCTACCAGGCTCCACTCAAGAATCAGTCCCTTATGTCCTTGTGGCAGATGAGGCGTTTCAGTTAATGCGCAATGTCATGAGGCCATATCCCCGGCGCAACCTGGACCACCGGCGCAGAATTTTTAATCTGCGCCTATCACGTGCTCGGCGACTGGTGGAGTGTTCCTTTGGCATTCTTTGTGCCAAATGGCGGGTACTCCAGTCTGCCATTCAGCTGAGTGAACAAAATGTTAATGAAGTTGTTAAAGCCTGTGTGGTTCTCCATAACTTCACCAGGATACATGATTGTTCCTCCTCTGCTGGTGTTGTGTGTGGGTCGGACAATGTGCGTAGGGCGAGACCAACTATCAACCCTCAACGTAGACCGCTCTCTGGGCTCAAAGTGCGTGATATTTTCACAAATTACTTTATGTCACCTGAGGGGGAAACTTCTTGGCAAGAGCATGCTGTGTCTATGTTATAATTTTTATGTCTGTCTAAATATGTATATTTAAACCCCTTATGATTCTATGACTGTTTAATTGCATTGGTAAGCGTATGTTAGTATGCTGACACCGTTTTTTTGAATTGAGACAGAGACGTAAAATGTAGTAGACAAATGTTTACTTTACCAAAACATATTATTGCCATATGAGAAATGTGGCAATGAGCCAAATTGGCCTTTGTGCAGATGTGAAAATTAACATTTTCGGACATATAAAACAAACAAAATACCATTAGGCAATAACAAAATGGCAATATTATAAATTTTGGTATGTCGGGGGAGGAGAAGGCGGAAGACAAGCCTGTGTTTGCTACTGGCTACTTTGCCCAACTTGGCCATCTCCCGAGATTTCAGTGCCGAGATGTCCGTCTGCGCATGCGCGGCGGCCATTTTCCAGGAAGAAAGCAGGCATGGAGCGACAGAGACCCCCCCACGCTGAACGGGACAGAGCGCGGCGGCGGCGGTGGGGCGGAAGAAACCACCGGGGGACAGGAGCGCGGCGGTGGCGGACAGCGCAGCGGCAGCATCAGGGCACAGAGTGCCGCGGCAAGTACCCTCAGTGGCAGCGCAAATGTATATCCTGTTTGTAAGACGCACCCCCTTTTTCCCCTCAATTTTGCGTCTTACAAAGCGGAAAATACTGTATTTCCTCTTTATGTTGCCCGCATCACCACTCCTGGACCGCTGCTGACGTTCCCGCCTGTATTGGTCGCAGATGCTGCGCCAGTGTCTCATCACATCTTCCACTGCAATGTGACAGGAAATATTCTCAATTTCACATATTTGATAGGTCAAATTTGCTACCAGTAGCCTAGGCATGTGGCATTCTGGGGTGTGCTTTCTACCTAGGGTGGCATATATAATTGGGGCATCCAGGCCAGATACACAGGGGCACAATAGTTCATGTATCAAGTAACTACACTTAATAACTTGGTTGGCTAGGCTAGGAGGATGAGGAGCTTGTGGGCTGTGCCAAATTATGGCAGTGTAAAACCATGGGTCACATCAAAATCTACCCGCCTCATGGGGCAAAAAGTACAAGCACAGGAAGGGGGGGGCTGATTCTAAATGCATTTTTTGAAGTGAGGTAATTTTAAACAGTTTTTGGGTTGTACTTACTCAGTTGCTGCTGCTCCTCATATGGCCGATCACCAAAATCGTGGAACATCTGGCGACATATGCGCCTCCATGACGTCTCCTTTCTTGCCCAGTTGGCATAATGGGCATCACGTTGGTCCCAGGTCGCTCCTGCACTAAGACAATCAGCATCTCCACATTGAGAAAATATGGCGCCATGACGCTGCAGGACTCCGTGGAAGCGTACTTCCTGGATGTCTGGAGCGCTTTTTGAGCTCATTTGCATGTCTAAGCTTCCTGATGATGGATTGTCCCATTTCCTGTCACCTGCCAAAAGACCTGCGTAATTCTCGCAAGTCACACATGTGGTCTGTGTGTAATCCGTGTTTTTTGCGCACCCATAGACTTGCATTGGCGTACTACGGGCATAGTACGCTGACAATCGCAGCATGCTGCAATTGGCACGGACCGTAGAATATGGGCGAGAATTTTACGGCTGTTGGGAGCTGCCCTATAAAGAATCATTTGTCCGTGTGTAATGCGTGCTTTTAACGCCTCTCACTCGTCCGTATTCCTCTCTAGTGTGATCCCGGCCTTTCTATTGAACTCAGGTAAATCGGCATGTGTTCACTGAACCATACAGATTTACCGCATCCAATACATTCTATTGATTAAATTTTAGAGAAATTGGCATGCTGCAGGAGCACGTACATGCATAATGGATATTGGATTTCTAGAAATTCCATTCACTGTGCTGTAACACCTGGCTGCTGCTGGTTTGACACTGCATAAATACGCAATGTCAAAACTGCAGCCAAGGCTACGTTGCCACCATGAGCTTTTGCTGAGTTTTTGATGTTGCAGAATTTCAGCACCTATTATGTGAATCAGGTTACTTACGTTTTTTCCGTTACGTTTTTATTGCATTTTTTATGCTGCGTTTTTATTTTGTTGGTATGTCATGTTTAAATAAAGCTGCTTTTTTTTAATACTTTCTGGTATTTGGTTTTGACAAAACATTAGTCATATAGTGATATGCGGTGTGACAGGGTCACTGATGCCAGCGTCGGACTGGCCCACCGGAGAACCGGAGGATTCTCCGGTGGGCCCTGGCATCTGGTGGGCCCTGGCACCAGCTGGTATACAGGGCCAGCAGTTGCCTAGGGCCCCCGCTGCTCCAGGGTCCCCCAGTCAGTGGTGTGTCGCACACCATGCAGCTGCTATGGGGCCCATGCCAGCGGAGCAGCAGCGGGTGACAGGAGGCAGGAGCCCCTGTCCCCTCTGCTAAAGAGAAATGAATATTCCCTGCGTTCCACGCCCACATGGGCGTGGAAAGCAGTGAATATCATTTCACGGTCTCCATTCCTCCAGGGGCCCCGCCCCCTGCCCAGTAAGCCGCTATGCGGCTGTAAATCAGGGCCGGCGCCGCCTTCAATTGTAAAGGGATAGAGGGCGTTAGCGTCAGATGATGCTCTCTCTCCCATCAGTCCCCTCTGCTAACTCACAGCCGGTGCGCGATGACGTCACCATCGCGCACCCACTATGTGTCTGGCAGACGGGGCAGCTCCTGGCTAACACAGAAGCCGGAATCAGCGTGGGAGCAAGGAGAAGAGGTGAGTATTGTGATTTGTTTTTTTTATATCTCTATCTCTTTCTATATCTATTTTTCTTTCTCTATATCTATCTCTATATCGATATCTATCTATCTCTCTATATATATCTATCTCTCTCTAGATCTATCTCTCTATCTATCTATTTCTATATCGATCTATCTCTCTATATCTATCTATCTATCTATCTATCTCTATATCTATCTCTCTATCTAGCTCTCTATATCTATCTATCTATCTATCTATCTCTATATCTATCTATCTCTCTATCTCTCTCTATCTATCTATATATATTCTCTCTCTATCTATCTATCTATCTATCTATCTATCTATCTATCTATCTCTGTATCGATCTCTATATCTGTCTATCCATCTGTCTCTATATCTGTCTATCTCTCTCTATATCTCTCTATCTATCTGTCTATCTATATCTAGCTATATCTATATATCTCTCTATCTATCTCTATATCTATCTCTATCTATTATCTGTATCTATATTTCTATCTATCTATCTATCTATCTATCTATCTATCTATCTATTTATCCATTATCTATCTTCTCTCTATATATCTATCTATCCATAGATCTATCTATTTATCCCATATCTATCTAACTCTATATCTATCTCTCTGTCTCCTTATCTATCTGTAACGAATGGAAGCGGAGGCAGAGATGGTGAAGTTCACATTCGTTTTTATTTTTTAAGTGGAACCTCGGGACCACGGTCCGGGGGGCTCCGAAGGGGGTGTGACTAGTGAGCCGTAAAAAAGCCCCTCAGGCAGGGCCAGAATGGAATACCCGGAGGACACAGGTGCTACCTCCAGTTAAACCCTGAACACTTCGCAGCTGTCCCAGCGGGACCAAAAGGAATAACAAAAGTTACAGCAGAGTCCATAATGCGCTGGGTCCTGGATCCGGTTAGTTGGTAAGGAGTTGGTTCCAGTGACCTTCACACAGTTCTTGGACTCGGATGGCTGTAGACGGAACGGGATGGCTTAGGCCCAGATGGTTGCTGATATAACCAGGTAACACAGGATACTGATATGCTGTGGAAACAGGGAACATTAGACAATGCACAGAGACTGCAGATGCAGCGCCGACAGGTTAGCATGAGAACCGGATGTAGCAATGATAGATACTCGTTGCTCCGGCGCTCTCTCTATGGAGGAGAGGCCAGAAATAGCAGCCAGTGCGCTGCCATTGGTTGATTGCATTTTTTGAATAATGCACGCCGCCCCTTTAAGAAGGCAAGAGAGCGGGCGGGTGTGCCCTAATAGCCTTAGCTACAGATCTCCTCACAGGGCGCCAGGAGGAGGAGGCAGGAGGGAGGACAGAACGCTGAGCAGCAGCATGAGAGGCTCGAGGTGAGTGCCCAGAATGGAGAGCAGTGGCAGGCCTGGATGCAGCGCCAGGATGGGGGCCAGGTGTAACAGTGACAGACCGGGGCGCAGTGCCAGGACGGTGACCGGGTGTAACACTATCTATCTATCTATCTCTAGATCTCTCTATCTATCGCTATCTGTCTATCTATCTATCTATCTATCTATCTATCTATCTATCTACAGTATCTATCTATCTATCTATCTATCTAGCTCTATATCTGTGTATGGATCTATCTCTATATCTATCTTTCTATCTATAGCTATCTATCTCTATATCTAGCTATCTCTATATCTATCTCTATATCTATTATCTATAATCTATCTATCTATTATCTATATCTATCTCTATATCTATCTATCAATCTATCTCTATATCTATCTTTCTATCTATAGCTATCTATCTATCTAGCATTATACCCTATGAGGGGGGGCAGCATTATACCCTATGAAGGGGGGGCAGCATTATACCCTATGAGGAGGGGGCAGCGTTATACCCTATGAGGGGGTGCATTATACCCTTTGAGGGGGGCAGCATTATACCCTATGAGGGGGCAGCATAATACCCTATGAGTGGGTGCATTATACCCTATGAGCGGGTGGGGTGCATTATACCCTATGAGGTGGGTGTATTACACCCTATGAGGGGGCAGCATTATACCCTATGAGGGGGTGCATTATACCCTATGAGGGGGGCAGCATTATACCCTGTGAGGTGGGGCAGCATATTCTATGAGGGGGGCAGCATTATACCTTATGAGGGGGGCAGCATTATACCCTATGAGGGGGGGCAGCATTATACCCTATGAGGAGGGGGCAGCATTATACCCTATGAGGGGGCAGCATTATACCCTATGAGTGGGTGCATTATACCCTATGAGCGGGTGGGGTGCATTATACCCTATGAGGTGGGTGTATTATACCCTATGAGGGGGCAGCATTATACCCTATGAGGGGGTGCATTATACCCTATGAGGGGGGCAGCATTATACCCTGTGAGGTGGGGCAGCATATTCTATGAGGGGGGCAGCATTATACCTTATGAGGGGGGCAGCATTATACCCTATGAGGGGGCAGCATTTTATGAGGGGGTGCATTATACCCAATGAGGGGGCAGCATTATACCCTATAAGGGGGTGCATTATACCCTATGAGGGGGGCAGCATTTTATTTTATGAGAGGGTGCATTATACCCTATGAGGGGGCAGCATTATACCCTATGAGGGGGTGCATTATACCCTATGAGGGGGCAGATTTATACCCTATGAGGGGGTGCATTATACTCTATGAGGAGGCAGCATTATACGCTATGAGGAGGCAGCATTATACCCTAGGAGGGGGTGCATTATACCCTATGAGGGGGGCAGCATTATACCCTATGAGGGGGGCAGCATTATACCCTGTGAGGTGGGGCAGCATATTCTATGAGGGGGGCAGCATTATACCCTATGAGGGGGTGCATTATACCCTATGAGGGGGTTCATTATACCCTATGAGGGGGTGCGTTATACCCTATGAGGGGGTTCATTATACCATATGAGGGGGTGCATTATACCCTATGAGGGGGTTCATTATACCCTATGAGGGGGGCAGCATTTTATTTTATGAGAGGGTGCATTATACCCTATGAGGGGGTGCATTATACCCTATGAAGGGGGCAGCATTATACCCTATGAGGGGGTGCATTATACCCTATGAGGAGGCAGCATTATACCCTATGAGGGGTTTCATTATACCCTATGAGGGGGTGCATTATACCCTATGAGGGGGCCAGCATTATACCCTATGAGGGGGTGCATTATACCCTATGAGGGGGGCAGCATTATACCCTATGAGGGGGTGCATTATACCCTATGAGGGAGCAGCATTATACCCTATGAGGAGGCAGCATTATACCCTATGAGGGGGCAGCATTATACCCTATGAGGGGGCAGCATTATACCATATGAGGGGGGCAGCATTATACCCTATGAGGGGGTCAGCTTTATACCCTATGATGGGGCAGCATTATACCCTATGAGGGGGCAGCATTATACCCTATGAGGGGGTACATTATATCCTATGGGGGGCAGCATTATACCCTATGAGAGGACTATATTCTATTAGATGGCTGCATTATATTCTATGAGGGGGCTACATTATATTCTATGAGGAGGCTGCATTATACTATATGAGGGGGCTGCTTTATATTCTATGAGGGAGGCTACCCCTACTCCTGCTACATAATTAAAATTTGTACTACCTTATATTATACCCGGATATTAGCGTGTTTTACCGCACAATTGGTGGTCTTGTATTTATCTCTATGTAGCTAGATAGTGGGCCCCAAGAATGATTTTCTCTGGTGGGCCCAAGGTGTTCCAGTCCGACGCTGACTGATGCTGTATGTGAGGGGAGATAAGTGTCACAAAGGTTGCTATCCTCCATGATGTGAAAACCAGAAGTTTTTCTCCAGCATTTTAGGTGCTGAGGGGTTAATCAATCTGTACAAGGGTTTGGGTTTTTTATGAGTAAATGTAAGGGTATGTGCACACGTTGCGGATTCGTCTGTGGATCCGCAGCGGATTTGGCCCTGCGGATTTGCAGCAGTTTTCCAAGTGATGTACAGTTCCATGTTATCCTATGGAAAACAAAAAACGCTGCGCACATGCTGCGGAAAATTCCGTGTGGAAACGCAGCAGTTTATTTTTCGCAGCATGTCAATTCTTTGTGCGGATTCCGCAGCGTTTTTACACCTATTCCATTATAGGAATCCGCAGGTGTAAAAACGCAGGCGAAATCTGCACTAAATCCGCTATAAATCCGATGGAATTCCGCAGGCAAATCTGCACGGCATTTTGACCTGCGGATTTTGCTGATTCCGCGCGGAAAAATCCGCTTACGAATCCGCAACGTGTGCACATACCCTAAGAGATGGGCGGGATGCCTACTCACCATATCTCCACCCCAGTGTGTGGTCTGGCTTTTAAATAGTCGCCTCCAGAGGCTTTCATTGTTCAGTAGGGATGGTGTGTGGTCTGGCTTTTAAATAGTCGCCTCCAGAGGCTTTCATTGTTCAGTAGGGATGGAGAGAGGCATGCCAGTGCTTTGTGTCCTGACAAGGGAAAAGCTGAACCAGTTTGTGGTTGTTATCCTGAGCGGGCGGATCCCAGCAGATGCAGAGATTGTATACCATTTTGTTCTGTTCTCTTGTTTTGCCCGAAGGGCTGTGTTTATTTTTATTTTGTGTTGGTTGATGCCATTCATGTGTAATAAACCAACAGAAGATTTAAAGAGACAGTGTAGCTGTGTCTACCTCTGTGTGCAGCCGAGTGAGCCGATCTACCACAGTGGATTACAAGCTTTTGATGTGGTTATGCGGTACTAAAAGCACATGTGCATTTTTTATCTGCAGATTTTCCACATCTAATGCAAGTTTATGGGGAAAGTCTGCACATATAACTCAGCGTATCTGCAGGGAAATTTGACATGCTGCAGATATGAAACATGTACCGCAGGTCAGTTTACACTGAGTAAAAAAGCACTGTAAATTTCTATAAATCCCATCCATTTTGCTGAAACTAAGATGCTGCATTTTTGATGCAGTGCAAATATGCAGCGGCAAAAACTCATAGTGCGCACACCGCCTTATACAGCCATCTCCTGAAGCCTTAACATGGGTTCACGCTGACTTTTCAGAACAGAATTTCCAACTCTGCAATCCAAACTTTTGGTTTCTGAACTAAACTCAATGTGAACACACCTTAAGTCTTCTATAAACTTTAAAAAGAAAAAAGTGCCACACTATTTTGTGGCTAGACAGATAAATTACTTGTCCAAACTACTCATTATGTTCACGTAGTGTCCTAATGGTTGCTTGGAGTAAGAAAATACATATGTGATTGGTTTCTATGGTTTAAAGTATGTTATTGCTCTTTGCAACATTTTATTAAAAGAACCCCTAGGAGCCCATCTACTTAGTAGTTTTCTCTTTTTCTTCATATAACCAATTACGGGTGTCACAGGTGCACTAACCCCAGATATTGACAAAGGTGTCAGTGAGTGACAAGCTCGAGTGAATGCTAATTCTTTACATCATTGTGTTATCGTTGGCTAGACATTCCCTATGTTCCCTAGGATGGTCGTACTGTTCAGGTTCTTGTTTCATAAAGCATATAAATACTATGATTAGTATAATACCAAGATTCTCATAACTGTGAGGCAAGCATTAGGTACACTATCTGTCTACCCTGAATATTATTTACATTGTGTAGCATAAAGTGCAGCGCTAAGCAAGAAGCTGGATAAATGACTCGCTAGATAAAATTGAATCATGGGATCGTCCAGTTTTCAGGTTAGATGTTGGCTACAATTCAGGACATATCCAGTATTAAAAACATGTCAGAGATTTTCTATTCTAGGTCATATTCCAGTCCAAATGCTTTTTCAAAGTCCTTTAAAAATACATATTATGTATAAAAACTATATGCTGTGTATTTGTTCAAGTTAAACCATTGCTATTTTTGAATGTTTTCCCGTGTTTCTAATTTCCTGCAATGATATCACACTCATGAACAAGCCAAACATTTGGATTTGCTTCAGTGGAGCTGAAACAGCAAGAACCTACATGTATGAATTGTATCTACAGTTTGCAACTTGTCACTCAATTCATTTCTATCTAAGCATGGCAAAGATATCAAGGTCAGCTAACTCTCCAAATAATCCGCTGTATCCACAATGCTTCAAATATGCTTTCTCTAAGGGCTTATTCGCACGTCAGTATTTGGACAGTATTTTGCATCAGTGTTTGTACGCCAAAACAAAGAGTGGAACTTACTGAGAAAAACTATAAATGAAAAATTGACACCTGTTCTGTGTTTTGGAGACACTCCTGGTTTTGGCATAACAATACTGATGAAATATTGATGTGTCAAAATAGCGTAAGGGTTCCTTCACCCCCTTCACACATCAGAGTTTGGTCAGTGTGTCAGTTTTTACCATCAGAATTTGGTTAGATTTTTTTCAGCTTTCGTTAGATGGGAAAAAAAGATGAAAATTTCTCATATCGGACAATCCGTGAAAAACGGACAGCATGCAAATGGCATCCGACTTCTGTCAATTTTTTTTCCTACAGATCAATAGAATAGCAGCTGACACCAATATCTGGCAAGCCTTTGTACTTTGTGCTTAGGCTACTTTCACACTAGCATTTCCTGGAGCTGCGGAGGGATGCGCACGGCCGCCATGAAGCTTCGCCCACGGCCGCACCTCCTCTGGTCAGCTCTGCCTATGGGTGCATGACGTTGCATGCGACCTGCGTACCCTATCTTTAGCAATGGGTACGCAGGCCGTACGCAGGTAAGCGTTTGCCGGTGCATGCGTCCTTTTGACGCTGTCCTGAGCCAAACGCACTGTGTTGCATTTCGATGGGCATGGCGCACCGTCAAAAGGACGCATGCAAGGGGAAACGTATACTTGCGCACGGCCTGCGTACCCAATGCTAAAGATAGGGTACGCAGGTCACATGCAGCATCATGCACCCATAGGCGGAGCTGACCAGAGGAGGTGCAGCTGTGGGCGGAGCTTCACAGCGGCCATGCGCATCCCTCCGCAGCTCCAGGAAACGCTAGTGTGAAAGTAGCCTTAGACTGAGGAGTAAAATAAAAGATATGAAATATCCGATAGCACTCGAACCTATGATAGTCTATCTGAGAAAAACGCAGGTTGCACTTGTACTAGAAAAATTGACAGAGCCCTAGGTCTGGTGCTGCATTGTTTTATAGTGTAGCTACTATATAGCATACATTGTGTATGTGTTTACAAAACACAAATTGTAAATTCTTCCGTATGATTTTGTACTCTTGAATAGCTGAAAAAATTCTTGGCAAATTTGCAAAGGGCATCTCTACAGACTTTCATGCGCATGAGCTCTAATAATTGTAAATCTAACTAATTAAGTTAGTGCCGGTGTCACACAATCTCAGAATGCTATTAACCAGAAGACTGACCATTACTTTACAGAACAGGTTCCCTATGTGGCGCCCCTGAGGCTCAGTCGCCACAGAGGTACTGCACCTTCTCCTAAGGTGCAGTGCCCCACCACCTAGGTAAGTTGGGAACTCCTTTCCACACTCCAACACCTGCATCCCACACACAGGATAGTTCAGCACTGACCACATTGCGGCTTCATGCTTAGAGGGTAGCAGAGCACCTTTCGTGGTTCATTGCTTCGTAACACGAGATGTGCTGGGAGGTGGGTGGAGTTTATATAAAAGAGTGGGAAAGTTTAGGGTTGGAGTTCAGTTCAGTTCAGTTCAGTTGAGTTGAGTTGAGTTAGTGGAGTCTGGGGGTCAGTCAGTCAGGAGAGTCTGAGGATGGGTCCAAGAAGATGGAGATCCCTAGAAGAGGGAGAGAGGAAGGAGTGCTGCAGCTGCCTCAGTGACCTGAGCCAGCTGGCACGGGAAAGGAACAGAAGGAGAAAGACGTAAAACTGCAACCTAAGCTTCCATAAGAGAGAGAAGGAACAGCGCGGAATGAAGGAATAGGAGAACAGAGAGGAGTTGTGGGTTGGAAGAGGAACCCTGCCTATGGGTTCTCAGTGCAAGGCCGGGGCCCGGTCCCCGAGGTTGTATGGACACTTATGGTTCTGCAGCAGACACCGGTGGAGTAATTGGCTGTAAATGCACTACTCCCATCCAAGACTTGGGGCACAACAGCATCTGTATAGAGAGCCGGGACTCAGGATAAAGGGAGTCCCCGAAGTAGGCTACAGCTGTCTGCCATACAAGGAGAGTTGTAAGGAACATCTGACAGGAGGAACTTCAGAGTACCATGGTACTGGAGCTCTTCACACTACAAGGCACAATAGAGGAGTCGTTCAGGAGAGGTAGATGTTGGCGGGGTGTTGGAGAGGAGAATCCTGACTTGCCCGGGAGGTTGATTGAGTCTCTACCCCAGAGGACACGGCACAGAGGCAGACACCAGTGTGCACCACAAACTGTGAGTAAAGCTTTGGAACTACAAGTCCTGGTGTCCTCCATTCCTTTGTGCGCCAACACCGTTAGCACTGCTACATCTGGGTACCAACATTCCTCACACCGCCTGCGCCTATGCACTGCCCTGGGGTTACAGCTTCACCTGTGGGGAGCTACACCGTCTATGCTGCAACACACCATCGGCCCCAGAGGATCTGCACGCAGCGTTGGCTTAACATCTTGCTTGCCAAACACCACAGGTGGCGTCACAAACTATTCCATTCCATTAACTACATTCCCCCGTTGCTTGGGCGCCCAGGGCCACGGACCGGGTCACCGCTGCTGTGACACATTCCCCTGACACTGGCCCGGTACCGAGTACCCCACAGCCCTGGGAGGGCGACCCACCTACACAACATGTACCTTATACAGTAATTAAAAATTCTATAACTGAAAACATCATATTGTCCCGCGAAAAACAAACTGCCATACAGCTCCACCATTGGAGAAATAAAAAAGCTATAGCACTTAGAATACATGCAAAAATAATTCTTTTTTCTGTAAAATAATTTTTATTGTGCATAAGCGGAAAAACATAAATGATATAAATGTGATATCACTGTAATCGTACTGACCCGAAGAATTAAGCTGCCTTATCATTTTTACCACATGGTGAATGGCATAAAAAACATGAAACAATTCCTGAATTGCCGATTTTTGTTCATTTTGCCTCCCAAAAATTGTAATAGAAAGTGATAAAATATTATGTGCCTGAAAATGGTACCAATAAAAATGTCAACTCATCCCGCAAAAAACAAGCCACCACATGACCCTAATCACTTACACCATATGAGGAACAGCACAAAAAAGAAATAAAACTAATTCTTCACCTGCTATTGATTTGTTCATTTTTCCTCCCAAAGATAGCAGTAAGGCTCTGCTCACATTTATCTTGCGCACTACAATTAGCGCTTACACTGGGGTTTCCTTCTGAAATAAGTTATTCATATGGAACCCCTGGCAGAAGATTTCCTGTAATGAGACAGATGGAGGCACAGTGGACGCCATCTGACCTGTGATCTAGTGGTGTCCATCTTTGTAAGTGTGCATAAAAGCAAGGTTGGGCCACAGGTTTGTGCATCTCTGAAAAGAAGGACAATGGTGAGCATAGACCAGATGGAGTTCAGAGTAACTCTGCTGTGTATTTATAGTGATTGGATTACTGAGGATTTCATCTGAATCATGTCATTCAGAGATTTACATGGAAATCCAGATATACAGTAAGTGCTCAGCGTAGAATACAAGATAAATGTGATCCAAAATATTATGCAAAATGTTCCCAGTCAAAGTTTCAACTCAATCCACAATAAAGCAAGTCCACACTAGAGATGAGCAAACTTGTTCGAAAAACGTTCGTCTATCTCAAATTCAGCCTAAACTTTGCACTTCCGGATTCATTTTCGGATTCACAAGCTTTTTTTCCCTAAAAATTGGCAAAAGTCGGCCACAGTTCTGTAAATGACTGAGTTCACTAAGGGTTCTTTCAGATATCATTGTTTCTGGTAGCATCACAGGCCGCAAAACATCCCACACACGTGCACACTTGATGACACATCCCTTAATAGGGTTAATATATAAGGTATTGAAAAAAGAAAAAAAACAAAAAAGCAACAACAGAAAAACCTTTTGGCAATAGATAAGATGTTAATATGGATGAAATAATTGTATCTTCTCTGTTATTCTTAGTTTTTCAACAATATTTTTCTTCTATTTGTTGTCTAGTGCCACCATACTACAGCTCTGACAAAAATTAAGAGACCACCACATCAAAACCTTGTCATGGGCAGCCCATTCTCCAGACCTGAACCCCATTGAAAACCTCTGGAATGTAATCAAGAGGATGATGGATAGTCACAAGCCATCAAATACAGAAGAACTGCTTAAATTTTTGCACCCGAAGCAGTGTGAAAGACTGGTGGAAAGCATGCCACGACGCATGAAAGCTGTTTTTAAAAATCATGGTTATTCCACAAAATATTAATTTCAGAACTCTACCTGAGTTAAAACATTAGGATTGTTGTTTCTAAATGATTATGAACTTGTTTTCTTTGCATTATTTGAGGTCTGAAAACACTGTTTTTTTTAATTTTGACCATTTTTCTTTGTCAGAAAAAAAATACAAAATGTATTGGATGGAAATTCGGAGACATGTCAGAAGTTCATAGACTAAAAGAACAATTTACATTTTACTCTAAAATATACCTATAAAGAGAAAAATCAGACAAACTGAACATTTAAAAGTGGTCTTTTAACCCCTTTCTGTCATGTGACGTACTATCCCGTCCATGTGCCCTGGGACTTAATTACCAGGGACGGGATAGTACGTCACAGCGATCAGCGGCGCCCATGTGGTGAGCGCCGCTGATCGCGGTCGAGTGTCAGCTGATTATCACAGCAGACACCCGACACAATGTGTCAGGGGCGGTCAATGATCGCGGTGTACCGGGGGTTAAAGGGAAGCATCGGCAGGGAGGGGGCTCCCTCCGTGCTTCCCTGAGCCCCCCACAGCAGTGCAATGTGCAGCGATGCTGCGGGGAGCTCCATCCCTGCAGGTCCCCGGATCCAAGATGGCGACGGGGACCTTCGGGTGGCCTGCAGGGAGCTGGCTTCCTCATGCCTGCAAAGCGCAGGCAAGGAGGAAGCCTTGTGCAGTGCCTGTGACAGTGATCTGTGATGTGACAGATCAGCGATCTGTCACAGGACAGTGATGTCCCACCTGGGACAATGTAATAAAGTTAAAAAAAAGTGTAAAAATAATTTTAAAAAATCGCTAAATAAATGAAAAAAAAAAAAATTCCCTAATAAATTCATTTTTTTGAAATAAAAAAAAATAAATAAAAGTACACATATTTGGTATCGCCGTGTCCATAACGACCTATAAAACTGTCCCATTAGTTAACCCCTTTAGCGAACCCCTTAAAAAATAAAAATAAAAAATGAAGCAAAAAATGATTTATTATCATACCACCAAACAAAAAGTGCAATAATGCGCGATCAAAAAGACGCATATAAATATCCATGGTACTGCTGAAAACGTCATCTTGTCCCGCAAAAAATGAGCTGCCATACAGCATCATCAGCAAAAAAATAAAAAAGTTATAGCTCGCAGAATAAAGCAATGCAAAAATAATTATTTTTTATATAAAATTGTTTTCATTGCATAAAAGCGCCAAAACATAAAAAACAACCTAAATGAGGTATTGCTGTAACCGTACTGACGTGAAGAATAAAAGCTCTATCAATTTTACCGCAGACGGAACAGTGTAAACGCACCCCCCAAAAGAAATTAATGAAACGCTGGTTTTTGTTCATT
This sequence comes from Dendrobates tinctorius, assembly GCF_039654945.1. Taxonomy (NCBI): domain Eukaryota; kingdom Metazoa; phylum Chordata; class Amphibia; order Anura; family Dendrobatidae; genus Dendrobates; species Dendrobates tinctorius. Next base: position 15,821,017 of record NW_027361676.1, read on the forward strand.
CTGCGTCGCAAAAATCGGAATAAAAAGCGATCAAAAGATGTCACGTGCCCGAAAATGACACTAATAAAAACGCCAACTCATCCTGCAAAAAATAAGACCTCACATGACTCTGTGCGTCAAAATATGGAAAAATTATAGCTCTCAATATGTGGTGATGCAAAAACTATATTTACAATAAAAAGCGTCTTTTTAGCGTGCGACAGCTGCCAAACATAAAAACCGCCATAAATAGTAAATCAAACCCCCTGTTATCACCCCTTTTGTTAGGGAAAAATAATAAAATTAAAAGAAAATGTATTTATTTCCATTTTCCCATTAGGGCTAGGGATAGGGCTAGGGTTAGGGCTAGGGTTAGGGATAGGGCTGAGATTAGGGTTAGGGGTGTGTTGGGGTTAGGGTTGGAGTTAGAATTGGGGGGTTTCCACTGTTTAGGCACATCAGGTGGTCTCAGAAGGCAACATGGCATCTGATCTCAATTCCAGCTAATTCTGCGCTGAAAATGTTAAATGGTGCTCCTTCCCTTCCAAGCTCTGCCATGCACCCAAACAGTGTTTTACCCCCACATATAGGGTATCAGCCTACTCAGGACAAATTTCAAAACAACTTTTGGGGTCCAATTTCTCCTGTTACCCTTAGGAAAATAAAAAATTGGGGGCAAAAATATTATTTTTGTGGAAAAAAAATGATTTTTTTATTTTCACACCCGGGTGTTATAAACTTCTGTGAAGCACTTGGGGGTTCAAAGTGCTCACTGCACAGCTAGATAAGTTCCTTAGGGGGTCTAGTTTCCAAAATGGTGTCATTTGTGGGGGGTTTCCACTATTTAGGTACATTAGGGGCTCTCCAAAGGCAACATCATCTCTTGGTATCACAGACATGGCCCTATCTTGGATTGCGTCATGCCTAGCAGACCGGACATTCAGCGTCTCCCATTCACACACCACCTCCTCACCGCGCCCCTATCTGTCGGAGTCCCACAAGGTTCAGTCCTAGGGCCCCTTGTTGTGAGTTCATTTTCCCCTTCACCGTCGATGTCTGATGAACTCCCTCTTCTGGTGAAGGAAGGTAGTGAGGCTGATTACCAAACACCTGATCTGGTAGATGATGACTGGGTAACAGGAAATTCTGACTGGATATAAGGCAGCCGACACCCTTCTGAGTCGCTGGTGATTTCTCTGCTGAATTCTTGGAGACCAGTCTGATTCCTGCTTCCCAAAGATAAGTTTTTGCTCTGCTATTGAACTTATTAGTTTTGTTTACCTTGTTTTTTGGAGTTCATCCATCCCCGGTCGGGGGTGTGCTGAGTTCCATTTTTGTCTCTGATCAGTTTGTCTCTTTGCTCTGTCTTCAGAATTTACCTGAGTGCTGATATAGTCTTTTTGAAGTCCTAGCGACTTCAGGGCCTGTTTTTCCTATCAGACGGTTGGGACATTTTTTGGTAGGGTTTTTTACGGATTGCAGACAGCAGCTTTTCTATCCTGTCCTTTTTAGTTAGCTTGGGCCCCATCGTTTGCTCAACCTATCTTTCTATCTGTGTTAGTGTTTTCATCTTGCTTCACCGTCATTATATGTTGGGGGCTGCTTATTGCTTTGGGGTCTGCTCTGGGGCAGTTTAGATTTCCCCTTTCTTTCTTTAGGCCTATTTAGTTCTCTGGCTGTGTTCGAGGGGTCTAGGGCATCGTAGGAACCCCCCATGGCTACTGTTAGTTGTTGTGGATAGGATCAGGGGTCTGCAATCCGATAGCTACCAACCTCTCCGGTTTTCTGGACTTAGCTTGAATTTTTGTTTTTTCCTCCTTCGGTGACTCATTCATAACAGCCCCTGCTCTTCTCCGTTTACACCTTCGGCCTCGGACAGCTCATAGAATCTCATGGCTTTCAGTATCATCTCTATGCTGATGACACACAGATCTACATCTCTGGACCAGACATCACCTCCCTACTAAACAGAATCCCTCAATGTCTGTCTGCTATTTCATCCTTCTTCTCCGCTAGATTTCTAAAACTTAATATGGACAAAACAGAATTAATCATCTTTCGCCCATCTCACATGACCCCCCCAACAGACCTATCCATTAAAGTAAACGGCTGCCCACTCTTTCCAGTCCCACAAGCTCGCTGCCTCGGGGTTTTCCTTGACACTGATCTCTCCTTCAAACCACATATCCAAGCCCTTTCCGCTTCCTGCCGACTTCAACTCAAAAATATTTCACGGATCCGTACATTCCTCAACCAAGAATCTGTAAAAACCCTAGTCCATGCCCTCATCATCTCCCGCCTTGACTACTGCAACCTGCTCCTCTGTGGCCTCCCCTCTAACACACTCGCACCCCTCCAATCTATTCTTAACTCTGCTGCCCGACTAATTCACCTGTCCCCCCGCTATTCGCCGGCCTCTCCCCTCTGTCAATCCCTGCACTGGCTCGCCATCACCCAAAGACTCCAGTTCAAAACCCTAACCAAGACATACAAAGCCATCCACAACCTGAGTCCTCCGTACATCTGTGACCTAGTCTCACGGTACTTACCTGCACGAGACCTCCGATCCTCACAAGATCTCCTTTTGCACTCCCCTCTTATCTCCTCTTCCCACAATCGCATACAAGATTTCTCCCGCGCATCCCCTCTACTCTGGAACTCTCTACCACAACATATCAGACTTTCGCCTACCATGGAAACCTTCACAAAGAACTTGGAGACCTACCTCTTCCGACAAGCCTACAACTTGCAGTAACCACCGATCCATCAAACCACTGCACACCAGCTCTACCCTCGCCTGCTGTATCCTCACTCATCCCGTTGTAGATTGTGAGCCCTCGCGGGCAGGATCCGCTCTCATCCTGTACCAGTCGTGACTTGTATTGTTTAAGATTACTGTACTTGTATGTATTATGTATACCCCTCCTCACATGTAAAAGTGCCATGGAATAAATGGCGCTATAATAATAAATAATAATAATAATAATAATAATAATAATAACATGACACCCGCAGAGCATTCCATCAAAGTCTGCATTCCAAAACGTCACTACTTCCCTTCCCAGCCCCGATGTGTGCCCATACAGTAGTTTTCTCCCACATATGGGGTATCAGCGAACTCAGGACAAATTGGACAACAACTTTTGGGGTCCAATTTCTCCTGTTACCCTTGGGAAAATAAAAAAATTGGGGACTTTGTGGAAAAAATATGATTTTTTTATTTTCACTCCCGGGCGTTATAAACTTCTGTGAAGCACTGGGGGGTTTAAAGTGCTCAACACACATCTAGATAAGTTCCTTGGGGGGTTTAGTTTCCAAAATGGTGTAATGTGTGGGGGGTTTTCACTGTTTTGGTACATCAGGGGCTTTCCAAACGCGACATGGTGTCCGATTTCAATTCCAGCCAAAAAAGTCAAATGACGCTGCTTCCCTTCTGAGCTCTGCCATGCGCCCAAATAGTCGTTTACACTCACATATGGGGTATCAGCATACTCAGGACAAATTGCACAATAACCTTTATGTTCCTGTTACCCTTGGGAAAATAAAAATTGAGGGTGAAAAGATCATTTTTGTGGAAAAAATATGATTTTTTAATTGTACGGCTGTACGTTATAAACTTCTGTGAAGCCCTTGTGGGTTCAAAGTTCTTACCACATATCTAGATAAGTTCATTTGGGGGTCTAGTTTCCAAAATGGGGTCACTTGTGGGGGGGGTTTCAATTGTTTAGGTACATCAGGGGCTCTCCAAACGTGACATGGCGTCCGATCTCAATTCCAGCCAATTTTGCATTGAAAAAGTCAAACGGCGCTCCTTCCCTTCTGAGCTCTGCCATGCGCTGAAACAGTGGTTTCCCCCCCACATATCAGGTATCAGCGTACTCAGGACAAACTGCACAATAACTTTTGCATTCCAATTTCTCCTGTTACCCTTCGTAAAATAAAAAAAATTGAACCTGAAGTATTTGTTTTGTGAAAAAAAGTTAAATGTTCATTTTTTTTTAAATATTCAAAAAATTCCTGTGAAGCACCTGAAGGGTTAATAAACTTCTTGAATGTGGTTTTAAGCACCTTAAGGGGTGCAGTTTTTAGAATGGTGTAACTTTTGGGTATTTTCTATCATATAGACCCCTCAAAGTGGCTTCAAATGTGATGTGGTCCGTAAAAATAAAATGGTGTTGCAAAAATGAGAAATCGCTGGTCAAATTTTAACCCTTATAACTTCCTAACAAAAAAAAGTTTTGGTTCCAAAATTGTGCTGACACATGGGGAACATGTGGGAAATGTTACTTATTAAGTTTTTTGTGTGCTGTATGTCTGTGATTTAAGGGCATAAAAATTCAAAGATGGAAAATTGCTAAATTTTCTAAATTTTTGCCAAATTTCCATTTTTTTCACAAATAAACGCAAGTTATATGAATAAAATTTTACCACTAGCATGAAGTACAATATGTCACGAGAAAACAATGTCAGAATCACCAGGATCCATGGAAGCATTTCAGAGTTATTACCTCATAAAGGGACAGTGGTCAGAATTGTAAAAATTGGCCCGGTCATGATCGTGCAAACCACCCTTGGGGGTTAAGGGGTTAATTTTTGCAAGAGCTGTATATAGCAATGCACAAAGATTGTAGTCAGTACCCGCAGTCTCATTCATGAGCACCTGATAAGCTAATGACATACTGTATCTCACAAACACAGATGGGGTAAGGCCACCCAATACACAGTTTGCATGAGTACTCAATGGTTTAGTGTGCATTTGACTGCAGGATGCAAATTTAGTATGCTAATTAAATTAACATGGAACTTCCCTGGTAAAGATCTTGCTAAACAACATGCAGTCAGAAAACCCAGTCAAAACTCTGCTTGATAGTGCAAAAACATGCAGCTTTGTGACCATTGATCTGTGTGAAAACTGCACTGTGTGGCAGCAAAGAAACACTCTCACGAAAATATTATTGGCTAAATCTTTGGATACAGTATGTATTGTAATGTAGGGGCAATAATATACGCACTGATTACCATCTTCCCCATTTTCCAACGCCTCTCTGTTCCTCTTCTGGGTCACATAACGATTATTTTGACTTGCCTTGTTCTGAAGTGCTGTATGCTTACACTGTAAAAGTGACTTTGGCTCACACATAGACTCTAGTGCAATTCCATAAGTCGGAATAGCTGTCATGTGACCCAGGGCAGAACTAGGAATTGGGGAAGATGGTAATCAGTGGGTATTTTAATGCAATCACACTATTTATAAATTTTACACTTGTTTTACCAAAAATCTTTTCATGGTAGTGCTTTTAAAATCTTAAATCTATTTCACATTATTCAAACGGCATGCACCTGTTAGAGATCAAAGTACTTCAGATCATATGCCATGTATATGACCAACTAGACTAGCATAAATATTTTTGTATATATGCTGCTAGTCACTTACTCTCCTGCAGCTAGTCCTAGGCTTTCTCGTATATTATGTTCGAATCTCTGCGGCTCCATGATTCGCAGCTGTTAGACAGCCTGAACATATGTGGGGATTGTTACCAATCCCCGCATGTCTTGATTCTGTCTAAAAGCCACAAATCATGCAGCCGAACATAATCGACCAGATGCTCGGATAACACCCAAGCATGCTCGGATAAGATGTTATTCAAGCATGTTCACTCATCAGTATTTCTTATGTATAGTACAATTCAAAACACTGCTGACATTCAGTACAACAGTATTGAAAAGAGATTTGCTTATTATCTTGTTGCATTGTGGAATAATGAAATATCTCTATGTCATGACCCACAGGTGTCGGTCCAGCGGATGGCACAACTCACACAAACAACAGAATGGAAAAAGGGAGAGGAAGGCCCTAACAGTAGGGTTTGAGGGATGGTGCACCTCCTAACCACAACCTGTGCCTATCCCTAAGCTCCCCTAATGCCCTATGCGGGTCCATCCCCCCGCCGCCGTCACATACCTAGTCCCTAGCTGTCACCTCACAATACCCTGGATAGTGCACTGGCCATCAAGGACACGAGCATTACCACTGCAGATGGTATAAACACAGGGGGTAATGACAAGCGTGAAGCAGACAAAGAAAGGGAACATGAAACTTAGCTTCAGACTCCTAGGCTGGTCTTCATAGAAAACTCTATTACCAACAGTCAGCTGATGTGTCATGTGGCTATTTAAAGGATGCTGGGAGTGGTCATCACCCACAGCAACTGACCTAGCATCAAAGCAGCTTACAGGAAGAAAACTGACATTAACCCTTGCTGGTACGAAAGCAGAAAACAATGTATAAATTAAAGCAGAGCCAGAGATGTCACAAATTGAAAAATGAATCATGACACTATAAAATTGTGCACATGTGGGGAGGTTTGTCTGACGGATGGATATGCCTAAGGAGAGAGGCAGAGTAGCAGCGCAGTGTAGGCTGAGATATAGAGCCAGGGGCTAAATTTGGCCTTTTGACCATTAGAGGGCAGTGGGGAGCGTAGGAGAGAGTGGTTATGTAACTGCCATGGGTCAAGGTCACTGCCATTGGTTAAAGGTTACTGTCAGGTGATAGTGGACGGAACTACTGGGACTGGAGAGAATAAGAGGTCAGGGAAGGTTCTGGAAGTTCCTGTCAGCCAAGGGAGCTCACTAAGAGAGGAGAGTTTGCTGTAGGAAGAAAGACGGATAAGGCCTACAGAGAGCTACTGACAGTGGAGACGGTCACGGGGGGTGACCCAAAAGGACAGTGGCTGCAGACAGAGACGGACTGTGGGTATCAAGTGGACGGCGTACTCTAAAGGGTGAAACGCTGTGGCGAAAGTGCTTAGGGCAGCCACAGCGGGGAAGAGTCATAGAGGACGCCACGGTCAGTAACATAAGAAAGAGAAGGTACCCGGGTCTGTGTACAAAGTGAAGTGTGGAAAAGTCCTGTGATGAAGTACGGTGGTCATCCGAAAAGCAGCCAATAAAATCTGAACTGTTGGACACAACCCTTGTCTCAGTCTCGTGTCTGACTGCGTCAAGAAGTGGGTCACCCCATTCCTGTTGGGTCAGCACCACTCCCTCGCCTATCCTACATTTGGCATAGTCGGCAGGCTGCCAATACAACATCTTCAGCGGCAAGCCTGCCACCAAGTAACAAAGGCCCCCAAGTTGTACGGGGTGAAGAATCTTAATCTCCCTGTGGATTACAATTTGGGACTGAGCTTCGAGTTTCTGGCTGTCAAAAAGTGAAAACCAGAGCAGAAAAGCAGACTGTTAATATGGCTGTGATGTATCAGCGCCAAGAAGAAACACAGGCGATTGAAGCCGTAACTGACAATCCAGGATTGTGTCACATCCGCCCCTGGGGGGAACGGCTTACATCTGAAGGCAGCCGCCCTCCCATGCTGGCCCTTGGAAAATAGGTGGAGAGGCCGATCAACGCCCCACCCCTGAGCGGGAGTGGCCCTGGTGAAGAGACAGAGTATAGCTGTTTGGCACCATTGAGCCTCGGAAACTCGGGCGAAATGCGGCGTTGCAGCTGTCATGGCCTCGGACGCCTAGAATGGAGATGGAATCAGGAAGTTGAAGCCCGCCGGGAGACCTGTCCCTGGGAGCCAGTCTCAGTGTTACGTGCCCTGATGCAGCTGCCATTGGAAGATCTATGGCGATTGGAGGAGCGGTGGGACAACCTGCTGGGAGCTGCGATGCCGGGGAAGGTGAGCGTTCCCCTGGCCCAATCGGCGGCATCGCAGACAGAGCCCGCCCCCATGCCCAGCGCAACAGACAGGTCCCTGGGTCCGGACATCAGCCCTCAACCTTCCTGGACGACTCCAGGCTCTACAGTGACTACGACCCTGGATGAGCTCACGGCTCTTGCTGACCATTCCGAGCCGCCTCGCCCGGCGGCGCCGGCGTGCTCTGGCGTCCGGTGGCGGCCTGCTCCTTAGAATCTGCCGTCATCACGGGCCTGCCCCAGAAAACCGTGGCCTACGGACCAACACCCACGGCTGCCGTTGTTGCGTCCGCAGACATGGCTGCGGCCTATTTACCAGAGTCCACGGCCGCCTTGATTCCGGTTGTGACCGACTCCCTGTTACAGAACCACTCAGCACCCAGAATATGTTGTGCAGTTATATGTATATATAATAGGTTCCATGTGAGATGCATGTCCCTAATGTGTCAGCAGTGTCCGCCCTCCCCCCACCTTTGTAATTCCCACAGTAAACATCCGCAGGCTACGGCCACCTGCGGCTTTTGTAATGCATGTCTGGCCTGACGCCTGTCTATTGGCTAGCCCTGTGTATCTGTGTGATATATTCTGTGTCCTGTGAGTAAAGTGTTGTCAGACTGGAAATACATGGAGACGCAGTGATCTTTTATATGCGCCCATGCACTCAGAGGAATTCCAGCCAGCATCTTTCATTCAGACTCCAGCCAACGCAGAGCGGACCTCCGAAAACACGGGGTGGTACTGAAAGAGGTACCCCAGCTTGGAAGACCCCGTTACACTGGTGGCAGTCAGTGGGATTTGATACCCCTTATACAGGAGGAAAGGAATGAATGGAAAATAACTACCAGAAGTTAAAGAGGACTACATTAAAAGATCTGGTGGAAGCCCGTGGGTTGATCGCCAGCAACAAAACAAAAGCGGATTTGATAGCAGCCATCATGGAACACGACAGTGCAGCGCCCCCCAATGTGAATGTGGAGGAGACCGAATTCCAGAGGGAGATAAAGAGCAGACTGGCGTTCTATAGCCTAAACCCTGCAGTAGAGATCATACGAGAGGTGATGGCGGATGTGCGTACTGATCTGAAGGAAAAGATGGCCGAGCGGACCAGGATAGAGCTAGCCAAGATGGAGATGGCAAAGCGGACCAAAGTGGAGCTGGTCAAGATGGAGATGGCAGAGTGGAGAGAGGAGAGCCAGCGAGCAGGGGGAACTCTGGCCTTCGACCAGGTACCTTCAACAGTAAGCCACAAAAAGATCCAGTACAATGCCTTCCGACAGTTGGGGGAGGCAGAGGAAGACATTGATGGCTTTCTGCAGGACTTTGAGCGGCAGTGTGCCCTTCATCAAGTAAAGCCGGAGTTACGGGTTCAGATTCTGGCCAGCAAGCTGACAGGCCAGGCAGCGGATGCCTATCGCACGGTACCTGATGAGGACTGTATGGACTATGAGCGGATCAAAGAAGTGATCTTGGCCCGGTATGCGTTGACACCAGAGGCCTACCGCCAAAGGTTCCGCGGACTTATAAAACGCGTAACCGATACCCACGCTGAATGGGCCTGTAAATTACAGCGGTCACTGCTACAGTGGGTACAAGGGACCCAAGCAACCACTAAGGAGGACGTCCTCCAGCTCTTCCTGTTAGAACGATTCTTTAATGGACTAAACCCCGAGATACAGGATTGGCTTCGGGACAGGCGGCCAACGACTCTTGAGGAAGCCGCTCGTCTGGCCGATGAACATCATGATGCCAGGAGGCCGCAGTTGTCCGGATCAAAGGTGGTCACTAGGGGCCCGCCCATGGACCTGGAGGGCCCCAAACCACCGAAGATTGTAGGGGGACCAGCTAGAAACCTGGCCTACCACAGTCCCCCTGGGGCGCGATGCCACACCTGCCGTCAGCTGGGCCACCTGCAAAGACAATGTCCCAACTGGACTCAGCATACTCAGTGGCCAAAGGTGGGAACAGCTACCTTCAGCCGGGCTGCTGTACACTGCTACCAAGGCGAAGCTGACCCAGCATTGGGGGCTACGATTAACCAAGGGGTGGAAGAGATGTAGGAAGTGCTGCATGAAGTAGACCCCGTGCAGGCAGCCAGGGCAGATAATCGACAACAGCATCGACAGGTCGTGTGGGTTAATGGGAAACGTATGCAGGGATTAAGAGATTCCAGGGCAACTTTGACCCGTGTGAAGCTTCATCTCGTCCGGGACCAAGAGAAGACGGACCGGACAGTGGCCGTCCGTGTAGCAGGGGGAGCCATACATCGACTGCCCACTGCCAGGATTCACCTGAACTGGGGAGTCGGGGATGGCCTTGTTGAGGTCGGCTTGATGGAGGATTTGCCTGCAGACGTCTTGCTGGGAAATGACTTGGGGCCCATGTTGTCTGCATTCTCGGTGGCCCCTCTGGCTGAGACATATCCTGTGACCACCCGGAGACAAGCTCGAGCTGCGGAGGCGGAATCACACTCAGAGGAGGTCCAGGTAAGACATCCCAGCCCTGCACATATTCCCATAGCCAGACACATTTCTTGAGCCACCCCAGATGAATTTAAGAGGGAGTTACTTGAGGATCCTTCTTTAGAGGGATATCGTGGGAAGGCACAGGAGGGGAGAGGGGTGCTGGAAGGGGAACAGTTTGTATGGCAGCAGGGACTCCTCTACCAGATCACAGAGCAGCACCACACAGGGACGAGCCCCACTATAAAACGACAGCTGGTAGTTCCCAAGAAGTATAGGCAGGAGTTACTGCGAATCTCTCATGATATACCCTTGGCCGGGCACTTCGGCGTCAGTCGCACCAGGCATTGTCTGACGCAAAACTTCTTTTGGCTGGGGGTAACCTATGATGTTCGTCAGTACTGCCAGACCTGTGACAGTTGTCAGCGCATTGGCAAGAGGGGGGATCGATGCAAGGCCAAATTACGCCCCCTCCCCATTGTGGAAGAACCATTTAGCCGAGTAGCGGTCAATCTGATAGGGCCGTTAGCCAAACCCAGTCCGTCCAGGAAAAAGTATATATTGACAGTGGTAGATTATGCCACACGGTATCCAGAGGCGATTGCATTACCTAACATACTGGCAGAGACGGTGGCGGCCGCCCTGCTCCAGATTTTCTCACGGGTTGGATTTCCCCGGGAGATTATCTCGGACCAGGGTACCCAGTTTACAGCAGAGGTGACCAACCAACTGTGGAAGCTGTGCGGCGTAAAGTCCATTAGAAGTGCCCCATACCACCCGCAAACCAATGGGCTGTGTGAACGCTTTAACGGGACATTAAAACAGCTCATTGGGACTTTTACCAGGACCTACAGGGACTGGGAGAAATTCTTGCCACACCTCCTGTTTGCCCATCGGGAGGTGCCCCAAGAATCCACGGGGTTCTCCCCGTTCGAGCTGGTATACGGGAGACGGGTAAGGGGACCCCTAGACTTAGTGCTGGAACACTGGGAAGGGGAGGGCCTCATAGAAGGGGTACCTATTGTACCCTATGTGCTGGAATTCCGCGGCCGCCTACAGGAGCTGACCCAGGTTGTACGTGAGAACCTGCAGGCGACCCAGCGGCGCCAGCGCGTATGGTACGATCGGAGGGCCAGAGAGCGCACCTTGGAAATAGGACAGATTTTCCTGGTGTTAGAGCCCACTAAGCAGAACAAGTTCCAAGCTGCATGGCAGGGGCCCTACCAGGTAGTGGGGAAAATAGCCGACACAACCTATAATGTCGCCGATTGTGACGACCCCAGGGTTATCCGCATGTTCCACGTGAATATGCTGAATCCCTACCTGGAGCGCCCTGAAGAGGTAGTGGCCATCTGTGCACCTGAGGCAGAGGATTTAGCCGGACTTCCCTTGCCGGATGTCTTAAGGGAAAGGACTCAGTCTAAAACATGGGACCAGGTACACTTGGGTGAAGACCTAGGCCCCCGGGAGAGACAGCAGGCGGAGGCGTTGTTGAGGCTGCGACAGAGGATGTTTTCAGAGAGACCGGGGTACACTCGCCTGGCACAACACAAGGTTGAGACCCAGGGTCAGACCCCCCTGCGACAAAACCCCTTCCGCGTCCCTGAGTCTGTACGAGAGGGGATGCGACAAGAGATACAAGAGATGTTGCGTTTAGGGGTCATTGAAGATTCAGATAGTCCCTGGGCATCCCCCGTAGTGTTAGTGCCCAAGAAGGATGGGACTACACGGTTTTGTGTAGACTATCGGAAGCTCAATGAGAAAACAGTGACGGATGCATATCCCATGCCGCGTGTGGATGAGTTGTTAGACCGGCTGGCGGGGGCAAAGTATTTGACCACCATCGATCTATGCAAAGGCTACTGGCAGATTCCCCTTAGTCCTGACGCTATTCCCAAGTCGGCATTTGTCACCCCGTTCGGCTTATTCCAGTTTCGAGTTATGCTATTCGGGATGAAGAATGCCCCGGTGACCTTCCAGAGGCTGGCTGACCGGCTTCTGGATGGTCTCCAGGACTATGCTTGTGCCTACCTGGGCGACATCGCCATCTACAATGCGACATGGGAAGAGCTTCTAAATCACCTAGAGACAGTATTGGACAGGATCCACCAGGCCGGAATTACCCTGAACCCAAACAAGTGTCATGTGGGCAAAGCAGAGGTTCAGTATTTAGGGCATTGGGTGGGAAGTTGGAAACAGCAACCAGAACCAGCCAAGATTGAGGCCATAGCCAAATGGCCCATCCCACGCACTAAAACCCAGGTCATGGCGTTTCTAGGGACAGCGGGGTATTACAGGAAATTCGTTCCCAATTACAGCAGCGTAGCCAAGCCCCTCACTGATTTGACCCGTAAGAACCAACCCCGTCAGGTAACCTGGACCTCAGAGTGTGAGGAAGCCTTCCGCCAACTAAAGGACGCCCTCACCAATACCCCTGTATTGGCTGCACCCGATCCAACTAAACGTTTCCTGGTTCACACAGACTCTTCTATGTTTGGATTGGGGGCAGTACTGAGCCAAGTCAGGCCGGACGGCCAAGAACACCCGGTAGCTTACCTGAGTCGGAAACTACTGCCCCGTGAAGTAAGCTATGCGGCCATCGAGAAAGAGTGCCTGGCGGTAGTATGGGCACTCAAAAAGTTGCAACCATATTTGTATGGACAACAGTTTTCCCTCCGAACGGACCATAAACCCCTAGTCTGGCTTAATCGGGTCTCCGGAGACAACGCCTGATTGCTGCGGTGGAGTTTAGCCCTACAACCTCTGGAATTCACCATCCACCACAGACCCGGCAAATAAAACGGTAACGCCAATGGTCTAAGTCGACAAACGGAACTTGTACCAACCCCATAAACTTCGGTCATCCCCAAACCGATCCGTTGAGGATCAGACTGTGTATGCCGATCGCGTCGCTGAAAAGGGGGAGCCGTGTTACAGAACCACTCAGCACCCATAATATGTTGTGCAGTTATATGTATACAGTATATAATAGGTTCCATGTGAGATGCATGTCCCTAATGTATCAGCAGTGTCCACCCTCCCCCCACCTTTGTAATTCCCACAGTAAACATCTGCAGGCTCCAGCCACCTGTGGCTTTTGTAATGCATGTCTGGCCTGACGCCTGTCTATTGGCCGGCTCTCTGTATCTGTGTGATATATTCTGTGTCCTGTGAGTAAACTGTTGTCAGACTGTAAATACATGGAGAAGCAGCGATCTTTTATATGCGCCCATGCAATCAGAGGAATTCCAGCTAGCATCCTTCATTCAGACTCCAGCCAACACAGAGCGGACCTCCGAAAACACGGGGTGGTACTGAAAGAGGTACCCCAGCTTGGAAGACCCCGTTACACTCCCCAACTTATCTGAAGATGCCCGCGGCATCCTCAGTTCCACCTGTTACTCCGGTGGTGGCCTGCTTCCCCTTGTCCGCGGCCGCTTCTGCTCCACCCTCGGCCGCGGCCCGCCTACAGGAATCTGCAGCCTATACCGGACCCTCCATTTGGGTTGCGGAGATAATTGAAAAGAAAAAGGCCAGAGAGCGGGAGGTGTGGGCGCTACTCCATAAGAAAGGGGAGGCCGCCATGTCTGTTCTGCGATCATACGGGCGGCTGGTACACCTGAGCAAGGGAAAAGGATATGGTTTCATTCGGGATCTTGCCACCGGCTATAAGATCTACCTAAATGTAGCCTCCGTCCAGAATGAACATGACCTGTGGGAGGGAGGCTTGGTCTCGTAGTATAAGGAACACTGTCCCCGTGGCCTCTACGCCATAGCGGTCATTGCTTACCCTGAGTGGTATGAGCCCCCAAAATAGACACTACTGGCATCCCAGAGACTCTACGGCGGTGGAGTCCCCTGTTACGGCAAGACAACGGCCGCCAGGAGGTGGCCCAGAGGGCCCATACAATGGACTGCCGGGACTGCAGTGCACTGTTGCACAAAGAGGGGACTGTTCTGCATCCCCATAGAAAGCATACCCTCCTCCTGATGTAACAGGAATGCCAGTAGGGGTATTGTTCATAAAGGAAGGGGGAGCACCCCTGTTCTCATGCTGTAAACATTTTTTTTTTTTGTTTTGTGCTTGCTAGGTTTATTTGTTTAAAGATTTTTGTTTTAAAAAGAAAATGTGTTGCAGAAAACCTGGTGAGGTGTGTGATGAAATTGATATGTTGAAATGTTAAAAAAAAAATGTGTGTTCAACAGGTTCAGGGTGCATACATTATGACGTCCACAACGTATTTAAGAAGACAGGATTGTTCTGAGTTCATTCTCTGGTTCACCAGTTGTGAGTTCCCCTTCTGGACTCCCTCTGGTGGTGACGGGAGGTGGTGCGGCTGGTTTGATGAGTGGAGATCTGCCACCTGAGAATGAGGATGACGATTGGATCTCAGGATTCTCAGATTGGATTTAAGACAGCCGATGCCCTATTCAGTTGCTGGTGATTCCTTCTGGCTTGTCAGCTCTTGGTTTTCAGCTCTGTTCCAGTCATCTAAAGCTAAGTTTTTCTGCTAATGTTCACACTTGATTTTGTTGGTCTATTCAGTTTTTTGTGTGGTCTGCCAGCCCCGGCTGGGGGCTGAGCTGAATTTCCACTCTTATTTATCAGTATTTTGCCAATTGGCTTTTTGTCCCTTACTAGTTCGGTCTCTTTTTGCTCTGTCTCAGAATATTTCAGAGTGCTGATATAGCAGGAGAAGTCTAGTGACTTCAGGGTTAATTTTGCTATCAGAAGTGTTGGACATTATTTTTGTAGGGTTTTTTGCAGGTTGCAGATAGTGTCTTCCCATTCCTTTCCTGTCTAGTTAGTTTGGGCCCCATCATTTGCTCAGCCTATTTTCCTGCCTGTGTTTGTGCCTTCATCTTGATTCACCATCAACACATGTGTGGGGGCTATCTATTCCTTTGGGGTCTGCTCTGGGGCAGTTAGTTTTCCTTTTTCTTGCTTTAGGCTTATGTAGTCCTCCGGCCGTGATGAGGCATCTAGGTTCATCGTGTGGTAAGATCAGGGATCTGCAATCTGCATAGTTACCAACCACTCTGATTTTCTGTGGCTTAGCTTGTTTTGCTTTTTTCTCCTCGGTGACCCATTCATAACACAGGATGTCAAGACAGGAAGTGTGTAGACAGACCGGGGTACATGAGTCAGGCCCCCAGTACCACGCATTCCTCAGAGTAAGATTGTTGAGGACGACAATAGACAAAGGAAGGGGGAATGTGGGGAGGTTGGTCTGATGGACGGATCTGCCTAAGGAGAGAGGCAGAGTAGCAGCGCAGTGTAGGCTGAGATACAGAGCCAGGGGTGACATTTGGCCGTTTGACCATTAGAGGGCAGTGGGGAGCATAGGAGAGAGTGGTTATGTAACTGCCATGGGTTAAGGTCACTGCCATTGGTTAAAGGTTACTGTCAGGTGATAGTGGGCAAAGCTACTGGGACTGGAGAGAATAAGAGGTCAGGGAAGGTTCTGGAAGTTCCTGTCAGCCAAGGGAGCTCACTAAGAGAGGAGAGTTTGCTGTAGGAAGAAAGACGGAAAAGGCCTACAGAGAGCTACTGACAGTGGAGATGGTCACGGGGGGTGATCTAAAAGGACAGTGGCCGCAGACAGAGACGGACTGTGGGTATCAAGTGGACGGCGTACTCTAAAGGGTGAAACGCTGTGGCGAAAGTGCTTAGGGCAGCCACAGCGGGGAAGAGTCATAGAGGACGCCACGGTCAGTAACATAAGAAAGAGAAGGTACCCGGGTCTGTGTACAAAGTGAAGTGTGGAAAAGTCCTGTGATGAAGTACGGTGGTCATCCGAAAAGCGGCCAATAGAATCTGAACTGTTGGACACAACCCTTGTCTCAGTCTTGTGTCTGCCGGCATCAAGAAGTGGGTCACCCCCCATTCCTGTTGGATCAGCACCACTCCCTCGCCTATCCTACACACACATATAATGACAAAAGGATTATTACTGCAGTCATTGTGTAGAGACCCCACTATGTGGTTTCCCGTGCTAAGTGTATGCCTAAATGGTTAGAAAAATGTGTGGTTAATCATTGTGGCAGAGAAAAAATATAAAGGGATTTATAGGGTCAATGGCTCAGAGATTCTACATCACAAACCTCTGGTTGTATTTTCTCATTATTCAGCTTTCTGAATTATGGTTCCCAGTACATGGAAGAATAGCTCAATAATCAGTTATTCTAATGCTGTAATTTGTTTTTCTTCCCCGATTAACCTCTCAAAATGATGAGTGTTTCTTATATGTTATATCCACACTCGATGCATAAATTATGTGCGTGTGGTTATTATTATGTTGTGTGTCTGGTAGTGTCTTTTCCGCAAGCCTGACTGACCTCTTTTACTATGTCTACTGGGCAGCAACAGCAAGTTGGCTGTGACACTATCGTTCAGCTCCAAGAGCCTAGAGGAAATGGCTTGCTGTTTTTCATGACATTTTTGTTAGGAAAGATGGCAACAGGACTGGCAGCGGCAGTGTGTGCCTTGTTCAGCTCATTCCATGTGAGTAAAGGAAGCAAATCTGCTGAAGCTGAAGAAGTTTCAGGATAATGGAACAATTTGACACTTCATCATGACCATTTCTTAACATCAATACTTTATCAGTTAAGTGAATGCTGCCAGAAGACTTGAGGTTTCTTGTGTGTTTTTATTGTTTATTTTTGGAGCCTTGAGATTATAAAAGCTTTTTATTTAATAGTCAAATTATTTTGGCAGTGATTTTAAGTAAGTTTAAAAGAATAAGTGCTAATTACTATTACATCAAGGGAAAAGAATGAATTTGGACAAGAAATTAAATCATTTTCCAGTAATTTTTTTTCTGTTTTAGTTTATTTTCAGCTAAACATTGTAAAGTTGCTCCAGATCATGTTTCAGAAACTGTCCATATGAAGTTATTTTTCAGATGCAAAGTTGCGTTACTTGTTTTTTTTTTAATGTTTTTTGTCCTTTCTCAGTCAATGTTGAAAATGAATAATGACTGATTATGATTACCAATGTAGTATTAAAAGGGTTGTCTAGTTAAGAAAACTAAACTATTAGGCCATGGTCACACGTTCAGTATTTGGTCAGTATTTTACCTCAGTATTTGTAGGCCAAAACCAGGAGTGGAACCAGAGGAAATGTATAATAGAAACATGTCACCACTTCTGTATTTATCACCCACTCCTGATTTTGGCTTATAAATACTGAGGTAAAATACTGACCAAATACATAGAAATCATGGGGCCCAATAGCAGAAGTTCTAATTGTAACCCCCAAATAAATAAATACATAAATAAAAATAAATGTATAATTGCTAGGGACACAAGAGAGCATATTTCCCAACTTTACAGCCTTTACAAAGTAATTTTCCTCCTGCTGAAGTCCTAGATTCCGCGTTTATTGCCTCCATAAAATATGATGCCAACAAAAGTTCCCCTCAGACAGAGTATGATAGACCCATGGTGAACTCCTCAACATTAGCCTCCACATGCACAGTATAATGACTCTACCGAACCCCATCTAAACTCCCAAGGTAAAGTATGGTGACCCCAATGCAGTATGATCCCCCCAACTGTGACCCCCACACAGCTCTCCATACAGTATAATGGGCCTACATACAGTATAATAGCCCCACACCTCTCCACACTGTATAATGGCCTCCAAACAGTATATTAGCCCCCACACAGCATGCTAGAACCCACATAAACCTTCATACTGTAAAATTTCTTGCATACAGTATAATGGCCCTCACTTAACCCTTCAAATATTATAAGGGCCCCACGTAGCCTTCCATATAGTATAATGGACCCCATATAGTCATCCATATAGTATAATACACCCCACATAATCCTCCATATATTATAACATTACACAACCAATAAGCATGTGGGGATTGCCTGCAAGTCACTGTAATACCATAGCCATCTTAGTAGTCACATTATTGTGATTGGCTGGTCATGTGACATGATCAGGGGTTATAAAAGGACAGGCACAGCCAGGCTCGGCACACTGATGCTATTGCACAGCTCTGTGACAGTTGGAGGGAGTGAGTGCTTTTCCAGGTATGTGTGTGCATAGTTTAACTAATTAAAGTCCTGTAGTGTTGAAACTGGTTCTGAAGCTGGACAGTCATACTAACATTCCTTGTAATACAATCTGCATTTAGCCTAGGGAGGGAGAGAGTTGCAGGAGCAGGAAGAGAGGCTGAATACAGTATCTAGGCAGGGATTAGGGGTTTGCAGTCAGTTGCTAAATATATAACTGCGGCAGTTGACCACATTTTTATTTTTTGATTGAAAAAAATGACTACATTGTCATCTGTGGAGACACAGCATTGTATCTTAATTAACCAGTCGTCTATTTTTAGCAAGCCAGGGAGAATAGACTGTTATCTAAATGCTGACTTTTGAATTTATGTGTTTCTTTATGGTTGGTCAAAAAAACAGACTTTTGCTTGTGTAAGCAGTAATATTGACTTTTAAGTTGACAGTTTGTTGTAATATATCTTATCCTTGATAACTAGTGATGTTTGCTGATATGCTAATTACACATTGTCCAAGCAAGCTAGTTTGTTGACTTTTAAAATAGAGGAGGAAAACTGTGCAAATAAATGATTTAAGGACACTGGTTAACCATAAAAAGAAGTTATACGCCTCTATGAGAGTGAGAGAACCAGAGATTCAGCCAAGACATCCAGATATCCAGAGAGTTACTACAGGACAAGAACAGCAGCCAAAACATCATGGCTCCATCACAAGAAACACATAAATATCATTCTACAGGATGCCAGCTTAGGGTACCTCAGCCCCGGCTGGAAGAATGCAGATCTGCTCCATTGACCATTGCTGAACCAAGGATACGTTTGTGAAATCCTGGTTGGAACCATCTGGTCACCAAGCCAGGTTTTGACCATCCGGTTAACTGAAATACCTGAATCAACTCATCTTTCTAAGCTTGTTGTTACCTTCTCTCTGTGCATGTCGCAAGTGGGGTAGTTGGCCATAGAAGATGAAGCCAGGTTGTGATCCTCCAGTCAACTGGCCCTGTAACTGAATGGACTGTCATCTTCCTAAGTTTGCTGTCACCTCCTCTCTGTGTGCGTGCACAGTTGTGATAATCGGCTCTGGAAGATCTAAAGTAACAGTTGCTATTATCTTGGTGAGTCAGTGGAAGGGTGAGACTGTAATTTGCAACATCTTGTGTATTTGCTGGGACTGCTCTATGTGTTATCTGACTGCTTTGTGGTTCAATAAAGTCTCACTGTTTAACCCTCACTCCATGTTGCCTGAGTAGCGTTATGCCCATGGTAAAAGGAGAGAAGGCTTTCGGTGGAACAATCCCTAGTCCATGTGGTTTCAGTTAGCAGACCAGGGCGCCCACCGACCCTTGTGTCTCCTCATCATCCATAGAGTATTAGGTGCTTTGTGGTACATTTCTGTGTTATATAACACCCTAAAAAGTGTTGAAACTTTTTTCTGGATTTAATTACTCATCCATATACTGTTATATATGTTATGTGTTCTGTGGTACATTTAAGTGCTATATCAAAGTTCAAAAAACTTTTAAAAAATTTGAATCTGAATTCAATTAGTCATCCATAGAGCATTCGGTACATTCTGTGACATTTCAGTGGTATATAAGACTCTGAAAAAGCGTTTACAAAAGCGTTTACAAATTTGTCTGGATTCAATTAGTCATCTATACAGTTTTAGGTACTTATTGTTAAACTTCAGATGTATATAAGACTTCAAAACAGGAAACATTTGGCTGTATTTTTCAGCTCTGACAAAGAACACCATGTGTGCTTGAAACGCGTTGCTGCTATGCTGTCCTTTTACTGATTTATTTTTACATATTTTTTGCACCTTCTCCTATCTAATACATTTTTTGCAAAAAAATTCTGGACACTGGATCAACACCTCTTTTCATCCACAGAGTATTTCATGCTCTGAACTACATTTGAGTGGTATATAACACTTCAAAAAGCATTAAAAATGTTTCTGCATTCAATTACTTATCCATAGGGCACTGTGTACTTTGAGGTACATTTATGTGGAATATAATACTCCCCCAATTTTTTTTTCATTATTATATTACTGATACATAGAGTATTAAGTGCTTTTTGTTACATTTTGGTGGCACATAACACTCCAAAAAATTTTTGGTATGCAATTACATATCCATAGAGTATTACGTCCTCTGGGATACATTTCAGTGCTATATCACACTCCAAAGAGGGCAATCAAAAATTTTAATTTGTTCATTTACTAATCCATACAGTATTATGTGCTCTAGGGTACATTTCTGTGGTATATAAGACTTCAAAAAAGCATTCAAATTTTTTTCTGGATTAAATTAGTAATCCATATAGTGTAATGTGCTTAGTGGGTGACAAAGATGGAAGAAACCTGAGGGAGCAACTGGAGGAATATTGACAGTAGTCTGTGATCGGGAACTGGCTGCTTTCCCAGGACCACCAAGGCCTGAACCCAGGCCTCAGCCTTCATCGCTGAGGTTCCCGCAGACTGCAGATGGGAGAGCCAGTATTGAGCAACTAGTGAGTGGACTGCGGGACCTAGGCTGGTCGGAAGAGAGAAGGAGGCAAGCCACAACCAGGGCTAGAGAAATGCTATCTGCAAGGTACCGAAAGTTGGCATCTCTTGAGAGGTCATTACGTATGACAGGCAGTGGAGATGGGGATTCATAGAAGAGTTTGAGACCCGTCATCTCATCTCGTTCCACTAGTGGGCAATAGCGACTTGCCCCGAAGGCTGCAAGAGCTGATGGCAGGAACCAAAGTCAAGTTTCTCAAAATGGAAGGTCAACATCGCTGGCATGCAATGCGTGTGATCCAAGAAGGACGGGAGCAGGATGAACTCTTCTTGAGAAATGAGCGGGCCTGGGAGAAGCTTCTCGAGGTGGCTTGAGACTGGGATACTACCACCCCCGAGAGCAGGTGATGGTGCAGGTGAAACAAGGAGATGTCACTCTTTTCTACAAGTCAGTTGCTCTGGCACTACCCAAAGCTGAGTCACTTATAGCCCAGACACCAGGGAATTGCGCTCCAGGAAGCAGGTGGAGTTAGTCCCTCCAGCCTACCAAGGAAGGAAAAGAAGCGGACACCTAAAGAGGATTACTGTATTACCCTCCTTATAATTTTTATGGCTTTGCACTTTCTGCAAAGCGTTGATGAGTGTAGGAGTACAGCAACTACACTTTCTAGATATTTACATAAAAAATATTCTGGATTAGTTTAGCCATCCATACAGTTTAATGCGGTTATTGCTACATTACGGTGCTAGCTAAAACTTAAAAAAATCAATTTTTTTTCTGGATTCAATTAGCTATCCATATAGTTTAACGTGCTTTTCGTAAAATTATGGAAGGTTAAAATTTTTCAAAACCACTTGGCCTGGTACAGTTCACAAAATATTTTTGTTCCAAAAATTGACTATTGTCATATGCAATATACGGTACTCTAAAACTTGGTTTGTGTGAAATTTCATTGATTTGAAGCAGAAAAACAAAATTGGCCTGCTACAAGTATATTAATTTGGTTGTTCAAAAATTTACTATTGTCATATATACTGTTGAACTTGGTTTGGGTGAAATTTTGTTGGATTGAAACAAAAACCTAAATTGACCTGCTAAAGGTGTAGAAAATTGGTAGTCCAAAAATTTACTATTGTCATACAGATGTGGCCAAAAGTATTGACACCCCTGCAATTCTGTCAGATAATACTCAGTTTCTTCCTGAAAATGATTGCAAACACAAATTCTTTGGTATTGTTATCTTCATTTAATTTGTCTTAAATGAAAAAGCACAAAAAGAATTGTCCTAAAGCCAAATTGGCTATAATTCCACACCAAACATAAAAAAGAGGGTGGACAAAAGTATTGGCACTGTTTGAAAATCATGTGATGCTTCTCTAATTTGTGTAATTAACAGCACCTGTAACTTACCTGTGGCACCTAACAGGTGTTGGCAATAACTAAATCACACGTGCAGCCAGTTGACATGGATTAAAGTTGACTCAACCTCTGTCCTGTGTCCTTGTGTGTATCACATTGAGCATGGAGAAAAGAAAGAAGACTTAAGAACTGTCTGAGGACTTGAGAAACCAAATTGTGAGGAAGCATGAGCAGTCTCAAGACTACAAGTCTGTTGTGAGTTCATTTTCCCCTTCACTACTGAGGCCCGAGGAACTCCCTCTTCTGGTGAAGAAAGGTAGTGAGCCTGATTGTCAAACACCTGGGGCTGATGATGATGACTGGCTGAGTGGAGTTAATGACTGGATATAAGGCTGCCGACGCCCTTCTGGCCTGCGGGTGATTTCTCTGTGGACTTCTAGGAAACCAGTCTGATTCCTGCTCATCTAAAGCTAAGATTTCTGCTTTGCCTTTTTGCATTAGTGTTTTGTTTTCCTTGCTTTTCTGGATTCTGCCATTCCCTGCTGGGGTGAGCTGAATCTCCTTTTGCCTGTTGCTCTGTCTTCAGAATATTCCTGAGTACTGACATAGCTTTATTGAAGCCTAGCGTCTTCAGGGCCTTTTTTTACTGTCAGTTTGTTGGCTCTTATTTTCATAGGGTTTTTTCACGGATTGCAGAGAGCAGCCTTCCTGTCCTTTCCTATCTAAGCTAGCGTGGGCCCCATCTTTGCTCAGTCTATCTTTCTATCTGTGTTTTGTTCTTTCTTCTTGCTTCACCGTCATTATATGTGGGGGGCTGCCTTTTGCTTTGGGGTCTGCTCTGGGGCAGTTTAGGTTTCCCTTTCTGTCTTTAGGCTATGTAGTCCTCCGGCTGTGATCGAGGGGCCTAGGGCATCGTAGGAGCCCCCCACGGCTACTGCTAGTTGTGTTGATAGGTTCAGGGGTCTGCAATCCGATAGCTGCCAACTTCTCTGGTTTTCTGGACTTAGCTAGCATTTCTATTTTTGCCTCCTACGGTGACTCAATCATAACAGAATCACCCGCCATACCGCAGATTCTAGGGTACTCAAAAGCAGGAAAGAATTGTAAAAAAAAAAAAAAAAGTGTGTATATTTTTTCCTCTATATCTCTGAGGCCGTAGGGGGAATTTTTTTTTCTCTCATGGAGATAAAGCAATTGTCTGATCGTGTGGAGCAGCTCGCTGCGGAAGTGCGGGGAATTTCCGCCTACCTTGCTCATTCACATGCTGCTGAACCAAAGATTCCTACACCTGATGTATTTTTTGAGGATCGGTCTAAATTTTTGAATTTCAAAAATAATTGTAAATTATTTTTTGCCTTTAAGCCTAACTCGTCAGGGAGCTCCGCGCAGCAGGTTAAAATTGTCATCTCTTTGCTGCGTGGCGATCCCCAGGATTGGGCGTTTTCTTTGAAACCAGATGATCCTATTCTGACTAATGTGAACGCATTTTTTCAGGCCTTGGGGTTGTTGTATGACGAACCTAATGCCATTGATCAGGCTGAAAAGACCCTGCTGGCATTGAACCAGGGTCGTGATTCTGCAGAATTGTACTGTCAAAAATTCTGAAAGTGGGCAGTACTTACTACCTGGAATGATAATGCCTTGGCTGCTCTCTTTCGGAAGGGGTTGTCAGAAGCCATAAAAGATACTATGGTGGGATTTCCTGTTCCCTCTGGTCTTGACGATTCTATGTCTTTAGCCATTCAGGTTGATCGGCGTTTACGCGAACGCAGAGCTGTACGAGAGGTGTTGCCACCTGTTGAACAGATGTCTGAACCTATGCAATGTGATAGAGTTTTTTCCAGAGAGCAGCGTCAGGAGTTCAGAAGGCGTAATAAGTTGTGTTTTTTCTGTGGAGATGCCTCGCATATTATTTCTGTCTGTCCTAAATGCGAGAAACGCTTTGCACACATGTTTTCTGTTGGTGATGTTCAACCTAAGTTTCTTCTGGCTATTACTCTGATCTGCTCCCTGTCCACATTTTCCGCCAAGGCTTTTGTGGATTCGGGAGCAGCTCTAAACCTAATGGACTTGGATTTTGCTAAACGTTGTGGATTTCCGATGACACCTCTGCAGACGCCTATCCCTTTGAGGGGGATTGATGCTACTCCTTTGGCTAAAAATAAACCTCAGTTTTGGACCCAGGTGGATGCGGGTCGCCCCAGACCATCAAGAAAATTGCAGGTTTTTGGTGTTACATAATCTGCATGATACTATTGTTCTGGGGTTTCCCTGGTTACAAATTCATAATCCAGTTTTGGATTGGAAATCTGTGTCTGTGGTGAGTTGGGGTTGTCGGTGTGCCTTTAGTGAGGCTCCGGTGTTTTCCACCTCTCCTCAGTCGCATGATGTTCCTGATTATTTGGCGGACTTTTATGATGTATTTAGTGAGAATGAGTCTGCGTCTCTGCCTCCTCATAGGAGTTATGACTGTGCTATTGAACTGAGCCCGGGGTGTAAATTTCCCAAGGGTCGGCTCTTCAATTTATCTGTACCCGAGCACGAGGCTATGCGGTCCTATATTAAGGAGGCGTTGGAGAAGGGTCATATTAGACCATCCTCGTCACCCTTAGGTGCCGGTTTTTTTTTTGCAGCCAAAAAGGATGGATCACTAAGACCTTGTATTGATTATCGTGCTCTCAACAAAATTACTGGTAAATATCAGTATCCGTTACCCCTGATTTCTGATCTATTCTCCAGAGTTAAAGGTGCTTGCTGGTTTACCAAGCTTGACCTCAGGGGGGCATATAATCTTATTCGCATTAAGCATGGGGATGAATGGAAGACGGCGTTTAATACTCCGGAGGGACATTTTGAGTACCAGGTGATGCCTTTTGGGCTCACTAATGCCCCTTCTGTCTTCCAGTGCTTCATGAACGATATTTTCCGAGATTTTGTCGATAAATTTTTGATTATCTATCTGGATGATATTTTGATCTTCTCCAAGGATTGGGATTCTCATGTGGAACATATTCGGACTGTGTTCCGGATCTTGAGGGAGAATTCCCTGTATGTCAAAGGATCTAAATGCCTTTTTGGAGTACAGAGGATTTCTTTTTTGGGATTTATTTTGTCCCCGTCAACTATTGAAATGGACCCGGCCAAGGTACAGGCCATTTACGATTGGGTTCAGCCCACTTCTTTGAAGGCCCTCCAGAAGTTTTTGGGTTTTGCTAATTTTTATCGGAAATTTATAGCAAAATTTTCTAGTATTGCCAAGCCATTGACTGATTTGACTAAGAAGGGTGCTGATGTGTTAAATTGGTCTCCGGAGGCTGTTTCTTCCTTTCAGGAGCTGAAGCGAAGATTCACCTCCGCCCCGGTTTTGCGGCAACCTGATGTCTCACTTCCGTTCCAGGTAGAGGTGGATGCTTCTGAGAGTGGTGCAGGAGCTGTTTTGTCCCAAAAGGATCCTGTGACATCTAAAATGAATCCCTGTGCTTTCTTTTCCCGAAAGTTCTCTCCATCTGAACGTAACTATGATGTGGGGAATCGGGAACTGTTAGCCATGAAATGGGCATTTGAGGAGTGGAGACATTGGTTGGAGGGATCTAAGAATTTGATTTACCTAGAGTCGGCTAAGTGCTTGAACCCTAGACAGGCTAGGTGGGCCTTGTTTTTTACACGTTTTGATTTTGTGGTTTCTTTTCTTCCTGGAACTAAGAATGTCAAGGCTGACGCCCTCTCTAGGAGCTTCTTTGCTGATTCTCCTGTGGTGACCAAGCCTGCTACCATCTTAGGCGAAGGGGTAGTTCTTTCTGCCATCTCGCCCGATTTGAGACGTGCTCTGGAAGAGTTCCAGGAGGACAAACCTGAGCGTTGTCCCAGTGGAAAGTTGTATGTTCCTGACCAGTGGAAGAAGAGAGTGATGTCTGAAGTTCATTGCTCTGCTTTGGCTGGTCATCCAGGTATTTTTGGTACTAGAGATCTGGTGAGTCGGTCTTTTTGGTGGCCCTCTTGTCTCGTGATGTCAGGGATTTTGTGCAGTCTTGTGGGACGTGCTCCCGGTCTAAATTGTGTTCTCGCTCTAGTGGGTTGTTGATGCCTTTGCCTGTCCCCAAGAGGCCATGGACCCATATTTCAATGGATTTCATCTCTGATATGCCTGTCTCTCAAAGGATGACTGTTATTTGGGTGATTTGTGATAGGTTCTCTAAGATGGTTCATCTTGTACCACTCCCTAAGTTGCCGTCTTCCTCTGAATTGGTGCCCCTGTTTTTACAACAGGTGGTTCGCTTGCACGGGATTCCTGAGAACATTGTATCTGACAGGAGTCCAGTTTGTGTCTAGATTTTGGAGAACTTTCTGTTCCAAGCTGGGAATTCAGTTGTCCTTCTCCTCTGCTTTTCACCCTCAGACCAATGGGCAGACAGAGAGAACAAACCAGACCTTGGAGTCATATCTGAGATGTTTTATTTCTGCTGATCAGGATGATTGGGTTTCATTTTTACCCTTGGCCGAATTTGCTTTAAATAATAGAGCTAGTTCTGCCACTTTGATGTCTCCTTTTTTTTGTAACTTTGGGTTTCATCCTCGATTTTCTTCAGGGCAGGTGGAGCCCTCTGCCTTCCCAGGGGTTGACACTGAGGTGGAGAGAATGCACCAGATCTGGGACCAAGTGGTGGATAAGTTATCTCTCTCCCAGGAAAAGGCCCAGCGGTTTTCCAACCGACATAGGACCATTGGTCCCCAATTTAAGGTGATATGGTGTGGTTATCATCAAAAAATATTGCTATGAAGGTGGCTTCTCCTAAATTTAAGCCTAGATATATTGGACCTTACAAGATTTTGGAGATTATTAATCCGGTCTCTTTTCGTTTGGCTCTTCCTGTCACATTTAAAATCCATAATGTGTTCCATAAATCTTTGTTGAAGAGGTTTGTTGAACCTGTTGTTCTGGGGGTTGCACCTCCAGACCCTGTATTGGTTGAAGGTAACATGGAATATGAGGTAGAGAAAGTACTGGATTCCCGTCTGACTAGACGGAGACTCCAGTATTTGGTTAAGTGGAAGGGTTATGGTCAGGAGGATAATTCCTGGGTCTCTGCCTCTGATATTCATGCCAAAAGATTCTTGCGTGCCTTTCATCGGGCTCACCCTGATCGCCCTGGTGGCGTGGTTGAGGGTTCGGTGACCCCTCCTCAAGGGGGAGGTACTGTTGTGAGTTCATTTTCCCCTTCACTACTGAGGCCCGAGGAACTCCCTATTCTGGTGAAGAAAGGTAGTGAGCCTGATTGTCAAACACCTGGGGCTGATAATGATGACTGGCTGAGTGGAGTTAATGACTGGATATAAGGCTGCCGACGCCCTTCTGGCCTGCGGGTGATTTCTCTGTGGACTTCTAGGAAACCAGTCTGATTCCTGCTCATCTAAAGCCAAGATTTCTGCTTTGCCTTTTTGCATTAGTGTTTTGTTTTCCTTGCTTTTCTGGATTCTGCCATTCCCTGCTGGGGTGAGCTGAATCTCCTTTTGCCTGTTGCTCTGTCTTCAGAATATTCCTGAGTACTGACATAGCTTTTTTGAAGCCTAGCGTCTTCAGGGCCTTTTTTACTGTCAGTTTGTTGGCTCTTATTTTCATAGGGTTTTTTCACGGATTGCAGACAGCAGCCTTCCTGTCCTTTCCTATCTAAGCTAGCGTGGGCCCCATCTTTGCTCAGTCTATCTTTCTGTCTGTGTTTTGTTCTTTCTCCTTGCTTCACCGTCATTATATGTGGGGGGCTGCCTTTTGCTTTGAGGTCTGCTCTGGGGCAGTTTAGATTTCCCTTTCTGTCTTTAGGCTATGTAGTCCTCCGGCTGTGATCGAGGGGCCTAGGGCATCGTAGGAGCCCCCCATGGCTACTGCTAGTTATGTTGATAGGTTCAGGGGTCTGCAATCCGATAGCTGCCAACTTCTCTGGTTTTCTGGACTTAGCTAGCATTTCTATTTTTGCCTCCTACGGTGACTCAATCATAACACAAGTCCATCTCCTAAGACCAGAATGTTCCTGTGTCTACTGTGCGCAGTGAAATCAAGAAGTTTAAAGTCCATGGCACTGTGGCTAACCTCCCTAGATGTGGACGGAAAAGAAAAATTGACAAGAGATTTCAACGCAAGATTGTGCGGATGTTGGATAAAGAACCTCGACTAACATCCAAACAAGTTCAAGCTGCCCTGCAGTCCGAGGGTACAACAGTGTCAACCTGTACTATCCGTCGGCATCTGAATGAAAAGGGACTGTATGGTAGGAGACCCAGGAAGACCCCATTTCTTACCCCGAGACATAAAAAAGCCAGGCTAGAGTTTGCCAAAACTTACCTGAAAAAGCCTAAAACGTTTTGGATGAATGTTCTCTGGTCAGATGAGACAAAAGTAGAGCTTTTTAGGCAAAGGCATCAACATAGGGTTTACAGGAGAAAAAAAGAGGCATTCAAAGAAAAGAACACGGTCCCTACAGTCAAACATGGCGGAGGTTCCCTGATGTTTTGGGGTTGCTTTGCTGCCTCTGGCACTGGACTGCTTGACCGTGTGCATGGCATTATGAAGTCTAAAGACTACCAACAAATTTTGCAGCATAATGTAGCACCCAGTGTGAGAAAGCTGGGTCTCCCTCAGAGGTCATGGGTCTTCCAGCAGGACAATGACCCAAAACACACTTCAAAAAGCACTAGAAAATGATTTGAGAGAAAGCACTGGAGACTTCTAAGGTGGCCAGCAATGAGTCCAGACCTGAATCCCATAGAACACCTGTGGAGAGATCTAAAAATGGCAGTTTGGAGAAGGCACCCTTCAAATATCAGGGACCTGGAGCAGTTTTCCAAAGAAGAATGGTCTAAAATTCCAGCAGAGCATTGTAAGAAACTCATTGATGGTTACCGGAAGCGGTTGGTCACAGTTATTTTAGCTAAAGGTTGTGCAACCAAGTATTAGGCTGAGGGTGCCAATACTTTTGTCTGGCCCATTTTTGGAGTTTTGTGTGAAATGATCAATGTTTTTATTTTTTCTTCATTCTATTTTGTGTTTTTTTCATTTAAGACAAATTAAATGAAGATAATAATACCAAAGAATTTGACAGAATTGCAGGGGTGTCAATACTTTTGGCCACAACTGTATATACTGTACTGTTGAACTTGATTTGTGTGAAATTTTGTTGGTTTGAAATAAAACACAAAATTGTCATGCTACGGGTGTACAAATTTGGTCCCTCGATGCTTGGTCCCCAGGCACCACAATTTCTCCCTTTGTGGTGTCCCCACCTTGCACATGTGCCCATCCTGGCACATGTGCTATCAATGCCGACAATTGCTGGCCCTACTTTTATGAAGGTTTCACCCACCTCCTACACCAGTTCCTGCATGGCGGCTTTGAAAATTGGCAAGCTTACACATGTACCATGCTTGGCCCACGTGCTTAACTTGGCATTTCAGCGGTTTCTTAAAACATACCCAGATTTGTCAGCTACAGCTGAGCCACTCTTGAAGTGCAGCAATAACTCAGGCAAGTGCCACACGGCACATGTTGGCAAGGATTTGTGAGCAGCAAAAGCCAGTTGTCTAATACCAGCTCCAAAATGCCTTTCGGTAAAATCAGACTTGAGCAATGCATGTGACTAGTTTCACCATGCAGGAGTCTTAAATCTGTCATCAACAACAAAGGCTTTTGTACGAAGTATTAAATACATTTCAGTAAGCGTGTTTACCTTTTTCACGTAACATTTCTCATTATTGTACATAAGTTAATTGATGGACATAATTTGATTTCTTAGCCTGTATTGATTGGGTGGGTTGTTACTGACATCTGCTGAGAATTTCATGTCAAGAACACCTTTAAAAATATATTTCCTTGGTGACGTGTTCAATACTTATTTCACTTGCTGTATATATATATATATATAATGTGTGTTTAATGGAATAAATTTTGTTACTCCGCAGGATTCAAACAACAATAAGCTGTTAGGAGCAGCTGTAACAACAGAGAGCTGCATGTTTGAGAGCTGGGGTGGCATTCCAGGTCTATATGGCATGAATTCAACATTCTTACTCTGCACATATGGTCTGAATTATTTTAGGATTATATTTTTATTGTTAAAATAGCTTTTTGGGGACTCATTGAGTTGATTTAAAGACAGCTGCCTGCATCATGTCTCTGGTGACCAGGTCCGCATATGCTTTTCAATCTCCAAATGTAAGTAGACGCTTGTTAAAATGGAAATCTAGCACACAGTTCATCTCCCTTAGTGGAGATAGCTACAAGTGCCAGTGACACAGCAATTACTAACTCATTAATAAGGTTCTTGACAGCAGTTTCTTGTTTGTCCCAGTGCCACACTCTTAAATGATTATTTTGGGCACACATTCAAAAATGATGTCTTTAAAAACGATAAAATAGGTATTAAGAAATTTGAAATTGCAACTTTGTAAAATGGTTAAATGATTTTGCTAACTGCTTAAGGTTTCTTATATTTCAGATATTTAAGTTTAAATGTAAATTTGACTTTGCTAATGCCCATATCACACACTTTTTTTTTCAATATTCATTGAATATACCTTTTTTGTATATAGGTTACCTTTCTGTTTGTTTTTTTGACATATTGTATGTATGTTTTTGTAGAATGTGAGCTTTTTTATTAAATGGTATATCGAGAAGAGGTACAGTATATGCAATGTACACATTTTTTTTTACAAACATCAACAGCAGGATATACTGTATGTAATTCGTGTAATTTTATGTTGTTTGAACTGTTAAATAATATATCTACTTTAAAATAGCAACTTATCAATATTTTCCTCAAATGACAAACTCTATAAATTCAGTGGTTGCCAAATTAGCATTAGCCTTCAGCATCATTTTAGTAGCATGGCATTCTGCTGCTTGTATTAAAACAAAGAATGATTAACATTGTGAATACATTTTGGTAAGAACTTAACTATTTCTATTCTGAATTCCATATCCAAGCATGGCTGTGGCCAGGGCCACCACCAGGAATTTCAATGCCCCATACTGGCACAATTTTCAAGCCTCCTGGAGACTCCACCCTAGCTCCACCTATACTCAGCTCCGCCTTCACTCTTCAAAACTTCCACAGTCTCCCCATCCACTCTTGGAAAAACTCCAGTTCTGCACCACGTCCTCACCATTCACAAATTAAGGCACACTACCGTAGAATACAGATGAGTGCTATGCGAGAAAACATTGCATTGCACTCGGCCCAGTGTTAATCTAGGGGGCAGTTCACATCACCATTTATTTTCTCGGGCGTATTCAGCAATCATGTAAAATTGCAGCATGCTGCGATTGTCACCGAGTCTCGGCTGAGACTCGCCAATGTATACCTATGGGTGTGAGAAAAAAAATCGCACAGCGCTTGGACCATTCAAGTGCTGTCCGATTTTTATGCACCGGTGTCCTTTGAAAAGCTGGCAATTCATGTGTTGCATACAGTAAAATCACACTGAAAGGTTAGAAGAAAAGCTAGAATAGGTATATACACATAGAAAGCATAGATATATAGATGTCAGTGACACACACATATATATGTATTTATATTGCATAGATAGATAGAAGAAAAGCCGCCAATTCATCTGCCATGTTCTGTAAAATCACTACAGGAGCCGACAAGATGGAAGAGATGGATTACATACAGTAAATACACATAGAATACAGGAAATATATCAACCACTGAGGACTCTCAATTCTAAATATTCTTACACATAGAATAGGTAGATATATAGATGTCAGTGACAAATACAATTAGTGCAGTGTGTGTGCAGCTTACTGTACATGTTTTTAATTAATAAAAGATTAGTTTTTGGAAAAAATGGCATGGGCTCCTGTGCAATTTTTGTAACTAGCAGAGGGAAGGTTGATGGCTGGGGGAAGATGTTTATAGCCTGGGAAGGGGATAATACCCATGGAGCTTACCAGGCTATTAATATCAGCTCACAACTGTATACTTAGTCTTTACTGGCTATTAAAATCGAGGACCTTCCCAAAATATATGGGGTCCCCTTTTAATTAATAACCAGCAAAGGCTATGCAGACAGCTGCAGGCTGATATTAATAGCCTAGGAAGGGGCCATGGATACTGCCCCCATTGCTAAAAAAATCAGCTCTCAGCCACCCAAGAAAATGTGCATCTCTAAGATGCACCAATTCTGGCACTTAGCCTCGCTCTTCCCACTTGCCCTGTACGGTAGCAAGTGGGGTGATAGTTGGTGGGGTTGATGTCACCTTTGTATTGTCAGGTGACATCAAGCACCGAGGTTAGTAATGGAGAGGCATCAATAAGACACACCCATTACTAACTCCATAGCCACATTGGAAGAAAACACAGACACCCAGAAAAAAGTCTTTTAATTGAAATAATGATGCAGACTCCTTTAATATTCTTAATTAAACCATAATTACAACCTCGCCTATTCCCTCGATGCCCTTGTCATCTGCAAAAGAGGTAAAAACAAACAAACATCAGTATTCCACACCTTTCCACGGAGATACTTTTAATTCATTAGTCCCATTATGGGTTTAGCTCTGCTACATGTAGGAGGACCCGTAGAAGTGCTCATTAGTGCGAAGCGGCCGTCATCCAGTGCAATTCCGCTTTTCACTCTCCTGCTTCTTGCTTTATGTGAATCCAAATAAAATGACAGTTTATTGGATGGTGAGTGACACTTTCTTCTTGCATTTGTGGATTTGGACACTATCCATCTATCTATTATACAGCTCTGGCAAAAATAAAGAGACCACTTTCAAATGTTCAGTTTGTCTGATTTTTCTCTTTATAGGTATTTTTTTGAGTAAAATGTAAATTGTTATTTTAGTCTATAAACTTCTGTCAACATGTCTCCGAATTTCCAAGCAATAAATTTTGTATTTTTTTCTGACAAAGAAAAGTGGTCAATATTAAAAAAACAAACAAACAATGCTTTCAGACCTCAAATAATGCAAAGAAAACAAGTTTATAATCATTTAGAAACAACAATACTAATATTTTAACTCAGGACGAGTTCTGAAATCAATATTTTGTGGAATAACCATGATTTTTAAAAACAGCTTTCATGCGTCTTGGCATGCTTGCCACCAGCCTTTCACATTGCTTCTGGCGCAAAAATTTAAGTTCTTCTTTGTTTAATGGCTCGTTACTATCCATCATCCTCTTGACTACATACAGCTCTGGCAAAAATTAAGAGACCACCACATCAAAACCCTGTCAAGAAAAAAAAAAAAAAAAACAACAACAGAAAAACCTTTTGGCAATACATAAGATGTTAATATGGATGAAATAATTGTATCTTTTCTGTTATTCTTAGTTTTTCAACAATATTTTTCTTCTATTAGTTGTCTAGTGCTCTGGCAAAAATTAAGAGACCACCACATCAAAACCCTGTCATGGGCAGGACATCCACCAGACTTGAACCCCATTGAAAACCTCTAGAATTATTTTATTCCACAAAATAGTGTTTTCAGAACTTTTCAAAAAAAAGAAAAAAGGGGTTTCTAATAGTGAGAGCATTTACCGTAAGTATTTAATTAATTTGTTAAAACAAGGAACAGATGATTGGTAGTGCTGGATATGTAGTTTTCATCAGAATTCACTGTATGTAGCCAAGGAGAAAGATTTATCAGTGCTGTTTTTTTTTTTTACAAAATGGAGTTAGGATAAAAGGTCACATTTACTAATTTTAGTAAATTTGAAGGCGTTGTTGTTTAATTCCATGTTACATTTGTATTATTAAAGGAATACCTTGGATATCTCATTAAGTCCATGGGATTTCAAGATGTTCAATTTATATATCTAAATCCAAAAAAATTCCTTCATATTTAGACTTTGTATGTGATTAGGTGTCCCCACAGAAATGTGTTCTATTGGGCTGATTATCAGATTTTTAGATTCTTTATTATGTTTTAATGTGCAGGGCCTTGAGAGGGCGTGTTTCAAAAAAACCTTTCCTGATGTTGCACCTTTGGGAATTGATTCTATTATAAAGAGGCTGGATGGTGCGGTCCACATATTGTTTCCTACATACAATTTTAAAGACATAAAAAACAAATTCAGTGATACATGTTAAAACCTGATTAATTGGGAAACTCTCACCTGTCGAGGTTGACAAGAACTTATATGTACTATGGTTGACTGAGAATCATAATGGCAGGTCAGTTTTAGCAGTTAGTGAACATGGTAAAAAAAATTGTGGAATTCCACTTTTTTTTGCAATTTCACTGCACTTAAATTTTGTTTCCCATTCTCCAGTACATGATATGGTAAAACCAGTGGTGTCCTTCAAAAGTAAAACTTGTCCTGCAAAAAACAAGCCCTCACATGGCCATATTGATGGAAAAATAAAAAAGTTATGGCTCTGGGAAGAAGGGGAGCAAAAAGCGGAAGCTCAAAAAAGGAAATACCCCTGTTCTTTAAGGGGTTAACTCAAACAAGTTACAGGTCCTGTTTAATCATTAAATTGTGTAGTAAATATGTCTTTATTAATTTAGAGTGAAATGCTACAAGAATTAAATTTCCAGTTTAGCAGAGAAAAATGTTGAGAGCAGGATGAAAATGACACACTAGATAAATAATCTTAAATTCTAAGCCTATAAAAACGTCTAGGTCTGCAAATAAACAGAGAAATTTAATTACAGAGATTTTTAATTACTACTATTTCCTATGTTGCTTCATTGTAGATGCATTTAACTAATACAAAAAACATCTTTTTTGCAATGCTAGATCTTTCCTTTACAGTAACTCCAAGAATTGCCTTTACTTAAAATTCTGCCACTCGTGCTCCTTTTTACTGTAACTCATTTCTTGATTTAAAATAAATCCACGTATGACTAACTGCCATACAAATAAATGATGAGAATTTTCCTGTAAAATCTCTTTACCAATGTATCTTTAGCTGCTTTCACTTCCCGGTCGATGAGTAGCAGAGGGTCACCATCAAAGCTTGAAAAGAGAACACCTACACACAGCAATGTAAGCCATTTCCAGAAAAAAATTCTCCGAAACTTAAATGACCCAAATTATAAGCCCCAGATGTGACAGCAATATGTCTGCTATATCGAAGTGTAAATCTTCCTACAATAAATCGGACTCAGACTTCTCGTATTTCCATATTTGCTGAAACTGCAGTCTACATAATATACTACATTACATGTGAATACTTAAATATCTAAGTATAATTAAAGTGGTTGTCTCAGTGCCAATATTATTGTTTCACTGCTAAGATGTCTGTAGGAGTCCGACCTACAGACAGAGCATTTCAGAGAATATACATGGGTGCAATCGTGCAGCCTGGTTCTGATTAAAGAAGCACTCCCAACAAAGTTTTTATCCTTTTAATACATTGCAATCATCATATGATATGGCACTGTGTATTATTATTATTATTTATTATTATAGCGCCATTTTTTCCATGGCGCTTTGCATGTGAGGAGGGGTATACATAATGCATACAAGTACAGTAATCTTAAACAATACAAGTCACGACTGGTACAGGAGGAGAGGGGACCCTGCCTGCGAGGGCTCACAATCTACAAGGGAGGGATGAGGATACAGTAGGTGAGAGCAGAGCTGGTCGTGCAGCGGTTTGGTGGATCGGTGGTTACTGCAGGTTGTAGGCTTGTCGGAAGAGGTAGGTCTTCAAGTTCTTTTTGAAGGTTTCCATGGTAGGCGAGTGTACTGTGTACTTACAATTGCTCATTTTGCTTTTCTACCCAGATAATTCTTCTCTTTACTCTAGGTAGAAACAGGAAGGCTCTTTTACTAGCATGAGTCCTCCTTGTCAACTCCTGTCTCTGCTCCTCTCCCCTGCCAGGGACGTTTGCAGTGATGACTCATGCTTGAAAAAATAGACTTCCTGCTTGTTCTTTAACACTGCCTGTGGTTAGGGCAGCATTAATCAAGCGACACGTTTCCTTTACAGGGATCTATCTTGCAGATAAATGTAAAATACCTGGAATATGGATATGCAAATTGCCTCTTCAGAAAGAAAGAGGACTTTTACTCTACAGCACCACCTATTGGTAGTAGCGATCCTACAAGTCACAATCAACCCTTTAACGAGTCTTGTAGTATGACTTAGGATACAAGCCAATATGGAATATGGAATATGGATATAATCCTAACTTATTCCCTGTTCAAGGGTAGGTGATAGGTTGTAAAAAAAAAAAGATGGAAACAGACAAACTCATTCAACCTGTATCCGCAACATATGCCTTAGTAAAGAATGTTTTCGAAAAAGCTTGCTGTCCTATTAAGCTCTGCACATCAAACATTGATGCAGCTTTGATGAATTGATATTGCTCAAACATTGCAATTAAAAAACAAGAGCAAAATAGTAGACCAGCTCTGTGAGGAAGTCATGATTTATCTGCTTTACGGTCTGGGAGCACTTCCACAGATGTTTGCCAACTAGGAGAATCTGCTGATGAATGATAGATGCTCGCCATGTGGTAACACTTTCACTTCACAGAGGAAGCTATTACATTGAAAATATTAGTGCTTGGAAAACCCAGACCTGTGCAGAAAGGATATCAAAAACATGTACAAACAGGAACACCCTATCAAAAACATGTACAAACAGGAACACCCTTACATAACATGGTTGTATGTGTGTGTGCCATCGTTTCCAGAAACTAAATGATAGATTTCTGCTTTATGATACAGGCCTATAACTTCTTAGTCAAAACGGTTTTTTTCTTGAATAGTTAACTATTTCAAGAACCTTATTGATCACAGTGTTTTGGTCAATAAAAGACCAAATCTATTTTCATTTACCCTGAGGTGCATTAGCATATTCAGTTAACTCATGCATGTTCTATCCATGGGTAGAAACGGGTACTTTTTACCTGCATGAGTCAACCCACTCTACAACTCTCTTCAGCGTCAATCCACTCTTTTGCAATGATGACTCACGTAGGGAAAAGTGACTTCCTGTTTCTACATAGAACTTACAGTAGAAGGATTTAGCTAGATTGTTTTTGAACACATGATGGTTACTGGATAAAAAGGCAAAATGAGCAATTTTTAGTCCACAGTGCCATACAATATGATGATTGCAAGTTATTATGAGAATAAAGACTTTGATGGGAGCGCTTTTATTAGCACGTGCACTACCACTGCATTCAATACTTATTGCTGAGTGAAATAGAGCATATGACTATGTAAGGGAATGAACGAGTCCGGAGACAAACACAGTAATGCCTAAACCGAGTGTCTGCAAATGAACATTGGCATCTGCTGACCAAAGATGATAAGAAAAGAGAAAGTAGAGAGAATTATACTAGTAGGAACTGAAGAGTGAAGTATACATCCCGGAGGGAAAAGATTAGGGGAGACTTCAGGTCAGGTGACAGCTGTGGTGCAGTTAATAATTATAAAAAGCCCAGGAAGGCAGAGAAGGGGAGGAGTCGGTGCCTGGACCTGTAGTAGGATGGACGTGTGGTGCAGTGAAGTTGACTTATAGCCTCCATTATGAGTAAGAGATCCGAGTGAAGGTCAAGTAACCAGATGCAAGTGAAGGACCAAGTAACCATATGCAAGTTAAAAACCAAGTAACTAGATCCAAGTGAATTACTGAGTAACCAAATCCGAGGGAGTACATTACAGCATGGGATCGCACATGATTCTTTCATTGAAGAGAAACATTGTCTAAAAACAGGTATGTTTTACCTGCAAGTAAGAATCAGCTGTGATCCCGTGCTTTAATGTCTGTACATTCTTTTGCTTCCTTCCCTGTCCAGGAACTGTGGTATGATCAGACCATGTCCTGTACGGTCAGACACAGCCATTACACAGTACACAGCAGGGGCACATTTATATTATTATCTCAGCACAGGAACATTTTATTTAATCACATTCAATTGTGGAAATTATTATTATTCCAACATCTATTGACTAAAATTTGTGTGAAAACCCCTTTAAGTAAATAATTATCTGTTGGTTAAGTTACTACTGAATACTCATTCTCTGCACTGCTGCATCCACATACCTGTGAATAACTATTTCTATCAGGAGCTTTATTCTCGTGATGGGTGAGGGTCCCAGCAAGGGGATCCCAGAGATGAAACATTCATCACCTATCCTATCCTGTGATGTATTGACAACATGTTTCACCATAATTTATTTTACAGCATGGCTTACATGGCTTACAAAAATACCAAACTATTATAAAAAGTCTATAAAATGATTTTATATGCAGGGCGCTGCTTTACAGCAAAAGAGCAGAAGGAAACACAGACCTACAGGTCTGATAAGAAAAAGCAATAATTTTATTTAATACGACTGAAATTCCTGTGTATTACTCTGCTTTTCTGCTGCTTAGATTGTTTGCTCAGAAATGTCTCCCCCACATGTATGTTTATTATACCATGATTTGTGGGTAACAGATGATACTAAGGCACATGTCTATAAAGGAAGCTCTGAAATTTCGTCAAGTTATACTATAGAGTGCTGACACACACATGGCTCCTTGGTGAGTGTACCACATCTGTCCAGCACCAGAAAGAATACAGAGCGGCATTTGTTACACAAAGCTGAAGGGAAAGCTGCAATAGAGGTGTTAAACATACATTTTTTTCATTTCTCCTTTTAGATGTTAAAAAGGAAAAAAAAACATATACACGTGGTCAAAATTGTTGGTACTCCTCGTTTAATGATGGAAAAACCCACAATAGTCACAGAAATAACTTAAATTTGACAAAAGTAATAAATAAAAAATCTATGAAAATGAACAAATGAAAGTCAGACATTGCTTTTCAACCATGCTTCCACAGAATTTAAAAAAAAAAATACAACTCATGAAATAGGCCTGGACAGAAATGATGGTACCCCTGAAAATAATGTGACGAATGGGACATGTTAAATCAAGGTGTGTCCACTAATTAGCATCACAGGTGTCTACAATCTTGGAATCAGTGAGTGGGCCTGTACAGAGGGCTACAGATACTCACTGTGCTGTTTGGTGACATGGTGTGTATCACACTCTACATGGACCAGAGGAAGCGAAGGAAAGCGTTGTCTCAGGAGATTAGAAAGAAAATTATAGACAAACATGTTAAAGGTAAAAGCTATAAGACCATCTCCAAGCAGCTTGATGTTCCTGTGACTACAGTTGCACATATTATTCAGAAATTTAAGCTCCATGAGACTGTAAGCCAACCTCCCTGGACATGGCCGCAGGAGGAAAATTGATGATGACAAATCAAAGAGACGAATAATACGAATGGCAACAAAAGAGCCCAGAAAAACTTCTAAACAGATTAAAGGTGAACTTCAAGCTCAAGGAACATGAGTCAGATCGCACTATTCGTCATTATATGAGCCAAAGTGGACTTCATGGGAGACGACCAAAGAGGACACCATTGTTGAAAAAAAATCATAAAAAAGCTAGACTGGAATTTACCAAACTACATGTTGACAAGCCACAAAGCTTCTGGGAGAATGTCCTATGGACAGATGAGAAAAAAGAGGAACTTTTTAGCTAGGCACATCAGCTCTATGTTCACAGACAGAAAAATGAAGCATATCAAGAAAAAAACACTGTCCCTACTGTGAAACATGGAAGAGGCACTGTTATGTTCTGGGTCTGCTTTGCTCCATCTGGCACAGGGTGTCTAGAATCTGTGCAAGGTACAATGAAATCTCAAGACTATCAAAGGATTCTAGAGAGAAATGTGCTGCTCAGTGTCAGAAAGTTTGGTTTCAGTCACAGGTCATGGGTTTTGCAACAGGATAATGACCCAAAACACACAGCTATAAACACCCAAGAATGGCTAAGAGGAAAACATTGGACTATTCTGAAGTGGCCTTCTATGAGCCCTGACCTAAATCCTATTGAGCAACTTTGGAAAGAGCTGAAACATGCCATCTGGAAAAGGCAACCTTCAAACATGAGGCAACTGGAGCAGTTTTCACTTGAAAAGTGGGCCAAATTACCTGTCAAGAGGTGCAGAAGTCTCATTGACAGTTACAGGCATCGTTTGATTGCAGTGATTGCCTCAAAAGGTTGTGCAACAAAATATTAAGTTAAGGGTACCATCATTTCTGACCAGGCCTATTTCATGAGTTTTATTTATTAAAAAATTCTGTGGAAGCATGGTTGAAAAGCGATGTCTGACTTTCATTTGTTCATTTTCATAGATTTTGGATTTATTATTACTTTTATCAGATTCAAGTTATATCTGTCACCATTGTGGGTTTTTCTGTCATTAAACAAGGGGTACCAACAATTTTGACCACGTGTGTATAATATCCATATAATTATTTCTATTTTTGTGGCTCAATGGTTAGCACTGCAACCTTGCAGTGCTGGAGTCCTAGGTTCAAATCCCACCAAGGACAACATCTGCAAGGAGTTTGTATGTTCTCCCCATGTTTGCGTGAGTTTCCTCCAGATACTCTGGCTTCCTCCCACACTCCAAAGACATACTGATGGAGAATTTAGATTGTGCGCCCCATCGGGGACAGCAATGATAATGTGTGCAAACTGTAAAGCGCTGCGGAATATGTTGACGATATATAAAAATAAAGATTATTATATGTTTACCTTTGGTGAGTGTTTGTTGCTTTCTGTTATCCCTCTCTGTCTTATGTGTTGATAAGTGATAAGCGAATTTGTTCGGAAAATGATCGCCAAATATTAATTCGGCACGAATATGGCACATTCGGATTTGTGATCAGAAGCACAAGCAAAATTTTATAAAATCGGTAACATTCGGTAAAAGTGCGGGAAAAAATTAGCGTTGCCTCAACAGTATTTTCAGCACTTTAGCAACAATACTGGTGGTGTATCATGAGCATTTGGCACTTGTTTGAGGAAGGGAGGGGGTATGCAGGGCTCAGAGGTGCGGCGTTCTTGTAAACAGTCAGTTTCTTTAACTTTTTGTGTGCACATTGCTGCTAGCCAATCAGGGTGCAAGAAACACTCACAATGGCCTGACACAACGGCTTGTGTCACTGTCTGCTGAAATTACATGTCCCTCTCCATATAAATAGTGGACATCTTTTTTTAGTGCCATTTTGACACTGTAACAGCACAGAGAGGCTGCTACTGATGCTATCACTGTTAACAGCAAGATTTTAGCTAGTTAGTTAGGTGGTTGTATAACAGTCAGTTTATCTAGCTAGTGTCCAGTGTGGCTGTTAAATTTACCTTCCAGCTCTTTTCTTTTTTTGGGGGGGTGCCTTTACTGAAGTCCACAGACAAATCCAGCAGGGTACATGTCCTACAAGTGTGTTGAGCACTGCTTCTATTGTGCTCCATGCATGAGTATTGCAATCTAATTAATATTTTTTTCTTTAGCTAAATATGAAACAGCCTGCTGTATCCCTCCTTGTCATTTAGTGCTGTGGTGATATGAAACTGTCTGCAGACCTAAGGCACATTAAAAAAATTATAATTTTTGTGTTGTTTATTGTGAAACATCCTGCTGTATCCCACGTTGTCATTTTGTGTCGGTGATGTGAACCTGTCTGCTGACCTAACGCGCATTAAAAATATTTTAACATTTTTTCTGTTGCTGAATGTGATAAAGCCCGCCGTATCCAACATTGTCATGTTGTGGCGCTGATATGAACCTGTCTTCAGATCTAACACGCATTTAAAAAATTATGATATTTTCTGTTGCTGAATGTGATACAGCCTGCCGTATGCCACATTGTCATGCTATGGCAGTGATATGAACCTGTCTGCAGACCTAAGGCCCATTTTAAAAAAATGCAAATTTTTTATGCTGCTGAATGTGATACAACCCGCCACATCCCACATTGTCATGTTGTGGTGGTGACATGAACCTGTCTGCAGACCTAACATGAATTAAAAAAAATTTATAATATTTTCTGTTGCCGAATGTGATACAGCCTGCCGTATCCCACATTGTCATTTTGTGGCAGTTTTATGAAGCTGTCTGCAGACCTCAATCACATTAAAATATTTATTTTTTTCTGTTGATAAATGTGACAATCGCTGCCAACAACAATCCTGTTTTTAACCCATTAAATAAATGCAGGCTGATTGGATGCCATTCTTCTTTTGAGGTTTACACCATCAGGGTGTTCCATCCCCTCTCCCTCAGTGTAGCAGTCATATACCGGCCCCCAGGCTCACCCACCCATTTCCTTGACCAATTTTATGTATTGCAGCCACACTTCATGTCCTCAGAATTGACAACCCTTATCCTGGGAGACTTCAACAGCTCCACCTCCCCAACTGCATCCCAGCCTCTATCTTTAGCCAATTGTCGTGGTCTCTCACAACTTTCAATCTCTGAGACACACAAAGAGAGTAACACCCCTGATCTGGACCTTGTCCGGTTCAGTTCAATCTCCTACCTAGATGACTCACCTCTTACCCTTTGTCCCCCATAAAATTAGAAGTATAACCACAACTTAGACATTTTTTGGAGCTCACTAAAAACATGTGACGTTTGTCTGCGACTCTGGGCTGCAGTAAGACAGCACCCCGAGCAACCCCGATACCCTTTACCCCTACACAGGGATCTGGATTTACACAAGAGCCAAGGAGGTAGCTGTCTGAATAAGAGCAGCGGACCAGAGCAGGACGGTCGCTAGAAAGGAGTTAAAAAATGGGACCAAAAGCGTAGTCAGGAATCCAAGTCTAAACCAGGCGGGCAGCAGAGGTACAAAAACGGCAGACAGTAGCAGAGTCAAATCCAGGCCAAGGTCAGAGTCATAAACCGGGAGGGAGGCAGAGGTACAAAATCGTTAGGTAGTCGCAGTGTCAAAAACCAGGCCAAGGTCAGAGTCGTAAACCAGCAGGGCGGCAGAGGTACAAAATCGTCAGGCAGGAGCAGAGTCAGAAATCCAGGCAAAGGTCAGAATCAAAGTGTCACGTCCG
Organism: Dendrobates tinctorius; assembly: GCF_039654945.1. NCBI lineage: Eukaryota > Metazoa > Chordata > Amphibia > Anura > Dendrobatidae > Dendrobates > Dendrobates tinctorius. Next base: position 15,863,921 of record NW_027361676.1, read on the forward strand.
CCATGTTTGTTTTGCCTCATGAACCCCTGGAGCGGTGTGCACGCGCACCTTGTGTCTGCTATCCTGCTTGTTCCCTAGTGCAGTGTGCACACTCACCTCATGTCTGCTGAGCTGCAAGATGCCTGTGTTTCTGCTTTGCCTTCTGTGATCTTCTCGTCATGTCTAGAATCCCTGATCATGTGATGTTTCCTAGGATCCTGCACTGTCTAGTTCTGCAATCATCTTGTCATGTCTAGAATCCCTGATCATGTGTCCTTCCTAGGATCCTGCACTGTCTGGTTTGGTGATCATCTCATCATGTCTGAAACCCTGATCATGTGACTACGATCTGTGATCCTGGAGCATCTGAACTGGAAGTTGAACCCTGGTCCTGACCCGGAAGAGGAGGTGCTATACCCTATATTAGACCGCCCCTTCCTATGCTCAGGGCCTGATTATTGTGTTGCTTCCCTGCATGGCTCTTGGTCTGTGGGGTTGCTCCCTCTATTCTGTGCCCTTGCACTTTGCTCTGTAGTGCTTCTCTGCACACGCTCTGTGCTCATATTCCGTCTCTTGTCTTGTGCCATGTCTTGTGTTGTCTCTCGTGCCATGTTTGTCTTTGCCTTGCTTTGCCTTGTAGTCCTTCTGCTGTTCTCTGTCTTAGTCTGTTTTGCTATGTCTCGCCTTAGCTATTCTTTGACTTGTAGTCCTTCCTCTGTTCTCTGCCTTGCCTGTTTCACCATGTCTGGTCTTTGCTATTCTGAGCCTTGTAGTACTTCTCATGTTCTTGTCTCAGCCTGGTTTTCCGAACTCTGTCCTATGGTGCTCTCTTGCACATTTCCAAGTCTAGTCCCAAGGTCTTCCCTTGGCCCGGCTCTGGGTTTCAGCCTACGCTCCGCTGCTAGACTCTGTCCTCACTCTGACCTGGCTCTGTTTCTGCCTATGTTCCGCTCCGTGTTCCGTACTTTGTTTCTTGCCTAGTCTTGCCTTGAACCCCGGCGTGGGTTCCCCTTGGCCGTCTCCTGTTCCGTGGTAAGTGCCTCGTGTTTGTGTACAGCTGTGTGCACTGGCCAGAGTGGAGTACCTCCTGCATGGCTCCTAGTACGCAGCCCTTCCTTGAACCCTGGCGTGGCTTCTAGCATGCACCATGCCTTGAACCCTGGCGTGGCTCCTAGCACGCACCCTGCCTTGAACCCTGGCGTGGCTCATAGCACGCACCCTGCCCTGAACCTGGCGTGGCTCCTAGCACGAAGGTTCCTTTGCCCCCTCCTGTGCCTTAGTCGTGCCTCGTGCTGGCATTACAGCCGTGTGTACTGGCCAGTGAGGTGTGCGTCCCGTGTGGCTCCTAGCACACGTCCTGCTCTGAACCCTGGCATGGCTCCAAGCACGCACCCTGCCTTGAACCCTGGCGTGGCTCCTAGCACGCACCCTGCCTTGAACCCTGACCTTGGCGTGTCTCTACACACGTACTCTGTCTTGTACCTTGTGCTTTGGCGTGTCTCTACACACGCATTCTGTCTTGTACCTTGTGCTCTGGCGTGTCTTTACTCACGCACCCTTTCTCGCTTTGAACCCTGGAGTGTCCCCTACACACGCACCTCGCTTTGAACCCTGGCGTGTCCCTTACACATGCACCTTGCTTTGCACCTCGCTTTGAACCCTGGCGTGTCCCCTACACACGCACCTTGCCTTGCACCTAGCCTTGGACCTTGGCGTGTTCCCTAACACGCACCATGCCTGGATATCTGTCATGCCTCCTTGCCTGAACCCTGGTTTGCCTGCCGGATGCCCGGAACCTGCTGATCGCTGCCAGAGATCATAAGCTGGATGACTGCGGCCTGATGTCCGGAGCTGATGTTCGCAGCCTGATGCCTTGATCATGTCGATCGTCGCCAGCGGTCCGGAGTCCAATGCCATTGTGCCGTTACCTGTACCTAGGCGTGCCACCTGGCACGTACTATGCTATGGACCTTGGCGTGCCCACGAGCGCCTTGCATGTTTTGCTTGTTTTAACGTTTGCACTGAATGTGATCCTGAAGATCTTAATGAAAATACCTTGCACTTACCTCTTCTCTTGTTTCCTGCTTGTCTCTGGTCGTTAGACACTCCCATAGTGTCCCCCTTACCTGGCCGTTTGGTCCCAGCTGTCGTGGTGGCTCACCACCTTGGTCTTGCCCCTGACACTCCCTGTATAGGGGGTGGATTCTCACAAGGTCAGCTCGCCCTCGGTGGGTGGGTGCCACGACCCAGAGGGTCCACTCAAAAAATGGGCTCAGCAGGAGCTGAGTCCGTCACAGTTAATCAGGCCCTGGACTCTGCTGGTACCTCGGCTACTCTTCTGATGAAGAATATGACCTGATCTAAGTCCTCTGAACTCGCTTGGAAAATGGTGGTACCCCGGCCACTCTACTGATGTGAATCAGACCCAGCCCTTGTTCTCGGAACTCGTTTGGAAATGATGGCAGCCAGAGTAAGAAGACTTTCCGGTCTACCCACAGTCCTCCACACTGGATCTCCGTGTCTCATCCACGACTCCTGTATCTTGACCGGTGCTGGTGCTCGTTTCAGATGTCGGATCAACGTTGTTTGGAGTGTTTGTGTTAAACTCTGGTTTCTGCAGAAGGGAAATTTTTTTTTTCCTTCTTTCCAGCCCCAGTAAGAGGGGGCTTAAAGAGGGGGGTACTGTCACGTCCGCCATGTTTGTTTTGCCTCATGAACCCCTGGAGCGGTGTGCACGCGCACCTCGTGTCTGCTATCCTGCTTGTTCCCTAGAGCAGTGTGCACACTCACCTTATGTCTGCTGAGCTGCAAGATGCCTGTGTTTCTGCTTTGCCTTCTGTGACGTTTCCTAGGATCCTGCACTGTCTGGTTCTGCAATCATCTCGTCATGTCTGAAACTCTGATCATGTGACCTTTCCTGGGATCCTGCACTGTCTAGTTCTGCAATCATCTCGTCATGTCTAGAATCCCTGAGCATGTGTCCTTCCTAGGATCCTGCACTGTCTGGTTTGGTGATCATCTCATCATGTCTGAAACCCTGATCATGTGACTACAATCTGTGATCCTGGAGCATCTGAACTGGAAGTTGAACCCTGGTCCTGACCCGGAAGAGGAGGTGCTATGCCCTATATTAGACCGCCCCTTCCTATGCTCAGGGCCTGATTATTGTGTTGCTTCCCTGCACGGCTCTTGGTCTGTGGGGTTGCTCCCTCTATTCTGTGCCCTTGCACTTTGCTCTTTGCTCTGTAGTGCTTCTCTGCACACGCTCTGTGCTCGTATTCCGTCTTTTGTCTTGTTCCATGTCTTGTGTTGTTTCTCGTGCCATGTTTGTCTTTGCCTTGCTTTGCCTTGTAGTCCTTCTGCTGTTCTCTGTCTTAGTCTGTTCTGCTATGTCTCACCTTAGCTATTCTTTGACTTGTAGTCCTTCCTCTGTTCTCTGCCTTGCCTGTTTTGCCATGTCTGGTCTTTGCTATTCTGAGCCTTGTAGTACTTCTCATGTTCTTGTCTCAGCCTGGTTTTCCGAACTCTGTCCTATGGTGCTCTCTTGCACATTTCCAAGTCTAGTCCCAAGGTCTTCCCTTGGCCCGGCTCTGGGTTTCAGCCTACGCTCCGCTGCTAGACTCTGTCCTCACTCTGACCTGGCTCTGTTTCTACCTATGTTCCGCTCCGTGTTCCGTACTTTGTTTCTTGCCTAGTCTTGCCTTGAACCCCAGCGTGGGTTCCCCTTGGCCGTCTAATGTGCCGTGGTAAGTGCCTCGTGTTTGTGTACAGCCATGTGCACTGGCCAGAGTGGAGTGCCTCCTGCGTGGCTCCTAGCACGCAGCCCTTCCTTGAACCCTGGCGTGGCTCCTAGCATGCACCCTGCCTTGAACCCTGGCGTGGCTCCTAGCACGCACCCTGCCTTGAACCCTGGCGTGGCTCATAGCACGCACCCTGCCCTGAACCTGGCGTGGCTCCTAGCACGAAGGTTCATTTGCCCCCTCCTGTGCCTTAGTCGTGCCTTGTGCTGGTGTTACAGCCGTGTGTACTGGCCAGTGAGGTGTGCGTCCCGCGTGGCTCCTAGCACGCGTCCTCCTCTGAACCCTGGTGTGGCTCCTAGCACGCACCCTGCCTTGAACCCTGGCGTGGCTCCTAACACGCACCCTGCCTTGAACCCTGACCTTGGCGTGTGTCTACACACGCACTCTGTCTTCTACCTTGTGCTTTGGCGTGTCTCTACACACGTACTCTGTCTTGTACCTTGTGCTTTGGCGTGTCTCTACACACGCACTCTTTCTCGCTATGAACCCTGGTGTGTCCCCTACACACGCACCTCGCTTTGAACCCTGGCATGTCCCTTACACACACACCTTGCTTTGCACCTCGCTTTGAACCCTGGCGTGTCCCCTACACACGCACCTTGCCTTGCACCTAGCCTTGGAACATGGCGTGTTCCCTAACACGCACCATGTCTGGATATCTGTCATGCCTCCTTGCCTGAACCCTGGTTTGCCTGCCGGATGCCCGGAACCTGCCAATCGCTGCCAGAGATCATAAGCTGGATGACTGCGGCCTGATGTCCGGAGCTGATGTTCGCACCCTGATGCCTTGATCATGTCGATTGTCACCAGCGGTCCGGAGTCCGATGCCATTGTGCCTTTACCTGTACCTAGGCGTGCCACCTGGCACGTACTATGCTATGGACCTTGGCGTGCCCACGCGCGCACCTTGCACATTTTGCTTGTTTTCACGTTTGCACTGAATGTGATCCTGAAGATCTTAATGAAGATACCTTGCACTTACCTCTTGTCTTGTCTTGTTTCCTGCTTGTCTGTGGTCGTTAGACACTCCCATAGTGATCCCCTGAGCCGGCCGTCTGGTCCCAGCAGTCATGGTGGCTCACCCCCTTGGTCTTGCCCCTGACACTCCCTGTATAGGGGTGGATTCTCACAAGGTCAGCTCGCGCTCGGTGGGTGGGTGCCACTACCCAGAGGGTCCACTCAAAAAATGGGCTCAGCAGGAGCTGAGTCCGTCACAAAAAGATAGCAAATAACAAACTAGCACACTGGGGAAACCAAGACTATATCTGGCGGCCTGCAAGACAGGCCCCAAGGTATTTGAAGGATCAGGCTATCCCTCACAGGTTCACAGTCTGATGATGTCATTTGGACCGCCCCCAGGACCAGGCCAGATGGTGATGCACCAACCCTTTCATGACTGACAGAGGAGCGGAGCCTGCGCCCACCAGATGCCTGCACAGGAGCCCCTTCTCTGTCACCACCACCCATGGGGAAACCATGGCGCCTCCTAGTGGCCGAGGCAGGAACAGCCGTCCCCGAGTCTGACGGTGACGTGACCACCTGGCACCTCCCAGTGATTGAGACCGGAACAGCAGTCCCTGTATCTGACGGCAACGTGACAGTCAGGCACCTCCCAGTGGCCAAGGCAGGAACAGCAGTCCCTGTATCTGATGGCGACGTGACAGTCCAACGCCTCCCAGTGGCCGAGGCAAGAACAGCAGTCTGTTATGAATGGGAAACCGAGGAGGAAAAAGACAACAAGCTAAGTCTCAGAAAACCATGAAGTTGGTAACTATGCAGATTGCAGATCCCTGATCTTACCAGCACAACTAGCAGTAGTTGTGGAGCATTCCTACGTTGATCCTAGATGCCTCGTCACAACCGGAGAACTACATAAGCCTAAAGCAGGAAAAGAGAAAAACTAACTGCCCCAGAGCAGACCCCAAAGGAAAGACAGCCCCCCACATGTATTGACGGTGAAACAAGATGAAAATACAAACAAAGGCAGGAAAATAGGCTGAGCAAACGATGGGGCCCGGCTAACTAAAAAGGACAGAAAAGGAAAGACACTGTCTGCAATCTGCCAAAAAAACCTACAAAAATATTGTCCAACACTTCTGATAGCAAAATTAACCCTGAAGTCACTAGACTTCTAAACCTATATCAGCACTCTGAAATATTCTGAGACAGAGCAAAAAAGAGGCCAATCTAATAAGGGACAAAAAGCAGATTGGCAAATACTGATTAATAGGAGTGGAATTTCAGCATAGCCCCAGCAGGGGCAGGCTGATTACACAAAAAACTGAATTGACCAACAAGCGCAAGTGTGAACATTAGCAAAAAACAAACTTAACTGGAGAAGACTGGAAGAGAGCTGAAGTCCAGGACCTGAGAAGCAGACTGAATCACCAGCACCCGGATAGGGCGTCGGCTGTCTTATATCCAGTCTGATACTCCAGAGATCCAATCGTTATCTTCCTCATCAGGTGGCAGATCACTACCACTTAAACCAACCGCACTACCTCCTGTCACCACCAGAGGGAGAACGGAAGGGGAACTCTCAACTGGTGGAGCAGAAAATGAGCTCATGACAGCAGTCCCTGTGTCTGACGGCAACGTAACAAAGCACATCTTTTTAGGTTGGCCTATTACGATCTCTAAGCAAGTCCTTTTTGTATATATAGCTTATTCTCTACCTCTCTGAACATAATTCACCATTAAACTCAACCGTACCCAAAAGGCTCATGCAGCCTTTATCTACCCCCATTTCCTCAAGATGGATGTACCATTATTGTAAATAAGCACCTGTGATTGGTGTCACCCCCACCTTATTGTAGATTGTAAGCTCTGAAGAGCAGGGTCGTCATTATTTTTGCTTTAATTGTTTGATTATCTTAGACTTGGTAACTTTGACTGTTTTAGACGGACTGCTGATTCATAAAGCTATGCGCTATATAAATAAAGGTTGTTATTATGAGTAGATTGAAGATGGTGAAATTCAAGCTGTTAACTTTGCCATGTGTAGGAGTAAAGAATCTTTTACGTGAGCACAACTGCACAAATGAGGGTTTGCTGCTGTGCTGACACAGGGTGGAGTAGGGTGAACACGACAAGCTGCAAGACTGTGGGAAAGGTGCAGGTGGGGATGTTACAGTTGATCGAGAAATATGGGGTGTGCTTGGTAGGTAAGATAAGTCAAAAACAATGTCCAATTCAGTATCAGCTGATAAGCTCTCAATCACCCCAACTGTAGGGGGAAAACAAGTGAAGGTTCTTCGGCTGGAGACTTGTGTGACAACATTTGCCACGGTGAGGGAGAAGGAAGAATCAGAAGATGCGGTTGATGGGGTGGACGGTGGTTGGCGTGACCCACTAGTCTGCATTTTAGCACAATCACATTCCCAGATTAACGCATGTTGATTGCATATGTGCCAGGTCATGCATGTAGTACTGAAATTATTTCATTTTTTTACTTTACTAGGTTGTTTTTAAAAAAGTTGACAGATAACATGATTTTTTAGATTTTGCCGATCTGAAAAAAAGGCCAAAGATAGTCAACAGCAGAACAGTGAATGCTGCTATTCACTGCCAGAGTTGGGTCTCAGGATGCATTGGCTGTCGTGGTTGCATAACTCTGTGTCTATGTTACCTCCTCGTGTTCCTCCTCCTACTACTCTGCTGAGCTACTCAGCTGCATGCCTCTGGGTTTACACCAAGTGTGATCTACTACCTCATTGTCATCCTGTCTGTTCTCCCACTCCTCACCCTAATAGGCACCCTCCTCCTCTTCCTGCCTTGACAGCACAGTATAGTCCACGGGTGCCTCAAATATCTGAGTCTCATCACAAATGAATCACCTTCACCCAACGAGGTTAACGTCCGTTGGCGAGGGTTTGGTTTATGCTTGGACAAAATTTGGCCATTGGTGCAGATGATTTCCTCCTCTTGACTCTGTGAATCTTTAGTGTACACTTCCTATGCCCATTGCATACAATGTGTGAAGAGATCTGCAGACTCAGCCATCTGTGGTTCCCAACAGTCAGTTGGGCACTTGTAGAGTTGTGATGTGGGGGAAAAAAGGATACGGTAATTGGGGTGCCACCACTGAGGACTGTATTGTGTGTAATGTTAAGGTGGAGGAAGAGGAGCAGAGGCCACTTGATGCAGCACTTGCCATTTACTGGAGCACATCTTCTTCCTGGTTCTCATCTACAAAGCATACCGCTGTATGACTGCCAAAGAAAGGGAGCGGAGTTGCCCATCCAGTAACAGAAGTTGTAAAAATACTGCACAAATTCTGACTGTAGCAAAACAAACTGACTTCTCATCCTTCATATCATACCTGTCTCACAACCCTAAACAGCTATTCAGTACTTTCAATTCTTTCCTGCGTCCACCAGTTCCCCCTCCCTCTCCTCTCATCTCTGCTGAATACTTTGCCTCACTACCTGTGAACTTGACACAATAATGCCCCACCTCATTCCAAACTTTACCACAATCTTCATCACAAGCATAACCCACCTCTTCAATCTGTCACTAACAACTGGTATCTTCCATCCTGATTGAAACATACCTCGATCACACTCATCCTCAAAAAGTTAACCTTGTACTCATCCTCTGTGTCTACCTATCACCCAATATAATTTCTCCTCTGTGTCTCCAAACTACTGGAACAACACGTCCATTTTAAACTGTCCTCCCTCTTCTCCTCTTGCTCCCTCTTTGACCGCATACTAACTCACTTCAGACTGCACCATTCTACTGAAACTGTCCTGACTAAAATCACCAACGACCTACTAACCGTCAAATGAAAGCGACGCGAGTTTGTCCTCCTCCTGCTCCTGGACCTGGCATCTGTATTTGACACAGTGGACCATTCCCTCTTACTACAGACTTTCTGATCTGTTGACATTACAGAGTTGGCCCTTTGATGGATCTACTTGTACCTAATAGACAGGACATTCAGTGTCTCCTACTCACACTCCACTTCCTCATCTCGCCCCCTATGTGTCGGTGTCCACCAAGGTTGAGTTGTAGGACCGGGAACTATGCTTAGAGGGCACACACGTGCACGCCCTCCCTCTTAAAGGGACTGCCCACATCAACCTAAAGTATTCTCAACTTATAGCTGGGTGACACCTTCTATTTAAGTCTTCTCCTTCAATCTGGAGGTGCCTGAACTACGTTGTTAGTTTGCCTTGCATGCTTACTATTTGTCAGGTTCCCAAGGTCCGCTTGTCTGCTTGTATACCCTGTACCCATCTGCTCACATCTGTCTGTGCTCTTCTGTACATCAGCCAGTCTAGATCGCACCTGCTAGTACCCATCTGTCTAGCACCAGGTCCAGCCCGCACCTGCCAGAGCTTTTCTGTTCCTCAGCTGGTCCTATCTGCACCCATGGTTCCAGAGTCCCTAAAGTGCCTGCCTGCCTGCAATTTTCATTCCTCCTTTGGGCCTTAGCAGCTTACCTGCTGTTGGGGGTCAGCTGCCACATTCTATAGGTCAGCCATGGAGTAGCACCTGGTTCCTCCTCTTTGTACCTCCTTGGGTCGCAGTTTTTGCCTACTGCCACTTGTCCAAGTAGGGATTTGGTAGGCCACCTAGTTACGCCCCTTCCAGGCTTTCAGAGGGATACAGAACAGTGATTTCACCACCTTGCCCATTACAGTCTCCATCTGCTAGGTTGGCTGTAGTGGAGGAGGTGTCGTTCCCCGCCATACTGATTCTACTTTATTGCAATTGTCTGCCACTAATTTTTGTAAATGTATAGACTCCTAGTTGGGTCTCCTTCATGCGTGTTGCCTGCAGCAGTAGGCCTCCAAGACCATCAGTCTTCCAAGTCCTCAGATTCAACTACCTGTGTTACCATCCTTTAATTTTTCTGACAATGGTAGTCTACAGAACTGATATTTGTGCCACTTGAGTGTGGCTCAGCATGAAAGCAGGTAAAGGTGTTGCATGTTGTATACTATGATTTATTTTTAATGGTTTCAACACACCAATTAATTAATACCAACTATAGATATAGTTTCAATCAGTTATACTATATATATATATATATATATATATATATATATTCAGCTCTTTGAACCTTCCTAGAAGGTCATTGAAACTTGTTTCAACCAGATGGTCAAATTGTCCAAGAAGAGCAAATAACTGGCTTACACTTATCTACCAACAAAGGACCTTCGTTGCCATAATTAGATTGGGTGTGTTAACTTTCCCCATGGATTGTCAACTGGTCAAATCTCATCTATTTGGCCTCAGGGGGTCGTCTCACTGGCATCCAAGGATAGATACTGTTTAAGTCTCACACTTACTTTTGGACATCAAAGGCTTTAGAGAAGTTTTTACATATAAAAGGAGGGTACTGACTAGCAGAGGGAGAGATACACAGAGAAAGAGATGTGACAGACCAGAGAGGACACTGAGATGAGACTATCTGAATAATGTAATGTATGAATAATGCCTGCTTCTGATTAATGCATATGTATTTATAGTTTTATATTGTTAATTATTTGATCTTATCACTTTATATAGTAAATCAATTTAGTAAATTCAATTCTTGTGTGAGCATTTTCTTATTCATTACAATCCATTGGAACCCTTACAATACACATGTGGTATCAGGGCTCCAAGCAAAGGGGGCCTACACTGATCCCTCACCTACCTTGTCTTAATGTGACATTCAATTGAAAGCTATAAATGCTGTCCCAGACCCCGATACCTCATGCCTGGCTGATTGCAGTGCTATGCTACAATTAGTACTGTGGGTGAATTGAGGCCACTTTCCTGGTGTCTGCCCCTCATTTGATGTGTTTTCGCAGCATTTGGGGCCATTATAAGGTGTTGTGCATGCATTTGTTTTTGCCTCCCATTGAGCTGGATGGCATTCAGTTATGTTAAGCAAATAGTCAACAAATTAATTGGCGAATATTGCAAATTTGGCGATCGTAAGCTGAACCGAACATTGAAATATTCACTCATCTCTAGTGTTGATACACTAGCTTTTCTGTCCTGGGCCTCCTGGGAGTGGTGAGGGGATATCTTAGGGAACAACAGGAGAGCAGTGAGGCTGACGGCCCAAACCTCCTCACCTTTAGGGTGTGTGCAAACTCTGCGGATTCTGCTGCGGATCCGCAGCGGATTTGGCCGCTGCAGATCCGCAACAGTTTTTGCTGCAGTGTACAGTACCATAATATCCTATGGATATTAAAAACCGCAGTGCAGACGGTGCAGATTTTTACGTGCGGTTTTCCTGCGGTTTCTAAACCGCAGAAAGAATTGACATGTCAATTCTTTCTGCGGATTCCACTGCGGTTTGCCATCTCCTCCATTGTGGAAATAAAAAACCGCAGGGCAAAACCGCAGGCTAATCCGCAGGTCTTTTGACCTGCAGATTTAACTGTGGATTTTACAAAATCCACGCGGCCAAATCCGCACCCCCAATCCGCAGCGTGTGCACATACCCTTAGAGGTAGCTAGGGCCCTAGTCCTAGGTTGAGTACCCCTTTCCCTAATCACGAACAGTCACAACGTGACAACTAGTCACTGACTGCAGAAGTGACCCTCCTTAGCCTGTGATTGACTTCAGTGGGCATTTTCTGTAATCACATCCAAATATTGCTACTAATGTATATTTATATAGCTAGCATGGAAATAGATGACATGAGATTATCCCTTTAATGAATGAATGGTTGACATTGGGGTCATATTACATTACCATTATTGTTATTAGCATTTGTAGCATTTTCTTTTTGTAAAATGTATGAGTTTGTCTCCTATTTTCACCTCTAATGGGCATATTAAATGAGAACAAAGCTTGCAATTTAACATTCCATGAACAATGTGAAGTACAATCTGCACCATAATAATCATATAAATCTACTGTATTATGTTCTCCATTTAGAGTTCATCTGCATACAGTTCTGAAGCTGGATTCATGTAATCAGTAATATGAGTACAGTATTTAGTTTTAGTGATGATATACAGTACATACTGACATAAATTTGGGCCATCACTGGCCAGGCAATATCAGAATGTTTGGATCTTATTCTCTGTTTATGCAATGTTTTGTTGGTTAATTAAATGTGTAGTCTATTTAATCTAACTTGGGGAAAATGTATAATCCTGTACTATATGGAATGACAACCACATAACTATTCAAATTATTACTGGGAATACCAAGAATATGAAAGTAGTTACATTCTACAAGTTATTTGTAAAACATCCAACAAAATTATTTAGATTTGTTGTTAGATTAGTTGTTTTTATAAGATTTAACCCCTTCACCCCAAGCCTGTTTTCACCTTCCTGACCCAGCCAAATATTACAATTCTGACCAGCTTCATTTTTTGAGGTAATATAACTCTGAAACTCTTCATAGTATAACAGTGATTCATTTTATTTTTTTTACGACACATGTACTTAATGCTAGTGGTAAATTTCAGTCAATATTTTTTGTGTATATTTCTGAAAATATCGGAAATTTGCAATTTTCAAACTTGTTTGGAAGATATAAGAGTTAAAAGTTTAACATCATTTTCTAATTTTTCCAACAATGTTTACAAAATCTATTTTTTTTGGAGCCACATCATATTTGAAACGGCTTTGATCGGCCTATATTTCAGAAAATACCCAAAAGTGGCACATTTTTAAAAATTCCACCTATCAAAGTGCTCAAAACCCCATTCAGGAAATGTATTAACTCTTTTGATGCTTTACAGGAATTAAAGCAATGTGGAAGAAAATAATTAAAATTCTACTTTTTCCACCAAAAATGTTGGTTTAGCTCCAAATTTTGCATTTTCACAAGGCTAACATAAGAAAATAAACTGTAAAGTTTGTTGTGCAATTTTTCCTGATACTCCATATGTGGTGAAAAATACTGTTTTCACGCATGCCAGGACTCAGAAGAGAAGGAGCTCCAATTGACTTTTGAAGCGCAAAATTGACTTGAATAGATGCCATGTCATGTTTCCAAAGCCCCTTATGTACCTAAACAGTGGAAATCCCTTACAAGTAATCCCATTTTAGAAACTAAACCCCTCAAGCAACTTATTTAGAGGTGTGGTTAGCAATGTGGAAAAAAAAAGAATTAAAATTCTACTTTTTCCAACACGCATATCTAAGGCTGGTTTCACATTTGCGTTTTTTAGCGCTGGAAAAAAACGCATACGTGCGCATGCGATTTTTCCCCTATATTTAACATGGGTGCGCATACATGCGCGCTTGTAAGCGCATGTATGCGATTTTCATGCGCTGCGTTTTTTTGGGGTGTGCGTTGGTATTTTCCAGACGCTGCATGTTGCATTTTTTGGCCCTGGAAAAAAGCGCATGCGCACGTATGCGCACGTTTTGCGCTAAAAATGGCCATTATAGCCTATGGATGCGCATACGTGTGCACTGGCATGCGCAGGTATGCGATTTTTTAGCGCTGCGTTTTTTGGGTGGTGTCCACTTTTTATCCTAGTTAGAATCTTCTAAAGTAAAAAAAAAAAAGTCTATATAAAGGAGGTGCCTGCCAAAACTCTGCCACTACTACACTGAGAGATTGAAGAGCAGACAGTCAACCAAGAACCCATTATATCAGCGAAGAATGTGAGTATATTACATTATATGCCTGTCCTTTTAAATTATGTATGTACTAATGATTTTTATTATTTTTACATGCAGTATGTCTTCAGAATCCGAGTATTCCCCATCGCGGCAGGAATTGGCGCAAGCAGACCGTGAGGTGATTATTTTCGTGCATCTGGTAAGTATATCTGCTGCTTCTCCAAATCTCTTACGTTTTTTTCAACTTTCAGACATCGTCATCATCATCTGCGGACGGCACTAGTGAGGGCGAAGAGCAGGAGCAGCGAAGCCAAGTCCCGGTGGTGATACGGAATGTAAGTATCAAATGATTTGTAATGTTCTTTATTTTTTATCTTCTATTTTTACTCATTTTTTTGTTTCTTTTTTTGTAACTTTTTATTCAATTTAAATTTGATTATTCTAATGAATGTGTTTTGTCTAGGTTCCACAACGGGATGAAGACGTCTACCTGGATAATGAGCAGCTCATCAGCCTGGTCCAGGAGCGTTCGCCGTTGTGGGACAGCCGTGACCGGCTGTACAAGGACAATGTGGTGACCCGGCGGCTATGGAATGAGGTGGCCGCAGCGTTGATGGATGGCTGGGACAGCGCCACAGCATCCTCCAAAAAGGCGTTTAGTGAGTATTTCCCTGCTCTGTATTGTGCCGCAGTGACTGTTGTCCTTGACGGCACTGTTGGGTTTCGTGCTAGGCGTATTCTAGCAGGAAACCCAACAGTGTCATCGGTGTCTACAGTGACTGCTTTGAGTATTGTATTGCTACATTGTGCCGCAGTGACTGTTGTCCTTGACGGCACTGTTGGGTTTCGTGCTAGGCGTATTCTAGCAGGAAACCCAACAGTGTCATCGGGGTCTACAGTGACTGCTTTGAGTATTGTATTGCTAGATTGTGCCGCAGTGACTGTTGTCCTTGACGGCACTGTTGGGTTTCGTGCTAGGCGTATTCTAGCAGGAAACCCAACAGTGTCATCGGGGTCTACAGTGACTGCTTTGAGTATTGTATTGCTACATTGTGCCGCAGTGACTGTTGTCCTTGACGGCACTGTTGGGTTTCGTGCTAGGCGTATTCTAGCAGGAAACCCAACAGTGTCATCGGGGTCTACAGTGACTGCTTTGAGTATTGTATTGCTAGATTGTGCCGCAGTGACTGTTGTCCTTGACGGCACTGTTGGGTTTCGTGCTAGGCGTATTCTAGCAGGAAACCCAACAGTGTCATCGGGGTCTACAGTGACTGCTTTGAGTATTGTATTGCTAGATTGTGCCGCAGTGACTGTTGTCCTTGACGGCACTGTTGGGTTTCGTGCTAGGCGTATTCTAGCAGGAAACCCAACAGTGTCATCGGGGTCTACAGTGACTGCTTTGAGTATTGTATTGCTACATTGTGCCGCAGTGACTGTTGTCCTTGACGGCACTGTTGGGTTTCGTGCTTGGCGTATTCTAGCAGGAAACCCAACAGTGTCATCGGGGTCTACAGTGACTGCTTTGAGTATTGTATTGCTACATTGTGCCGCAGTGACTGTTGTCCTTGACGGCACTGTTTTTTTTTATCAACAGTGGACAAAGTCCGAACACGTTGGCGTTCGATCAAGGACCGCTTCAACAGTGATGTTCGTGCTGAGGGCCAGGTTCGCAGTGGATCTGCGTCAAGGACCAGAACTAGATACCGTCACTATCACGCGTTGCAGTTCCTAAGACCGGTCCTTGCCACAAGATCGTAAGTATTATACATTTTGGGTTTTTATTTTTATTAATCTGTGCTTTTCTAATCCACAGCTGATGCTTCTTGTAAAGGCATGGTAGTAATGATTTTCCTTTCTTCCACAGCACCTGGAGCAGCACCCTGCAACCTGGCCCTGGAGCGGTCCTTCCTCGGACGTCCTCTGACCCGTCCCAGCCATCCGACAGCCAGGAAGCACCTTGCAGGTCAGCCACACACACAGCTGGTGACCAGGAAGCTGGGCCATCAGGTGTTCCCCTGTCCCAGGTCTCTGCCACTGGTTATGCGGGCACTACCCGCCAGCGGCAGAGGGCCTTGGACAGGAATGTCTTGCCCGAGTTTATGCATTTGAGCGAGACATTTAATTCCAGCCTCAAGTCACTGTCCGACAGAGTTGAAAGCGGTTTTGCACTAATGGAACGTGGTTTTAACCACTTTGAACACCGCTTCAATTCTGTAGAACAGCGCCTTGACCGTCTGGAGGCCGACCTCAACAGACCAGCACACCATTTTTTTAGTAAGATTGAAAAGGGCATGGCGGAACACCTTAGTCCTGATCAACAGCTGAATGTGCTGCAGGCCTGCAACAATGCTTTCTTGCAGGCTATGCAGCATAATCGGTACGGTCAGCAGTCAGTGGTGTCCTTTCCACCTGTGCCACCATTGACTCGCTTCACCTCACTACCGACTTGTGCTGCATACCACTGCACGGACACCTCTCTTCAAAGCCAGGACACCCACCGTTACACCACCACAAGTCTGAGTGCAGCTGGTCACTTCACCGACACCACCATGGCAAGCGCTGCTCCTGTCTGGAGCACCACCGCCAATCCCATGCATGCGTGGAGCTCAGCCACCACTAGGCAAACATGGAACAGCCCTGCCGCTACAACAACATGTAGTAGCCCTGCCACCACCACTCTGCAAACCTGGGCCATCACTGCCGCCACCAGTCCTCCTGCAAGGACGAGCACTGACAACGAAGAGCAGCATCAGCCACCTCAGCAGCAGCAGCCAACTCAGCAGCAGCCGCCACCTCAGCAGCAGCCGCCACCTCAGCAGCAGCAGCCACCTCAGCAGCAGCCGCCACCTCAGCAGCAGCAGCAACCACCTCAGCAGCTGCAGCCACCTCAGCAGCAGCCGCCACCTCAGCAGCAGCCGCCACCTCAGCAGCAGCCGCCACCTCAGCAGCAGCCGCCACCTCTGCAGCAGCAGCCGCCACCTCAGCAGCAGCAGCCATACCAGCAGACGGGGGACCTACATTCCATATTTGCCCCTACTTCAAGGCGAAATCAATCAAGGCGGGCATTGGGCCAAAGTCGGTCCAGGCACACAAGCCTACGGCGACATGCCATTACAACTAATGTAAATGAACAGATTTCCTCTCCTACAAGTGTTCCAAGTTTAATTCCCTTAACTGGACTACCTTCCCCCACAAGTTTTGTTGCCCCTTCCCCTCAAACACCGTCTTCAACTGCAAGTGTTGCATATTCCCTGCACACCCCCAAATTGAAACCATCTGCCCCCAAACGCCGTAAAAAATAATTTTTATTTTTTTTTTTGTGATAAAAAATAAATTTACATTTGTGGTTCACCATTAATAAGTTTCATTAATGTTGTTTGCGCCGCTCACACACACTGATGGGTAAATACATGTTAAAAACCAACCCAAGGGCTAGTATAGTCATATGTGAAATAACATGGACTAGTATAGTCATTCCAAGGCCTAGTGTAATAACTCTAGTTTTACCAAATAGAATCTGGTTTCATGAAAAACAAACTGTTGAAACTATAAGTTTCTTTCTAGTTTCACCAGTTTGTTTTTTGTGAAACAAGATGCTAGTTGTTAAAAATCGAGTTATTACAGTAGGCCTTGGTATGACTATACTAGGCCGTGGTATTTCACATATTACTATACTACTAGCCCCAAGGCCTACTATACTCATATTTGAAATACCACGGCCTAGTATAGTCATTCCAAGGCCTAGTGTAATAACTCTAGTTTTACCAAATAGAATCTGGTTTCATGAAAAACAAACTGTTGAAACTTGTCTAAAAAATAAGTTTCTTTATAGTTTCACCAGTTTGTTTTTTGTGAAACAAGATGCTAGTTGTTAAAAATGCTAGTTGTTAAAAATTGAGTTATTACAGTAGGCCTTGGTATGACTATACTAGGCCGTGGTATTTCACATATTGCTATACTACTAGCCCCAAGGCCTACTATACTCATATTTGAAATACCACGGCCTAGTATAGTCATTCCAAGGCCTAGTGTAATAACTCTAGTTTTACCAAATAGAATGTGGTTTCATGAAAAACAAACTGTTGAAACTTGTCTAAAAAATAAGTTTCTTTCTAGTTTCACCAGTTTGTTTTTTGTGAAACAAGATGCTAGTTGTTAAAAATGCTAGTTGTTAAAAATTGAGTTATTACAGTAGGCCTTGGTATGACTATACTAGGCCGTGGTATTTCACATATTGCTATACTACTAGCCCCAAGGCCTAGTATACTCATATTTGAAATACCACGGCCTAGTATAGTCATTCCAAGGCCTAGTGTAATAACTCTAGTTTTACCAAATAGAATCTGGTTTCATGAAAAACAAATTGTTGAAACTTGTCTAAAAAATAAGTTTCTTTATAGTTTCACCAGTTTGTTTTTTGTGAAACAAGATGCTAGTTGTTAAAAATCGAGTTATTACAGTAGGCCTTGGTATGACTATACTAGGCCGTGGTATTTCACATATTACTATACTACTAGCCCCAAGGCCTACTATACTCATATTTGAAATACCACGGCCTAGTATAGTCATTCCAAGGCCTAGTGTAATAACTTGTAATTTAGCAGATTACATGAGCAGATTACATTCATCCACTCAATGCTGACTTGTATTCCCCATGGACTTTCATTGGGGTTGGGTTTTGAGGGTTGTGTTTTGAGAAAATCACATACTTTGTTTTAAACTAGTTGCACAATTTTCTCTTAAATGGTTTCCTGATTCATGGCCTGCAGCTTTGCTCATTCCAATATATTTCACGCAGACTA
This sequence comes from Dendrobates tinctorius, assembly GCF_039654945.1. Lineage (NCBI taxonomy): Eukaryota > Metazoa > Chordata > Amphibia > Anura > Dendrobatidae > Dendrobates > Dendrobates tinctorius. The sequence goes on from NW_027361676.1 coordinate 15,882,039, forward strand.
GCAATGCTGCATTTTAAGTCGTATGTGTATTTACCTGCCCAGGTGTGTGAACATAACAAAATTCAGTTATACATGGGAAGTTTTTTAATTAATTGGAGTTTAAAAAATATAGTGCACTCAGTAATGGTATCAAATAAGGATTTTTATTACCATAAACAACAACATTACACCATTTCATCTTGCCAGTGCACCCGTCCTACATCAGAAATAAAGTAGGCCGCAAATTGGTCCCTCATTTGGCCAACTTCAACGGATGACCTGAGATTGTGCTGAGTGAATTCAGGCAATGGGTTAGGAGCATCATCGTCCAGTTCAAAGGTCGGGTGCTCTTTAGCCATCACAAAGTTATGTAGAACCACACAGGCCTTCACCACCTCATCGACTGTTTCAAGTTTAAGATTAATGGCCGTGCCCAGAATTCGCCATCTGGAAACAAGAATCCCAAAAGCACACTCGACAGTTCTTCTGGCCCTGGTCAGCCTGTAATTAAAAATTTTTTTGGTGTGGTCCAAGTCCCGGCTGGAGTAGGGTTTCAGTAAGTTTCCGCACATTTGAAAAGCCTCATCGCCAACCATTACAAAGGGCAGTGGCGGAGCTTCGGTGTGAGGAAGAGGCCGTGGCATAGGGAAATTAAATTGGTTGCCATACAACCTCCGGCCCATGTCTGAGTTTTTAAAAGCCTGCGAGTCATTACCACGGCCAAATGCTCCAATGTCCACTGCTACAAACATACATCCGGCATCCGCAATTGCAATGAGTACTATTGAAAAGTACTTTTTGTAATTATAGTACTCAGATCCCGTTCTTTGGGGTTTGATGATCCGTATGTGTTTCCCATCAACAGCTCCCAAACAGTTGGGAAAATTGCATACTGTCCAGAATTTGTCAGCAATTTCCATCCACTTTTCAGCGGTGGGCAGGGGCATAAATTCAGGGCAAAGAACATTCCAGAGAGCCCGGCAGGTGTCAGCAACAATTCCAGACAAGGTAGAGATTCCAATACGGTACTGGAAGTGTAGTGAGGATAGGGTTTCTCCAGTCGCCAGGAATCTGTGAACAGACAAAGAAGTAAAATTAATATTTATGTATATTATTTTTAAAAACTATAAAAAAAAATATTAGTACATTCACGAAAACTAATTACCCAAGGTTTTGAATACTAAATTTACAAAAAAAAACATCAGACCACACCCCTTTGTTTTTAAAACATACCGTAATGTCACCAGTAGCCGTTCCTCAGGAGGAATCGCACGACGGAGCTGTGTGTCCTGTCTCCGGATGGATTGTTGGACACGAGCAAGCAAATCCATGAAACTTTCGTGGGACATCCGGATATAATCAGTAAATTTCTCCGGGTTTGCACGTAGCTCGCTGTAGAGGGCGTGGTATGCCCCACGGCTCTCCCGGAGTTCAACAATCGGATGTATCCACATACGCCGCCGTCTTCGCTGCCTCTCTCTCTTCCTTTGTTCATGGCAAGCAACTGCATACGCCTGAGCCATCGCGATGTCCAAATCCAAGTTGAAGTGAAAACTCTTCCAGCGCAGATCCATGGTCACGAGAAGAATCAAGCAAATGTGAAGAATACTGTAGACAGGGTCTATATATATTAACATACCACACCCACAATGAAGTCCCATTGGTCTTGTGTGTTGTTGAATGGTTGTTTTTTCTTTTTTGTGGGGTTTTTCAAAAATCTGTAAAAAAACGCAAACGCACAAAAAACGCATACAAACGCGCAAAAACGCTGCGTTTTTTTCCTGCATGCGCATTAAAATGCTGGAAAAAAACGCAGCGTTTGTATGCATTTGTATGCGTTTTTTTAATGCGTTTTTTTGCGGGAAAAACGCGCTGCAAAAAAAAGCAAGTGTGAAACTAGCCTAAGGGAACCTGTTAATTGAATACTGTCGTACTTTTTATAGGGTATTTGAGTGGTAATCTGCTACTTTTTTACCGTTACATATGCACAAACACTTTGTCACATTTGCACTGTACACGTTACTTGTGTTTTTTGTAATTTAGGCTTTAAATTAAAATACTTATTAAAAGTTCTTTTTACTTATCCCAATCTCTTTCGTATTCCTTGCAAAAAGGAGGAACGCAGCAGCACTCTGCATAGATCAATAAACATGCGAACACAGAATCTATCACAATTGATGAGTAAACTGTAATAAAAAGTAAAACATGTTTTAAAAAATTTCTTACGAAAGTGAAGGTTCTTTTGCATTCCGGTCTGATTTGCACATGTGCTAAAAGCTATAAAACAAGAAACTACCAAGCTGCAGACCTAAATATTGGGCATATGGTGTGCAGGGATCGCAAGCCAGTTACTGGTTATGTGTATGTGAGAAGTATGTCAATTGCTCAGTTCCCGCTGAGTGTGGTGCACATCCTGATGGTGTGGGGCAGTGGTAAGGCTTGGGAGCGTCCTCCCATTGCTATTGCAAAAAATAAAGAGAGGGGGAGCGCACTAAGGCGGTAAATGAGGGACACCAGCATGTTTAACAAAGGTAATCCACTCACCTGATGTGGTTGTGAAGGGTCACAACCACCTAAGGAAGTTTTGGCCGCTGCAGATCCCGGGATGCAGATAAAACAGTAGAGAAGAGAAAAGCCGGGGTTCGTCCATGCTAGACCACAAGGAATCAACCGAAGATGCAAACAAACCTATATTCACTATCAAGCCAACGCATTTCAAAGGACCCAGTCCTTCTTCATCACGGTTGATGAAGGAAAACTGCGTCCTTTGAAACGTGTTGGTTACGGAGCCTGCGCCAGCACCGGACCATCAGGATGTGCATCACACTTAGCGGGAGCTGAGTAAGTGACACACTTCTCACATACACGTGTGATCCCTGCAAACCAGGGCCGGACTGGCCATCGGGCAGTTCTGGCATTTGCCAGAGGGGCCGCCCCCTACCGTGGGCCGCTCCCTCTGCAGGAGTACCTTTGATGTGGTGTCAGGACAAGAGCCGCTCAGGAGCAGGAGAAGGAGGCACGGCCTCAGCTGCTCTTCATGGGAGCAGCAGCGGGACAGGGGTCAGCAGTCAGGAGGAAGGGCAGAGACAAGCTGGGCCGGGGCAGGGAGGCATTTATCCCCAAGCCATCTCCCAGATTCCTGGGTAACCATCACCTTGGCGCTCTATACCTGGTGTGTACGGAATTAGCAGCATCCTCAGCTGTGGGCATTTTATTTCTCGGGCTGCCACAGCTGCTATATAAGGAGCCGGCAATCAGCGGGCTGTAAACTACAACTCCCAGCATGCAAAGAGCCACTGCGGAGATTCCAGTAATGCAGCCGTGTAGCCAGGGGCAGGACTAGCAGGGCCGGAGTCCTTAGGGGCCCGATCGTGGCTCTGCAGCCACTCATTGGCTGTGCAGCTCCGTTCTTTGAATGGCTGCCAGGCTGCAATTGGCTCTCACAGGACCTGTGATGAGGTCACAGTAGGGGAGGAGTCAGGGGTCACATGGTCAGGGGCCTCGATGTATGCAGGACTCTGCTGTGCTGGTTGTCATGGTGCTGGATGCGGGTAAGTTTATGTGTGGGGTCAGGAGGGGTTTACAGTGTGGATGTAGCAGAGCTGTGTGTGTACAAGGTGTACGGAGCAGAGCCATGTGTACGAGGTGTATCGAGCAGAGCCACGTGTGTATGAGGTATACGGAGCGGAGCCGCATGTGTACGAGGTGTACGGGGCAAAGATGTGCATGTATTTTGACATTGGGGGGCCCATTTGAAAGTTTGCACCTGGGCCCATAACTTTGTAGTTACGCCACTGCGTGTAGCCTTTCCTTGGGTGCAGTTGTTATGTAACACAATTTATATGTCAGATGAGCTCTTTATAAAGTAGCGCTGGCAGCAGGCACTGCGGGCAGACATGGGTCACAGCAGGACATCGTGCACCTCCAGGGCACTGGAGTTCTTCCTGCATCAGGGGGCACTATAGCTGCTCGTCTTCAATTCTCCTCATCCTGACAATCCTGACCATTTGGCTCTTTAAGAACCATCGTTTCAGATTTCTGCATGAGACAGGTGGGGCCATGGTGTATGGTGAGTGACATCTGCAGCTGGCAGCCCGGTGCACAGCCAGTGATTGTCCTAGGTGGCCCGTGATGGTCCTGGGTGGATGGCATGCTGCAGTGCACCGTTCAGCACTTCATAGGTTAATGTTAGTGCAGGGCAGACAGGAAGAAAGCCCAGAGCTGAGCAGCCATCCTGCTTCCTTTGTCAGGAGGGCTGTAGATGGTGTGCAGCGATCACTCTGGACTGGGACTTTGGCTATTAGTGGCCCATACTAGGAGCCAGAACTTCTGCACGCAACTTCTGACTTCATGTTAAAGGGATCACCAATCTCTGCAAATGACATCCCTTAAAAGGGTACTTTTTCCCTATCATATGAGTCCCCCACCCAGCGTTCAGCTGAGCACTGTACCCCTCATTACTGATCTGATGCCCTCGGAGAGTGAAGGAAGTGGAGTCTGGACTTCCTGTGAGCCGTATCCACTTTCTGAGAAGCGCTGATCTGTACTGAGGTGCGCCGATCTGTACTGAGGATCGCCGATCTGAACTGGGGGTGCCGATCTGTACTGGGTGTGCTGATCTGTACTGAGGAGCGCCGATCTGTACTGGGGGTGCCAATCTGTACTAGGGGTGTCGATCTGTACTGAGAAGCGCTGATCTGTACTGAGGAGCGCCGATCTGTACTGGGGGTGCCGATCTGTACTGAGGAGTGCCGATCTGTACTGAGGAGCGCCGATCTGTACTGAGGAGCGCCGATCTGTACTGAGAAGCGCTGATCTGTACTGAGAAGCGCCGATCTGTACTGAGGAGCGCTGATCTGTACTGAGGAGTGCTGATCTGTACTGAGGAACGCCGATCTGTACTGAGGAGCGCTGATCTGTACTGGGGGTGCCGATCTGTACTGAGGAGCACCAATCTATACTGAGGAGCACCGATCTGTACTGAGGAGCGCCGAGCTGTCCTGAGGAGCGCCGAGCTGTACTGCGGGTGCCGAGCTGTACAGAGGAGTTGTGCATTGCTGTGCACTAAGTTCATGTTTAGCAGTTTGTGCCTCTTTTTCAGGTAGGGGTGCATGCCACAATCCGCCTGAAAAAGATTTTGTGTGCACATTCCCTTTCATTGGTTCTGCAGCCACAAAATACATGCATCCCAATATGAAAGCGGTCTGTCCAGTCTCATTTTTAAAAGTTACCTCTGCTGCTTCTATAAGGAAGGAAAGGCAGTGGTAAACTGGTTAATGCTGCACTACACATGGGACAGTGATGTGTGCTTGCCCCCAGACTGAAACTTGCCAGCCAGCCCCTGGTTTTTATTATCAGTGTTTCATTAGTGATTTTCACGTATTAAAGGGAATCTGTCACCACTTTTTTCACATATCATGTAAAAATATCATTCAATTCAGTGTCACCTATGCAATATACCAGTACTTTTGATACCCCTTGACCCCCCCACCTTTGATCAATGAACACTGTTTATATTCCTCCCGCAGTGTATGTAAATCTGCTCGGTCCGGTCCAATGGGCGGGGCTTCCTTTCCATCTCTCCCCCCCTCCTCTCTTGCGTTACACATTTCTTTCTTGTAATTCCTGCGTTCCCGTACTGTTACCGCGCGTGTGCAATCAAATAGCCTTTCACGCGTGTGCAGTATGCTTTGTCCAACAGTGGGCAAAGCATAAAATTAGTATTGCGCATGTGACGGCATACGCCATTACGTTCTATGCCCTGGAAGTATTGCGATGCATGAGGGAACACACAATTTGCATCACAATACTTCCGGGCCATTTGTCGCACATGACTAATAATCATTTTGCTCTTACATCAGGTGATTACTGACCTATTTAAATGAGCCAATAATCAGGAAGACGCGCTCTTACAATCAACATTTCAAGATTATTGGCTCATCTAAATTGGCCATAATTCAGTGGCTTTGGGCTATGCAGGTCCGCAACACAAAACGCTTTAATTGTATGCTGCTGACCTGTACTTAGACTATCTACAGAGCAAGATTACAGAAGTTACAAGATGTGGGCCTGTGTTCTTAAAAATGCCAGGGCCAAATGCCCAGTATTGTATTTAGGTCTGCAGAGCGGTAGTTTCTTGTTTTATAATATATATATATATATATATATTTATATATATATATATATATATCTACAGTGGGTACGAAAAGCATTCAGACCCATTTAAATTTTCCACTCTTTGTTTCATTGCAACCATTAGGTAAATTTTAAAAAAAAGTTCATTTTTTTTCTCATTAATGTACACTCTGCACCCCATCTTGACTGAAAAAAACAGAAATGTAGATATTTTTGCAAATGTATTAAAAAAGAAAACCTGAAATATCACATGGTCATAAGTATTCAGACCCTTTGCTCAGTATTGAGTATAAGCACCCTTTTGAGCTAGAACAGCCATGAGTCTTCTTGGGAATGATGCAACAATTTTTTCACACCTGGATTTGGGGATCCTCTGCCATTTTTCCTTGCAGATCCTCTCCAGTACCGTCAGGTTGGCTGGTGAACGTTTGTGGACAGCCATTTCAGGTCTCTCCAGAGATGCTTAATTCGGTCTAGGTCAGGGCTCTGGCTGGGCCAGTCAAGAATGGTCACAGAGTTGTTCTGAAGCTATTTCTTTGTTATTTTTGCTGTGTGTTTAGTTAGGGTCATTGTCTTGTTGGAAGGTGATCCTTCGACCAAGTCTCAGGTCCAGAGGACTCTGGAAGAGGTTTTCATCCAGGTCATCTCCATACTTGGCTGCATTCATGTTTCCTTCAATTGCAACCAGTCATCCTGTCCATGCAGCTGAAAAACACCCCCATAGCATGATGCTGCCACCACCATTTTTTACTGTTGGGATTGTATTGGGCAGGTGATGAGCAGTGCCTGGTTTTCTCCACACATAGGGCCAGCAGTGATTTGTGGGATCGATGTGATCGTTCGATCCCACCAATGACAGGTCACAGCAGTGGTCTGACCACTCTGTGACCTGTCTGTCACCTGCCTGTGACCTGTCTGACAGGGGTCCTCACTCTAGCTGAGGATTCCTGCAAAGCTTTCACACAGCAAGAGCTTCTCCTGTGCTGGGTATTGTGGTGCCACAGCAGCCTGTAACACCACAATCCGTGCTGAAGAAGGAAGAAAGAAAAAAGAAGAAAGAAAAGAGACACTACAACTGTAAGTGTTACCTGATTCCTTATCCCTACCAAATCTCTCTTCATCTACTCCAATCCCCCATCCCCCTTCCCCCTCTTTTTTACCCCCTCTTTTTACCCCCTCCACCCCTCTTTGTGCACATTTTCCATTTTTTCACCCCCCTTTGCGCCACCTGACTACAACCATAACTGTTGATCCCTGCCTGATCTATCTTCATCCACCCCAATCCCCCCAGCCCCTCCACCCCCATTTGTGCAGCCGACGAGCATTGATTGGTGACACAGTTCATCGATCAACACTCATGCTCACTTTTTTCTCAGCCCCCTTTGCGCCAACTCCATACACACATCCCGCAGCCGCCAAACTTTGTTAAGTGACGCAGTTCACTTATCAGAGCTTGTGCCTGCCGTTTTCCATTTTTTACCCCCTTTTAACCCCCTGACTACAACCCTAACTGTTGATCCGTGATCCCTGCCGATCTTTCTTAATCCCCCATCCCCCTTACCACTCATCCTATTCCCCTCCACCCCCTTTGTGCAGCCACCGATCAACACTCATGCTCACTTTTTTCTCAGCCCCCTTTGCGCCAACTCCATACACACATCCCGCAGTCGCCGAACTTTGATAAGTGAAACAGTTCACTTATCAGAGCTCGTGCCTGCTGTTTTAGACACTTTCATTTTCGCCAACTCCGTGCGCACATCCAGCAGCCGCCGAATTTTGATAAGTGATGCAGTTCATTTATCAGACTTAGGGCCTGCTGTTTTAGACTTTTTTTTCTCCCTATTTGCTTTTTTCTTTTAGCTTTTTCTTTTCAGTATAGTTTACACCAATCACTATCTCCCCACACATACAGTTATCAACAAAGTACACACAAAGCTCCATATTCACATAAAAAATGTCCTGCTCGTCAAGTTCCTCCCAACAACACTATTCAGTGGAGGAGGCATATTCTTTCCTTGCCTCCGACACTGATAGCGAGGGAGAGGATCCCACATTTCTGTTCTTATTTGATTCTTCATCCTTATCCTCTTCCTCCTCCTCATCTTCCTCCTCAGGTCCTGCGGAACTGCCACGCAGAAGCCCCAGGACAGAAGATGAGGCAGCACCCACCATTCCCGCAGCTGAACCAGCGCACCCCATATGGACCTCACCCCCCAAAAAATTACGAGCCACTGATTCCTGATTTTGTGGCAGAATCATAAATCAAGTTTGACACCACTGGCCTCACAGAAATAGACTTTTTCAAAGTCTTTTTCTCTGAGGATTTTGTTAACCTCATGGTGGAGCAAACTAACTTGTACGCTCGTCAATTTATGTAACAAAAGACGCATTCATCATTTTCAAACTGGTCTCCTGTAGACGCCATTGAAATGATGCAGTTTTGGGACCTGGTCCTTCATATGGGGATCCTGAAGAAGCCAGAACTTCGGCAATATTGGATTGTTGATATTTTATATAACACTCCAGTGTTCCGAATGGTCATGACCCGGACGCGTTTTGAGGTCATCCACAAATTCCTGCATTATAGGATTCAAAAGAAGTGCAGGGCTATAATGAACAATAATACACACCCACTATATGAGCTGTTCTTGAATCAGAAGAACACATTCAGCAGCTGTCTAATCCTACTAAGGTGCAAGAAGGAGAAATTCAGAAAATCGATTTTCGCGCACGTGACCATTCGTGGCGTATACAGCTTAATGACGTGTTTCAGGACAATACAGATGGGGAATGTGTTGGCTCTAATAAGGATACACAGGAAGTTATTTACCGTTTCAAGGAATTACTACGCAAGAGAACTCGGATTTGGTGGAACCACCAGTTCCTGGACCAATACATACAGAAAGACCTGATCCTGAGGAGTCTCCGGATTCAGGTCTTTCCCTCATTCCCAGTTCTGGACTATACTTTTAAAAACAAATGGGAGGAACTAACTAATGAATGTTCTAAGGGCTTCATGATTCTTTTAAAACAAATGAATCATGATTCCCTTACCGCCATCGAGACCGAGAGTGACGATTTACAGTCCACCTTACAAAAGTAGATGTCTAATGATGCCCTTAAGAAATTGAATGATCAAATTGACACTGACTTACAAAAATGGGCTCAGGACATCCAAGCCAATAAGGCAAAAAAATTTAAGAGGGATGTTCAGGATAAATTAACGTCGAGAGTCTATCGATGGCGGGATACCACTGGCCGGTCACATCCAAAATTTAGGAATATGTCCCATTCTCGTTCAAGGTCTACATCACTGAGATCCAATGTTTCTAATTATGATGATGATATGGGACGGAGAGGTCCTGGTCAGAGTGCTAACACTAATGTAGCTCCTGCCAAGAGGATTGAAACCCGTCAGTCATCCAAAAATAAGACAGCTGGATCAAGGGCCCCCCAGGCCGGCTCCCGGGGGGATCTACAGGTACTCAACCTTTCTACCCACATGCATACTAAGGTACAATTGGAGGTTCTTAGTAAAGGCCTGACTTTCTCACCCACTAACCCATTCAGTTACTTTACAGCCCTGAAAGATCTTCAACTATTCTCAAGAAAACTCATTTTGAAAAAACTCCATGCTCGAAGTCACACCCCTGAGGCCCTGAGTGATGTTGAAAGGGAAGCACTTCATGATTTGGAGGATCTGCTCTCTGAACAGAGCAGCCCGAGTACTAGTAAATTTCCTCACCTGGTTCAGCCCAAGTCCACTAGGTTCCCCCCTTTATCTATTAGTCCATCTGTTGAGATCTTTACCAAATTGGTAAGTGATGATTTCAAAAAACTATCCTCTAGACGTAAATTTGATAAACTCACTCATAGACAATATCAGGCAATCTCCCAACTACAGTCTTTGGGGGATGTAGTCTTCAAACCGGCTGACAAAGGGGTGAACATAGTGGTCTGTCCCAACCAGAAATTCGAACGGGAGGCATTTCGCCAACTTAGGAATCCGGATACATATTTGAGACTCCCTTCCGATCCCAGGGCCTCTTTCTCACAGGAACTCCAAGTGATTCTTGAGAGGGCATTTGAGAGTGGCATTATAACAAAAAAGTTCTTGATGGGTTGGTAGTCAGGTCTCCTAGGACCCCCACATTCTATCTCTTACCCAAGGTCCACAAGGATGCCCTTGACCCCCCGGGGCGTCCTATCGTATCGGGTATAGGTGGTATGTGTGAACCTGCATGTCAATTTATTGACTTTTATTTGAAACCACTTGTGGAATCACTGCCTTCCTATATCCGAGACACAACGGACGTTTTGGCACGGGTTGACGGCATCCTTGTGGAACCCTCCTCTCTTCTGGTGACTGCTGACATGGAAAGTCTCTACACCTGTATCGATCATTCGGTGGGTGTGGATGCTGTTTGCCGTTTTTTGGGGGCCTCCGACCTGGATGGCCTTCTATGTGAGCTGATACTTGAGCTGGTCGACTTTATCCTCACCCACAATTTTTTCGCCTTCAAGGACCAATTCTATCTGCAGAAGCGGGGCACAGCCATGGGCGCGGCCTGTGCGCCTTCATACGCCAATCTCTTCCTTGGCGCCTGGGAGAGAGATGTATTTGGCGACGGGGATCCACGGGGCACGTCCCATGTGCTATGCTGGTATCGCTATATAGATGATGTTCTATTCTTGTGGGATGGGACAGTTGACCAGCTTGGGGATTTCATGCGGTCGTTGAATGAAAATACTTGTAACATCCATTTAACATACTCATTTGATGATACGCGTGTGGACTTCCTGGACGTCCGTCTGGAGGTCAATGCTGACCGGCGCATCCAGACGGATGTATTCAGGAAGCCCACGTCCATCAATTCTTTATTACATGCTACATCCGCCCTTGATTCTGCCACTGTGAGGGCCATCCCGGTCGGACAGTTCCTCCACATGCGACGCATCTGTTCCACCGATGATCAATTTGAGAGACAGGCCCAGGACTTAAAAGACCACTTCCTAACTAGAGGCTATAGTCTCAGGTGTGTTAAGGCTGGTTATAACAGGGCGAGACATACCCAACACAGCAGTCTTTTACATCCTGTCTGGAAGAGTGGAGGGACGGTCGGAGATGGACCTATTAGGTTCATTTCCACTTACAACCATGAGTGGCACCATATGCGTGCCATTCTATGTAAGCACTGGTCCATTCTTGACACAGATCCCTCCCTGGGGAGTTTTCCCTCTATGACACCACGCAGATCCAAAATCTTAAACGACCTCTTGGTACGGAGCCATTATGTTCCTACTCCAAGGAACTTTTTTGGTTCCAGTGGTCCGGTACGTGGGTCATTTTCGTGTGGGCACTGCATCGCTTGCGCCAATGTCCTGCGCTGCTCCACTTTCAGTTCCTCAGATGGCACGAGACAGTTCAAGATTAGACATCGCATTTCGTGTGGCACTTCTAATGTGATTTATTATGCCACATGCCCGTGCCCTAAGATCTATGTGGGTCTTACCCCAGGAAACTTAGAGTGCGGGTTCGGGAGCACGTGCGGGACATTGGCGATGCCAGCACGGTGTCCGATTTGGCTGAGCTAAAAAGAATCCCCCGACATTTCCGGCTGCAACACCATTGTGATGCGGGATTGCTGAAAGTTAGGGGGATTGATGCACTACACATGGGCATCAGAAGTGGCGATAATAACAAAAACCCTCGCACAAATGGAAGTGAGATGGATTGTCGAGTTAGACACCATGACTCCGAGAGGGCTCAATAAGTATTTAAGTTTCGCCCCTTTTCTTTAATCTGTGTTGTTACAAATATTGTCCTATGACCCCCACTTTCACAGACTGGTGCATCACTACCAGCATGCCTTATTGATGTACAGTTCTCTTGCGTACTTTTGAGTTTTGATTTTTGTAATTTTTTCCGTTTTTTGCCTTTACACATTCTCGTATCTTCTCATAGGCTCCATGGCAGCCTTTTTTGTTTTTAATGTTTTTAACTATGTATGTGTTTTTTCATCAATTTTAATCCCTTTTTTATGTGTATTTCTTTAGTCTACAGTATTTCCCCTGCTCTGGACACTGATGTGGCTTCATCATATGATTGGACTGCTACTATCAAGTATCTGCAGCATTATATGGATATTTATACTTGTCTGATTATCGGAATTTTGTCATAAAAATGTTTTGCTGTATAAATGCATTCCTTTACTATAATTCTGCCTTATTTAATCCTATATAAATTTATAATCAACTAAGTGTTGATGTTACCTGTATACAGTACCTTTTGCTCAGGTTATTTATGCATTTATGCTATTTATATTTGGCGGCTATTAGATGGATGTATTTTTTATGGCACTATATATAAGCATTATACATCTCTCTTTTTCTTAAATGTTTTGCACTATATTCTTGCTGCATTTATCTTTTCTTTGTAACCTTCCCCCATTTTTTGTCCTATCTCTGTGATGGATGGCTGTGCGCAAGGCTCCACTCTGCAATCGGCATCTATATGTACTGTGCGTGCGCCTAGCTCATGGCCCGGCACGTGCGCACTTGTACATGATGCCCGCACTGCTCTGTAGGACCTGTGGTGGCTGGGGCGCATGCGCCGAGAGCGCCAATACCATTGGCCAATTCCGGCCACACGACCGAGTTCAGGGGCTATTTTAAGGTCCTGTTTGGACCTCCTATCAGACTCCTTTTGATAAAGCAGCCTGGGGCGCCGTGAAACGTGCGTCGGGGGTGGCACAGCCTGGTTCTCCCTGTTATGAATGGGTCACCGAGAAGAAAAAAACAAAACAAGCTAAGTCACAGAAAACCAGAGAGGTTGGAAACTATGCAGATTGCAGATCCCTGATCCTAACCACACAACTAGCAGCAGCCGTGGAGCGTACCTACGATGGTCCTAGACGCTTCATCACAGCTGGAGGACTAAATAAGCCTGAAGCAAGAAAAGGGGAAAACTAACTGCCCCAGAGCAGACCCCAAAGGAAAGACAGCCCCCACACATGTATTGACGGCGAAACAAGATGAAAGCACAAACACAGGCAGGAAAATAGGCTGAGCAAACGATGGGGCCCAAACTAAGTAGAAAGGATAGGAAAGGAAAGACACTGTCTGTAATCTGCAAAAAAACCTACAAAAATAAAGTCCAACACTTCTGATAGCAAAATTAACCCTGAAGTCACTAGACTTCTCCCACTATATCAGCACTCTGAAATATTCTGAGACAGAGCAAAAAGAGACCAATCTAATAAGGGACAAAAAGCAAATTGGCAAATACAGATAAATAAGAGTGGAAATTTAGCACAGCCCCAGCCGGAGCTGGCTGACCACACAAAAAACTGAATAGACCAACAAAATCAAGTGTGAAAATTAGCAGAAAAACTTAGCTTTGGATGACTGGAACAGAGCTGAAAGCCAAGACCTGACAAGCCAGAAGGAATCACCAGCACCAGAATAGGGCGTCGGCTGTCTTAAATCCAGTCTGAGATTCCTGAGGTCCAATCGTCATCCTCCTTATCAGGTGGCAGATCTCTACTGATTAAATCAGCCTCACTACCTCCTGTTACCACCAGAGGGAACCTGGAAGGAAAACTCACAACTGGTGGACCAGAAAATGAACTCACAACAGTACCCCCCCTTGAGGAGGGGTCACCGAACCCTCATCCACGCCACCAGGCCGATCAGGATGGGCCTGAAGAAAAGCATGAACCAATCTATTGGCATGAATATCAGAGGCAGAGACCCAAGAATTATCCTCCTGGCCATAACCCTTCCATTTGACCAAATACTGGAGTCTCCGTCTAACCAAACGAGAATCCAATATTTTCTCTACCTCATATTCCACATTGACTTCAACCAACACAGGGTCAGGAGGTGCTGCCATAGGAACCACTGGCTCAACAAACCTCTTCAACAGAGATTTGTGAAATGCGTTATGGATCTTGAACGTAACTGGAAGAGCCAATCGAAACGAAACATGATTAAGAATCTCCAAAATCTTATAAGGTCCAATAAATCTTGGCTTAAATTTTGGAGATGCAACCTTCATAGGAATATTCTTAGATGACAACCAAACCATATCACCCACTTTAAACCGGGGACCAATGGTCATATGCCGGTTGGAAAATTGCTGGGCCTTTTCCTGAGAGAGTGACAACTTATCCAGCAATTGGTCCCATATCTGCTGCATTCTCTCAACCACAGTGTCCACACCTGGGCAGGACGAAGATTCCATTTGCCCTGAAGAGAATCGAGGATGAAACCCAAAATTACAGAAAAAGGGTGACATCAAAGTGGCAGAACTAGCTCTATTGTTCAGTGCGAATTAGGCCAAGGGCAAAAATGAGACCAAATAATCCTGATCAGCAGATATAAAACATCTCAAATAAGACTCCAAGGTCTGGTTTGTGCTCTCAGTCTGTCCATTGGTCTGGGGATGAAACGCGGAGGAGAAGGATAACTGAATTCCCAGATTGGAGCAAAAGGCTTTCCAGAATCTGGAAACAAACTGGACTCCTCTGTCGGACACAATGTTCTCAGGAATCCCATGTAATCGAACCACCTGTTGTAAAAACAAGGGCACCAACTCAGCGGAAGATGGCAACTTTGGGAGTGGTACAAGATGGACCATCTTCGAAAATCTATCACAAATCACCCAGATAACAGTCATTCTCTGAGAGACAGGAAGATCAGAAATAAAATCCATTGAGATATGGGTCCATGGCCTCTTGGGCACCGGCAGGGGCATCAGCAACCCACTAGAACGAGAACAGAGTTTAGACCGAGAAGAAGTCCCACAGGACTGTACAAAATTCCTGATGTCACGAGATAAGGCAGGCCACCAAAAAGACCGACTCACCAAATCTCTGGTACCAAAAATACCTGGATGACCAGCCAATGCGGAGCAATGAATTTCAGACATCACTCTCTTTCTCCACTGGTCAGGAGCATACAATTTTCCCATAGGGCAACGCTCAGGTTTATCCTCCTGAAATTCCTCCAGGGCTCGTCTCAAATGGGGTGAAATGGCAGAAAGAACTACCCCCTCATCTAGGATGGTAGTAGGCTCGGTCACATTAAGAGAATCGGTAAAGAAACTCCTAGAAAGAGCGTCTGCCTTAACATTTTTAGTGCCCAGACGAAAAGAGACCACAAAATTAAAACGCGTGAAAAACAAGGCCCATCTAGCCTGTCTAGGATTCAAGCGTTTGGCCGACTCCAGATAAATCAAATTCTTGTGATCGGTGAGGACCACAACTTGATGTCTAGCTCCCTCCAACCAATGTCTCCACTCCTCAAATGCCCATTTCATGGCCAACAATTCCCAATTCCCCACGTCATAGTTGCATTCAGATGGGGAGAACTTTCGAGAAAAGAAGGCACAGGGATTCATCTTAGAAGTCACAGGGTCTTTTTGGGACAAAACAGCTCCTGCACCAATCTCAGAAGCATCTACCTCCACCTGAAATGGAAGTGAGAAATCAGGTTGTCATAAAACTGGAGCTGAAGTAAATCTCTGCTTAAGCTCCTAAAATGCTGAGACAGCCTCAGGAGACCAATTCAGCACATCAGCGCCCTTCTTGGTCAGATCAGTCAGTGGTTTGGCAATACCAGAAAAAATACCTATAAATTTACGATAGAAATTAGCAAAACCCAAAAACTTCTGGAGGGCCTTCAAAGAAGTAGGCTGAACCCAATCCTAAATGGCCTGTACCTTGGCTGGGTCCATTTCAATAGTCGATGGAGACAAGATAACTCCCAAAAATGAAATCCTCTGTACACCAAAGAGGCATTTCGATACCTTAACAAACAGATAATTCTCCCTCAAAATCCGGAACACAGTCCGGATGTGTTCCACATGAGAATCCCAATCACTAGAAAAGATTAAAATATCATCCAGATAGATGATCAAAAACTTATCCACAAAGTCACGGAAAATATCATTCATAAAGGACTGGAAGACAGAAGGGGCATTAGTGAGCCCAAAAGGCATCACCAGGTACTCAAAATGTCCCTCCGGAGTATAAAACGCCATCTTCCATTCATCCCCGTGCTTGATGTGAATAAGATTATATGCCCCCCTGAGGTCAAGCTTAGTAAACCAGCAGGCACTCTTAACTCTAAAGAATAAATCAGACATCAGAGGTAACGGGTACTGATATTTAACCGTCATCTTGTTAAGGGAACGATAATCAATACACGGTCTTAATGAACCACCTTTCTTGGCCACAAAAAAAACCCCAGCACCTAAAGGTGACGAGGATGATCTAATATGACCCTTCTCCAATGACTCCTTAATATAGGATCGCATAGCATCATGTTCGGGTACTGATAAGTTGAAAAGCCGACCCTTTGGAAATTTACACCCAGGCATCAACTCAATTGCACAGTCATAACTCCTATGAGGAGGCAATGACGCAGACTTGCTCTCACTAAATACATCAGAAAAATCGGCTAGATAATCAGGAATATCATGAGACTGAGGAGAGGTGGAGAAAACAGGAGCGTCCCTAAGAACACACTGACAACCCCAACTCACCACAGACAAAGATTTCCAATCCAAAACTGGATTATAAGTTTGCAACCAAAGAAAACCCAGAACAATAGTATCATGCAAATTATGCAAGACCAAAAATTTACAATTTTCTTGGTGGTCTGGGGCAACTCGCATTGTCACCTGGGTCCAAAACTGAGGTTTATTCTCCGCCAAAGGAGTAGCATCAATACCCCTCAAAGGAATAGGCGTCCCCAGAGGCATCATGGAAAAACCACAAAGTTTAGCAAAGTCCAAATCCATCAGATTCAAAGCTGCTCCTGAATCCACAAAAGCCTTCGTGGAAAACGTGGATAAGGAGCAGATCAGAGTAATTGCCAAAATAAACTTAGGTTGCACACTGCCCACAGCAAATGTGTGTGCAAAACTTTTCTCTCGTTTAGGGCAGACAGAAATAGTATGAGAGACATCTCCACAGAAAAAACACAGCTTATAATGCCTTCTAAACTCCTGACATTGTGCCCTAGACAAAATCCCATCACATTGCATAGGTTCAGACGTTTGTCCAAAAGGTGGCAGCGCCTCCCGTGTAGTTTTACGTTCACGTAAACGCCGATCAACTTGAATGGCTAATGACATAGAATCTTCCAAACCAGAGGGAACAGGAAATCCCACCATAACATCTTTTACGGTCTCTGATAAACCCTTCCGAAAGAGAGCTGCCAATGCACTATCATTACATGTAGTAAGGACCGCCCACTTTCGGAATTTTTGACAGTATAACTCTACAGAATCCTGACCCTGGTTTAATGCCAACAGGGTTCTCTCAGCTTGATCAACAGCATTAGGTTCATCATACAACAACCCCAAGGTTTGAAAAAATGCATCCACATTAGTCAGAATAGGATTTTCTGGTGTTATAGAGAAAGCCCAATCCTGGGGATCTCTGCGCAGCAAGGAGATGACAATTTTAACCTGCTGCACAGAGCTCCCCGATGAGTTAGGCTTCAAGGCCAGAGATAATTTACAATTATTCTTACAATTATTCTTAAAATTCAGAAATTTAGACCGATCCCCAGAAAACACATCAGGAGTAGGGATCATAGGTTCAGCAGCATGTGACTGAATGAGGTAGGTGGAAATTCCCGCACTTCAGCAGCAAGTTGCTCCACACGATCAGACAATTGCTTAATCTCCATTAGGAAAAAAAAAAAATCCTCCTACGGCCCCAGAAAAAAAGAGGAAAAAATACATTAAAAAAAAAAAAAAAATTCTGACACTTTTCTTTTCTTTTTTTTTTTTCTAACAACTCTCTCCTGCTTTTGAGTACCCTAGAATCTGCGGTATGGCTGGTGATTCTGTTATGAATGGGTCACCGAGGAGAAAAAAACAAAACAAGCTAAGTCACAGAAAACCAGAGAGGTTGGTAACTGTGCAGATTGCAGATCCCTGATCCTAACCACACAACTAGCAGCAGCCGTGGAGCGTACCTACGATGGTCCTAGACGCTTCGTCACAGCCGGAGGACTAAATAAGCCTGACACAAGAAAAGGGGAAAACCAACTGCCCCAGAGCAGACCCCAAAGGAAAGACAGTCCCCACAATGTATTGACGGTGAAACAAGATGAAAGCACAAACACAGGCAGGAAAATAGGCTGAGCAAACGATGGGGCCCAAACTAAGTAGAAAGGATAGGAAAGGAAAGACACTGTCTGTAATCTGCAAAAAAAACCTACAAAAATAAAGTCCAACACTTCTGATAGCAAAATTAACCCTGAAGTCACTAGACTTCTCCCACTATATCAGCACTCTGAAATATTCTGAGACAGAGCAAAAAGAAGCCAATCTAATAAGGGACAAAAAGCAAATTGGCAAATACAGATAAATAAGAGTGGAAATTTAGCGCAGCCCCAGCCGGTGCTGGCTGACCACACAAAAAACTGAATAGACCAACAAATTCAAGTGTGAACATTAGCAGAAAAACTTAGCTTTAGATGACTGGAATAGAGCTGAAAGCCAAGACCTGACAAACCAGAAGGAATCACCAGCACCAGAATAGGGCGTCGGCTGTCTTAAATCCAGTCTGAGATTCCTGAGGTCCAATCGTCATCCTCATTATCAGGTGGCAGATCTCTACTGATTAAATCAGCCTCACTTCCTCCTGTTACCACCAGAGGGAGACTGGAAGGAGAACTCACAACTGGTGGACCAGAAAATGAACTCACAACATCTCCCTCTCCTCCCTGCCCCGGTAAACTCCCCTGTGGTCTTTGATCGTTTTGGCTGCACATCGCAGCAGCTTATTACATCATTTTAGCGCCCTCATTCACCCCATTTTCTGATGTTCAATCTTGGATTTATTGTTTGGTCCCTTCTATTATACTACTACTTACAGGACATGGGCCCCTATGGGGATGCAAACTGGGGATGCACACTGGGGCTACCTTCCCACCTTGGTGGAAGAGTAGGGCATTTTGGGTTGATACCATCTATTTTGTATGACTGGCACATTTACATATGTATTATCTGTAGTCCTTTTTTCTAATAAAGTTTTGACTATTTTATATGCTATTTATCGCATGCTCTTATTCTTCCTCCTGGTTTCCAGAAAATCATTTGTGCCTACTGCTATGGGGATGTATAACAATTCACTAAGGGTGAAAGATGGCTACAACCTAGGGCTGGTGCACTAATGGAAATGATTAGAGATTGGTGTACCTTGCATTGTTACGTATTGTGGTTAGTCATGTGCAAGATCTGTGTCTAGTAGTTACTGTATGTAATGCTGTTTGTAAAGTAGTAATGAGAAAGGCCAAGGTGTGGTACAAAAAGCTGGTCATTCACATCGTACAAATGACAATGCTCAACGCTTTCCTGCTGTCACGATGTGCATTCCACACCAATACGTCGTACATTCAGTACCAGAAGGTAGTGGTTAAGGTCCTGATATATGGCACTCCGGAAGGAGTGGGGCCCAGTACTTCTGGAACTGAAGTTGCTCGTATCTTACCAGGTCAGCATTTTCCGGCTGTGGTCCCATCAATTGGAAGAAATGGTAAGCCGCAAAAAAGGTGCTCAGTGTGTTACAAAGGGGGAATATGCAAGGACAAAATAGACACCTATATGGAAAAAAGATACCAAAAATAGAAAAAAATGACCAAAAGACTCAGAATATCAAAAAAGAATCATAGACCAAGGTTACCTCCTACCCCCTGCACACAGCACTCCAACGCACATTTCGTCTCCCTGACGAAGCAAGAGCGAAACGTGTGTTGGAGTGCTGTGTGCAGGGGGCAGGAGGTAACTTTGGTCAGTATTCATATGTGGTCACACTTTTCATTTAATTGCACTAATATTTACTATAGCTGGTGGCTGGCAGCTGTTGGTGGTGATCAATATTGCCTTTATACCACACCCTTTTTTTTTGCACAGTAATCTTGGTTTTATATAGGGAGGGTCATGAGACCTTTTCAGGACTTAACACTTTTACATTTTAGGATAATTGTATACCTAAACGAATATCTATGCATCTTATTTATGAGGTATAATCAATATGGGTCACAGTATATGTGCACAGAGCACTTTATGTTTATAGGTGATTATATATATATACTTTTTGAATACCTCAGTCAACATTTATTCACTTTAATATGAAAATGAATTATTATTATATGCTGATTATATTATATGAATTATTCACTGATTAATTATTATTTATTTAATATTATATATGATTTTTGTGCCAGTCATTTTTTATTTTTCCTCTTGCCCCTGCACACTAATTGTGTATTTGTTTTTAATCTAATTTTATTTCTATTTTTATCTGAATTTATGAGATAGAAATAAAATTCTTATGATAACAGATTCTCCTTGGTATCATTCATTTTATTCTAGATTTTCTTGAATGTAAATTATACTATTAAAAATAGTCAGTACTCTGAATATTTTTGGTTTTGGTCTAGGAATATGCAATGACACCTGCCCTGAAAAACCTGGCCTGTGTATGAAGGATTGCTTCAAATTGTACCACACCTCCATGCACTACTAATTTACTTTACCGGAAACAGCAGATTAGTTGGGGAACATCTAGATTTGTTCTTTCAGGGTCTAGTACCCAAAATGATGTCACTTGTGGTTTTTTTACTGTTTAGGCACATCAGGGGATCTGCAAATGGAACATGACGCCCGCAGACCATTCCATCAAAGTCTGCATTCCAAAACGTCACTACTTCCCTTTTGAGCCCTGACGTGTGCCTAACAGATTTTTACCACCATGTGGGGTACCAGCGTACTCAGGACAAATTGGACAACAACTTTTGGGGTCCACTTTCTCCTTTTACCCTTGGGAAAATTAAAAATTGGTGACTGAAAGATCATTTTTGTGGGAACAAAATAGGATTTTATATTTTCATGCCCGGGCATTATAATCTTTAATGAAACACTAGATAAGTTCCTTAGGGGGTCTAGTTTCCAAAATGCGGTCACTTGTGGGGGGTTTCTACTGTTTAGGCACATCAGGGGCTCTGCAAATGGAACATGACTAGTGTTGAGCATTCCGATACTGCAAATATCGGGTATCGGCCGATATTCGCGGTATCGGAGTTCCGATACTGAGTTCTGATATTTTTACAATATTGAATACCTGAATTGGAAGTTCCCACAATGCAATGAGCCAGTTGAGGATCCTAAGAAGTGTGGGCACATCCTGTTAGTCATGCTGAAATGATGTCATCATGATGCGTTATAATGGAGTGTGGGTGGTGCATGGGTGGAGACTGTGCGTGACCGTGGGGGGTCTGTGCGAGCCTGCCGGGGGTCTGTGCGGTCTGCCGGGGGTCTGTGCGGGCTGCCGGGGGTCTGTGCGGGCTGCCGGGGGTTCTGTGCAGGTCTGCCGGGGGTCTGTGCGTGCTGCCGGGGGTCTGTGCATGCTGCCGGGGTCTGTGCGGGCTGCCGGGGGTCTGTGTGGGCTGCCAGGGGTCTGTGCGGGCTGCCAGGGGTCTGTGCGGGCCTGCCGGGGGTCTGTGCGGGCCTGCCGGGGGTCTGTCGGGGGTTGTCTGTGTGCAGTCATCGTCCGATGGGACTACAAGTCCCATCGGGCTATGCCTGCTACAATGACAGTGATTGACACATTAGCCAATGATGGGACAGTAGTAGTCCCATCATCCGGCTAATGTCTTGAATGTAAAAAAAAACCACAAACATACATACTACATACATACTACATACATACTACTTACAATACA
Source organism: Dendrobates tinctorius (assembly GCF_039654945.1). NCBI lineage: Eukaryota > Metazoa > Chordata > Amphibia > Anura > Dendrobatidae > Dendrobates > Dendrobates tinctorius. The sequence continues at coordinate 15,903,900 of NW_027361676.1, forward strand.
TACATATAGACATACAGTACATATAACATAGAGTACATACTCACCATCACTTGTCACTTTGATCCCCAAAGCCAGTGTCATCTGTAAAAAATATTAAAATAACAAACAACCAATATACTCCCTGATCCGCAGAAATCCACGAGTGTCCCACGACAATCTCCCCTATAGAACAGTGACATCTATAGGACCTTCAGTGACACACTGACAGGAGACAATGGCTCCTGCAGTGCATCACTGAGAGGTTACTATAGTTCACTGGTCTCACTTTATGGCAAAAGCTGCGTGGGAACTTTCTCACACAGCAATGCCAACAGTGAGACTAGGGACTATTTTTTTACAGTGGCGGAAGAATACAGTGCGGAAGGATACCTTCCTCCCGTCATTGTATTCCTGGAGCCCCTAGAGAGCGGTCGCATTAGCTGATGCTGCTGTTCTAAATGGGAGATCGTCGTGGGACACTCATGGATTTTCTGCGGATCAGAGAGTATATTGGTTGTTTGTTATTTTAATATTTTTACAGATGACACTGGCTTCGGGGATCAAAGTGACAAGTGATGGTGAGTACGTACTCTATGTCTATATGTATGTATTGTATGAATGTATTGTATGTAGTATGTAGTATGTATGTATGTAGTATGTATGTATGTAGTATGTTGTATGTAGTATGTATGTATGTAGTATGTATGTTTGTGGGTTTTTTTTACATTAAACACATTAGCCGGATGATGGGACTACTACTGTCCCATCACTGGCTAATGTGTCAATCACTGTCATTGTAGCAGGCATAGCCCGATGGGACTTGTAGTCCCATCGGAAGATGCCTGTACACAGACACAAAGACCCCCGAGAGGCCCGCACAGACCCCCGAGAGGCCCGTACAGACCCCGCCCGCACACACAGACACGCACAGTCTCCGCCCATGCACCGCCCACACTCTTCCCCCTTCCAAACTGGATGTGCAAGGAAAGAAAGGGATTATTTTCATTCCGATATTTGTGTCCCATTGACTTGCATTGGTTTCCGGTATCGGAATCGGCGATACCTGATATTTTTGGGGTATCGGTCCGATCCAATCCGATCCGATATTTCCCGATATCGGAAGGTATCGCTCAATACTAAACATGACGCCTGCAGAACATTCCATCAAAGTCTGCATTCCAAAATGTCACTACTTCCCTTTTGAGCCCCGACATGTGCCCAAACAGTAGTTTTCTCCCACACGTGGGGGACCAGTGTACTCTGGACAAATTGGACAACAACTTTTAGGGTCCAATTTTTCCTGTTACCCTTGGGAAAATAAAAAATTGGGGACTAAAAGATAATTTTGGTGGGAAAAAATTAGGATTTTATATTTTGTGAAAAATTTGGGGGTTCAAAGTTCTCACCACACATCTAGATAAGTTCCTTAGGGGGTCTAATTTCCAAAATAGGGTCACTTGTGGGGGGTTTCTACTATTTAGGCACATCAGGGGCTCTGCAAATGGAACATGATGCCCGCAGACCATTCCATCAAAGTCTGCATTCCAAAACGTCACTACTTCCCTTTCGAGCCATGACGTGTGCCCAAACAGTAGTTTTCTCCCACATGTAGGGTACCAGCATACTCAGGACAAATTTGACAACAACTTTTGGGGTCCAATTTCTCTTGTTACCCCTGGGAAAATTAAAAATTGGGGATTAAGAAATCATTTTTGCGGGAAAAAAATTATTTTTTTTTCACACCCGGGCATTCTAAACTTTAGCGAAATACTTGGGGATTCAAAGTGCTCACCACACATCTAGATAAGTTCCTTAGGGGGTCTAGTTTCCAAAATGGAGTCACTTGTGGGGGGTTTCCACTGTATAAGGAACATCAGGGGCTTGCCAAATGCGACATGGCGTCCGATCTCAATTCCAACCAATTTTAGTTTGAAAAAACAAATGGCACTCCTTCCCTTCCGAGCCCTACAGTGTGCCCAAACAGTGGTCCTCCCACATATGGGGTATCAGCGTACTCAGGACAAATTGGAAAACAACTTTTGGGGTCCAATTTCTCATGTTACTCTAGTGAAAATAAAAAATGATGGTGAAAATATCCTTTTTGTGAAAAAAACATGATTTTTTATTTTCGCGGCTCTACGTTATAAACTTCTGTGAAGCACTTGGGAGTTCAAAGTGCTCACCTTACTTCTAGATAAGTTCTTTAGGGGGTCTAGTTTCCAAAATGGGGTCGCTTGTGGGGGGTTTCCACTGTTTAGGTACATCAGGGGCTCGCTAAATGCGACAATCCGATCCGATCTCAATTCCAGCCAATTTTAGTTTGGAAAAGTCAGACAGCCCTCCTTCCCTTTCGAGCCCTACCGTGCACCCAAACAGTAATCCTCCCCCCACATATTGGGTATCAGCGTACTCAGGACAAATTGCTCAATAACATTTGGGGTCAATTTTCTCCTTTTATCCTTGAGAAAATAAAAAAATTGTTGCTAAAAGATCATTTTTGTGAATGAAAAGTTAAATGTTCATTTTTTCCTTCCACGTTGATTCTTCTCCTGTGAAACACCTGAAGGGTTAATAAACTTCTTGAATGTGGTTTTGATCAGCTTGAGAGGCGAAGTTTTTAGAAAGGTGTCACTTTTGGGTATTTTCTGCCATATAGACCCCTCAAAGTAACTTCAAATGTGAGGTGGTTCCTGAAAAAAATGGTTTTGTAAATTTTGCTGTAAAAATGAGAAATCGCTGGTCAGCTTTTAACCCTTATAACATCCTAACAAAAAAAAATTTTGTTTCCAAAATTGTACAGATGTAAAGTAAACCATGTGGGAAATGTTATTAATTAACATTTTTGTGTGACATATTTCTCTGTTTTAAGGGCATTAAAAATTAAGTTTGAAAATTGCAAAAGTTTCAAAATTTTTGCCAAATGTCCGTTTTTTACACAAATAAACACTAGTTATATCTAAGAATTTTTACAAGTAACGTGAAATAAAATATGTCATGAAAAACCAATGTCAGAATTGCCAAGATCCACTGAAGAGTTCCAGAGTTATTACCTCATAAAGGGACAGTGGGCAGAATTGTAAAAATTGGCCCGGTCATTAACGTGCCAACCACCCTTGTGGGTAAAGGGGTTAAAGGGTAAATTTATGCTATGATTTATAGTTTATTTTATCGGGTAATGTCCCCTCTATGTGAGCTGTAACTACATTTACATTGCTGCTCTATAAAATCTGAAAAGATACTGTACAAGGGAACATACTGTGCAGTCTGCATAAATCTGTACATTACACATTTTACAGTCTTTGGAGGGTACTAAATATTTTTATACCACAAAATATATGGCAAATTTGAATGCACTAGTTAGTATGCTGGTTTATATTTTACCATATTACGCTTGCAAGCCACAACTTCAAACATTATCTCTTGTTAATAGATGCAGCTGAATGTTACCTAATCCTCCAAACATTTGGTGTAAATCCATAAATACACAGGAGAGCTCTGCCTCCCGGATATTGTTCCCATAGTCAATCCCTTGTGAAGGATGAAACCATAAATATGGCAATTTAATGGATTGTCAAAGTTTATTTGGGTATTGCCTTGATCAGAGAAACATTTATTGAAAACTTCAAACATTCATTGTAGTTTTACAATATTAAAGAATGAAAACTAGTTCATGCTAGAGGAATACAATTATCTTGCAAGTGCCACCTAATGGAGGCACCTACAAGTGAACGACCAAACTTTTTAGTAAACTAGCAATGTGATTGGACATCTTAGCAGATCCAGAGACACATGTACAGACAGCTATTTTGAATGCTTGCCCCTCTCCTCTTTATTGTAAAGCATTGTTTGGCTATCATTTGTCTGACCTTTTTATTTTGGAAAACAGTGGACAGCCTCAAACAGAAACTAAATAACACTTATTAACAAAAAATCAGTCTCTAATGCCGTAATAAAGGACTCAATTCTCAAGAAAGAGTCACATACGAATGTCTGGATTGTGAGATCACAGCATGCAGAGTGGGATCCCACAACCCTTCATTAACACATTTGAGGTTTCACTGTGGAATCTCACATGATATTGTGAGATTATGTAGCTTTTTAACACAACAGAGCCAAAAAATGATGAAGGCAGCACACCAATAGATGAAATTTCACGTGCAGTTATTGGCCCATGGGCAATGTTCGGTCCCAAGTGTGGACCTTTCTCAAGCTTGAGAAAGGTCCACACTTGGGACCAAAAGGTTGCACAATAGAAAAAATTAACTGCATATAAAATTTCATCTATTGGTGTGCTGCCTTCATCATTTTTTGGATCTATTTCAAAGGTTTCGTTCATGCCTGGAAGGTTTTTGCACCCTATTGTAATTTTGTGCTGCTTTTTTTTTTTAATCTTTAACACAACAGTTACTGATTGGTAATGTTCCTGAAGCATGCTTATATATTTGGCTCCTTAATTACTTCTGGACTGCTCATGAATTACAAATATCCGGGAAGTCCACACTTTGCTCCTCACTGATGTACTAAAACATCAATGCAGTGTAAGCAGCTTGAACAAGATCTTGCAGCTGTGGGGATGGGAACCCAGGTGTCAGACTCAGTCAGACTTTCCAAAAAGAAGATAAACATTTTTTTTACAATGTTTACATTTTCGATCTCTGTATACACAGTGCTTGAGTATAGAGATTGGAAAGCATTAGCACAGACCTCCTTTGGACTCACTGAACATGTGATCACTGGGGGTATGGAGAGAGCAGTAGCTGCCACAACCTACAAGACTCAATTTTCTCTGATATGCAAGCAGGGAGCTGAAATTCCCCTGTAACTGGGACCAATATTCTACCCAGTTACAGGAGAAATCAGCACTGATGTGAATGTATTAATATGTTTATAATGCCCTCTCTACATGATATCCCAAGCTAATGGCTTTATAGACATCCTTTTGGGGTGCATACAACATATTGATCACTTTTAACCCCTTCATGACCAAGCATATTTTGACCTTAATGACCAGGCCATTTTTTGCAAGTTAGTGGTAAATTTAGGTCGATAATTTTTGCATTTATTTGTGAAAAAAATCGGAAATTTGGCAAAAATATTGCAAATTTCGCAATTTTCAAATTTTGAATTTTTATTCTGTTAAACCAGAGAGTTGTGTGATACAAAATAGTTACTAAATAACATTTCCCACATGTCTACTTTACATCAGCACAATTTTGAAAACAATTTTTTTTTTAGTTAGGAAGTTATGTGTTAATAGTTGACCAGTGATTTCTCATTTTTACAACAAAATTTACAAAACCATTTTTTTAGGGACCACCTCACATTTGAAGTCACTTTGAGGGGTCTATATGGCAGAAAATACCCAAAAGTGACACCATTCTAAAAACTGCACCCTTCAAGATACTCAAAACTATATTCAAGAAGATTATTAACCCTTCAAGAGCTTCACAGGAACTAAAGCAATGTGGAAGGAAAAAAGGGACATTTTAATTTTTCCAATAAAAATACACATGCTGACCGTGACAAACATGTATGGCAGGGTGCGTAAAGGAGGTTCATTGAATCATAGAACAGTAGAGTTTGAAGGGACCTCCAGGGTCATCTGGTCCAACCCCCTGCTCAAAGCAGTATTCATTAAATCATCCCAGACAGATGTCTGTGCAGCCTCTGTTTGAAGACTTCCATTGAAGGAGAACTCTCCACCTCTCGAGGCAGCCTGTTCCACTCATTGATCACCCTAACTGTCAAAAAAATTTTTTCTAATATCTAATCTGTGTCTCCTCCCATTCAGTTTCACTCCACTGCTTCTAGTCTTTCCTTGGGCAAATGAGAATAAAGATGATCCTTCTACAATGTGATAGCCCTTGAGATATTTGTAGACAGGTAGTAAGTCTCCTCTCACTCTTCTTTTTTGCAAGCTAAACATTCCCAAATCCTGTAACCGTTCCTCATAGGACATGGCTTGCAGACCGGTCACCATTCTGGTTGCTCTTCTCTGAACTTTCTCCAGTTTGTTGATATCTTTTTTAAAATGTGGTGTCCAAAACTGGACACAGTATTCCAGATCAGGTTTGACTAAAGAGGAGTAGAGGGCAATAATGACTTCACGTGATCTATACTGTATTCTTCCCAGATTTGCATTTGAGTTTTCTGCTGCTGCATCACACTGTTGACTCATGTTCAGTCTGTGATCTATTAGTATACCCAAGTCTTTTTCACATGTGCTGTTGCTTAGCCCTATTCATCCCATTCTGTATATGCTTTTTTCATTTTTATTGCCCAGATGAAGTACTTTGCATTTTTCCATGTTAAAAAAGCATTCTGTTAGTTACTGCCCACTGCTTTATTTAATTTCTATTCCGTTTATACATTTTTTTTTAGTTTTTTTTTTCATTGGATTTTTAAAACGCTTGAATGAAAACAAAACACAATATGAGTGCAAAATATAAATATATGAAATAGTATTGACAAAAGAACACCATAATCCATTAAACTAATGAGGGGGAATAGCAGGTATATAAAATGTAACTTCTAACCAATAGACAATGATACATTATTTTTAACACAGTTCATGCAGGATGTTTTGTAATTATTTTAGAAATCTTTGACTTTTTTTTTCAAATGTTGTGACACTTTTACTCATACAGCAAAATGGACAGGTAGGGTCTAAAAAGTCTAAAAATGCACCAAATTAATCAAAGTGGCTCATTCAGAATGATACATTTTGCGCATTTCTAGATGGTCTGGTCTAACTTCACACCATTTATTAGTAGATTTATTTTTATACCACTTTTTAGGCCCAAAAAGCTGAAGCACACCTTTAGTAAGTTTAGTGTACTTTTCAAATGTACTTAAATAGAATGTCTTTGCTGTACACTCTCTAAAAGTAAACAGAAGTCATAATAAATGTTGATCATGGCATATAAGTCAGTGTTATGGCTCAATCTGAGACAGAATTCTGGTGCATTTTTGTTATTACCTTTCCCCATTGCTTATATAAAAGTCTATATGATTGTCAGGCAATTGCTACTGCTGAGATCAACACCCCTCCTGAGAGCGGGGCTTCAAAGTTTCCCATTTGAATGGCCTGTAGATGGGTGAGTCAACTTTAATCCATGTCAACTGGCTGCAAGTGTGATTTAGTTATTGCCAACACCTGTTAGGCACCACAGGTAAGTTACAGGTGCTGTTAATTACACAAATTAGAGAAGCATCACATGATTTTTCGAACAGTGCCAATACTTTTGTCCACCCTCTTTTTTATGTTTGGTGTGGAATTATATCCAATTTGGCTTTAGGACAATTCTTTTTGTGCTTTTTCATTTAAGACAAATTAAATGAAGATGATAATACCTAAGAATTTGTGTTTGCAATCATTTTCAGGAAGAAACTGAGTATTATCTGACAGAATTGCAGGGGTTTCAATACTTTTGGCCACAACTGTAACTTAGTAAATTGGGGCCATCCCTTTACTATCTGAAAATGGATACAGATAAGAACTTGAAATGTTTACCACAGGCACAAATCTGATCACAACTTCCATTTTTACACCTGTTTTGAAAATAAAGCTGATTACACCAGAAACGTGACCAAACGTTATGTTGATTAAGAGTATAGCTCAAAAAAATAAAAAAAAGTCATAGTCTAGATAAAAAAATAGATAAAATAGATGCAATCTTTATTGGTTTGTTCACATTCTTTTGCCAATGTTTTTTTTTCTGTGTGAAGTAATAGACTTTTTTAGTAGTAATTAGCTGTAAAGTGCATAACGTCTTTAAAACACAGACATGATACTCTGTAACAAAGTTCTTGGGCAGCCCTGATTTAAACTAGCCCACATAACCATATGTTCTTAAACTGATTACATCATCGGCATCTGGATTCCATGAGATTCTGGGAGAATTTAACCTTCAAGTGAGTGTATACCATAATTAGTGTGTATATACTGTAGGACATAAATGTATCTAGCTTGCGTGCATAGAAAAAAAGTTAATGCTAAAATGAAAAATTTGCAAAATCAAATTTGCTAGAACAAAATCTAAAATGTGAATTGCATAACAAACCTAAAACATATATTATAGAAATAGAGCTTATCTTGAGATCTTACATAGCATGTTATGAACAATGATGGCCAAAAAATTCATATTTTTAATAAAAGTATAAGAAATATATTCTTGATTAACAATACAGGAATTTACGTAGTGAGAAGGATAGCGGCACTCCTAGGTAAGGTGCGCAAGTAGGGTTACAAACGCTATAGTATTATAGATGAACTTGGTACACAGGTAGTTGATGAAAATAAGGTAGCTTTAATTACAGTCTAACAGTACAGGTGTGACATTTTGGTCCACAAGGACCTTCATCAGAGTCGTGGAAAATTTTTTTTGGAAATAACAACAGTACTGTTGAGCATTCCGATACTGCAAATATCGGGTATCGGCCGATATTCGCTGTATCGGAATTCCGATACCGAGTACCGATATTTTTTGAATATCGGATATCGGAATCGGAAGTCCCCATAATGCAATGAGCCACTGTTGTGGCTCTGATTGGCTGCCGAAATGACGTCATCATGATGCACGGTCTGTGCGCATCATGATACGCCGTCAGTCGTCAGTTCGGGCGTTCCGGGGGGTCGGTGCCGACTGCCCGGGAGTCTGTACCGGCCTGCCGGGGGTCTGTGTCGACTGCCCGGGGTCTGTACCGGCCTGCCAGGGGGGCTGTGCCAACTGTACGGGGGTATGTGCAGGCTGCGGGGGTCTGTACCGGCCTGCCGGGGGTCTGTGCCAGCCTGCCGGTGGTCTGTGCCGACTGTCCGGGGGTCTGTGCAGGCTGCGGGGGTCTGTGCAGGCATCGTCTGATGGGACTACAAGTCCCATCGGGAGATGCCTGCTACCATGACTGTGATTGACACATTAGCCAATGATGGGACAGTAGTAGTCCCATGATCCGGCTAATGTGTTGAATGTAAAAAAAAATAAATAAATAAAAAATACATACTATATACATACTACATGCTACATACATACTACATATATGCTACATACATGCAACATGCATACTACATACATACTACATATATACTACATATATACTACATGCATGCAACATGCCTACTACATGCCTACTACATATATACTACATGCATGCAACATGCATAATACATATATACTACATGCATGCAACATACATACATACTACATATATACCACATGCATGCAACATACATACTACATACATACTACATATATACTACATGCATGCAACATACATACTACATATATACTACATATACTACATGCATGCAACATACATACATACTACATATATACCACATATATACTACATGCATGCAACATACATATATACTACGAATATATACTACATGCAACATGCATACTACATATATACTACATGCATGCAACATACATACATACTACATATATACCACATGCATGCAACATGTATACAACATATATACCACATATATACTACATGCATGCAACATACATACATACAACATATATACTACATGCATGCAACATGCATACCACATATATACTACATGCATGCAACATACATATATACTACATGCAACATGCATACTACATGCATGCAACTACATACATACTACATATATACCACATGCATGCAACATACATACTACATACATACTACATATATACTACATGCATGCAACATACATACTACATATATACTACATGCATACTACACATATACTACATGCATGCAACATACATACTACATATTTACCACATATATACTACATGCATGCAACATACATATATACTACATATATACTACATGCAACATGCATACTACATATATACTACATGCATGCAACATACATACATACTACATATATACCACATGCATGCAACATGCATACTACATATATACCACATATACACTACATGCATGCAACATACATACAACATATATACTACATGCATGCAACATGCATACTACATATATACTACATGCATGCAACATACATATATACTACATGCAACATGCATACTACATATATACTACATGCATGCAACATACATACATACTACATATATGCAACATGCATACTACATATATACCACATATATGCTACATGCATACTACATATATACCACAAGCATGCAACATACATATATACAACATATATACTACATGCATGCAACATACATATATACAACATATATACAACATGCATACCACATATATACTACATGCATGCAACATACATATATACTACATATATACTACATGCAACATACATACTACATATATACTACATGCATGCAACATACATACTACATATATACCACATGCATGCAACATACATATATACAACATATATACTACATGCATACAACATGCATACTACATATATACCACATATATACTACATGCATGCAACATACATATATACTACATGCAACATACATACTACATATATACCACATGCATGCAACATGCATACTACATATATACTACATATATACTACATGCATGCAACATACATACATGAAACATATATTACATGCATGCAACATGCATACTACATATATACTACATGCATGCAACATACATACTACATATATACCACATGCATGCAACATGCATACTACATATATACTACATATATACTACATGCATGCAACATACATATATACTACATACAATACATTCATACAATACATACATATAGACATACAGTACATATAACATAGAGTACATACTCACCATCACTTGTCACTTTGATCCCCGAAGCCAGTGTCATCTGTGGAATAAATATTAAAATAACAAACCACCAATATACTTACCCCTGATCCGCAGAAGTCCACGAGTGTCCCACGACGATCTTGCGTAGAGAACAGCAGCATCAGCTGATGCTACAGTTCTCTACGGGCTCCAGGAATCCAATGATGGGAGATAGGTATCCTTCCGCACTTTATTCCTCCGCCACTGTAAAAAAAAAGTCCCTAGTCTCACTTTATGGCAAAAGCTGCGTGGGAAATTTCTCACACAGCAATGCTATAAAGTGAGACTAGGGACTTTTTTTTAACAGTGGAGGAGGAATATAGTGCGGAAGGATACCTACCTCCCGTCATTGGATTCCTGGAGCCCATAGAGAACGGTAGCATCAGCGGATGCTGCTGTTCTCCACGCAAGATCATCGTGGGACACTCGTGGACTTCTGCAGTTCAGGGGTAAGTATATTGATGGTTTGTTATTGTAATATTTATTCCACAGATGACACTGGCTTCGGGGATCAAAGTGACAAGTGATGGTGAGTACGTACTCTATGTTATATGTACTGTATGTCTATATGTATGTATTGTATGAATGTATTGTATGTAGTATATATGTATGTTGCATGCATGTAGTATATATGTAGTATGCATGTTGCATGCATGTGGTATATATGTATGTTGCATGCATGTAGTATATATGTAGTATGCATGTTGCATGCATGTAGTATGTATGTTGCATGCATGTAGTATATATGTAGTAAACATGTTGCCTGCATGTAGTATATGTAGTATGTATGTATGTTGCATGCATGTAGTATATATGTAGTATGCATGTTGCATGCATGTGGTATATTTGTAGTATGTATGTATGTTGCATGCATGTAGTTTATATGTGGTATATATGTAGTATGCATGTTGCATGCATGTAGTATATATGTTGTATATATGTATGTTGCATGCATGTAGTATATATGTAGTATGTATGTTGCATGTAGTATATATGTTGTATATATGCATGTTGCCTGCATGTAGTATATATGTGGTATATATGTATGTTGCATGCATGTGGTATATATGTAGTATGTTTGTTGCATGCATGTAGTATATATGTAGTATGCATGTTGCATGTAGTATATATGTATGTTGCATGCATGTAGTATATATGTAGTATGCATGTTGCATGTAGTATATATGTAGTATATTTGTATGTTGCATGTATGTAGTATATATGTAGTATGTATGCTGCATGTAGTATATATGTAGTATATAGGTATGTTGCATGCATGTAGTATATATGTGGTATATATGTAGTATGCATGTTGCATGCATGTAGTATATATGTTGTATATATGTATGTTGCATGCATGTGGTATATATGTAGTATGCATGTAGTAAATATGTAGTATGTATGTATGTTGCATGCATGTAGTATATATGTAGTATGTATGTTGCATGTAGTATATATGTATGTTGCATGCATGTAGTATATATGTAGTATATATGTAGTATGTATGTTGCATGTAGTATATACAGTGGGGCAAAAAAGTATTTAGTCAGTCAGCAATAGTGCAAGTTCCACCACTTAAAAAAATGAGAGGCGTCTGTAATTTACATCATAGGTAGACCTCAACTATGGGAGACAAACTGAGAAAAAAAAATCCAGAAAATCACATTGTCTGTTTTTTTTTCATTTTATTTGCATATTATGGTGGAAAATAAGTATTTGGTCAGAAACAAGCAATCAAGATTTCTGGCTCTCACAGACCTGTAACTTCTTCTTTAAGAGTCTCCTCTTTCCTCCACTCATTACCTGTAGTAATGGCACCTGTTTAAACTTGTTATCAGTATAAAAAGACACCTGTGCACACCCTCAAACAGTCTGACTCCAAACTCCACTATGGTGAAGACCAAAGAGCTGTCAAAGGACACCAGAAACAAAATTGTAGCCCTGCACCAGGCTGGGAAGACTGAATCTGCAATAGCCAACCAGCTTGGAGTGAAGAAATCAACTGTGGGAGCAATAATTAGAAAATGGAAGATATACAAGACCACTGATAATCTCCCTCGATCTGGTGCTCCACGCAAAATCCCACCCCGTGGGGTCAGAATGATCACAAGAACGGTGAGCAAAAATCCCAGAACCACGCGGGGGGACCTAGTGAATGAACTGCAGAGAGCTGGGACCAATGTAACAAGGCCTACCATAAGTAACACACTACGCCACCATGGACTCAGATCCTGCAGTGCCAGACGTGTCCCACTGCTTAAGCCTGTATATGTCTGGGCCCGTCTGAAGTTTGCTAGAGAGCATTTGGATGATCCAGAGGAGTTTTGGGAGAATGTCCTATGGTCTGATGAAACCAAACTGGAACTGTTTGGTAGAAACACAACTTGTCGTGTTTGGAGGAAAAAGAATACTGAGTTGCATCCATCAAACACCATACCTACTGTAAAGCATGGTGGTGGAAACATCATGCTTTGGGGCTGTTTCTCTGCAAAGGGGCCAGGACGACTGATCCGGGTACATGAAAGAATGAATGGGGCCATGTATCGTGAGATTTTGAGTGCAAACCTCCTTCCATCAGCAAGGGCATTGATGATGAAACGTGGCTGGGTCTTTCAACATGACAATGATCCAAAGCACACCGTCAGGGCAACGAAGGAGTGGCTTCGTAAGATGCATTTCAAGGTCCTGGAGTGGCCTAGCCAGTCTCCAGATCTCAAACTATAGAAAACCTTTGGAGGGAGTTGAAAGTCCGTGTTGCCAAGCGAAAAGCCAAAAACATTACTGCTCTAGAGGAGATCTGCATGGAGGAATGGGCCAACATACCAACAACAGTGTGTGGCAACCTTGTGAAGACTTACAGAAAACGTTTGACCTCTGTCATTGCCAACAAAGGATATATCACAAAGTATTGAGATGAAATTTTGTTTCTGACCAAATACTTATTTTCCACCATAATATGCAAATAAAATGAAAAAAAAACAGACAATGTGATTTTCTGGATTTTTTTTTCTCAGTTTGTCTCCCATAGTTGAGGTCTACCTATGATGTAAATTACAGACGCCTCTCATCTTTTTAAGTGGTGGAACTTGCACTATTGCTGACTGACTAAATACTTTTTTGCCCCACTGTATGTTGTATATATGTATGTTGCATGCATGTAGTATATATGTGGTATATATGTATGTTGCATACATGTGGTATATATGTAGTATGCATGTATGTTGCATACATGTAGTATATATGTAGTATGCATGTTGCATGTAGTATATATGTAGTATATATGTATGTTGCATGCATGTAGTATATACGTAGTATGCAAGTTGCATGTAGTATATATGTAGTATATTTGTATGTTGCATGCATGTAGTATATATGTGGTATATATGTAGTATGCATGTTGCATGCATGTGGTATATATGTAGTATGTATGTAGCATGTATGTAGTATGTATGTTGCATGTATGTAGCATGTATGTAGTATGTATGTAGCATGTATTATGTATTTTTTTTTTAACATTCAACACATTAGCCGGATGATGGGACTACTACTATCCCATCATTGGCTAATGTGTCAATCACAGTAATGGTAGCAGGCATCGCCCGATGGGACTTGTAGTCCCATCAGACGATGCCTGCACAGACCCCCGCAGCCTGCACAGAGCCCCAGACAGTCAGCACAGACCACCGGCAGGCCGGCACAGCCCCCCGGCAGGCCGGTACAGACCCCCGCAGCCTGCACAGACCCCCGTACAGTTGGCACAGACCACCGGCAGGCCGGCACAGCCCCCCGGCAGGCCGGTACAGACCCCGGGCAGTCGGCACAGACCCCCGGAAGGTCCGTACACACCCCCGAGAGGCTGTACAAGGACAGAAAAGGGTTTTTCTTATTCCAATACCGGAAGTCCCATAGACTTGAATGGGACTTCCGGTATCGGAATCGGCGATACCCGATACTTTTTTCGTACCGGGCCGATACCATCCGATCCGATATTTTAGGGTATCGAATGGTATCGCTCAACACTAAACAACAGTATGAGAAAACTAAATATTATACCACCATAAGTGCTAATAAGATTTAAACAACGTGTAACAGAAAAATGGATCACAAGGATCACAATAGCGTTATTTACATATAAATAGATACAATAGGAGAAACGAGAAGGGGATGCTGTTAAAAAAAGAAAGAAAAAAGATCATACCACACTGTTGTAGATAGATTCAAGATTCAAAGAAGCTTTATTGGCAGGACTAAATACACATTAGTTTTGCCAAAGCAGGTGTACAGAAGGGAATAGGGATAGGGACTGTAGGGATGTTGGGAAGGGGCTGTAGGAAAGGTGGATGGGGCAGATCCAGGATGGGGCTATAGAAGTCCATGGCATAGGGAAGGTGGATGGGGGCATGGGGGCAGATCCAGGATGAGGCTATAGAAGTCCATGGCATAGGGAAGGTGGATGGGGGATTGGGGCTATCCAGGGTGGGGGCCATAGAAGTCCATGGCATAGGGAAGGTGGATGGGGGGGTTGGGGCATATCCAGGGTGGGGGCCATAGAAGTCCATGGCATATCATAGTTCTCTTTCTCGCAGTCTATGGCATTCGCTCACATATTGCGCTGCTATCTCCACTGCTCTCTCTTCTTCCCCCAGCAGGATGTATGTTTTCTCTTCCTCCTTCATGGTGGTGAAATCTGTGAAGAGATGTGAGAGTCTCCTGAAGTGAGTGTCCCTCACTGCTGAGTACTTGGAGCAGTGTAGCAGGAAGTGGGTCTCATCCTCCAGGGCCTCCTGGTCACAGTGTTGGCATACTCTTTCCTCCCTGGGCTTGTAGCTCTGCCTGTGTCGGCCGGATTCGATGGCCAGACTGTGGGCACTGAGTCTATACCGGCTCAGGATCTTGCGGTCTTTGGGGTCCGGGAGTTTCTCCAGGTATGGAGCCAGTCTGTAGTCTCTCTGTAGACTCTGGTACATGGTCAGTTTCTGTGAGCTGATGATGTCGTTCTTCCAGTCACTTACGTACCTCTCCTGGCCTTCGTCTACCATCTTCCTGATACCGGCTTTTGTCAGGTTGTTGTGATTGGTTTTCTGGTCAGGTTGGGTTTGGGTGAGTTGTTCCGAGGGTCCTGGTTTTTCTGTTTCCCCTACATGTGTCAGGGCTTTATGGTGATGGGAGCTTGGATTGCTCCTACGTAGGTGAGCCCAGAATGACAGTGCCCTCTTTAGAACCGTTAGGTGTAGAGGGAATCTGCCCAGCTCGGCCCGGCAAGCACTGTTGGAGGTGCTCCGATGGACTTGGAGAAGGTGCTTGCAGAATTCCAGGTGGAATATTTCTGTTGGGCTTGAATCCCACCTTGACCAGTCTGGGTAGGTGTGAGGACCCCAGACTTCGCTGCCATACAGGAGGATTGGGGCAATGATAGAGTCGAAGATTTTTAACCAGACCCTCACTGGTGGCTTTAGATGGTAGAGTTTCCTTCGGATGGCATAGAAGGTTTTGCATGCCTTGTCTTTCAGGGTCTCTATGGCTTGTTTGAAGCTCCCTGATCGGTGAATCTCTAGGCCCAGATAGGTATATTTGTCCGTTCCTGTAAGGGCGCAGTTGTTGAGGATAAATGAAGGGTGCTGGTCTGATTTTCTCTTTCTCTTCTGGAACACCATGATGTTGGTTTTCTTTAGGTTGACCGGTAGAGCCCAGGTGGAGCTGAATTTCTCTAAGATTTTCAGGTTGTCTTGGAGGCCTTTCTCGGTTGGTGACAGAAGCAGCAAGTCATCTGCATACAGCAGGAATTTCACCTGCGCGTCGTGGAGGGTGAGACCTGGTGCTGTGGAAGATTCCAGAGCGGTAGCCAGCTCGTTGATGTAAATGTTGAAGAGCGTTGGGCTTAGGCTGCAGCCTTGTCTGACTCCCCGGCTCTGCTGGAAATAAGTCGTTCTTCTGCCGTTCACACTCACACTGCAGAGGTTCTCGGTGTAGGAGCTTTTGATAACATCATAGGTCTTTCCTCCTATTCCGCTCTCCAGCAGTTTCAGGAATAAGCCTGGGTGCCACACCGAATCAAAGGCCTTTTTAAAGTCCACAAAACAGGCGTATATCTTCCCGTTCTTTGTATTGTGGACGTGGCTCTGAATGAGGCTGTGCAGGGTGTAGATGTGGTCAGTAGTGCGGTGGTTTGGCATGAAGCCTGCTTGGCTCTTGCTGAGGATGTTGTGCTCGGTGAGGAAACTGAGGATCCTCTTGTTCAGGATGCTGTTGAACAGTTTTCCCAGGTTGCTGCTGACACATATTCCTCTGTAGTTGGCTGGGTCATACCTGTCCCCATTCTTGTGGATGGGTGTGATGAGGCCTTGATTCCAGGTAGGAGGGAAGTAGCCGGCACTTAGCACAATATTGAAGAGTTTAACCATTGCGGCCTGTATTTCTGGTGGGCTGTACTTCAGCATTTCTGGTAGGATTCCATCCAGGCCACCGGCTTTTCTACATCTTATGGAAGAGATTCTCTCTGCTACTTCCTGTAATGTAATAGGTGCATCCACGGGGTTTTGGAAATTTTTTACTTTTTCCTCCATTGCTTTTAGTTTTGCCATTATGTTTTCCTGTTCTTGACTTAGTTCTTCCTTTGGAATGTCTTTATAGAGGTCTCTGAAGTACTGGAGCCAGATGTTGCCATTTTGGATATGGATGTTGTTTTTCTTGTCTTTTGTGCCCATGTGGTTCCATAGTTCCCAGAAGAAGTTGTCTTGGAGGGCGTCTTGGAGTTGGTTAAGTTTGGTGGAGATGTAACTCTGCTTCTTCCTCCTGAGGATGGTTTTGTACTGCCTTTGTATGGTTTCATAGGCTTCCCTCAGACCCGGGTGGTTGGGGTCTCTGTGTTTCTTGTTTGAGGCTGTTCTCAGGGTCTTCCGTACGGCTTTACATTCTCTGTCAAACCATCCATTGATCTGTTTTTCTTTTGGTCTCTTGTAGTTGACTTTTTTAAGGTCGGACAGTCTGGCCATTGCATAGAATATATTGTTGAGGTCTTTTGCAGCTTGACTCACTCCCTTTGGGTTAGGCTGGTACTCGTAGTTGTAGAAGTGGTGGAGCATCCGCTGTATTTCAGGTCTGCTGGGAACCTCTTTATACTTTAATGCTGACGTTTTGTGCCATTTATAGCATGGAGGCCGGGTGAAGAGGCCGCTCTGCTGTGGCTTTTGAGTGGATGGTTTCTCTGTAGATTTCAGGTACAGAAGAAGTTGGTTGTGGTCTGACAGGTGCGTTTGTGGGGAGACTATGAAGGCGCTGACATTTGCCAGGTTCATATCTGTAATGGCATAATCTACTACACTCCTCCCTACATGGGAGTTTAGTGTGCACCTCCCTAAGGTGTCTCCTTTGGTTCGTCCGTTAAGAATATGAAGTCCTAAACTTCTGCATACATTCAGGAGCTTTTTACCACTTTTGTTGACTGTACTGTCATAGCTGTTTCTCTCTGTGACTATTGAGTCTTGGCCGTTATTCTCTGCTCCAAATATGTAGATGTTCCCATCTGTGGTCAGGAAGTCGTTTTCTCTCCCTGTTCTTGCATTGAGGTCTCCAAAGATGAGAACTTTGCCCAGGCCCTGATAGTGGGCGGCTTCTCTTTGTAAGATCTCGAAGCAGTCTGGATTGAAGTAGGGTGACTCTGGCGGTGGTATATAGGTGGTGCAGAGATAGACATCAGACTGAGAGGTGAGGATGGAGCTGCTGATCCTGATCCATATGTGGCTGCTTCCTCTCTTCACCGGTTTGATGTACTGGTGGAGCTCCTCTTTATGCCAGATCAGTATTCCTCCTGAGCTCCGGCCCTGTTTGATGTTTTTATTTTTAGATATATGTGGAATGGACACAGTGTCTGGTTATGTGGTCTCTGAAAAAGATCACTTGTAGGATGGAGTAAAAAAGCCGGGTAAAAGATGATTTAAGCCAAATAGTGGTCATTAGAAGACATATCAGTGGTTCCAGGGAAGCACAGTGGTGCTGTGGTGGTGCAAACGTGATATCCACCGCCTTTTCATGGGCACACTGGTGCAGAGTGCGGTATGCCCAGCTAAAAGGTCCAGGGGCTGAGATTGCCGTGATGAAGGTCCTTTTGGACCGAAACGTCATAACTGTACTATTACACTGTAATTAAAGATACCTTATTTTAATCAACTACCTGTGTGCCAAGTTCATCTATAATAACCATACAGGAAAACTCCCAACCAGTCATAGTAAGGCTAAGTTCACATTTGTCGCGTTCCTGTGCGGTCGGCGGACGAGTCAAAATCATGCATCCGCATACATCCGCATACATCTTCATGTACCCAATATTAAAGATAGGTACGCAGGACGCATGCAAAAGTAGGCGGACCTAAATGGAAGAAGTGCAGAAGTGGGCGGAGCTTCAGGGAGGAAGTACGCAGCCATCCGCAGAGCCCCAGTACGCAAGTGTAAACTTAGCCTAAGGGGAGATTTGTCACTAGTTGAGCAAAATTTTTCAGGTCCCTGCTTATTCAGCAAGCTATAGTGCTTACCAAATAAGCTACAGCAGGAACCTGGATACTTGAAGCACACCGGCTGATCAGCAAATCGGCGCCGCAGCTGCATCTGTAACGGCTGTATCACAGTCACAGCACATGCATGGAGAGCCCAACAAACAAGCTATCCATGCATGTGCGGTGACTGTGAAACAGCCGTGACACATGCAGCTGTGATACCAATCAGCTGATAAGCCGGCGAGCTCCATATATCCAGGTTCCTGCTGTAGCTTATTCGGTAAGCAGTATAGCTTGCCGAATAAGCAGGGACCCAAACAAATTCGCTCAACTCTATTCGCTAGCAGCATAAATCTGTTAACAGAGACCTGAGCAGCATAAAACTGTTAACAGAGACCTGTTCTTAACTGTGTATTACTGGATTGTATGCTGTAGCATTATGCACCCATGCTAAAGGTCCATGAGCTGCAGCTCTGACTGCCCAACTTCTGTTGATCATACTCGGGATAGAAGGTCAGAGTAGACAACTCACTAGGCACAGGGATCGAGAAAGGTTATATCTGATTGTGCTGTACTTCAGCAGTGCTGAAATCAATTGAACATAGTAGTTGTATTCTCAGTCTGTGAATGTTAATCAAAAGAGGGATACACTGCAAATAAGAAGGGTAGTTTTATACCTCTCTGTCCTGATTTTGTTACTAAAGAAAAATCCTGAAACCAAGGCTTGTGTGTCATAGGAACTGTGCTTCTTGACTTTAAGATGGGCAAGCCATAAGCTATAATTTTATTTTTTCTTAAAAGATAACTAAAAAATGTTTACATTCCATATATTTGAATGCAACTGTTTACCTCACAAAGTGTAAGTGTTGCAATAGTCCAATATCAGGCCTAGACATACCAAATGAATACGGCGATACCGGCCTTTTGCTTCTGGGACATAAATTGCCCTAACTTTCTTTGTTCCTTCCTTTTTGGTAAAGGCCTCAGGATTGTGCTAATTTTTTGTTATTTTCTTTACATGATATTGTGGTTTTGGTGGATTGTGGGTTTTTTAATACCTGTGTCAGTAGACCAATTTAGTAATGGTACACCCCACGACTGCATTGCATGTATTGCTTTATCTTCTGTTATGGGAGTGAACTTACATGTACCTCCTTAGTAACATAATATTTTAGATTTAGATTGCATTTCCAGTCAAGTAGGGGCAATTTACACAAAATAAAAAAATAAGATTTTTAAATAAAATACCAAAATAGAATAATATTTTGCAACTGTTTTATTGATCCAATTTAACAAGCAAACGTGCCACAAAAATACTGATGGATATTGACGCAACTTGCTATCCATGCATGCAACTTCCTAGCAACATGCATGACTGAAAAAAAAGATACAGCCTTACCACCACCAGTTCAGATTACCAATGCACTTAGCAGGAGGAAGCAGACCCCCATGATAAAGGCGGGGGCAGCACAGGTGCAAAATACTGACACAGACAGCCACTAACAAACTACCAATTCATGGAAGGGGTGGCTGTGTAGTATTAAACATGCACCTAGATGGAGGTTGCATAGGATGATAATCACACAGATACCTGTGATATACATTATCTGATTGATGACGCCCATACTATTAGATCAGGCGGGCTGTCCTGCACTATATACAATAAGTGCATCCCACAGGGACAGACACTGTGTTACTAGTACAGTTTAAATAGTGAGCAATTACCTTTATTTTTTTTTAATAATCTTTATTTTTCATATAGCACTAACATATTCTGCAGCGCTTTACAGTTTGCACACATTATCATCACTGTCCTCAATGGGGCTCACAATCTAAATTCCCTATCTGTATGTCTTTGGAATGTGGGAGGAGGAAGCCCAGCAAACACGGGGAGAACTTACAAACGCCTTGCAGATGTAGTCCTTGGTGGGATTCGAACCCAGGAACCCAGTGCAGCAAAGCTGCAGTGCTAACCACTGAGCCACCGCGCTGCCCCATAGTTTATATGTCACTACAGTAGTGCTGTTTGTTGCCTCAAATTTCTTTACATAAGTGTATCTACCAACCAATAGGACATTGAAAACATAGAAATATTTAATTTTTTTTGCATATCTGTTTTAATATTTCAATGGGAAAACTACAATGACATCTATACTGTGGGACTTGGTTGCACCTTGATGCCATGTTCCTAACTCCTGCTTTTTGTTGTTATGTGGTCTTTTTGGGCAGAGGGATTTAATCTACTTTAATTAAAAATCTGAAAACACATGATTCCACTGTACTGAGATGTATAAGGCTGTGTGCACACGCTGCGGAATCTGCCGCGGATTCACCCGCGCGGATTTTGCAAAATCCACAGATAAATCCACAATGGAGGAGATGCTAAACCGCTGCGGAATCCGCAGAAAGAATTGACATGCAATTCTTTCTGCGGATTTGAAACCGCAGCAAAATCCGCGCTGAAAATTCTGCAGCATCTGCACAGCGGTTTTTGATTTCCATAGGTTAGAATGCTACTGTACACCGCAGCAAAAACTGCTGCGGATCCGCAAGGCCAAATCCGCTGCGTATCTGCAGCAGAATCCGCAGCGTGTGCACACAGCCTAAGGGTATGTTTCCACGGTCCGGAATCCCTGCTCTTTGGACGCGGTGGAAAGCCCCCTCCGCCCAAAGCACTGCCCCCTGTTGTACGCGTGCTGATTCCACAAGTGTTCATTGAACACATGAGGAATCACCGCATCATATCTATAGACTGTATTACTTATCTTGCGGAGACAGAGCATCTCCGCAAGATAAATGGACATGCTGCGTTCTATAAAGACGCACCGCATATCCAGATTCGTGGGTGTGTCACCCGTGTTTTAGTATGCATAGTGGAGACGGGATTTCTTAAAATCCCCTCACAATGCTATAATGTCTGGATGCTGCGGATTTAACGCTGCGGCTGTATGCAGCGTTCAATCCTCAGCTAATCCTGATGTAATCTAGATCATGTAAGCATACCCTAACTGTGCAGGTTTATTTTAGCACATCAGTTTACATTGTCAAATTGGAGACTCATACACACCTCACCTATTTTATGGCAGATTGTTGCATTAGCTTTTTTGGCTCTCATGTGTTTCCATCATGCCATCTATACTGTAGTACATCTGCTGTCAGGGCCACTGTTGCTGACTGTACACTGCCAGACATCCTCTTGCTTAACCCCATCCTAATTTTCTACCGTTCGCCTTCTGCATCTGCCACTGCACAGACACACTTGTCTTGGATGTGTAGGGTTCGAGCAGGCTCACAGGATGCAGTGACGAGACACGAGACTGAATGTGGGGTGAAATAAACTTTTATAAGTTTTAAAGCCGCAAGGGCTAAAACTGCTTAAATCAGACAAAAGGGGAAACACTTATTTGTCCTCGCAGGGACTCGTAAAACAACATTAAAAAAACAAAAAGGGTCCTTATTTTCTCTATAATACACTTAGCCTTCCGGGCGTCGCTCGAGTTCACGACCACTCAGGGGTTGCAGATGTGGCTGCCTTGTAATCCACGACTTCCCGGAAGGACTTGTGCTTGTCCAGCCCCGAAGAGACCAGAACGATGGGGCGCAGCAGGCCCTTAAGAAACTGGACGGTGGGGCGCAACGGGCCCTGTAGTAACCGGAACGATGGGGCACAACAGGCCCTGAAGAAACCGGAACGATGGGGCACAACAGGCCCTGAAGAAACTGGGCGGTGGGGCGCAACGGGCCCTGAAGAAATGGGGTCGGTGGGGCACAACGGGCCCTGAAGAAGCTGGCACGGTGGGGCACAACAGGCCCTGAAGAAATGGGGTCGGTGGGGCACAACGGGCCCTGAAGAAGCTGGCACGGTGGGGCACAACAGGCCCTGAAGAAGTGGGGTCGGTGGGGCACAACGGGCCCTGAAGAAACTGTTCAGGGGGTCAATCTCCCAGGTGTCCGTTTAGAGGCGCTCGTTCCCCAGCCAGGTCATGACGCAGTTTCAAAAAAGACATAAACGTTAACAAATTCTGCTCAGTGTCCCCTCAGTAACCGGGACGGGCTCTGCGGCCGCCTATAGCGAGGTGACGTCCCCTGAGGTCGGTGATGACGGGGCCGCAGCTGTGGGAGAAGACAGGGGGGCAGTGTCCTGGCCACTGTACCGGATTGCTGTGTCGTCGCAGCGGTCGCCTGAGATCCCGGTCCTGTCACACCACGGAGGGAATCAGCGGCCGTCACTTTATCTGAATCTTTGCGGGGGGAAACTCCCGGGGAGAGTCTCTTACGCGTCAACCTTCGGTAAGTCTCAAATTTCCCTTTTTCAATCTCCTGCCTGTCTCTCTTTTCCACACCGTCAGTTGCCACAGTCCTCTCTCTGCCGCACGGCTTCCTCTCTCCTGTCAGGCTCTCTGCCAACTGCCACCTCAGCGCGTCCCCTGCTCCTTTTACCCTCGCCCCGCCCCCTGTTGCCCTGACAACTTCAGTCGCATGTCTCCCTTTGTAATCCCCCTGATGTGGTTTCTTCAACAACCCTGATGGCGGTCCCCCTGGTTCTAGCCCAATCACTGTATGGGGGTCCTCCTCCCCACATTCCCCCACCCTGTAAGCTCGCCAGTCCTCGGGCGAGGGTGTTAGTCTATTGAGATTGGTCTGTAAAGGTGTCAATATTTGTTGCCATACGAACTGGTCTTGTTCATACCGTTCGGGGGGTTTGCCGGCTGTTGACCGCTCGGAGCGTCTAAGTTCGACTGGGGTGGAATCTTCTGGGGTGGTGGACGTCGGTGAGCTGCAAGATGCCGGTGGGTTAATTGTGTCAACTGGCTCATTATTGGGTGGAGGGCCCTTGGGAACTGGAGGGAAATCCTCGTCGTCTGAGTCCCAGCATATGGACTCCGGTTCGGATGTCTTCGGGACGGGTTCCAGTTGCTTCGGGTCGGAAGAAATACACAGGCGTAACATATTACGATGCACAATGCGAGTGGGCAGTGTTTCATCCTGCTCGGGCTGTATTTCGTACACAGGTCCTTCTGAATGGATACGGCGTAGTACCCGATAAGGACTCTCTTCCCAACGTGACTCCAGTTTATTCTGGGGGCGTTGATCTAGTACAAGCACACGGTCCCCGCTTTGGAGATGGGGAGGGGAGGTTGTATTCTTCCCGGGGTGTTCCCAGTCTTGAAGTTTGGTATGTACAATTCGGTGAAGAGTTTGCAACCTGTGGCGATGATTTCGGACCCAAGACGACACTCCGGTCCAGGGCCGAGGCTCTTCGGGGTCCAACTCTACCTCCGTGATCCCTTTACCCTCTCGTCCGAACAGCAGGAAATAAGGAGTATAGCCCGTTACTCGATGTACCCGATTATTATAAACCCACACTAATTCAGAAACATATTCAGGCCAACGAGCTTTCTTGTCACTCTCCAGAGTGCGTAGCATTTGAATCAATGTCCGATTAAATCGCTCACAAGCCCCATTCCCTTGCGGGTGATATGGTGTGGTCCGGGATTTATCAATCCCATAAAGATGATGTAGTTCCTCCATAACTTTCCCCAAAAAACATGCTCCCTGGTCGGAATGTATGCGTTGAGGACAGCCGTACACTTGTATAAAATTTCTGCAAATTGCGGAGGCGGCTGACTCCGCGGTCTGGTCTCGAGTAGGGGTGACCACAGCGAATTTAGTGAAATGATCCACCATGACGAAGCAGTGTTCGTATCCCTGGAATGCGGGACCAATGTGCAGATAATCCACCGTCAAGAGCTCCAAGGGTTCTGAAGTCACAATCGTCTGTGTTGCGGCCCTCTGAGCAGGCGGTTTGGCCAATTCACATAAGCGGCAAGTACGACAAACTTCGTCCACAACAGCCGACAAGCGTGGGTGATAAACTTTCTGTTGTAACCATTGCAAAGTCTTTTTGACTCCAAAGTGGGCCCCTTTTTCGTGAGCCTCTCGAGCCAGTTCGTGTAGTTGAGCTCCGGGCGTAACCACCTGCCAAACAGTCGTTGAGGTTGTTTGCGAAGTGATCTTACGGTACAGTAATCCCCTTCGGATAATCAGTCTCTCCCATTGTCGCAGCATCAGCGACAGGTCTTGGGTCAAAGCTTGTCGTTGAGTGTCAGTGGGTAATTGACCAGCAGCGACCCATTTCCGGAGAAGTCCAACTTCTTCATCTTCTTGTTGCTGTTGTATCCACTTATTACGAGATTGTTCCAGGATGCCCCTGTGGGCCTCTGGGGAAGATACTTTTGCATCAACATTGGTGAGCACGGCAGCGGTAAGAGCGAACGGTATTTCCTCTCCTTCTAATTCTTCGTCTCGATTCTGTCCAGGAGTTGTATGTCGAATCCTAGAGAGAGCATCTGCATGAACATTCTCGGCCCCTCTTTTGTAAATAATCTTGTAATTGTACTTCACCATTCGGGCCACCCATCGCTGCTCCAAAGCCCCCAACTTGGCGTTTTCCAAATGAGCCAGTGGGTTATTGTCAGTTCGCACTACCACCTCGGAGCCCGCTAGGTACTCTGCGAATCTCTCCGTCATAGCCCACACCACTGCGAGGAGCTCGAGCTTAAAAGAGCTGTAATTGTCAGGGTTACGCTCGGAGTCATGGAGTGAACGGCTTCCATATGCGATCACCCTTTCCCGGCCATCCTGAACTTGTGACAACACAGCTCCTAGTCCGTGAAGACTCCCGTCAGTGTGCAGGATGAACGGCTGAGAAAAATCCGCATAAGCCAACACTGGGGCATCCGAGAGTGCAGCCTTGAGATCTCGGAAGGCCTCTTCCTGAGGGTGTTGCCACTGGATTTTTCGCCCATTGGCCCCAGCGGGAGCCCCCTTCAGCAGGTCATGTAGGGCTCGAGCTCGACATGCAAAATTCTTTACGAAACGACGGTAATATCCAGTTAACCCCAGAAAAGCCCGCACGTCTTTCACCGTCTCGGGGGTAGGCCATTCCTGGATAGCAGCAATCTTCTCCCAGGATGGCCTCACACCTTCTGCCGAAACGACATGACCCAGATACTCAATCTGAGAGCGAAATAGGTGACATTTCTGAGGCTTCACCTTCAACCCGTACTTTTGCAGCCGGCTGAGTACCTGTCCCAACCGCTTCAGGTGGTCCTCGAAGGAGGCGGCATAGACGATGATGTCGTCCAGGTAGATCAACGTGGCCTCAAAATTGAGATCCCCTAGACATCGCTCCATCAATCGCTGAAATGTCCCGGGGGCGTTGGCCAGCCCGAATGGCATTCGATTAAACTCAAACAGTCCCATGGGCACTATGAACGCCGTCTTAGCTCTGTCCTCTTCTGACATAGGCACCTGCCAGTACCCACTGGCCAAGTCCAGGGTCGAAAAATATGTTGCTTTACCCAATGCAGACAGAGATTCTTCTATGCGGGGCAGTGGGTATGAGTCTTTAATAGTGCAAGCATTCAATTTACGATAATCCACACAGAATCGTAGTGTACCATCTTTCTTCCGAACCAACACGATGGGGGCCGCCCAAGGGCTTTGACTTTCCCGTATCACCCCTTTTTGTAGCATCTGAGCCAGCAAAGTTTTCACCTCCTGATAGAGTTGTGGCGGGATCTGTCGATATCGTTCTCGGATAGGGGCCGCTCCTGCTGTGGGGATCTCATGAGTGATGGCGGTGGTACACCCAAAGTCGTCCTCATGACTAGCAAATACTTCATGGTACTGTCCCAGCAATGCTTTTACTTGTGAAAGTTGGGCCGCAGTTAGTCCAGAAAGCTCGGCCCGCATCTGCTCCAAAATATTTCGGCCCTTCTCTTGTGTCGAGACTTCGTGGGCCTGTAGGGTTCGTATTGTTACCTCCCCGGGATCCTCGGGGTGTACTCGTAATTGAACCGCAGCAGCGGGCAGCACTTCTTCTAGAGGCTTTACTAGTTTGGCCAGTACAGTCCGTGCTTTCAGAATGATATCTCGGTCTTCAAGGTTAACGCAGCGGACCAGGGCGGTTCCTTTTCGCACCGTAGCGAGGGAACGGGCCACCAGTATGCCAGGAGGTAAGTGCTCTGAGTGACACGGCTCCACCTGCACCTCTACGCCTTCCAAAGGTATCGGGGCCCGAATTGGCAGGGCCACCACTGTCTGTCCAGGAGGCAGCACAAGCAGGGGTGCCGCTGTCGCGATGACCTTGCCCAGAGCCTCACCCTCCTGGCAGTCCCGATGCACCCGCGCACCTCGCACCAGCTGCTGGAATACCTGTCCCTGAGCTGTGCGAGAACCCCACTGCTTCAGTGTCCTTTGTGTGGGATCATTAAGCAACAGGTTACCAAACTCTTTTAAAATATTCATGCCTAGGGTGACGGGGTGTCGTTGATCAGCTTCTCCTTGAGTCAGCACCACCCCTCTGCGGCCGAGGGGTTTACCGCACAACGTCACCTGCACCCACACTACCCCGGCAACCGGAACCGGCAGTTGGTTGGCGGCTACTAGTCTAATCATGGGCCCCCACTGAGGCCTTGCTGCCTCCGGAAAGTTTTGTTGAAAGTACGCTGCGGGCATAGTGGTTACTTGTGACCCCGTGTCCACCAGACACCGGACGGCCCGGCCCTCTACTTCTGCCCAAACTTCAGGACACTTTGCTACCAAATCTTCGGGACTTCCACCACCCCTAGTTGTGGTTTTCGGCTCCGAGCGGCGTCCCCCCAGTCCGGAGCCCTTTAGTTTAATGGCCGCCGGGGTGGGTATCTCCCACGCCGCGGACACTCTCGGGCGAAGTGGCCTGGTTCTCCACACTCATAACACCGGGCCGGTAGAGATTGACCACCTCGCGGAGAGCGTGACCCCCAGGGACCGGGATTAGCACTGGGTCGTCCAGTCTCCGGTTCGGTTCTTCTCTTTACTTCAGCCAACTCGCTCTTTATATTTTTCAATTCACGCTTCATCTCCTCCACCCATTGAGGTTCCTCAACTGTGTTCGAGGAGGCCTCCACACCTCGGACCTTCCCCACGGTGACCGCCATCCCCTGCTCTTGCTCCTGAACCCGTGCCTGACTTCCCACTTCTGAAAAGTCGATTTGGGGATTCATTCTGATCCGTTCCCTTAAAGCCTGCTTTATCAGTGGATCTCGCAGTCCAGTCACCAGTAGGTCACGTAGGGTTATGTCAACAGGTCCTACCCCTACCCCATCTTTTCTTTCAATAGCCGTATGCAACTCTTGGAGTACATTCATATACTGAGTAATCGTCTCCCCCTCTGCCTGCATCCGGCTAAACAGTCGGGTCCTTAACTCTCCCACATTAGTGGGATCCCCGTGGGTCTGTTCCACTATCTGCAACACCTTTTCAAAAGTGTTGCGGTGCCCCGGGGGTTTCAACATCACTGACCTCCGCACCTCCCCGTCTAGGGCCATGAGTGCCACTTCAGCTTCCAGGTCAGGGGTCATTGGGTGCATCCGAAAAAGCCCCCTCATCCGCTCTGTCCAGCTCCATAGCATAGTATTTGAGCCAGAGAATCTAGGCAGGATGTTCAACATGGCCCCCAATGAGATGCTGGTACGGGGACCCTCATTATTTACAGAGCTTACAGCTCCCCCATGTTCGGGGCTACCACTGTCCGCGCTCGGAGACTGCATCCTGCCGACTACGCCAAGTGTAGGGTTCGAGCAGGCTCACAGGATGCAGTGACGAGACACGAGACTGAATGTGGGGTGAAATAAACTTTTATAAGTTTTAAAGCCGCAAGGGCTAAAACTGCTTAAATCAGACAAAAGGGGAAACACTTATTTGTCCTCGCAGGGACTCGTAAAACAACATTAAAAAAACAAAAAGGGTCCTTATTTTCTCTATAATACACTTAGCCTTCCGGGCGTCGCTCGAGTTCACGACCACTCAGGGGTTGCAGATGTGGCTGCCTTGTAATCCACGACTTCCCGGAAGGACTTGTGCTTGTCCAGCCCCGAAGAGACCAGAACGATGGGGCGCAGCAGGCCCTTAAGAAACTGGACGGTGGGGCGCAACGGGCCCTGTAGTAACCGGAACGATGGGGCACAACAGGCCCTGAAGAAACCGGAACGATGGGGCACAACAGGCCCTGAAGAAACTGGGCGGTGGGGCGCAACGGGCCCTGAAGAAATGGGGTCGGTGGGGCACAACGGGCCCTGAAGAAGCTGGCACGGTGGGGCACAACAGGCCCTGAAGAAATGGGGTCGGTGGGGCACAACGGGCCCTGAAGAAGCTGGCACGGTGGGGCACAACAGGCCCTGAAGAAGTGGGGTCGGTGGGGCACAACGGGCCCTGAAGAAACTGTTCAGGGGGTCAATCTCCCAGGTGTCCGTTTAGAGGCGCTCGTTCCCCAGCCAGGTCATGACGCAGTTTCAAAAAAGACATAAACGTTAACAAATTCTGCTCAGTGTCC
This sequence comes from Dendrobates tinctorius, assembly GCF_039654945.1. Lineage (NCBI taxonomy): Eukaryota > Metazoa > Chordata > Amphibia > Anura > Dendrobatidae > Dendrobates > Dendrobates tinctorius. The sequence continues at coordinate 15,933,525 of NW_027361676.1, forward strand.
CCTCAGTAACCGGGACGGGCTCTGCGGCCGCCTATAGCGAGGTGACGTCCCCTGAGGTCGGTGATGACGGGGCCGCAGCTGTGGGAGAAGACAGGGGGGCAGTGTCCTGGCCACTGTACCGGATTGCTGTGTCGTCGCAGCGGTCGCCTGAGATCCCGGTCCTGTCACACCACGGAGGGAATCAGCGGCCGTCACTTTATCTGAATCTTTGCGGGGGGAAACTCCCGGGGAGAGTCTCTTACGCGTCAACCTTCGGTAAGTCTCAAATTTCCCTTTTTCAATCTCCTGCCTGTCTCTCTTTTCCACACCGTCAGTTGCCACAGTCCTCTCTCTGCCGCACGGCTTCCTCTCTCCTGTCAGGCTCTCTGCCAACTGCCACCTCAGCGCGTCCCCTGCTCCTTTTACCCTCGCCCCGCCCCCTGTTGCCCTGACAACTTCAGTCGCATGTCTCCCTTTGTAATCCCCCTGATGTGGTTTCTTCAACAACCCTGATGGCGGTCCCCCTGGTTCTAGCCCAATCACTGTATGGGGGTCCTCCTCCCCACAGATGCTCACATAGTCTTAGGGTATGTGCACAAGTTGCGGATTTTGATGCGTTTCCGCAGCGTTTTTGGACTTGCGGAATTGCCTCAAATCCGCAGTGCGTTGAGCACACAATGTTAATCAATGGAAAATTCAAAAATGCTGTGCACATGCTGCGGAAAATTCCATGCGGAATCGCAGCATTTTATTTTCTGCAGCATGTCAATTCTTTTTGCGGATCTGCAGCGTTTCTGCACCCATTGACTTCCATTGATTTTGGCCAATCCGCAGCAATACCGCAGATGTAAAAAAAGATCTGCTATTTTGCTGCGGATTAGGGTGTCAAAAACAAGGCAGAGGGAAGTGATGTCAAGTGTGTGGGCGGATTGTGTGCGGGCAGGAAGAGAAGGAAGAGAAGGCAGTCACCATCATTGAACGAGCCAAAATGGAGGGCTATCGTCGCATGGGGATGGATGCCGGGCATCTGATTGATCTGGCATGTATGTGTGTGTCTGTCTGTCTGTGTGTGTGTCTGAGTGCGTCTGTCTATCCAAATTCCAGGCAGTTGCAAATTGGTAATTATAAACATTATTTAACAATTAATATTATGCTTTTTTAAAATGGACTGAGATTGATATTAGTGTGGTTTTTTTTGTTTTTTTTTAGAAAAAGATATTAAACAGAGGTGGCGGTCGGTGAGGGACAGGTTCCACAAATCTATCGCCAGCTGTCAGAAGAATGGCTCCTCGCCCACGAAGAAAAACGTCCTTTTTTTGGTGAATTGAAATTTCTTTTGACAAGCAGGACATTGCGGAGGTAAGTTTTTAAAAATATTGAGAAATCAGTAACCAAAGATATATCTAGCCTTAAGGGTATGTTTCCACGTGGCGTAATACAGCAGAATTGGCTGCGTATTGAACGCTGTGTACAGCCGCAGTGTCCAATCCGCAGTGTCCAGATGTTACAGTATAATGGAGGGGATTATGAAATCCCATCTCCACTATGTGTACAAAGACGCAGGTAGGAGACCTATCTCACCGGACATGCGGTGCATCTTACTAGACCACAGCATGTCTATTTATCTTGAGGAGGCGCTCTGTCTCCGCAAGATAACTAGCACAGTGTATAGATAGGATGTGGTGACTCCGCATGTGTTCAATGAAAGCAAGCATTACCACTACGCGAAAAAAAAAGGGGGCAGCACTTTGGGAGGAACGGGCTTTCATCTGCGTCCAAAGTGCTGCTCCTACGCAGTGTTGAAACATACCCTAATAATGAAGAATTTTTTTCTTTTTTTCACACAGCACTGAAGGGAACATTTGTCCTCCTGGGCCAGAAGAAGATGACTTGGAAGAGGCTGGAACATCTTCTGCAGCTGGTGCGACATCTTCTCCAGCTTGTGTAACATCTTCTTCAGCTGGTGCCACATCTTATGCAGCTGCCTGAACATCTGCTTCTGCAGCTGGTATAGCATCAGTTTCAGCAGAAGCAGATGTAACAGAGAGGAGAGAAAGAGATGCCTATCCGGTGGCAGGAGAGCCCAGTAAAAACAAAAGTAAAAAAAATGATGATTAAACAGCAGAAATCACAAATGATACTCTAGATTTGATAAAAAAAATCAACTACAGAGGATTTTTTTTTTGCCTTGACTGTAGCAAACAAGGCTTGCTCACTGCCACCGGATAGGCAGTCAATTTTTATGAGTACTGTGAGTACAGCACTTACAGTTTTGGAGGACCCTGCTCCAATTGCATCTTTTCCGAACATCTGGAAGTGGGGCCTTGGTAGTATACACCCGAAGCCACAACCACATCCCCGAGAACCCAACTACAGATACAGTAGACCAGCCAGGCCTATTCCCTTCCTTCAGAGTCAGGCAGCGCACAAAGGCTAGGCCCCTCACCGACTGCCACTTTCAGCTCCGATCCATCAACAACATATGGGTATTGCCCTGAGTACCAATTTTTAAATTAACAATGGGTGCACACCATTGTTCTCATGCCCACTACATTATGTTGAAAGTTTAGTTAATTCCTGCCAAGTGTCGAAGACCATCCATCAAGCCGTTCCAAGATGTTTGATGTCTGCAACACTGAGTTTGACGTTGCCACCACAAGGCCCGCTTCACCACCAAGAGACCAATCCCCTTTTTGGAAGCAAAGCAACATTCTTGTTCTGTGGTCAAAAAATTAACTTATTTGGCCAAAAGTTTAAAAAAATATTTTCATATTGAAAAAAAAATGACAATGTTTGTCATGATGTTTTTATTGGTTTTAAAATAAAGTTATCTTTTCAAAATTTAAGTTTTTTTTATATACATTAGCATAGAGGGTGTATGCAAGGGCTCTATCTCTGACTGTGTCATGGGTATATGAGCGCAGGACTATGAGATACAGGATATTGTTGTGCATTCTCTTGCTTGGAGTTCTGAGCCGAAGCTCCCTCTGCTCCCTCTGATGGTTGCTGAGAGTAGTGGAGCTGGCCAGGTGGATGGAAGTTCCCCACCTGATGACGATAATTGGAAACCTGGGATTACTGGCTGGGAGCATATAATTCAGCTGGCTTCTCTTGGAGGTTGCTGGTGATTTCCTCAGTGTGCATTTGGAGCTCTTTTGTCCCCTGCCTGATCTGCATGGTTCAGCTAAGTGATTCTTTTGCTAATCCTTTGCATCTAATCTGGTTGTGTTTTTTTTTGCTTTCTGTTTTGCTGCTAGGGTTCAGCATGCTCCCTGCTGGGGGCAGCGCTGGGCCCTGCTTCATATGTTGCAGCTTGTTCAGTCCCCTGTTATGTTAATATCTTTTTGCTTGCTGCCAGTTTATACCAGAGTGCTGATCTAGTGGGGGGGGAGATCGTGTGATCTCAGGTTTTTTGTATATCAGTAGTGTTGGACTTTTTTCAGGGTTTTATGCGTGATTGCAGACAGTATCTTTTCTATCCTGTCCTGTCTAGACAGCTTGGGCCCCACCGTTTGCTCAGTCTGTTCTCTGCCTGTGTTTGTGTCTCATCTTGTCTCACCGACAATATATGTTTGGGGGCTGTCTATTCCTTTGGGGATCTGCTCCGGGGCAGTTTAGATTTCATCTTTCTGTCTTTAGGCTTAGTTAGTCCTACGGCTGTGACGAGGCATCTAGGGCATCGTAGGAACGCTCCACGGCTACTGCTAGTTGTGCAGATAGGATCAGGGGTCTGCAATCCGCTTAGATACCAACCTCTCTGGTCTTCTGGTGGCTTAGCCTGTTCCTGCCATCCTCCTTGGTGACCCATTCATAACAGGATATGTATGATGGTATACGGGCACATGACTATGGGATGGAGGATATGTATGATGGGTATATGGACACTGGAATATGGGATGGAGGATAATCATTATAATTTGTTATAACAAAGAAAAAATTGACCATATCCGACAGGAAATTATCTCACAATCCCCTCATACCATGCACTGTCCTCCCTCTCCCACTGCATCTAGCGCATTCTCTGATTTTGAACCAGTAACAGAAGAAGTAATCAGGCTCTTTGCATCCTCTCACCCTACCACTTGCACCAGTGACCCCATTCCATCACATCTCCTCCAGTCCTTTTCACCTGCTGTCACCAACCTTACTAAAATATTTAACCTCTCTCTTCTGGTATCTTTCCTTCCTCATTTAAGCATGCCATCATACACCCATGACTTAAAAAACCATCCCTCGATCCAAACTGTGCCGCACACTATAGACCTGTCTCTAATCTTCCCTTCATCTCTAAACTCCTTGATCGCCTGGTCCACACCCATCTTATCCACTATCTCTCAGATAACTCTCTTCGACCCTTTACAATCCGGTTTCCGCTCTCTACACTCTACTGAAACTGCCCTCAGTAAAGTCTCTAATGATCTTCTAACAGCTAAATCTAATGGTCACTACTCCATGCTAATTCTCTTAGATCTCTCCGCAGCATTCGACACTGTGGATCATCAGCTCCTCTTCACTATGCTCCGTTCCATTGGCCTCAAGGACACTGTTCTCTCTTGGTTCTCCTTCTATCTCTCTGACCACTCCTTTACTGTATCTTTTGTTGGCTCCTCCTCCTCTCATCTTCCCCTTACTGTTGGGGTTCCTCAAGGATCGGTTCTAGGCTACCCTCCTCTTCTCTTTGTATACTGCCCTATTGGTCAAGCAATCAGTAGATTTGGGTTCTAGTACCATCTCTATGCAGATGACACTCAATTATAATAATAATCTTTATTTTTATTTTTATATAGCGCTAACATATTCCGCGGCGCTTTACAGTTTGCACACATTGTCATCACTGTCCCCGTTGGGGCTCACAATCTAAATTCCTTATCAGTGTGTCTTTGGAATGTGGAAGGAAACCGGAGTACCCGGAGGAAACCCATGCAAACACGGGGACACTTCTTTTCCTGATATCACGCCTGCCTTTTTGGAAAACACCAGTGATTGTCTTACCACTGTCTCTAACATCATGTCCTCCCTTTATCTGAAACTGAACCTGTCAAAAACTGAACTCCTCGTGTTTCTTCCCTCTACTAACCTACCTATGCCAGAAATTGCCATTTCCGTGTGTGGTTCCACCATTACTCCCCAGCAACATGCCCGCTGTCTTGGGGTCATACTTGATTTGGAGCTTTCAATCACCCCCCACATCCGATCACTGGCTCGCTCTTGTTATCTGCACCGCAAAAACATTTCTAGAATTCAACCCTTTCTTACTTTCAACTCTACAAAAACTCTTACTGTTTCTCTTATTCATTCTCGTCTGGACTATTGTAACTCTCTACTAATCGGTCTCCCTCTTACCAAACTCTCCCCTCTTCAATCTGTCCTGAATGCTGCAGCCAGGATCATATTCCTCACCAATCGTTATACCGATGCCTCTATCTTGTAACAGTCCTTACACTGGCTACCCATCCACTCCAGAATTCAGTATAAACTTATTAGCCTCACCCACAAAGCACTCCATGGCTCAGCACCACCCTACGTCTCCTCCCTCATCTCAGCCTACCACCCTACCCGTGCACTCCGTTCTGCTAATGACCTGAGGTTAACATCTTCATTAATCAGAACCTACCACTTCCGTCTCCAAGACTTTTCACGTGCCACGCTGATTCTTTGGAATGCACTACCCAGGCTAATATGATTAATCCCCATAGTTTTAAGCGTGCCTTAAAAACACATTTGTTCAGACTGGCCTATCACCTCAATGCACTAACCTAAATATCCCTGTGTGGCTCATTTCAAATTTTGTTACCATTTCCAGGTTCCTTGCATCATGTTCTCACATGCTTTTTGCATTTAATAGCCCTCTGTGTCTGTACTGTTACATATTTAGACTATTAACTGGTTCATGCAGCAACAGGAACACCCGATTCTTACACTAGGGATGGTCCAAACAATAAAAACAATAAAAGCAATTGTTACCATCCACCTTTTGTGTCTCACCTTTTCCCTTATAGATTATAAGCTTGCGAGCAGGGCCCTCATTCCTATTGGTATCTGTTTTGATCTATGTGTTTATTGCTATGCTGTAATGTCTATTGTCTGTAGAAGTCACCCCTATAATGTAAAGTGCTGCGGAATATGTTGGCGCTATAGAAATAAAATTGTTATTATTATAACAAACCACACTTAGTAAATAGAAAACATAAAGCACATCAAATTAACATTCCTAATATTTTTATTACAGAAAAATATAGTTAACTTTTTTGAGAAAAAAATAACAACTTTTTTAAATGCTCTTGTTATCTTCGTTTGGGTTGTCAATGTTCTTCCATCCTTCACTGCTGGTTAGGCTGCACGACACCAACACAGGAGTCTGCCAGTGCACGGCCACTTCTGGACTCATAAAAAAGTCAGTAAAGGTTTCACGCACACGCACACCAGAGTTGGATGGCCTTCCCTGACCTACGTTGTGCAATGTATTAAATACTGGCTGCTGGTACACCACATCTACCTCTGAGCTGCACTCACGAGCATAGTTGTGGAGTACACAGCATGCCTTAATCACAGCATCAACGGTGTCTGTATCCAGGGCCTGGCTGGCACTTTTCAGCCTGGGGGGCAATCACAAGGCAGTGGCCCTCGAGTTGCGGTGGCCCTCCCTTTACCTGTTTATCTCTGGCTATTGCATTAAAGCAACAGAGATAACAGGCTTTACAAATAGGCTGGTACGTAGATATGGGAACAGTAAGGAGCTTGCTGCATAGATATGGGAGCAGAACTGAGCTTACTCCAGAGATATGGGAGCAGAACCAAGCTTACAACAGAGATATGGGAGCAGAAACGAGCTTACTACAGAGATATGGGATCAGAAACGAGCTTACTACAGAGATATGGGAGCAGAAACGAGCGCACTACAGAGATATGGGAGCAGAAACAAGCTTAATCCAGAGATATGGGAGCAGAAACGAGCTTACTACAGAGAAATGGGAGCAGAACCGAGCTTACTACAGAGATATGATAGCAGAAACGAGCTTACTACAGAGAAATGGGAGCAGAACCGAGCTTACTATACAGCTATGGGATCAGAACAGAGTTTACTGCAGAGATATGGGAGCAGAACAGAGCTTACTACAGAGAAATGGGAGAAGAACCGAGCTTACTGAAGAGCTATGGGATCAGAACAGAGCTTACTGCAGAGATATGGGAGCAGACCAGAGCTTACTAAAGAAATATGGGAGCAGAACAGAGCTTACTCCTGAGATATGGGAGCAGAACCGAGCTTGCTCCAGAGATATGGGAGCAGAACCGAGCTTACTACAGAGATATGGGAGCAGAAACGAGCTTACTACAGAGACATGGGAGCAGAACCGAGCTTACTACAGAGTTATGGGATCAGAACAGAGCTTACTGCAGAGATATGGGAGCAGAACAGAGCTTACTAAAGAAATATGGGAGCAGAACAGAGCTTACTCCAGAGATATGGGAGCAGAACAGAGCTTACTAAAGAAATATGGGAGCAGAACAGAGCTTACTCCAGAGATATGGGAGCAGAACAGAGCTTTCTCCAGATATATGGGAGCAGAATAGAGCTTACTCCAGAGATATGGGAGCAGAACAGAGCTTACTCCAGAGATTTGGGAGCAGAACGGAGCTTACTCCAGAGATATGTGAGCAGAACCGAGCTTACTACAAACATATGGGAGCAGAACTCAGCTTAATCCAGAGATATGGATCAGAATGGAGAATACTCCAGAGATACGGGAGCAGAACAGAGCCTACTACAGAGATATGGGCGCAAAATCGAGCTTACTACAGAGATATGAGAGCAGAAACGAGCTTACTCCAGAGATATGGGAGCAGAAACCAGCTTACTACAGAGAAATGGGAGCAGAACCGAGCTTACTATACAGCTATGGGATCAGAACAGAGCTTACTGCAGAGATATTGGAGCAGAGCAGAGCTTACTGCAGAGATATGGGAGCGGAAACGAGCTTACTACAGAGAAATGGGAGCAGAACCGAGCTTACTGAAGAGCTATGGGATCAGAACAGAGCTTACTGCAGAGATATGGGAGCAGACCAGAGCTTACTAAAGAAATATGGGAGCAGAAACAAGCTTACTACAGAGAAATGGGAGCAGAACCGAGCTTACTACATAGATATGAGAGCAGAAACGAGCTTACTCCAGAGATATGGGAGCAGAAACGAGCTTACTACAGAGACATGGGAGCAGAACCGAGCTTACTACAGAGTTATGGGATCAGAACAGAGCTTACTACAGAGAAATGGGAGCAGAACCGAGCTTACTATACAGCTTTGGGATCAGAACAGAGCTTACTGCAGAGATATGGGAGCAGACCAGAGCTTACCAAAGAAATATGGGAGCAGAACAGAGCTTACTCCAGAGATATGGGAGCAGAACCGAGTTTGCTCCAGAGATATGGGAGCAGAACCGAGCTTACTACAGAGATATGGGAGCAGAAACGAGCTTACTACAGAGACATGGGAGCAGAACCGAGCTTACTACAGAGTTATGGGATCAGAACAGAACTTACTCCAGAGATATGGGAGCAGAACAGACCTTACTGCAGAGATATGGGAGCAGAAACGAGCTTATTACAGAGAAATGGGAGCAGAACCGAGCTTACTGCAGAGCTATGGGATCAGAACAGAGCTTACTGCAGAGATATGGGAGCAGAACAGAGCTTACTAAAGAAATATGGGAGCAGAACAGAGCTTACTCCAGAGATATGGGAGCAGAACAGAGCTTACTAAAGAAATATGGGAGCAGAACAGAGCTTACTAAAGAAATATGGGAGCAGAACAGAGCTTACTCCAGAGATATGGGAGCAGAACAGAGCTTACTAAAGAAATATGGGAGCAGAACAGAGCTTACTCCAGAGATATGGGAGCAGAACAGAGCTTTCTCCAGATATATGGGAGCAGAATAGAGCTTACTCCAGAGATATGGGAGCAGAACAGAGCTTACTCCAGAGATTTGGGAGCAGAACGGAGCTTACTCCAGAGATATGTGAGCAGAACCGAGCTTACTACAAACATATGGGAGCAGAACTCAGCTTAATCCAGAGATATGGATCAGAATGGAGAATACTCCAGAGATACGGGAGCAGAACAGAGCCTACTACAGAGATATGGGCGCAAAATCGAGCTTACTACAGAGATATGAGAGCAGAAACGAGCTTACTCCAGAGATATGGGAGCAGAAACCAGCTTACTACAGAGAAATGGGAGCAGAACCGAGCTTACTATACAGCTATGGGATCAGAACAGAGCTTACTGCAGAGATATTGGAGCAGAACAGAGCTTACTGCATAGATATGGGAGCGGAAACGAGCTTACTACAGAGAAATGGGAGCAGAACCGAGCTTACTGAAGAGCTATGGGATCAGAACAGAGCTTACTGCAGAGATATGGGAGCAGACCAGAGCTTACTAAAGAAATATGGGAGCAGAAACAAGCTTACTACAGAGAAATGGGAGCAGAACCGAGCTTACTACATAGATATGAGAGCAGAAACGAGCTTACTCCAGAGATATGGGAGCAGAAACGAGCTTACTACAGAGACATGGGAGCAGAACCGAGCTTACTACAGAGTTATGGGATCAGAACAGAGCTTACTACAGAGAAATGGGAGCAGAACCGAGCTTACTATACAGCTTTGGGATCAGAACAGAGCTTACTGCAGAGATATGGGAACAGACCAGAGCTTACCAAAGAAATATGGGAGCAGAACAGAGCTTACTCCAGAGATATGGGAGCAGAACCGAGTTTGCTCCAGAGATATGGGAGCAGAACCGAGCTTACTACAGAGATATGGGAGCAGAAACGAGCTTACTACAGAGACATGGGAGCAGAACCGAGCTTACTACAGAGTTATGGGATCAGAACAGAGCTTACTCCAGAGATATGGGAGCAGAACAGACCTTACTGCAGAGATATGGGAGCAGAAACGAGCTTATTACAGAGAAATGGGAGCAGAACCGAGCTTACTGCAGAGCTATGGGATCAGAAACGAGCTTACTACAGAGATATGGGAGCAGAAACGAGCGCACTACAGAGATATGGGAGCAGAAACAAGCTTAATCCAGAGATATGGGAGCAGAAACGAGCTTACTACAGAGAAATGGGAGCAGAACCGAGCTTACTACAGAGATATGATAGCAGAAACGAGCTTACTACAGAGAAATGGGAGCAGAACCGAGCTTACTATACAGCTATGGGATCAGAACAGAGTTTACTGCAGAGATATGGGAGCAGAACAGAGCTTACTACAGAGAAATGGGAGAAGAACCGAGCTTACTGAAGAGCTATGGGATCAGAACAGAGCTTACTGCAGAGATATGGGAGCAGACCAGAGCTTACTAAAGAAATATGGGAGCAGAACAGAGCTTACTCCTGAGATATGGGAGCAGAACCGAGCTTGCTCCAGAGATATGGGAGCAGAACCGAGCTTACTACAGAGATATGGGAGCAGAAACGAGCTTACTACAGAGACATGGGAGCAGAACCGAGCTTACTACAGAGTTATGGGATCAGAACAGAGCTTACTGCAGAGATATGGGAGCAGAACAGAGCTTACTAAAGAAATATGGGAGCAGAACAGAGCTTACTCCAGAGATATGGGAGCAGAACAGAGCTTACTAAAGAAATATGGGAGCAGAACAGAGCTTACTCCAGAGATATGGGAGCAGAACAGAGCTTTCTCCAGATATATGGGAGCAGAATAGAGCTTACTCCAGAGATATGGGAGCAGAACAGAGCTTACTCCAGAGATTTGGGAGCAGAACGGAGCTTACTCCAGAGATATGTGAGCAGAACCGAGCTTACTACAAACATATGGGAGCAGAACTCAGCTTAATCCAGAGATATGGATCAGAATGGAGAATACTCCAGAGATACGGGAGCAGAACAGAGCCTACTACAGAGATATGGGCGCAAAATCGAGCTTACTACAGAGATATGAGAGCAGAAACGAGCTTACTCCAGAGATATGGGAGCAGAAACCAGCTTACTACAGAGAAATGGGAGCAGAACCGAGCTTACTATACAGCTATGGGATCAGAACAGAGCTTACTGCAGAGATATTGGAGCAGAACAGAGCTTACTGCATAGATATGGGAGCGGAAACGAGCTTACTACAGAGAAATGGGAGCAGAACCGAGCTTACTGAAGAGCTATGGGATCAGAACAGAGCTTACTGCAGAGATATGGGAGCAGACCAGAGCTTACTAAAGAAATATGGGAGCAGAAACAAGCTTACTACAGAGAAATGGGAGCAGAACCGAGCTTACTACATAGATATGAGAGCAGAAACGAGCTTACTCCAGAGATATGGGAGCAGAAACGAGCTTACTACAGAGACATGGGAGCAGAACCGAGCTTACTACAGAGTTATGGGATCAGAACAGAGCTTACTACAGAGAAATGGGAGCAGAACCGAGCTTACTATACAGCTTTGGGATCAGAACAGAGCTTACTGCAGAGATATGGGAACAGACCAGAGCTTACCAAAGAAATATGGGAGCAGAACAGAGCTTACTCCAGAGATATGGGAGCAGAACCGAGTTTGCTCCAGAGATATGGGAGCAGAACCGAGCTTACTACAGAGATATGGGAGCAGAAACGAGCTTACTACAGAGACATGGGAGCAGAACCGAGCTTACTACAGAGTTATGGGATCAGAACAGAGCTTACTCCAGAGATATGGGAGCAGAACAGACCTTACTGCAGAGATATGGGAGCAGAAACGAGCTTATTACAGAGAAATGGGAGCAGAACCGAGCTTACTGCAGAGCTATGGGATCAGAAACAAGCTTACTACAGAGATATGGGAGCAGAAACGAGCGCACTACAGAGATATGGGAGCAGAAACAAGCTTAATCCAGAGATATGGGAGCAGAAACGAGCTTACTACAGAGAAATGGGAGCAGAACCGAGCTTACTACAGAGATATGATAGCAGAAACGAGCTTACTACAGAGAAATGGGAGCAGAACCGAGCTTACTATACAGCTATGGGATCAGAACAGAGTTTACTGCAGAGATATGGGAGCAGAACAGAGCTTACTACAGAGAAATGGGAGAAGAACCGAGCTTACTGAAGAGCTATGGGATCAGAACAGAGCTTACTGCAGAGATATGGGAGCAGACCAGAGCTTACTAAAGAAATATGGGAGCAGAACAGAGCTTACTCCTGAGATATGGGAGCAGAACCGAGCTTGCTCCAGAGATATGGGAGCAGAACCGAGCTTACTACAGAGATATGGGAGCAGAAACGAGCTTACTACAGAGACATGGGAGCAGAACCGAGCTTACTACAGAGTTATGGGATCAGAACAGAGCTTACTGCAGAGATATGGGAGCAGAACAGAGCTTACTAAAGAAATATGGGAGCAGAACAGAGCTTACTCCAGAGATATGGGAGCAGAACAGAGCTTACTAAAGAAATATGGGAGCAGAACAGAGCTTACTCCAGAGATATGGGAGCAGAACAGAGCTTTCTCCAGATATATGGGAGCAGAATAGAGCTTACTCCAGAGATATGGGAGCAGAACAGAGCTTACTCCAGAGATTTGGGAGCAGAACGGAGCTTACTCCAGAGATATGTGAGCAGAACCGAGCTTACTACAAACATATGGGAGCAGAACTCAGCTTAATCCAGAGATATGGATCAGAATGGAGAATACTCCAGAGATACGGGAGCAGAACAGAGCCTACTACAGAGATATGGGTGCAAAATCAAGCTTACTACAGAGATATGAGAGCAGAAACGAGCTTACTCCAGAGATATGGGAGCGGAAACGAGCTTACTACAGAGAAATGGGAGCAGAACCGAGCTTACTGAAGAGCTATGGGATCAGAACAGAGCTTACTGCAGAGATATGGGAGCAGACCAGAGCTTACTAAAGAAATATGGGAGCAGAAACAAGCTTACTACAGAGAAATGGGAGCAGAACCGAGCTTACTACATAGATATGAGAGCAGAAACGAGCTTACTCCAGAGATATGGGAGCAGAAACGAGCTTACTACAGAGACATGGGAGCAGAACCGAGCTTACTACAGAGTTATGGGATCAGAACAGAGCTTACTACAGAGAAATGGGAGCAGAACCGAGCTTACTATACAGCTTTGGGATCAGAACAGAGCTTACTGCAGAGATATGGGAGCAGACCAGAGCTTACCAAAGAAATATGGGAGCAGAACAGAGCTTACTCCAGAGATATGGGAGCAGAACCGAGTTTGCTCCAGAGATATGGGAGCAGAACCGAGCTTACTACAGAGATATGGGAGCAGAAACGAGCTTACTACAGAGACATGGGAGCAGAACCGAGCTTACTACAGAGTTATGGGATCAGAACAGAGCTTACTCCAGAGATATGGGAGCAGAACAGACCTTACTGCAGAGATATGGGAGCAGAAACGAGCTTATTACAGAGAAATGGGAGCAGAACCGAGCTTACTGCAGAGCTATGGGATCAGAACAGAGCTTACTGCAGAGATATGGGAGCAGAACAGAGCTTACTAAAGAAATATGGGAGCAGAACAGAGCTTACTCCAGAGATATGGGAGCAGAACAGAGCTTACTAAAGAAATATGGGAGCAGAACAGAGCTTACTAAAGAAATATGGGAGCAGAACAGAGCTTACTCCAGAGATATGGGAGCAGAACAGAGCTTACTAAAGAAATATGGGAGCAGAACAGAGCTTACTCCAGAGATATGGGAGCAGAACAGAGCTTTCTCCAGATATATGGGAGCAGAATAGAGCTTACTCCAGAGATATGGGAGCAGAACAGAGCTTACTCCAGAGATTTGGGAGCAGAACGGAGCTAACTCCAGAGATATGTGAGCAGAACCGAGCTTACTACAAACATATGGGAGCAGAACTCAGCTTAATCCAGAGATATGGATCAGAATGGAGAATACTCCAGAGATACGGGAGCAGAACAGAGCCTACTACAGAGATATGGGCGCAAAATCGAGCTTACTACAGAGATATGAGAGCAGAAACGAGCTTACTCCAGAGATATGGGAGCAGAAACCAGCTTACTACAGAGAAATGGGAGCAGAACCGAGCTTACTATACAGCTATGGGATCAGAACAGAGCTTACTGCAGAGATATTGGAGCAGAACAGAGCTTACTGCATAGATATGGGAGCGGAAACGAGCTTACTACAGAGAAATGGGAGCAGAACCGAGCTTACTGAAGAGCTATGGGATCAGAACAGAGCTTACTGCAGAGATATGGGAGCAGACCAGAGCTTACTAAAGAAATATGGGAGCAGAAACAAGCTTACTACAGAGAAATGGGAGCAGAACCGAGCTTACTACATAGATATGAGAGCAGAAACGAGCTTACTCCAGAGATATGGGAGCAGAAACGAGCTTACTACAGAGACATGGGAGCAGAACCGAGCTTACTACAGAGTTATGGGATCAGAACATAGCTTACTACAGAGAAATGGGAGCAGAACCGAGATTACTATACAGCTTTGGGATCAGAACAGAGCTTACTGCAGAGATATGTTAACAGACCAGAGCTTACCAAAGAAATATGGGAGCAGAACAGAGCTTACTCCAGAGATATGGGAGCAGAACCGAGTTTGCTCCAGAGATATGGGAGCAGAACCGAGCTTACTACAGAGATATGGGAGCAGAAACGAGCTTACTACAGAGACATGGGAGCAGAACCGAGCTTACTACAGAGTTATGGGATCAGAACAGAGCTTACTCCAGAGATATGGGAGCAGAACAGACCTTACTGCAGAGATATGGGAGCAGAAACGAGCTTATTACAGAGAAATGGGAGCAGAACCGAGCTTACTGCAGAGCTATGGGATCAGAACAGAGCTTACTGCAGAGATATGGGAGCAGAACAGAGCTTACTAAAGAAATATGGGAGCAGAACAGAGCTTACTCCAGAGATATGGGAGCAGAACAGAGCTTACTAAAGAAATATGGGAGCAGAACAGAGCTTACTCCAGAGATATGGGAGCAGAACAGAGCTTACTCCAGAGATATGGGTGCAGAATAGAGCTTACTCCAGAGATATGGGAGCAGAACAGAGCTTACTCCAGAGATTTGGGAGCAGAACGGAGCTTACTCCAGAGATATGTGAGCAGAACCGAGCTTACTACAAACATATGGGAGCAGAACTCAGCTTAATCCAGAGATATGGATCAGAACGGAAAATACTCCAGAGATAAGGGAGCAGAACAGAGCCTACTACAGAGATATGGGCGCAAAATCGAGCTTACTACAGAGATATGAGAGCAGAACCGAGCTTACTACAGCGGTATGGGAGCAGAACCGAGCTTACTACAAAGATTTGGAGCAGAACTGAGCTTAATCCAGAGATATGGGAGCAGAACAGAGCTTACCACAGAGATATGGGAGCAGAACCGAGCTTACTATAGAGATATGGGATATATATAGTGCGATGGCCCCAGTTCCCACCATAAATATAGTGCGATGGTCCCAGTTGCATATATATATATATATATATATATATATATTAGTATGATGGCCCCAGTTCTCCCCACATATCTATTATGATGGCCCCAGTTCTCCCCACATTTCTAGTATGATGGCCCCAGTTCTCCTCACATATCTATTATGATGGCCCCAGTTCTCCCCACATATGTAGTATGATGGCCCCAGTTCTCCTCACATATATATAGTATGATGGCCCCAGTTCTCCTCACATACATAGTATGATGGGCCCGTTCTCCCCATATATATAGTATGACGGCCCCAGTTATCTCCATATATATAGTATAAGGGTATGGGCACACGCTGCGGATCCGCAGCGGTTTTGGCTCTGGAGCTCTGCAGCAGATTTTGCTGCGTTGTACAGTACCTTTATTTCCTATGGAAATAAAAAAATGCTGTGCACATGCTGCGGATTTTTCCGCGTGGTTTTGCTGCGGTTTACAATCCGCAGCATGTCAATTCTTTTGTGCAGAAACGCTGCGGTTTCACACCTCATCCATTATGAAGTGTGAAACCACAGATAAACCGCAGGACTTTAGTCCATCAGATTTATCTGCGGATTTTGCTACAAAATCCGCACCACCGAAAAACTCCGTGTGCACTTACCCTAATAGCCCCAGTTCTCCTATATATATACTGTATATATATATATATATATATATAAAGTAGGATGGCCCCAGTTCTCAATAATAAAAATAATGAAGTTTATACTCGCCTATTCCTAATTCCCAACACTGCAGCCTTCATTTTCTCTTCCGGTTCGCAGAGCGACATGAGACAACAACGTCATCACGCCGCCTGCGTGCGCACACTGAAGTCTCAGGAAGCTGCGGTCTGCAGCTTATGAGAGAGACCAGGGCTTCCAGTAGGTATTTCGGGGCCCCATACTGGCAAAATTTTTGGGTTCTCTTGAGACTCAGCCTAGGTTCCACACCAGCTCTGCCTCCACCGTCCCACCACCCACTCTTGGAAAAACTCAACTTCACCACCACATCCTCATAGATCAGATATATTAACAGTTCCCATCAAACACCAGATCACATTCATAACCAGCAGCTTTTGTTTTGGCCAAAATAATTTTTAAGCTGATACCACGACATGGTAGACTCTTTCGGCCGGGCCCTACTCTACTTTAAACTGTTAAAAATAAATATATATTTATGTATTTTTCTTTAATGGAATGAGTCACATACATTTACATTTTTTTTTAATCAACCATTAATACCACATTCAAGGGACAAATATTGTCACACCATGACCAGACCACATATTACCACCACATAGTGACTGAATAATACCACATATAAGGAACAAATACCGCCACACCTTGGCCAGACCACATATTACCACCACATAGTGACCCAATAATACCACATACAAGGAACAAATGCCGCCATACCATGGCACCATGGCCACACCACATAGTGACCGAATAATACCACATACAAGGAACAAATAGCACCACACCATGACCAGACCACATATTACTATCACTGGTGACATTATACACAGGAGCTCTGTATATAGTGTCAGTGTACAGGTAATAAAGAGATCACCAGTGACATTATACACAGGAGCTCTGTATATAGTGTCAGTGTACAGGTAATACAGTGATCACCAGTGACATTATACACAGGAGCTCTGTATATAGTGTCAGTGTACAGGTAATACAGTGATCACCGGTGACATTATACACAGGAGCTCTGTATTTAGTGTCAGTGTACAGGTAATACAGAGATCACCAGTGATATTATACACAGGAGCTCTGTATATAGTGTCAGTGTACAGGTAATACAGGAATCACCAGAGACATTATACACAGGAGATCTGTATATAGTGTCAGTGTACAGGTAATACAGGGATCACCAGTGACATTATACACAGAAGCTCTGTATATAGTATACAGTGTATAGTGTCAGTGCACAGGTAACACACTGACTCACCAGTGACGTCTCTAGCTGAAGTCCTTCATCTTTACTTTTCTTTTTCATCCCATACAGAACTCCATCACTTTTTCCAAACAGGACTTGTCTCTGCATAAAATAACACAGTTACCTAGAGCACATCTTCCAGAGCAAATTCCCCACTTTTTCCCTTTCTACTATACTACACATCTGAATCCAGAATATAATATTATAATAATATAAAATAATTAGCACCTATACTTTTTTCCCCAATTCATTACCAGGCACATCATCCTCAACGCCCCCCACTATGTACGTCCCGCTCTAACCCTAATCCCGATTCATTATATTTACATGCCCCTCCCGCCTCAATTCATTGTCATGTCTTTCTCTCCGACCCTCTATTCATAATCAACTGCTCTACCCCACATTCAATACATCATTTACTCCCCCACTCTTAAAATTCATTATTTGTTCTCCCCATAGATCATTTGCTCTCCCCAGTCCCACTTTCAATTCATCATTTGATCTCCTCAGCCCACACCTTCAATTAAATTGATGTGCCCCATCACTCACACTGAATTCATCATTTGCAGCCCCCGTCCTCTCCTCCACTTCATCATTTGCAGTCTCCACTTTAATATGAAGTCCCCTTACTTCATCCATTGCAGTCCCTATCACCCTATCACTTCATCTGCAGTGCCCCTTCATCATTTGCAGCCCCTTATCCCCCCTTCCATTTCATCATGTGCAGTTCCCTTCCCCCCACTTCATGTGCAGCCCCACTCCCCCATCATCATGTGCAGTTAATTTTACCCCACATCATCATGTGCAGTTCCCCTTACCCACTAATTCATCATGTGCAGTCCCCATTACCCCAATTCATCATGTGCAGTCCCCCTTACCCCCAATTCATCATGTGCAGTTCCCCTTACCCCCCAATTCATCATGTGCAGTCCCACTTACCCCTTAATTCATTATGTGCAGTCCCACTTACCCCTTAATTCATCATGTGCAGCCCCACTTATACCCCACTTCATCATGTTCAGCCCCACTCTCCCCCTTCATCATATACAGCCCCACTCACCCCCTTCATCATGTGCAGCCCCACTCACCCCCCTTCGTCATGTGCAGCCCCACTCACCCCCTTCATCATGTATAGCCCCACTCACCCCCTCATCATGTGAAGCCCCCACTCACCCCCTTCATCCTGTACAACCCCACTCACCCCCCTTCATGTCTAGCCCCACTCAACCCCCTTCATCATGTGTAGCCCCCACTCACCCCCTTCATCCTGTACAGCCCCACTCACTCACCTTCATCCTGTACAGCCCGACTCACCTCACTTCATCATGTGTAGCCACACTCACCCCCCTTCATCATGTACAGTCCCTCACCCCACCTTCATCATGTACAGCCCCCACTCACCCCCTTCATCATGTGTAGCCCCCACTCACCCCCCCTTCATCATGTACAGCCCCACTCACCCACCTTCATCATGTGCAACCCCCACTCACCCCCTTCATCGTGTGTAGCCCTACTCACCCCCCTTCATCATGTGATGCCCCCACTCACCTCTCTTCATCCTGTACACCCCACTCACCCCTCCTTAATCATGTGTAGCCCCCACTCACCCCCTTCATCATGTGTAGCCCCCACTCACCCCCTTCATCATGTGTAGCCCCCACTCACCCCCTTCATCATGTGTAGCCCCCACTCACACCCTTCTTCCTGTACAGCCCCAGTCACCCCCCTTCATCATGTACAGCCCCCAGTCACCCCCCTTCATCATGTACAGCCCCCAGTCACCCACCTTCATCATGTACAGCCCCCAGTCACCCCCTTCATCATGTACAACCCCAGTCACCCCCTCTTCATCATGTACAGCCCCCAGTCACACCCCATTCATTATGTACAGCCCCCACAGATTAAAATGATACTTGGGTTGCAATAATCCATCTTGTGTTTCTTTTTTTAACCTGTGTTTGAAGTTTTAAGTTAATGAGATGCTTCATGCCAGACAAAGAGAAGTTCCTAATTCAGGGCTCCCCCTGCAGTCTGTGTCAGAGGATGGTCCATATCCACACCGTAATAAATTGTGTTATTTCCAACTTTAGAGAAGGACAATAACACCATAGAAATGATAAGAATAATAGGCCTCAGTTACCACAACTGTCTACAAGGAAAACTACGTCTCATAGCAACCAATCACAGCTCAGCTTTTTAAACAGCTCTGGTGAAATGAAAGATGCTTAGTGATTGGTTGCTATGCACAACACAGACAGTGTAACCTGTTGTGGTGAAGAAGATGTGCCTCTGAAATATATATACTGTATATTAGATATTTATTATATATATAAATATATATATATACAGTATATTAGATTAGATATGTATTTTATACATATATATATATACAGTATATTAGATTAGATATTTATTATACAGGGCTTTGCGTGTGGAGTGAGAGTGGCTATGTGGAGTGTGCGGGGCTTGACACACACACACACATACACACATACATACATACATACACACACTCATTTTTATATATAGATTGGGGGAAACCATCAATCAGCCATAGGATATTGGCGGAGTCTGTTATTTCAGAACAGCAAGAAGACCAATTAAATCAAAAGCACTGCATTATGATAGGACTATTGGTGGAGTCTGGCAACTCCTAGGCTACTTATCCACATAACATCTCAACTATGCACTTTACCTATGCTGATATCACTTTGAAGAAGGAATTATGGAGCCACATATTTCATCCTGTGCATTGCAAATGGCGAAATTCACACCTAAATCCATAGCATCATTTGACATACTACTAATCTCAAATCCACAGCTCTTGCCAATTTACAATCTCCATCATTTGGCAGCAACTTAATTGGGGGGGCGAGCTGTATGGGGGCCGTGAGGGCCATCATCCTGTGGGATACTGTGGGTATCATTATACTGTTGTGGGGGCATCAGCATGTATGGTGAAGTTAGGGGTGCATTATACTGTGTAGAGTCTCGTAGAGGCATCATGCTGTGTAGAAAGACTATGGGGGCATCATACCATGTGAGGAGCTGTGGGGGTCAACATACTGTGTGCTGGGGCTTATTGTACTGTCATGCTTCATGGGGGACTGTGGTGTATTGAGTGTGGAGGGGCTATCATACATTGTGTTCAGTACTATACTGATTTTAGGTATGAGGGTATCACACTATGAGAACATCATATTGTGAGGAGGTTACTGTAGGGGCATCATACTGTGTTGGGAGTTTCAGCGAGGGCCTCATATTGTGTATGGGATAACTGTGGAATGTCATACTGTTAGGGTATCATACTATAGGTAGGGGGTCTCTGTCGGAGATCATTTTGAGGCCACTGTAGGAATCTCAATCTGTGTGTGGGGCACTATACTGGCATCATAATGTGCTAGTCGGCTGTTTAGGTATTGTAATGTGTTTACGGCATTGTGGGGATACTATACATTGCTGGGGACACTGGTAGGTCATCATACTGAGTGTGGGGTAATTCACTGTGGGTGTATCATACTATGTGTAGGGTGGCTTTTTGGGGCATCATCCGCTGTGAAAGGGGTCTCTTGTAGGGGTTGAGAGCACAAAGGTGCTTCAGTAGAGGTGCAATTTCTGTGGATGTGTAGCAATACAGGTTCTTCTCCTTGTCTTTAAAAGTTGGACAATGCGCCTTGATCCCACGAATTCCACTGAATATTTTTTTTTTTACAGGTGGGAGTGGAGGGGTTGTTACCACTTTTGCTATGGGTCCTCATGATTTTTATGTACTTACCTGCTTCATAATTAGGTTTTACATTAAACCATGCACTATCACCTATGGTTTCCATATTTGAATGAGATGTGAGCTACTTTACAATCATATTAAGTATGGTACTGAGATTGATAATGTTATTAATAAATATATAGGACCATGCTGTGCCAAGCAGTTCAAAGTCATGTGAACAATGATTTCTTATATGAATAATTTATGTCTTTATATCATCTACATAGTGAGAAACACATATGCCAATAGTCTTACTGATAGGTACATCCATAGCCAAATGTGTTGGCACCCTTGAAATTGTTCCAGAAAGTGTATTTCTCCCAGAAAATTATTGCAATTACACATACTTTGTTGTACACATGTTAATTTCCTTTGTCTGCATTGGCAAAATACAAAAAAAAAACAGAGAGAAAAGGCAAATTGAACATAATTTCACACAACCCCCCCCCAAAAAAAAGACAGACAAAATTGCTGGCACCTTTCTAAAATTGTGGGTAAACAACTTTGTTTCAAACATATGATGCTTTTTCAAACTCATGTGTGGCAAGTAACAGGTATACGCAATATAAAAATCACACCTGAAATCAGATAAAAAGGGGAGAAATTGACATAATTTTTGCATTACCACACTAAGCATGGAGAACAGAAAGAGGAGAAGATAACTATTAGCTTTGTTGCGTTAGCCACCGGCTCCTGTTTCTTTTCTTCCTCCTCAACGTCCACCTCCTCATTGTTACCCAATCTGCACTGAGCAGATGAGATGAGGCTGGTCTGGCTACATTCTCTCTGTGTTATGTCTTCCTCCATCCACACCTGGTCCACATGCAAAGCTTCATGTTTAATTGTGAGCAGTGACTGTTTACGTAGGCACAGAAGCGGGATAGTTGGCTGACTATGATGTCATAACCACTCACCATCTTTGTGGAGTCCTCAAAGTCTTACAGAACCATACAAATGTCAGACATCCCTTTCCACTTTTCAGTTGTTATGTGCAGAGGCTGATGAGAATACCGACGCGCGTGCTGGAGCTGATACTCAACCACTGGCCTCTTCTGCTCACAAAGTCTTGCACGCATGTGCAGTGTAGAGTTCCAGCACGTAGTGAAGGCGCACACCAGTCAATGAGCTGGCACTTGCATGGACTGCTGCAGCACTGCCAGAGTGGTGGCAGCTGTAGCTGACTTGCAGAAATAGGTGCTGTGTTTTCAAAAAACTGCTGAACTACCAAGTTCTGCACATATGACGAGCATGGTACGTGTGTGAGCTTGCCAAGGTTTAAAGCCGTCACCAGGTTATGTACATGCCTGGTTGGAGGTTTAGTGTTAAAAAGCACAGATCTGTTGGGTCTGTTATTCCTTTAAATAACTTTGCCGTGGTGTGCGATTTGTCTCCTCGACAAATTAACTTCAGCAGAGCCTGTTGCTGCTTCTTTGTGGCAGTGCTGCATAGGTTCCAGCTTCTGGGTGATGTGGACGACGTGCTCTGAGATACCTCATCTGAGATAGAGGGTGAGGAGGAGCAGGAGGGGGGGAACTGCTGTAGGAGGTGGAGGAAACCCGGATAGAAGTAGAACCAGCAATCCTTGGTGTCGGTAGCACATGCGCCTTGCCAGGAAGTGACTGGGCCCCAGTCTCCACAATGTTCACCCAGTGTGCTGTCAGGAAAATGTAGTGTCCCTAGCCACAAGTGCTTGTCCACCACCACTGCACCTTGGTCCTCCAGACTTTGTGACTTAACAACAAGACTTAGCGGCAACTGTGTCTCATCATCATCTTCCTCCTTATCCCAAATTCCTCACAGTCATGTTCTTGTGGCCGTGGCTGCTCTTAGGTTTGTACATCACTAAACAGCATGTCCTCCTGTCCCTCTTGAAGCACGCAGGTTGAGAGTCCACAATCAAGAAATGATGTTGTATAGAGCTGCTCGGTGTGTCCTCGCGTGGGATCAATAGTCTCCTAGGACTCAACATGCAGCAGGTTGAGGATTAAGTGATCCAGACTTTAGGCTGGTGAGACTGAACCATGTGGAAGACTGGGTTAAAGCATTATATGCTATCCAATCAAACATCTGTTTGCACTTCTGTGGCTTCAGAAGTGGTGTACCATGCCTCCCTGCAAAGTGGGACAAGAACCTATGTGTCATGGATGGGAGTGTTTCTTGTGCTCCAGCAACAGGCGTAGTCACACCTGCCCCACATCCTCAGCATCTGCGTGCATCATCACCAGCATTTCCACTTTACTGTTCCTTAACGCACGCCTTATGCATTTTGTAATTGCTAGGTCTCTTGGAACAAAGTTTATTTTTAATAAGAGAAAAAAAAGCAGCAATGAATGCATTTTTTGTGAGTTTACTTCAGCATATTGTAACAGAAAGAACTCAAAAGTTTATGGATAGCAATCAAATTCAATCCAGAAAATGTTTCAATGCTTTTTCTCAGTTTTAGAGATCACAAAAATGTTCACAGACTATATAACACTGTATGGCTGCGAAATGGAATCCTAAAAGTTTTTAAAAGCTTTTTACCAGGTTTAGAGATCACAGAATTGTTCGCAGACCACATAACACTGTATTGCTGAGAAATGGAAGCCTTCACATTTTTAAAAGCTTTTTAGCAGTTTTAGAGATCATAGAAATGTTCACAGACCACATAACACTACATGGTATGTCTGAGAAATGGAAGTTTACAAAATTTTTAAAAGCTTTTATTCACTTTTAGAGAACACAAATGTTCACAGACCACGTAACACTCTACGTTTGAGAAATGGAAGCCCACAAAATTTTTAAAAGCTTTTTCTTAGTTTTAGAAATTACAGAATACACACCACACTATGGAATAGTGTATAGCTGAGAAATATAGCCCAGGAAAATGTGTTAACAATTTAGGGTGTGTTATACAGTGAAAGAAATGATTAATTGATTCCTTGCTGATTTTGTAAGTTTGCCCACTGACAAACACATGAACAGTCTATAATTTTAAGGGTAGGTTAAATTTAGCATTGAGAGACAGAATATCAAAAATAAAATCCAGAAAATCACATTGTATAAATTATATAAATTTATTTGCATTTTGCAGCGTGAAATAAGTATTTGATCCCCTACCAACCATTAAGAGTTCTGGCTGCTACACACCAGTTAGATGCTCCTAATCAACTCATTACCTGCATTAAAGACAGCTGTCTTACAAAGTCACCTTTACAAAATACTCCTGTACACAGACTCAATTAATCAGTCAAACTCTAACCTCTACAACATGGGCAAGACCAAAGAGCTTTCTAAGGATGTCAAGGACAAGATCATACACCTGCACAAAGCTGGAATGGGCTACAATGCCATACGTAAGACACTGGGTGAGAAGGAGCCAACTGTTGTTGCAATAGTAAGAAAATGGAAGAAATACAAAATGACTGTCAATCGACATCAATCTGGGGCACCATGCAAAATATCACCTTGCGAGGTATCCTTGATCATGAGGAAGGTGAGAAATCAGCCTAAAACTACATGGGGGAACTTGTTATTGATCTCAAGGCAGCTGGGACCACAATTACCAAGAAATCCATTGGTAACACATTACGCTGTAAAGGTTTAAAATCCTGCAGTGCCCACAAGGTCCCCCTACTCAAGAAAGCACATGTACAGGCCAGTCTTCAGTTTGCCAATGAACACCTAGATGATTTGGTGAGCAATTGGGAGAAGGTGCTGTGGTCAGATGAGACAAAAATTGAGCTCTTTGACATTAACTCAACTTGCCGTGTTTGGAGGAAGAGAAATGCTGCCTATGACCCAAAGAACACCATCCCCACTGTCAAGCATGGAGGTGGAAACATTATATTTTGGAAGTGTTTCTCTGCTAAGGGCATAGGACTACTTCACCGAATCAATGGGAGAATGGTTGGAGCCATGTACCGTAAAATCCTGAGTGACAACCTCCTTCCCTCCACCAGGACATTAAAAATGGATCGTTGCTGGGTCTTCCTGCAAGACAATGACTCAAAATATGTAGCCAAGGCAACAAAGGAGTGGCTCAAAAAGAAGCACATTAGGGTCATGGAGTGGCCTAGCCAGTCTCCAGACCTTACTCTCATAGAAAACTTATGGAGGGAGATGATGCTCCTAGTTGCCAAGCAACAACCTCAAAATCTTAATGATTTAGAGATAATCTGCAAAGAGGAGTGGACCAAAATTCTTCCTGATATGTGTGCAAAACTCTTCATCAACTACAAACAAACATCTGACTGCTGTGCTTGCCAACAAGGGTTTAGCAAAAAATTACACTGCACAACAAATTTCAGGGAAGTTCTTGTCCCCTAAGAAAATGTTATTGTATCTTGTAGATTTTGATATGCTGAACATGAATATGTGCTCGAAAAGTCTGTATAGTCTACATTATGACATCCCAGACACTACATACATGTGCACTGATGTCAGTAGCAAAACAAAAAGTCTTTTGCAGACGACTTTCGTTTATAATCCATGTCAGATGCTTCTCGAATAAGATTCCAGCAATAGTCAGCCAGCATTGACGTACTCCACTTTCCCTGGTACCTTTTCTCCATCAGCGCAATGTCTTGGTGAAATCTTTCACCGTGTTCATCGCTAGTGGCACCAAGATTGGCTGGAAAAAAGTCCAAGTGAGAATGTAGAAAATGCATTTTTAGTGACATATTGCATTTCATCAAATGATATGCTGTGAGCATCTTGTCTATGAGTTGTTCAAAGTTTGGTGCCCTGTTGTTGCCATGGAAGTTGAAGGTCACATCTTGAAAGGCTCTCCATGCCACTTGTTCAGCACCTTGCAAAAGACCATCAAAGCTACTATCATTCATTATATCTCTGATCTGTGGGCCAATAAAAATACCTTCTTTAATCTTTGTATCACTTATTCTTGGAAATTTCTGTCACAAGTAAGAAAAGGCTTCCAATTCTTTGTTCATTGCTTTAACAAAATTTTTCATAAGTCCAAGTTTAATGCAAAGGAGGGAGAAATATCTTTGCTGGATCAACGAGAGGATTATGTTTAACATTATTCTGTTAAACATGGGCAGTGTGTTATGGGCAGCACGGTGGCTCAGTGGTTAGCGTTGCAGCGCTGGGGTCCTGGGTTAGAATCCCACCAAGGACAACATCTGCAAGGAGTTTGTATGTTCTCCCCGTGTTTGCGTGGGTTTCCTCCGGGTACTCCGGTTTCCTCCCACACTCTAAAGACATACTGATAGGGAATTTAGATTGTGAGCCTCATCGGGGACAGTGATGATAATGTGTGCAAAAACTGTAAAGCGCTGCGGAATATGTTAGCGCTATATAAAAATAAAGATTATTATTATTATTCTGTCCAGCAACCAGATTTTCGTGGAGTGGCCAATCCTCTCTGAAATAGTGCATTTCTCATGCATGACTGTCCCACTCACAAATAAAACAACAATACTTGGTATATCCAAGCTGCAGTCCAAGAAGAAGTGCAACAACTTTTAGATCACCACATATGTTCCAGTTATAATTTCTATTAATGTGGGTCAACAGTAACTCCATATTCTCATATGTTTCTTTCATGTGTACGGTGTGTCCAATAGGTATAGAAGGATAGATATTTCCTATTATTAGGAAGTGGGTCTCCCATACTGTTTGCTTATGCAATGAATGCAAGGGCTGCCAAAAATTTGGAGGCACTCCAATTCCCCTTTGAAGAGATGTAGAGGAGGGCCTCATGAAAAAATGTTCCCATTATTAGGAAGTGGGTCTCCCGTAGTGTTTGTGTATGCAGTGAATGCAAAGGCTGCCAAATATGTGGAGGCACTCAAATGCCCCTTTGAAGAGACGTAGAGGAGGGCTTCATGAAAAAATGTTCCCGTTATTAGGAAGTGGGTCACCCATAGTGTTTGCCTATGCAGTGAATGCAAGGGCTGCCAAAAAATTTGGAGGCACTCCAATGCCCCTTGGAAGAGACGTGGAGAAGGGCCTCATAAAAAGATGTTTCCATTAGAAAGGAGTGGGTCTCCTATACTTATAATGCCCATGCACTAAGTGGGCTGACAAACATTTATGTGCACATACATTTCCCATAAAAACTAAATTCTTTATTAGTCAATATCTATAAAAAACACCAACCCAGTGAAAAGGTATATATCAAGATATACCAAAAATAGACCTTGCCTAACAGATACCCTAAAATACACTGTACCTATGATGTTCCTTACCTGACTGTGGAGGTTGGCACCCAAAAAGAAATGATTTTTTGGCACCCCCACTCAGCGTAGGCTATCCCTCACTCCCCTGGTATACCCTACCACAAAAGGTGGGAAAACAATATAACATAGGGCAGAGATGAAGACAGTCTTAACTAGCAAGGTATCTGGTAGGTTATATAAAAAAACCTGATTCATGATGCTACTCTATTTAATATACTCCAGTAATTCAAAAGGACTGGCCAATCACAGTCCAGGTATAATGATATAAGAGGAAAAAACCCAATTATTGCAATCTGATAATCAAAAATAGCAATGCCATGAGACAGATAGCATTGATGCAATTTCAAATGTTGGTTGGTTCAAACAATCAGTGATAGATTAGGGGCACAAATTAATTAGGCTCACTTGCCTCCAAGGTGTAGGGAGCCAGTTCATGCCATGTGTCCAGCTTGGATACCCAATAATTATAAGGCACAGAGGAATCACGGAGGACATTGGTACGGTCAGCAAGGTACTTCCTCACCATTTTCCCAAACTTTGCACTACTTGTGAGAGTACCCCACACCTCAGGGCCTGTGCGATGAGAGGGTCTGAGAAAACTCTCCCAGAACTATGACAGTGTTCCCCTGCCTCTGCTGGATTGGAGTTGTGTCTCTCTCGCCTGTACTCCTTGGTTGTACTTCTGCAACAAGGGCCTTCTGGTACTGCCCCATTTTAGTAGACCTGAGTTAGAAAGTTCTCTTGTAGCGTGGGTCTAGAAGTGTCACCAACCAGTAATGACTGTCACCCAAAATTTTGAGAGCATAAAGGTCACGGGAAAGACAGTGTAACATAAACTCAGCCATGTGTGCTAGACTGCTAACAGGCATGACTTACGTGTCCTCACCAAGAGGACCACTGACCATGCTTTCCGCCTCCTCCTTCTCCTCCCTGTCCTTAGGCCATCCACGCTGAACAGACGGTATGACATTTGCGCAGGTAGTACCATCTATACAGCATGAAACTAGCTCCTGTTCTTCCTCCTCCTCCTGTTCCTCATTGTCACCCAATCCACACTGGGATGAGATGAGGCTACGCTGTGTGTAGTCACCCTGTATGGTTCCTTGCTCCATCTCATTGTGCTCCGCCTGCAATGCATCCTCTTTGATTGTGAGCAGAGAGCATTTCAAAACACAGAGAAGCAAGGTGGTGACACTAATTATAGCGTCATCGCTGCTCACCATCTTGGTGGAGTCCTCAAAGTTTTGGAGGATGGTACATATGTCTGACATCCATGTCCACTCCTGATATCTTACGTGTGGAATCTGAACTGAATACCGACAGCTTTGTTGATGCTGGTAGTCAACAACTGCCCTATTCTGCTCACAAATCCTTACCAACATCTGCAGTGTAGAGTTCCAACGTGTGGGGATATCACACACCAGTCAGTGAGCCAGAAGCTGCAAACACGGCAAGGGCAGTAGAAGCTGTAGCTGACTTTCTAAAATGTACAAAAATACTTGGCACTCAAAAATGAAGAAGCAGTATATTCTTTATTTAGCATCCAGACAAAAATAGACTCATATCGTATGAACGTTTTCGGTCCAACAACGGACCTTCATCAGAAAGGTTTTTTTGGTTTCTTTTGGTAGAAAACTGCAAAAGATACATATAGGGTAATAGATATCCTTAGGTGGTAGCAAAGTCTATGCTGCTGGTATTATATAGAGGCTGGAGCACGAGTCTATCTGGTTGGAGTTAGATTAATGTGACTGGGCAGCGCTAGGAGTGCTGGCTCTGCAGACAGATACAGCGCTTAGTGACTGCAGGAGGAATCCAGGGTGCTGCCGTGTATGGTTTTTAACAGGGAAAAATGTGAAGTACTACATCTGGGCAATAAAAATGAAAAAAGCATATACAGAATGGGAGGAATAGGGCTAAGCAACAGCACATCTGAAAAAGACTTGGGTATACTAATAGATCACAGACTGAATATGAGTCAACAGTGTGATGCAGCAGCAAAAAATGTAAATGCAATTCTAGGCTGTATTAAGCACAGTCTAGATCATGTGAAGTCATTATTGCCCTCTACGCCTTGTCAGGGTCCTGACAGCGCTGGTGTACAGCCTCCGCTAGGCAGGGACTCACCCGCACCGTAGGGACCCCTGGGGACAAGAACAGCCAGAAAATAAAGATGCACGGGACCTGAATGTAGAAGTTTAGAAAGTAGGCACAGGACCTACAGTCATGTGAACGGTCATGTGACTGCAAGGGGGCGGGGCTTAGCGTCCTGCTTTCAAAGAAGGTAGAAAACTCAAAGTCGGGCAAAGCGGGGGTCATGCACAATACAGGTAAGCGAGGTACAGGAGGGATAAACAGACGGGAGGTCAGACAAAGCCAAAGGTCATACACAAGATCTCAGTAAAGTACCAGGGATGAGACAGAACGGATAGTCAGAGCCAAGCAGAGATCAAAACCAAACAGACGCAGAAGGTACCAGGCAGAATCCAAAGCAGAATCCAGAGAACAGACCGAGTCATACACAGAGAATCAAGCAACCAGAACACAGCACTAACACAATCAGGGGTCACCACACAATGCCAAGGGCGAAAGTATAACTGACGGGGGATGGGAGCTTCCTGAGGCTATAAGAAGCCTCCCCAGAACCAATGAGAGGCCACCATAATAGGTCCCAGGTGTGCAGGTGAGAGTCTGCACTGAGGTCAGAACATTAACCCAAGCAGTGCTGGTCACCCAGCACTGGTATCATGACACTCCTCTTTGGTCAGACCTCATCTGGAATACTGTGTCTAGCTTTGGGTGCCACATTTTAAAAAAGACATCAACAAACTGGAGCAAGTTCAGAAAAGAGTGACCAGAATGGTGACCGGTCTGCAAACCCTGACTTATGAGGAAAGGTTGCAGGATTTGGGAATGTTTAGCTTGCAGAAGAGAAGACTGAGAGGACACATAATAGCTGTCTACAAACATCTCAAGGGCTGGCACATTGTAGAAGGATCATCTTTATTCTCATTTGCACAAGGAAAGACTAGAAGCAATGGGATGAAACTGAATGGGAGGAGATACAGATTAGATATTAGAAAAAACTTTTTGACAGTTAGAGTGATCAATGAGTGGAACAGGCTGCCACGAGAAGTGGTGAGTTCTCCTTCAATGGAAGTCTTCAAACAGAGGCTGGACAGACATCGGTCTGGGATGATTTAGCGAATCCTGCTTTGAGCAGGGGGTTGGACCAGATGGTCCAGGAGGTCCCTTCCAACTCTACGATTCTATGATTCTATGATTCTAAGACCATGCTTGGCTATAGGTTCAGCGGTGTCAGCCACAGATCTGCCAGCTTTTTCAGAGTTGTTCACAACTCTTCAGCATTATGCTGTTTGTCACCTAAGCATACAGTATTAGCTTCAGCACAGCCTGTTGTCGCTTGGCTGAGGCAGTGCTGCAGTGCTTCCAGCTTGTGACTGAAGTGGTCATTTCGGAGATGGAGGCTGAAGAGGAGGAGGAGGTGCAGGAGCGGTAGACTGTGGGGGCAACCCTGATTGACTTAGGGCCCACAATCCTTGGCGTCGAGAGGACGTGTTCAATCCCAAGGTCTGACTGGGTCCAGCTACTGGGTCCCAGCTTCCACTATGTTAACCCAGTGGGCTGTCAGCGAGATGTACCATCCCTGCCCACAAGCACTTGTCCACGTATCTGCGTAACTGCTAATGTTGTGGGACATGTGCCTGTGTAATGCGGGGATGGCACTCCGGGCAAATATTGGCAGCTGGGGACCAAGTACCCAGAGATGGTCTCCGATATCAGGTTGCGGAAAGTTTCCGTCTCCGTCAGCATAAAATGCAGCATTTTGAGCGCAAGCAGTTGGAAAATGTGGGAATTTAGTAGTGTGGCCTGTGGGGCGTTGACTGCATATTTGCGCTTGTGTTCCAAGGACTGGGGTATGGACAACTGAACGCTGTGCTGGGAGAAGCACGTGGACTTGCTTGCTGATGGTGCTAGTTGAGTGTGTGCAACGACAGATGCAGGACAGGATGCATCTTTGCATACACCATGCACAGGGGATTGGCTTGCATGCACAACAGTGGAAGAAGCAGTGGTGTCACCCGCAGACACTGTTCCTGGACCCTGGGGTTCGGCCCACAAAGTTGGGTACTTTGCTGCCATGTGCCTGATCATGCTGGTAGTTGTAAGGGTGGTAGTTTTGCTACCCCTGCTGATGCTGACCTTGCAGGTGTGCGGTGCAAATGGCCTTTTTGGGATTATCGGCAGAGTCTTTAAAAACCAACCAGACTCGGGAAGACCTAACAGTTGAACTGGGAACTTCCATCATGTTGGTGCTACTGGGAATGGTTGCCTGCCTTCTGCCTGTGGCCACCACACTTCTTCTCCCTCCTGCTGGGATGCCATGCCTCCCTCCCCCTGTGTGCTACTGTCCTCGCTCTGCATGTCCTCCTGCCAGGCTGGGTCAGTTACTATATCATTATATTATATCTGTACTGTTACACACTTAAAATTATGGCTGGTCCGAACAATGAAGGCAACTGTTACCACCCACCTTTCGCGTCTCCCCTTTTTTTCTCATAAATTGTAAGCTTGCGAGCAGGGCCGTCATTCCTCTTGGTATCTGTTGTGATCTATGTGATTATTGTTATGCTGTAATGTCTATCGTCTGTACAAGTGCCCTCTGAAATGTAAAGTGCTGAGGAAAATGTCGGCGCTATAGTAATAAAATTATTATTATTATTTATCATCCACCACCTCATCTTCCACTTCCGCACCCTGGTTCTCCTCCTCACTTTCTGGCAATTGTGTTTCATCATCGTCCATCTCTTGTGACACTTTCCCACTGTCACCTTCATGTGACCGTGGCTGCTCAAATATTTGGGCATCGCTACACGCGATCTCCTTTTACCCCACTTCAATGTCACGCTGCGCTCACCTGGAGGAGGGACTTTGGTTCCGACGGAGCCCCGCCCGCTCCGGGGGTCCCGTCGGGTGAGCATGCGCACTTCTCGTACTCAGGTTTCCATCTCCCCCATGCCGTGTATGCGCATGCGCGCTCCTGTCTGTTCAGTCTCCAGGTCAGTCCTCTCTATGGTAAAGGAGGACCTGACCCGGAAGCTGTAGTGGTCATGTGCTATCAGGCTAGAGGACCTGACCCGGCAGCTGTAGCAGTCATGTGCTATATCAGGCTACCAACCCCTATGGGAGGTGCCTGATTATTGTTGTGCTTCCTGGCTTGGTCTGCTGTGGCTCTGCCTGTCCGTGTGCTGTATTCAGGTCCCATACTCTGCCTTACCCTATTGTGCTCTCTGCACCCCGGTACTCCCGTCCTCGCCTGTTTCCTGCAGCAGCCTCTCAGTCCTGCCTCCGGTGTTCCTGTTCCATCCTGCTCCAGTCCTGCCGTCCTACTCCAGTCCTGCCTCCGGTGTTCCTGTTCCATCCTGCTTCAGTCCTTCCGTCCTACTCCAGTCCTGCCTCCAGTGTTCCAGTTCCATCCTGCTTCAGTCCTTCCATCATCCTCCCATCTTTTCTCCTGTGTTCCTACTCCTGTCATCCCTCCTCATTCCAGTCTATTGTCTTACTCCATTCCTGCCTCCTGGTTCCAGCTCTGTTCTGTCATTCTATACTTCAGTCCCACAGTCCTACTCCGGTCCATCCTGAGCCGCCCCTCTTGGTACCGGCTACCGTGGTACTCGAACCCCTGGGCCTGCTCCTAACAGTCCCTGTTTAGGGGTCAGTTCCACCTGGCAGCTCGCCCGGGGCCCCTCGGTGCCACGGTCCAGAGGGTCCACTCCTGGAGTTTCTGGCTCCAGACCACTCACTCTAACATTCAAGTGGACCGGGCGAGAGGCCCGAATCTATAAATGGAAAAATGAACAGGTCCTCAAGTGTCCAAGTGTGAGATCAATTGTCTCCAGGCACTCGGCATGGTTGGAGTAACGAGGTTCAGGTTGTGGAATATGCAGTCCATACTCACGGCTACTGAGACTTAACCGTGTGGAAGACAGGTTAGTGACTGGAAGCATTATCTGCTAGCCACCCAACAACCTTTTGACACTGCTCTTGGTTCAATAGTTGTGTGCTGAAGTCTCCAGGCAATTGGGTCAGGAAGGTCGGGCGAGAAGATGTGGGTGTTTGTTGTGGCATAATTTCAGCTTAGGCCTCTTTCACACTTCAGTTTTTTGCATCAGTCAAAATCCACCAAAAGGACGGATCCGTTTTAGTACTGATGACAACGGATGGCACCCGAGAAATGAAGAATTTTAAAGGAATCGCAGCCTGGAAAAGGAGAGAGAGAGAGAGAGAGAGAGAGAGAGAGAGAAAGAGAGAGACAATTTTTTATTTTTTGTCCGGCACCCAGAAAGAATTTCGGGTTAAATGAGTGTCTGGAGGATCCGCCACAGAAAAAAACGTTGCAAGCTCCTTTTTGAAATCTTTGAGGATGGTGACGGACAGGAACTTTTGGCGGATCCGCAAAAAAAAACGGATGCAACGGACGGCAATCCGTCACAATCCGCCAATAATGGAAGTCAATGGGGAAAAAAACGGATCCTCAAAAGAAAATTGCGGATCCGTTTTTTTCAAAACCTGGCGGATTGTGACTGATTGTAAAAAAATGAAGTGTGAAAGAGGCCTAACCCACGGCCTCATTCTCTGCATGCACCATCACCACCACGTCCCTTGCCATGCGCCTTGCCCATTTTAAATGGAGGACAATATTTTCCACGTCCATTATAAATGGCTTAATTTGAAGTGAACTTTATGTTATCCGTGTGACAGAAAACCACAGTTTTAAATAGCTGGCCTATAGGTAACTATTTTTACCAGTAAACTGGTGTCAATAACTTCGATAACACACTGCAACAAAATTTAAAGGGAGGCCAGAAATGGCAGAATTTTGAGCGCACTTATATGTGATCTGTGTGATAAACAAACCACAGTTTTAAATATCTGGCCTGTAGGTAACTATTTTTACCAGCACACTGGTGTCAAACTGTCAATAACTTCCCTAACACACTGCAACAAAATTTAAATGGAGGCCAGAAATGGCAGAATTTTGAGTGGACTTTTTATATGTGATCCGTATGACCAGCAAACCACAGTTTTAAACAGCTGGCCTGTAGGTAACTATTTTTACCAACAAACTGGTATCAATAACGTCACTTATATACTGCAACAAAATTTAAATGGAGGCCAGAAATGTCAGAATTTTGAGTGCACTTTTTATATGTGATTCATGTGATGGACAAACCACAGTATAAAATAGATGGATTTTTAGCGCTGTAGAGTAATACGGAAAGGATCTGGCTGTATTCTGCAGTGCCAACAAGCAAAGGGAGCAGAAAAACGGTGTTCTCTGGATTGCTTTTCAAGCAAATAATCAGGATTATGATAAAAAAATTTATCCCTGGCCCCTGATACCTCGGGCTATGTCTAGAAATATCCGTAAAAGCAGCAACAGACAGAGCTGGAATGGACCCTCTTGCTATATGCACTGCAGTCTTCCACATACACTGCCTGCCTGCCTAGCACTGATATCTATGCAGCTGGGTTAGTCCTCAGAAGGACTGTTAGTTGAGATGGATATGTGTCTAATATATTGTGGTATACCTACACTTACTAAGACACAGGCAAATCTCTCCCTAGCTCAGCAGCAACTCTACTTACACTACCTGATTCCAGAGTAGACTGAGATGAGCATGACGGTGCCAGGTCTGATATAGATTTGATGACGCTGTGCGGCCAGCAAATCACTTTAATGCCAAAACCAACATGGCTGCGGCATTACAATGTGTGGTAGACAATCTCAGTATGTTTATTGGCTCTCTAAATAGCGCCAAACATGCAGGGCAGAGACCCGAGCTCCCGCCGAGCAATCCCGGAAATACTCTGTGAGCTCCGAGCATCTCAAGCAGTGAGATGCTCGGGCGAGTACCGAGTAGTGGCGAGCATGCTCACTCATCACTACACCTCAACAAATTAGAAAAATAAAAACAACAAAAATAGTGTTGGATACCTCCTTCTCTGGCCTCTTTCACTCCCACCTATTTCTCAACCTCCTCCACTTGGACCTATGCCTTCTGTGTCAAGATTTTTTTTAATTGTGTTTTATTTTAAGTAATTTTCCTAATCAAAAAAACCCACAAAAACAATGTGTCTACCTTTTCCTCCACCTTTTCCACCTACACCGCCAGGTCCTCCTCCAGCTCCACTTCCTTTTCAACCTCCTCCTCGGTTTGGACCTCTGCCTACTTTTTCAAGATTTTTATTGTATTTATTCTGTGTTATTTTAAGTAATTTCTCTAAACAAAAGCTAAAAATACACAAAAACAATTTTGACTACCTCCTCCTTCATCTCTTCCACCTACACTGCCATATCCACCTCCACCTACTCTTCAGCCCCCTTCTCTGCTTGGACCTTCACTTCCCTGGTTCAAGATTTTAATTTTTTTCTGTTTTTTTAGTCATTTTCCTAAACAAAAACAAAAAAAACATAAAACAGTGTTGGCTACCTCCTCCTCCGCCTCTTCCACCTACATCGCCATGTCTACCTCCACCTCCTTCTCAACCTCCTACTCCACTTTGCCTCCTGGTTTAAGATTTTTATTTTTTTTTATTCTTTTATTCTGTTATTTTAAGTAATTTCCCTAAACAAATACAAAAACACACAAAAGCAGTAGATTATTTTTAAAGAGTGAAAATAAAGGAATAAAGGAAGGCGAGTGCCATTCCTCTTTTTCTCACATAAAGCAAAAACAGTGTTGGATACATCTTCCTATGCCTTCTCCAAGTACACTGCCACTTCCACCTCCAGCTGCTCATCAACCTCTTCCTCCTCTTCGACCTATGCCTTCTGGTTCAAGGTTATTAGGTTATTATTTCCACATTTGTTTGCAGGGAAATTGTCTTGCTCTTACCCCATTTTGCTTTCTTTTCCAGCCCCCTACAACTTACTACCACCATTTTACAGCAGAAAAGTTTGGGTTCTCTTGGCTTTTATGGGGTTCAAGTTCGGGGTCAAGCTCAGGCAAGTTCTGGTACCCGAACCAAACTTTGAACCTCAGTTTGGCCGAACCTGAACATCCACGGGTCTGCTCATCCCTACTAACCAATGTTAAGCACATACTGGTAGTTGTAATTTGTAAGTAATCTAATACAATTGTTTATGGGTCTGACTTGACATTACAATTGATCGGTGTTCTAAGTTTGGTTCTTGTATTCAAGTACATTTGGTTCTGGTCATGTATTCATGTTCTTATGCTGGTTCTGGTGACATATTCATTTACTGTTTGTGGCTCTTGTGATGTAGCCAAGTACTGATCTTTGTTTTGTTGATGTATTCATGTACTGATGATGGCTCTAGTAATGCATTTATGTACTAATGGTGGTTCTGGTGATGCATTCATGTACTGATGGTGGTTCTGGTGACGTATTTATTTGCTGATAATGTTTCTGGTGTTATACCCATGTACTAAGGGCAACACGGTGGCTTAATGGTTAGCACTGTTGCTTTGCAGAGATGGGACCCTGGGTTCAAATCCCACCAAGGACAACATCTGCAAGAAGTTTGTAGTTGTGTACTGATGATGGTTCTAGTAATGCATTTATGTACTAATAGTGATTGTGGTAACATATTAATTTACTGATTGTGGTTCTCGTGACATAGTCATGTTCTGATAGATAGTCTGTTGATGTGTTTGTTTGTTGATTATGTTTCTGTTTCATATTCATGTACTAAGGGCAGCACAGTGGCTCAGTGGTTAGCACTGTTGCTTTGCAGAGCTGGGGCCCTGTATTCAAATCCCACTGCAATGAGTTTGTATGTTCTACCCATGCTTGTGTGGGTTTCCTCCAGGTTTTCCAGTAATATGATGGCAGTATGCAAGCAATGCATAATAATAAATACTTTTAATGGCTCTGGTGCTCAATGAACTTATGATTATTTTGGTTTCATATTCACGCACTGATGATGATACCAAAGTATCTTGTTCTGGCCCTGCCTCAGAATGACAGAAGATACTTCTCAACAGAAATACATTGCATCATGATGGTATTCTGGTAGTTTAGATCAGGTCGAAGGTATTCCAGCAAACATTTAAAAAGGATCATGTGGCAGGATGTAGCCTCCATACACCTGCTGCAAGTGGCCTTTTGTGGCCAGTTGGCTGATGAGAGGATGTACCCATAGTCTGCACCACCTCATCAGATCATTGATGATTGAGTACCTAACACCAAAATCTCAAGACCACACCCAGTGAAGCAGAACTCGCTCAGTCTGCTTGAACGTCAAATGGTCAGACATATTTGGCTACCACTGAGAGGAAATTAACCTCAAAGATAATATTGTAGGGGATATCCTAACTAGAGTTGAGCGACTTTTGGTTTTTTAGGGTCGAGTTTCGTTTCGTGAAACCCGACTTTTCCAAAAGTCGGGTCGAGCAAGATCGGCCGATTATAGGGAAAAGTCGGGGTCGTCCCGAAACACGAAACCCAATGTAAGTCAATGGGGAATAAAAGTCGGCAGTGAGAGGAGGACAGGAAACACACCTACAGTGCTCATTTGAATGCCAAAAGCATCAATTCTTCTTACTTAAGCTGGTCAACCTTAATTACCTTCATAATACAAGTTACGCACTGAAAAATGGGGGTTATTTGGCTAAAGTTGTGGGGGGGTAGGGCTGGCTCCAGGTTTTCATGTGCCCTGGGTGAAAGAGAGCCCCTTTAACACATACCACAACTCATCATGCTCCGATACGGCAGAGAAATAGCGGTATAGTACAATGAAAAATACTTCACTTTTTACATCTCATGACGAGGCCCATCTATTTCTCCATACAGAATCATTGGTCCCATATAATGTTTGAAACAGTATATGATGAGCTCCACATAATGCTACAGTATATGTTGGTCCCCATGGATGAAGCTCCACTGTCTTATGGGCCCAAATAATGCTCCAAACATAATGGGCCCCATTTCTAATGCTCTAGTGTATAATGGGCCCTGTAAATGCTGCTCCAGTGTCTGATGTCCACCTTTGGAATGTTCCAGTGTATGGTGGGCCCCAACGATCATTCTCCAGAGTATAGTGCTCCCCAAAAATTGCTGTCCCAACATTGAAAACAATCAAATAAGTCTCCTCGCTAGGGAATCCCTGTACTAGTCTGGACTCCTCGTCGTCCCCATCTTCCATCTCACTGCACAGTATTTCAACCTTGCAAGTGCTGTGATCCTGAGCAAGCAGGGGGGGCCCACTCGTTGGCGACGGCACTGGCACAGGGCCCCTGATAGCACGGTGGTGTGTCTGATGGCGGGTGGGCCGAACCTGCACTTTCATCTGCAGCTTCCTCTTTGTCACCGTGTAAGATGGAACTGTATATGGGAAGGTTAACCTGAGTTTCATCAGGGTCAGATTCAGGCCGTGTAGCGTGCGAGGGGAATGTAGTGGTCTGGGTCAATGTACCAGCAGATTCATCGAGCAGTGGCTGGGCATCAGTGCACTTGTGTCGCCCCCAGGAGTACGGTCACCACAGTGGCATTACCTTCCTCCTAGGGAGTGTGATGTCATGCTTGGGAGCAACGAAGGATCTCTCTAGCAGGTTAACTGATTGGGCGGCGTTATTCCCACGAGTCATGACCCTCCAAACAGCGTTCATGAAGGCAAAGTGTTTGTTTTACGTGGGCAGTATGGTTGCAAAGCTGAACCTTAAAGGAATGTCCAGAAGGGCACCACCAGGAGTGGAGCCTATGGCGTAATTTGACTCAACACGGGCAACCTCAACCATGCCAGCTACAGAACAGATGCACACATTGCAAGCTTAATTCCGTTAACGAACGAGACTCCATCATGCCCCGCGGTCCGAGTCCGGCTTACTAGAGGGACACATGAGGCTCTGGCACATGAGATTGGCCAATAACTGGTGTGTCATGCCCTTACATGTCCATGGCTGCATGTGCGCTACACTGAAAAGGCCAGCGTTTGTCGCTTACAGGTGCAGATAACCCGCTGAACAACGTTAGTGATGGGGATCACTGATTACAATTATTACTCGCGAACGATGATTTCCCAGTAAGTGCAGGTCAACCGCAGTTCCGGAATTAGGCCTAACCGTCATTCCTGAAAAAATGAAAAACTTACGTGTGCAAACCACAGGTGCTGTAGCTTGCTTAACAGCTCGCCAGCCATTCTCACGCCCAGTATGGATTACACGTGATTGCACAAAGGTGAGAAAGGGTACCGTATCCCCGGATAACATGTATGGATAGCGTACACATTCAAAAGATATGTCTATACATCAGGAGGCAGGCTCAGACGGTGTTAGGCCCAGTATGGCTTGCACGTGATTGCACAAAGGTGAGAAAGGGTACCGTATCCCCGGATAACATGTATGGATAGCGTACACATTCAAAAGATATGTCTATACATCAGGAGGCAGGCTCAGATGGTGTTAGGCCCAGTATGGCTTGCACGTGATTGCACAAAGGTGAGAAAGGGTACCGTATCCCCGGATAACATGTATGGATAGCGTACACATTCAAAAGATATGTCTATACATCAGGAGGCAGGCTCAGACGGTGTTAGGCCCAGTATGGCTTGCAAGTGATTGCACAAAGGTGAGAAAGGGTACCGTATCCCCGGATAACATGTATGGATAGCGTACACGTTCAAAAGATATGTCTATACATCAGGAGGCAGGCTCAGACGGTGTCAGGCACAGTATGGATTTGACGGCCCAGACTACACAGCGAAGGAGCAGGGAGAGGTAAAGATTGCAAATGCTGGGGCCCTGCCCAAGCAAGGGGGGCCCACTCGTGGGCGTCGGTGCTGGCACTGGGCCCCTTATAGTAAGGCGGTGTGTCTGACGGCGGGTGTGCACCACCACCATCAGAGACACTTGATTGCACTAAGAGGGACCCTGTGCCAGTGCCCGCGCCCAAGAGTCGGCCAACCCACCTGTCCAGGGCAACAGCACTCGCACGGTGTCGTGTGCTAGGTGGTGACCCCGGCCATGGGGGGGGAGGCAGCACAGTTAGGGAGTTTTAGAAAGTGGCATATGTTGATGCTGGACATTCAGCTGATGCAAAAGGCGAAATAGGTCAAGTCCCAGGAAGAGGTGGACCAAAGCAAGCCATTTTTCTGTCACCCTATGTGTCATCAGGGGAAGGTGGGACAAAATCCTTGGAAACCCATGCATGGTTCATTTTAATGAAGGTTAGATCATCCACATTTTGGGTTGACAGACGGGTCCTTTTTTCTGTCAGGATTGATCCAGCTACACTGAAGACTCTTTCCGATAGCACACTTGCAGCTGGGCAAGCGAGCTCCTGTAAGGCATATTGTGCCAATTCAGGCCAGGTGTCCAGTTTAGCGGCCCAATAGTCAAAGGGGAATGACCTGTGTGGGAGAACATCGATATGGGAGGAAAAGTAGTTTGTAACCATAGTTGACAACTGCTGTCTCCTGTCACTTTCCATCGATGCTGTATTACCAGTTGTGTGAGCGGTACTTGAAAAATCAGTCCACAACATTGTCATGAAACCCCTGTCTCCAACGCCACTTCTGCTGTGTGCACCATGAACACCTCTGCCAAGCTGCCCCCGGCCCGTACGGCTCATGTGAGAACCATAACCGCTGCTGTGTGCTGGGAATGCCTCAAGCAACCGATTTACCAGAGTT
Organism: Dendrobates tinctorius; assembly: GCF_039654945.1. Taxonomy (NCBI): domain Eukaryota; kingdom Metazoa; phylum Chordata; class Amphibia; order Anura; family Dendrobatidae; genus Dendrobates; species Dendrobates tinctorius. The sequence goes on from NW_027361676.1 coordinate 15,974,557, forward strand.
GCTTGTTTATTAGCCAATATTATGTCAAGGTTCTCCTGTGGCATGATGTTTTGTAATTTGCCTTTATAGCGTGGATCCAGGATGCTGGCCAACCAGTAGTCGTCATCGTTCATCATTTTGGCAATGCGGGGGTCCCTTTTTAGGATCCGCAAGGCATAATCTGACATGTGGGCCAATGTTCCCGGTGTCAATGATGCACTGCGAGTGCTGGTTGGAGGAGCACTTTCTGGCAAATCCACATCCCTCCAGTCACGCACAAACCCTGTACCAGACCTTGCCACGCCAACATTTTCACTTGCCCCATGAGATGCATCCTCCTCCCCTAAGTAATCATCCCCATCATCATCCTCCTCCTCCTCTTCTTCCTCCAACTCGTCCAGGAGAGGTCCCTGAGCAGACAATGGCTGAATGTCATCAAGGATTCCCTCCACCTCTTCCTCCTCGTCAACATTGGCTGCAGACGCCTGCTCCTTAAGGTGTGTCAAAGTTTGCATGAGCAGACGCATAAGTGGGATGCTCATGCTTAGGATGGCGTCGTCTGTGCTTACTAGCCGTGTGCATTCCTCAAAACACTGAAGGACTTTACAGAGGTCTTTCAGCTTCGACCACTTCACACCTGTCAACTCCATGTCTGCTCTCAAAGTGCCTGGCCGTGTATCCTCCCACAAATGCATTATGGCCTGCCTCTGCTCGCACAGCCGCTCCACCATGTGCAGGGTGGAGTTCCACCCTGTTGCAATGTCGATAATGAGGCGGTGGTTGGGAAGGTGGAGCAATCGCTGCAGCTTCTGCATACGAACGGAGTGTACAGGCGACCGGTGGATGTGCGCGCACAGTCTTCGCACCTTATGGAGCAGGGCTGTTAACTCCGGATAATTTTTGAGGAAGCACTGCACCACCAGGTTCAAGGTGTGAGCCAAGCAAGGTATGTGGCTGAGTTTTGAAAGGGGTATGGCTGCCACAAAATTACGGCCGTTATCACTAACTACCTTGCCTGCCTCAAGATGTACACTGCCCAGCCATGACTCAGTTTGTCGCTTCAAGTACTCGGCCAGCACCTCGGCGGTGTGTCTGTCGCCCAAACACATCATCTGCAACACAGCCTGCTGACGCTTTCCACTAGCTGCTCGATAGGGGGACACCTCGTGTGCAACAGTGGCAGCTGCAGATGGAGTGCTCGTACGACTGCGCTCTGTGGACGAGCTTTCGCTTCTGGAGGAGGAGGAGGAGGAGGAGGGTGGAACGCCTACAGCCAACTGTTTCCTATACCGTGGGCTAGGCAGCACTGTCCCACCACTGCTGTCCCCTGTGGACCCTGCATCCACCACATTAACCCAGTGCGCAGTGATGGACACGTAACGGCCCTGGCCATGCCGACTGGACCATGCATCAGTTGTGAGGTGCACCTTTCCACTCACTGACTGCTTGAGTGCATGGACAATGCGGTCTTTTACATGATGGTGGAGGGCTGGGATGGCTTTGCGAGAGAAGAAGTGGCGACTGGGTAGGTCATAGCATGGTACTGCATAGGCCATGAGTTCGCGGAAAGCTGCGCTTTCCACCAACCGATAGGGCATCATCTCAAACGAGATTAGTTTGGCAATGTGGGCGTTCAAACCCAGTGTACGCGGATGAGAGACTGAGTACTTTCTTGACCTACTCATAGTGTCTGGGAGGGTGAGCTGGACTTGAGAGCTGCATATGGTGGAAGTAGCGGTGGACAGGGCGGACTGAGAGAGGGTTGATGATGGTGATGGAGTTGGTGTTCTTTCTAATGGCCTAGATTCAGTATTTCGTTGATATAACAGTGGGATTCCCTGACTGCTGTGGCCTTGCAACGACACCTCAACATTTGCTGCTGTGCTAACCGGTGGGCTTACAGTGGAGGAAACAATGTAGAGTTGCTGACTACCTTCTTTGTGATCAGTTGCACATGTGGCACTTGACGTTTGGTGTTGTGTCCACACTTGCAAGTGCATGCTGGTTAAATGTCTAAGCATGCAACTGGTATTTAAAATTTTTCAGATTTTTCCCTCGGCTAAAGGTCTTTGCGCACTTCTTACAGATAACCTTGGCCTGATCATGAGGATTTTGTTCAAAAAAGTGCCACACTGCACTCTTCCTACTTTGGCAGACATTTTGCGGCCTAGCACGCTGTGATGTTTTGACCCTCTGGACAAGCTGTCAAGCAACTCTTTTGATTTTTGGAACCTGTCTTTGGAGTGCTCCGGGCCTGCCAGATAACAGCTGTTGCGATGTCGATGTCTGCTGTGGATGCTCCTCATCTTAGCTATTGGAAGCAGCACCCTCTTCCCCCAATGGATGCCAATCTGGGTCAACAACTGGGTCATCCATCACCTCCTCTTCAATGTCATGTGCACCTTCCTCTGTGTCACCGTGTATGGTGGTATAGTGTGCGGGAAGGGGCACCTGAGTCTCATCAGGGTCAGAATCTGGCTCTGTACACTGCGAGGACAATGTAGTGCTCTGAGTGAATGTACCAGCAGAATCATCTATCAGCGGCTGTGCATCAGTGCACTCCATGTCAGATTCATCTTGGCCTGGGTAATTCACCATTTCACTTGATAATCCAGGCATGGTATGTGAAAACAGCTCCATGGAGTAATCAGTAGTATGGCCTGCGTCATCCTTCAATCTTGGTTGGGGTGAAGGACACAAGGAAAGGTGTGGTTCATGAACATGAGCCTCCAATGACGACTCCTTGCTTTTACTTTTTACAACTTCAGAAGAGGAGGCGATAGAGCTGGAGGCTGAGTCAGCAATGTAAGACAAAACTTTTTCCTGATGCTCTGGCGTTAAAAGCGGTTTGCCAACTCCTAGAAAACTAAGCCTTCGAAGCCTTATGGAGCCAGACGATGACGCAGGCTCAACACCTCCTGCATTCGGTCCTATTTTGCTTTTGCCACTACCATCAGATCCACCACCAACACCATCATTACCAGCTGCCAACCCCCGCCCAATTCCACGGCCTCTTCCACCAGCCTTCCTCATTTTTGGTAGAAATGTAGACAAAATTCAACAAACTATATAGTAATGTAAAACAAGGTACAAGGTGTCTATAGGACAGGGGAGATTTAGATTTTCTGCAGACACTTGTGGACACTGGACACTTGGATTGTGTGAGGCCCACTGAATATCAGAGCGCTATGTCACAGGCTCGATGGCACAGGTGTGAAAAAAGTGACTACAGGATAAGGGAGATTTTGAATTTCTGCAGACACTTGTGGACACTGGACACTTGGATTGTGTGAGGCCCACTGAATATCAGAGCGCTATGTCACAGGCTCGATGGCACAGGTGTGAAAAAAGTGTCTACAGGATAAGGGAGATTTTGAATTTCTGCAGACACTTGTGGACACTGGACACTTGGATTGTGTGAGGCCCACTGAATATCAGAGCGCTATGTCACAGGCTCGATGGCACAGGTGTGAAAAAAGTGACTACAGGATAAGGGAGATTTTGAATTTCTGCAGACACTTGTGGACACTGGACACTTGGATTGTGTGAGGCCCACTGAATATCAGAGCGCTATGTCACAGGCTCGATGCAGCAGGTGTGAAAAAAGTGACTACAGGATAAGGGAGATTTTGAATTTCTGCAGACACTTGTGGACACTGGACACTTGGATTGTGTGAGGCCCACTGAATATCAGAGCGCTATGTCACAGGCTCGATGCAGCAGGTGTGAAAAAAGTGACTACAGGATAAGGGAGATTTTGAATTTCTGCAGACACTTGTGGACACTGGACACTTTTGGATTGTGTGAGGCCCACTGAATATCAGAGCGCTATGTCACAGGCTCGATGGCACAGGTGTGAAAAAAGTGAATTGTAGAATTGGGCAGAATAGGAATCTCCCCAGAGTGTAGGTCTGTAAGAACGGAACAAGTCCTCCACGTATCCTTCCACAGTGACACACAGATAGCTTCACTGTGGCTGTGATAACAGCCGTTACACGGTACTGTGTGAGGAGCGTACACCGCTGTATGATGTGAATAAATGCACGCTCAGTACCTCAGCAGGACAAAAAAAAAAATTGGGATTGCTTTTAAAAAAGCAGTTTGCAGAGCAGTGGGGAAACAGCAATGCAGCTGTCAGGAAGCCTTAGAAAGCAGCCTAACAACCAACACCGCTGATCCACCACAATATAGCCTCCCCTTGCACTGCACACACAGTGACTGGTGTGTTGCACAGGCAAAATCGCTAGCAGCAGAAGCAGTTTTTTTTTCTTCTTCCCTGCCTAACGCTCTCCCTACAGAATCAGCAACCTCTCCCTATGCTAAGATCGGCAGAAGTAAGATGGCGGTCGGCGTGCACGCCCTTTTATAACCCCTGTGACGCCCACCAAAGCAAGCCAATCACTTGCATGCCCTTCTGAAAGATGGTGGTGACCCCTGCCTATGTCATCATGTTGCCCACAGTGTCCGTGGATCCTGATTGGCTGAAAAAGAGCGCTAAACAAACTTTTGAAACTCGACTTTGGCGAGTAAGTCGCCGACCTCGTGGACGACCTCATCCTAGGGTCGGGTTTCGTTTCATGAAACCCAACTTTGCCAAAAGTCGGCGACTTTTGAAATTGTTCGACCCGTTTCGCTCAACTCTAATCCTAACAATATGGATTTTTTTTTTACGTGGGACCTTCTGGAGTGGGTATTTGTACAGGTAGAATCAAACAACTTCTTAAGCTAATAGTGTCTTTGATTAAAAACACTTTAGAAAATGTGCATTCCATATTGTATATTTGGATTGCACTCGCATTACATACATAATACCATACAAATTTCACTCATCCCAAGTTCTGGATGAGAATTAGACTAATTTTTTATTTGCTCATGTGACTTATTCTACAGTAATATTTAGAGATGATGAGATCAGGAAAAATTCAAATTCGCCTGTTCTAGTGAAGTTTCCCAGAAACTTGCATGTCCACTATTATGCTCTGGAGCCAATGAAATCATAAATGTCCATTAAAGTAACAATCAAGCCTGACATCAATGCTGCATATTTGTAAGAATGTCCCAGGCTAAAAGTGGCTTCTAGACTTCAGATATGTGGGATTTTCTTTATTTCCTGCAAAGAAAACATTAAGGAGTGTCAAAACTGTCCTTTAAATGCAAAAACACGAACAACAGACATCACAGTAGTATAAAAACAAGTATAAAAACATTTCAATTTGAAGCTGAATAGATGTCAGCCGTTGGGCCTTCCAAACATATTTGTGGTCTAGCAGTTTGGCAAGGGCACAATCTAAGAATTGGCCTGGAAAATAGTTCTTTCATCCATAAGACATATACTGACAATAAGGACAATATGGCAGAGAAAACTTGGTAATGTAAAAAATAAAAGGTCACAAAGTCATAAGCATTCCTGGTGTATGATGTAGGCCACAATTCTGAGGCAATATTGCTTTAGTGCTTGATCGTCCTTCTCTCACTGATTGATGGCTTAGTTTATTGCAGGAATAGCAAGATTTGAATTTCTCTAAAATAGATATTTTTAAGAATAAAGTAGTCAAAGAAAGTGGAGATGCTGATGAAGTTAGAAAGGACATGCTGTGTTCAGGAATTTGATACATTAGCTTTAGGTAGACATTAAGTGCTACTAATAGCATGTGGGGAGATGTATGAGCTGCCTAAAGCTTTTGCAAATAGTATATAAAAGCCTCAGTTCATCAAATCCTTCCTGTAACAAACCTGGTGTGAAAAGCTTAAAAATGTGGCAATATTTTATGCACAATGTGAGGCTGCATAAAAGTTTTGTGACTTTTGACATCTTACACCATTTTTGTCTAGATCCTACAAAGTGGCCTGAGCTGGGTCGTGACGGGGCATGAAGGGGTGTGATGATCCAGCTCATCAAATTCATGACAAGCCGCGGTGTACCTTATGCCACAAATCTTATTCTAATCTCTGTAACTGATGTAGTAAGCCCTGAGTTTGACTGGAGTCATGGTGAGTTGCACATAGAGGCGCACACCATGGTGCTCTTGCATCCAAAAAACATCTGATCTTCTAGGTGAAACAGAGATCACAACAGTTCTCTGCTGAACAACATGTGTCATCGACCCAGGCCAGAAATGGCCTCTGGAGAGTCCTGACCTGCTTGTTCCAGCAATCAAGAATATAGTTAATAGTAATCTTGTTTCAATTTTTAATTCAGAAATCAATAGTACAAGTGAAAATAAGCCACTTTGCAATATATCTTATTTCTGCACATCTTTCTTCGACATGACTGACTATTCAATTAAAAAATTATCAATTTACAGGTATAATCTCTATTCAGTGAACACAGACTGTTACATTTCTGAGATAGGAGATGGAAGGCGCTACAGATACAATTCTATGAAGAGAGGCAGAGGGAGGAGCCACCAGTCACTGATACTTCGTTCCCAGCACCTCATTCACCAGTGGTTCTCAGCCTGGACGGTCGCACCTTGGCACTGTCCAGGTTGAAAACGGTTTATCCCCCAGACATGGATTATGGTTTGGGACAGAACAACAGACAGGTATGGTATATTGTTGGGTTTTTTTTATTTTGGTTTTATTACAGTAAAATGAGGGCTTTGGTGGAATAGGCGTTTGGTGAGTATAACTGTGTTTGCTATTTTTAAATAAAAAAGTAAAAGTGTGTTTTGTTTTATTTCTAATAAAGGACTGGCTGTGTCTTTATTTACCATATAACAATAGGATTAGTAATGGATAGGTGTCTTATAGATGTCTCTCCATTACTAAGCCTTGGGCTTGATGTCATCTGACAATACAAAGGTGACATCAACCCCATAAATATGAACCCCACTTGCCACCGCTACAGGGGAAGTGAGAAGAGCCAGGATTGGCGCATCTAATAGATGTGCCTTTTCTGGGCAGCTGCGGGCTGCTATTTTTAAGGCTGAGTTTTTTAAAATTATTTATTTAAATAATTTAAAAAAAAAGCTTGGAGACCTCTCTGTTCTTGATAACAAACCTTGTTGAATACTCCTATCCGCCGCTCCTGCTCTCACTGTTATTAGCAAGTGTTGGACGATGGGATCAGTAGTCCCATCAGCTGACAACAGTGACCGGAAGTAAACTTTATACCTCCGATCACAGATGAGTGCTCAATCTGTCTTTTGACAGCGTGGGAACCACGGCTCTCTGACCGGTGGGGATGATTTCACTGCCGATCAGAACCCGTGTTTGCTGCACTATCATGCATATGAAAGAATGGCAAACACTGGATGTCCGGGCCCCCCATTTAAGTGACTGGGGTTCAGGTTTGGGTTCGGGTCTGGTTACTGTTCTGGTACCCGAACTCAAACTTTTTGTAACTGTTCTGCCGATCCTGCCGGACCCGAACATCCAGGGATCAGCCCATCTCTATTCTTGTGTTTCCATATGAAAATGAAAATAACCATGATCCCTCTACACTGTGACATCCTTTTTGATATTTGCAGACAGCTTTTAAGTCTCCTCTTAGCCATTTTTTTGCATTTTTTTTTTATTCTCATAATCTCCCATCTGGACTACTGTAATATCCTGCATGTCGGTCTCCCTGACAAAGCAGTATATCATATTCAGTTACTCCAAAAAGTCACAGCTAGGCTAGTAATAACCTGTCAACCTCGTCATGCCCCTATAAATCCAATCCTACACACACAGCATTGACTACCCATGAAATTAAGAGCAATTATTAAAATGTACCTAATGATCTTTAAAATCATTACCAATTTAGGCTCAAACCACTTGAAGAAACTTCTAAAGCGCTATGCTGCTTTCCGATTGCCCCGATCAGCAGGCAGGAATAACCTGTTCATACAAAGGATCCAGTTTACAGCTTACAACACTTTTAACAAAACAGGCTGTCATTGTACTAGAGAGTGATTATAGCTTGCTTGCCTTGTAGTCAGCCGTGACTGTAACAGCTCTCAGTATCTCTCCATTGACTGGACGCGAGCGGCTGCAGGGATAACAAAACTTAAATTTCTCCATGTAACTGTTCTTCCAGTAAGCTGGCTACACAGAGTTTAAATGCTATTTACCTGCAGGTTACCATTATATCTGAAAGTAATAAACATTTCTCACTGTGACAAGTTCCCCTTAAACCATGCTGACCAAGTATAAATGATAGATCATCAGTGTCCCTCCTTCCTGCTACTGCTGAAATCTCACACTGCTCAGTAAAAACTGTAGCTGTCAGTCAGGTTGGGTAGACGGAGACTGAAGGAAATTGAACTTTTGAGCTATTTAATTATTTTTCTCAATTCACAAAATGCTCATTTTGATAGATTGCAGGATGATACAGCCATTCTGACATAGGTTTTCAAAGTAAGGGCATCAATCTCATCAGGTCTAAGTAATCTATCTAATAATGTATACCGTTTGCAATGTGAAATCTGGTGACATCTGTTAGAATTATGCAAAAAAAGTTATTTGCATTCATAAATTCTAATATTCTAATAAATTCCTAATATTAAGTGGAGCCGAGATGATATGGGTCTATTTTCAGCATTTGGACCAGGCACTTTATTATATGGGGCCTTTTACATAGTTTGGACTAGGCACTTTCTTTCCAGTGGGTAATGTTACAACTCCATTACAGAGACAATTACATGCCTCCAACATTGTGGCAAGCGAGGTTTATCGTAAAATGGTTTGACACGTTCTGGTGTGGTGTGTAGGAACTTAAGTAGCATGCAGCTCTGACCTCAACCACATGACCACATGAAACATCATACGGATGAATTAAAAAGCAGAGCCAGATCTTCTCATTCTGACCTCAAAATGTTTCTTTGGCTAAAAAATACTTTGAAAGAAAAGCCATTATGCAATACAAAAAAAGGCTGCTAAAGCTCCAAATGATTCGCCTGTTCCTTATAAACACCCATGACTTTAGAATGCAATGTCCAGCATGCTCATGTAATGAAGAGTTGTCCACATTAGTTTCATCATTCTTTCAAATGAGGCAGAAGGAGTTTAATTTGGCCTAGTAATAGTAGGATTCACCAAATGATAAACTGAATTTACGGTACATCTCAGTACTGTCTTTGCTTCATAGGCCACATTCACACATTCAGTATTTGGTCAGTATTTTACATCAGTATTTGTAGGCCAAAACCAACAGAGGAACAATCAGTGGAAAAGTATCATTGAAGCACGTGCACCACTTCTCCATTTATCACCCACTCCTGGTTTTGGCTTACAAATACTGATTAAATACTGAACTTGTGAATGTGGCCTTAGAAGCATAGGGTCTGGCACATTAGACTCTGCCCAGGTGTGCCATACCTTAAAGAGGTTAACCTACTTTGCATTGTTAATATTAATAAAATTAAAAAGAATCTATATTTACCTGCTCTAACCCCTGTGTCTCCAGAGCGATCCGTGAATTCTAGTGGGTCAGGAACTAATGACATCCTGATTTTTGGTTACTTGTCCATTGAGGCCTGTAATTGGCTGTTGCAGTCCAGTGACTAAAATGGGACATGATCAGAAGATACATTTTGTATAAAAAAGTTTAACCCCCCCCCAATAGTTCCAATCACCCCCCTTTTGCCCCAATAAAAATAAAACAATAATAAAAAAAATGCATATTTGGTATCGCCATGATCAGAAATATACGATCTATAAAAATATAAAATAAATTAATTTGGTAAATGGTGTAACAAGAAAAAAAAAAAATTTTTTGCTTAAATTACAATAAAAGACATTCAAAATATCATATCTACCTCAAAATTGTATTAGCAATAACGGCAGTTCAGGGTTAAAAAAAATAATCCCTTACACAGCCCCAGATTCTGAAAAATGAGAACGTTATGGGTCTCAGAAAATAGCGACAAAAGCGGAAAAAAAATTGTTGACAAATTTCTGCATTTTTTTCACCTCTTAAATAAGTAAAAACCTACACATTTGTTATCTATGTACTCATAGACCTGTGAAGACTCAGACGTCAAGGTTAGATTTCAGAAAGGCAGATTTTAAGGGATTCAGAAAGATAATTGGAGGGATCCAATGGCTGGATATCCTTAAAGACAAAAATGTCCAGGAAGGATGGGAAATCTTGAAAAATGAAATTCTCAAAGCACAGTTGTTAACAATTCCGAAAAGAGGGAAGAATAGGAAGCATTTAAGGAAACCAGGATGGGTGAACACAGAACTTAAGCACATGCTAAAAAGGAAGAAAAAAATGTTTATAAAATGGAAAGAGGGAGGCATATCTAAAGAAGAATATAATGCTGTCTGCAGAATCTGCAGGGCACAAATCAGATTAGCTAAAGCTGAAAATGAATTGAGGCTTGCAAGAGATGTCAAAAGCAATAATAAAGGATTTTGGGGATATGTCAAAAGTAAAAGAAAAGTCAAAGATGCTATAGGATTTTTACAGGATGAAAATGATGAAATGGTAAGACAGGATGTTGAGAAGGCTGAACTTTTAAATTCCTATTTTGCATCTGTTTTCTCTCAGAAAGGAAATGTAACACCAACTGTTATTCACTGTCCTATTAAGGGAATAGAAGAATCCAGGATATCTATAAACAGAAAGATAGTGAGGAAACACTTAGCTAACCTAAATGAATTCAAGTCTCCAGGTCCAGATGAATTACACCCCAGAGTACTGAAGGAGATAGCAGAAGAAATTTCTGAACCACTCTCCATAATCTTTGAAAATTCTTGGAGAACAGGAGAAGTGCCAGAAGACTGGAGAAGAGCAAATGTTGTTCCTATCTTCAAAAAGGGGAAGAAGGTGGACCCAGGCAACTATAGGCCGGTGAGTCTGACTTCTATACCAGGAAAGATCTTTGAACAAATTATTAAACAACATGTAAGTCAATACCTGGATAAGAATGAAGTGATCAAACAGAGTCAGCATGGGTTTGTAACTAATAAGTCATGTCAGACTAACTTAATTTCCTTCTATGACGGTATCACTGATTGGGTGGATCAAGGAAATGCTGTAGATATAGTATATCTTGACTTCAGCAAAGCATTTGACAAAGTCTCTCATACAATCCTTATTGAAAAAATGACTAAGTATGGAATGGACAAGGCAACTGTTAGGTGGATTCATAGCTGGCTTAGTGATCGGACCCAAAGAGTGGTCGTAAATGGCTGCACATCCAGTTGGAAGAATGTCTCAAGTGGGGTACCACAGGGCTCTGCCCTGGGCCCTGTATTGTTCAACATCTTTATCAACGATTTAGATGAAGGAATTGAGGGTAAACTGATTAAATTTGCTGATGACACAAAGCTAGGAGGGATAGCTAATACTAGAGAAGAGAGAGAGAGGATTCAAAAAGATTTAAATAAACTGGAGAAGTGGGCAGTAACTAACAGAATGGTTTTTAACAGGGAGAAATGCAAAGTACTACATCTGGGCAATAAAAATGAAAAAAGCATATATAGAATGGGAGGAATAGGGCTAAGTGACAGCACATGTGAAAAAGACTTGGGTATACTAATAGATCACAGACTGAATATGAGTCAACAGTGTGATGCAGCAGCAAAAAAGGCAAATGCAGTTCTAGGATGTATTAACAGAAGCATACAGTCTAGATCACGTGAAGTCATTATTTCCCTCTACTCCTCTTTGGTCAGACCTCATCTGGAATATTGTGTCCAGTTTTGGGCACCACATTTTAAAAAAGACATCAACAAACTGGAGCAAGTTCAGAAAAGAGCGACCAGAATGGTGACCGGTCTGCAAACCCTGTCTTATGAGGAAAGGTTGCAGGATTTGGGAATGTTTAGTTTGCAAAAGAGAAGACTGAGAGGAGACTTAATTGCTGTCTACAAATATCTAAAGGGCTGTCACATTGTAGAAGGATCAACTTTATTCTCATTTGCACAAGGAAAGACTAGAAGCAATGGGATGAAACTGAATGGGAGGAGACACAGATTAGATATTAGAAAAAACTTTTTGACAGTTAGAGTGATCAATGAGTGGAACAGGCTGCCATGAGAAGTGGTGAGTTCTCCTTCAATGGAAGTCTTCAAACAGAGGCTGGACAGACATCTGACTGGGATGATTTAGCGAATCCTGCTTTGAGCAGGGGGTTGGACCAGATGGCCCAGGAGGTCCCTTCCAACTCTACGATTCTATGATTCTATGATTCATACTGACCTGAAAAATCATATTGCCAGTTCAGTTTTACCATATATTGAACATGGTAAATACAACACCAAAAAACTATTGTAGAATTGCACTTTTTTGTAATTTCACCGCACTTGGAATTTTTTTCCAATTTTCCAGGACAATATGTGGCAGAATGAATAAAGTCATTCAAAAGTACAACCTATTCCATAAAAAACAAGCCATCATATGACTAAATGGCTGGAACAATAAAAAGTTCTGGCTCTTGGAAATGGGAACAAAAAACAAAAGGGGTGCAGCAGTGATTTTCATGGACCCATGACTCAAATCAAAAATGGTCATGTCTCCCTGATTTTTTGAGAATATATGGCCAGCAAAAAACAGGCACATGTGGTAATCTCCATGGTACTTTTTCCTCTATCCATGTTCTTACTGTGAAGTAGTGAGGGGGAGCATATGCGAGGGTCGATATGCATTCCCCAGGATGCAGATAGAGTCTTATTAAATCCGTTGGAGCGCCTTATGTTCACAGCAGAACACCTGTGAATCACAAAGCAAAATAAAAGAAAGAGTGGATTGGGTCTAAGTAGTGGACCCAATCAGATTTTTAGGAAATCCTGTCAAGGGCTTTTATTTTTAGAGGGATTTGCAGGTTTGGTAGTGGGGAAAATCCCTCTCTCCACTCCAGGTTTTGGAAGTGGCTCTATGACCACGATTCCATTTAAGGCTGTGTGCCCACGTTGTGTTTTTTTAAGCGTTTCCACAGCGTTTGTGCCAGCTCAGACGCTGCAGAAATGCTTAAAAGAAGCTTCACTTTAAATTGCATGCATTTTTGGCTTTTCGTGCCAATGCGTGCGTTTTTAAACGCTCAGGAATCGCTTAGCGGCTAAAAACGCAGCATGCTTATTAACTTCCGCATTGCTAAGCATTTTTAGCCTTTTCCAATGTTCCCAGAAAACGCACGGAAAAAAACGCGTTAAAAACGCGCATCTTTTCTGCAAAAAAATGCGCAAGAAAAGCGGGGAAATAAAACGCGCGTTTTCTGGGAAGGGAATCAGTTTCATGAGCGTTTAAAAACGCTAACATGGGCACATAGCCTAAATCTGTCAGTTTTCCCTTGGGTGTATCAGTTTGGAGTTTGCAAGCTGCAGAGCAGGAGGCCCTGTGCAACCCAGGTCTGCGTGGAGCTAACACAGAGCCAGGGACTTTGTGGCAGCTGATGCACCCAAGAGATACGGCAGTGACATTGTCCACGGCCACTGGTTTTGAAAACTGACTGTATTTGTGGAAACCCAGCTTCGATCCGGAGGATATCACTCCTGTATGTGAGTCTGAAAATGAAGATACTGTTTATGTTGAACTTTATGTGGTCCCTGCCTATCTGTCGCACTGCACCATCCCCGCTGCACTGCACTACTCATTGTTTTTCTATCCATATCTTCTATAGCGAACTACTCAGTAAATGTAACCCTATGATGATGTAACATCTGCAAAGTGTTGTCTACACACAACTATATACAATTACTGTGATTAATAAGAATAATTTGAAAGAATTATAGAATCTCTGAATATGAACAGCAGGAAAGACAAGTAATTCAGGTATAAGATATGAGATACAAATGACCATGCAGGAGGCTCAATAAATGACAAGATATTGATAATGTCTTCTTTTGGTCACAATACATATATTATATCGGGGTGGAAGAGAACTTTGTTTGTACAAAATGAAGGTTCTCAATCTTACTCCTATAAATGGCATGTGTATGGGGTAACACAAACACAGCACACCACCAGTTAAAGTAAAGCAGATGGCTTGCAGCATTTAATTCTAAAGAAATTTTACATCATTGGGGAGAGGAAATTGTGCAGGGATTGAAGCAAAGATGGATGGTGAAAACTACAAGCAGGAAAATCCAGTCCAGCCTGCCAAGGATCTCGGAGTGGGGACACAATTTATCTTTCGCTAGAATAATGATACTAGTCACAAAGCAGAAGCAACAAAGAGTTAGCTCAGCAAAATAAAATTAATGACTCTGAATAGCCCAGTGAAAGCCCAGAGCTGAATCCAATTCAAAATCTATGGCAAGACTTAAAGACTGCATTCCATGTGTAATTACCAGCCAACATGTACAGTAAGAGGACGATATTCTGCCAAAAACAATAAGCAAAAAATGGCACTGTCAAGACGAGGCACAACCTAAGAGACTTGTGGGTTATTACTGTAGGCAAGACTTTCATCGAGTGTTAACCATATAGTGGTGATTTTATCTTAGGTGGTAAGCAGCAGGAGTAGTTATATATAAAATAGGGGTAAATATAACTTTTATTAGTAATGTTTAAAATCGAACATGTCCTATCAAATTTGTGTACCATGGAGTGAAAAAGCACATCAAACAACATAAAAAGTGCCCAATATCACCTGTGCAAGTATAAAATTGGTTCAGTCTCACCTATTTGGTCTAAGAAGAGCCATCTAAGACGTCAGGAATAGGAGATATTGAGGAGGACACGGGTACTAATAAACAGCCTGTCGTGCTCCATGTGTAGTTTCCCATCCTGACTAGGACAGTACCCAAGTGTAGTCCTGTCCTTCTATATATGACCCTCCCAACACGTTTCATCCCCAGTACTGAGGGACTCTTCAAGGAAGTGCACTTGTTATTTGGGGAGAAAACGAGGAGAAGGAGGCCTGTAGTGACAGGACACCCAAGGAGACCAGCAGAGTGCAGCGCAGCCAGAAGATATGTGTCTGGGCAGATAAACACTGTAACAAGTGCACCTTTAAAAATATGAGTGAGAGTCACCCCCTCCCTTGGCATCTGACATCACTACCAGGAGTGCCTTGCAATCTGCTGAGATGCAGGGTAATACCCCTGTGACGCGTCAGAGGCACGCAATCTAATTGGACAACGTAATAGCTATTAGCCACAATAATGGTTGACAGTATGCAATGCAAAATGAATATATCTGAAAAACCAATACATTATCTATTGTATTATTTCTAAACACTGTTTTTCGGTGATTACTTTGTATCTCCGTTCATACTCCACACACACACACAAATGATACACCATTTGAAAGGTAAACTTGCCCCCTTCAGCAAGAAAATAGCCAAACAAACAACACATCCACGATTTGATAAAAAAATAATTTAAACATTAATTTTCATTAACCTGCAGTAAGGAAAAATGACCTGCAGGTGGCACCACACTACCCCAAAACACACTACCACAAAACTGCTTACAGACATCACAAACAAATCCAAACATTTGCCTTGGGGGCTTTCCAGCTTGCCGAACTGCTTGCCCAGTCTATTTCAGGCAAATTGGAGGATTGCACACTTCACAGCAGGTGAGGCACATATGCAAACACATTTGTAAACATGCACTGCCTATTGAACTGCACACTTGGTCCGTTCATACTCCACCCACACAAACAAATGATACGTCATTTGAAAGGTCAAATGACCTGCAGGTGGCAACACACTACCCCAAAGCATACTACCACAAAGCTGCTTACAGACATCACAAACAAATCCAAACATTTGCCATGGGGTCCTTCCAGCTTGCCCAAATGCTTGTCCAGCCTATTTTAGGCACATTCGAGGATTGCACACTTCACTGCAGGTGAGTCACATATGCAAACACATTTGTAAACATGCACTGCTTTTTCGGTGATTACTTCGCCCAACACACACAAATGGTAAGTCACATATGCAAACACATTTGTAAACATGCACTGCTTTTTCGCTGATTACTACACTTCACACACACAAATGATACACCATTTGAAAGGTAAACGTGCCCCTTCAGAAAGAAAAGAGCCAAACAAACCACACATTCATAATTTTATCACTAAATACTGTTTAAACATTAATTTTCATAAACCTGCAAAAAGAAACAATGACCTGCAGGTGCCACCTCAACCGGAAGACATTTTTTGGCCTCTACTTATCAAGCCAATTTATTGTATTACGAATCTTCATATATAAATACCTGTCTGTGTTCATCATCTCATGAAATACATTTACATTTGACCAGCTTGCTTTTTCTGAAATTGCCTGCGCCCTGACGACCAATGTGCGAATATTTCACACGGCCCAACTAGTTAAAAGTAATGGTGGAGGCACGAAGGTCAGTGGGTGCTCTTGTCAGCTGGCCTGGCTGTCTTTAGAAAGACAGCATGGATCAGGGCTCATCCCACTGAATGCCCATGCTACTTTCTCATGGGCAGAATACTACTCAGACAATACAGGTTGAAGGTAACATAATACAGTTATAATTTATTAGATAACTAACAGTCAATAACATATAGTACAGTCCAAGAAAGTACATAAGATGGTGAAACTCACAGTCTCATCCTTCCCTGGCTCACCGTGAATTAGAACATCTGCCACTTCAGGGCTTCCAGAGCCAACTACTCCAACCAGTGGTACCTCACTTTTGGTGCCACCCACAGAGAGGATGTAGCGGCAAGCTTTGAAAGCTGACAGAGTCCATTGATGTATGTGGCCAGGTGACTTGATTGTCCCAACCTGGGTTCTCCAAACATCTCCATGGGTTTAGTGATGGGGAGTGAGTCAAATCTGTGTTCCTCTGGTTGGAGCCATAGTGCCTTGGCTACTGTGGTGTAGAGTCTCAGGAAACAGAGGCAAACTACAATTGTTCAATTAACCTGCACCTTTGTCCATCAAGGATAGAAGAACAATAATCTGCAGGGATGGATATAATAGGTAGCAAACAAGCATTCAACAAATCAACAAGCATCAATTCAAGAGTCAACTTTCAGGCTCATATGATCAATGGCTTATGTCTCTTCACCTACTGAAAAATACATCTGGCATAATTAAGAATAACTGCTGTGAGTTCCCCTATTTTTGATAACCACCATGGTAAAGCTGACTGTTATGGGTTCATTTTCTCCTTCACCTCTGATATCTGATGAACTCCCTCTGCTGGTGAAAGGAGGTAGTGAAATTGATCTGGATGGGAAGAACCTGTCATCTGAACAGGTGGAGTGTGATTGGACATCCGGAATTTCTGAGTGGATGTAAGGCAGCCTATGCCCTGCAGGGTTGCTGGTGATCCTTTCTGCTCTGAGCTCTGGCATCCAGTTTAGTTCCTGTCTACTAAAAGCTAAGTTTTTGCTCTGCTATTTTTCCATGAGATTTTGTCTGTTTACTTAGTGTTTGTGTTCAGCCTGCCCTGGTTGGGATGGGCTGAACTCCATTTTTGTCTCAGATCAGTTGATCTCTTTGCTCTGTCTTCAGAATATACCTGAGTGCTGATATAGTGATTTTGAAGTCTAGTGACTTCAGGGCCTTTTCTATCAGACATGTTGGACATTATTTTAGGCAGGGTTTTTTGTGGATTGCAGCCAGCATCTTTTCTGTCCTTTCCTATCTAGTTAGTTGGGCCCCATCGTTTGCTCAGCCTGTCTTTCTGTCTGTGTTTGTGTTTTCATCTGTTTTTCACCGACAATACATGTTGGGGGCTGTCTATTGCTTTGGGATCTGCTCTGGGGCAGTTTAGATTTCCCCTTTCTTTCTTTAGGCTTATTTAGCTCTCCGGCTGTGACGAGGGGTCTAGGGCACCGTAGGAACCCCCCACGGCTACTGTTAGTTGTGGTGAATAGGATCAGGGGTCTGCAATCCGCTAGCTACCAACCTCTCCGGTTTTCTGGACTTAGCTTGTTTTTGTTTTTTCCTCCTCCGGTGACTCATTCATAACAGAATCACCAGCCATACCACAGATTCTAGGGTACTCAATAGCAGGAGAGAATTGTAAAAAGAAAAAAAAAAATGTCAGAATTTTTTTTTTTATATGTGTATTTTTTCCTCTATTTCTCTGAGGCCGTAGGGGGAATTTTTTCTCAATGGAGATTAAGCAATTGTCTGATCATGTGGAGCAGCTCACTGTTGAAGTGCGGGGAATTTCCACCTATCTTGCTCATTCACATGCTGCTGAACCAAAGATCCCTACTCCTGATGTGTTTTTTGGGGATCGGTCTAAATTTTTGAATTTTAAGAATAATTGTAAATTATTAGTTATTCTAACTAATGTGAACGCATTTTTTCAAGCCTTGGGGTTGTTGTATGATGAACCTAATGCTATTGGTCAGGCTGAAAAGGCCCTGTTGGCATTGAGCCAGGGTCAGGATTCTGCAGTTGTTCTGTCAAAAATTCCAAAAGTGGGCGGTCCTTACTACCTGGAATGATGGTGCCTTGGCAGCTCTCTTTCGGAAGGATTTGTCAGAAACTGTAAAAGATATTATGGTGGGATTTCCTGTTCCCTCTGGTTTTGATGATTCTATGTCATTAGCTATTCAGGTTGATCGGCGTTTGCGCGAACGCAAAACTGCACGAGAGGTGTTGCCACCTGTTGAACAAATGTCTGAACCTATGCAATGTGATAGAGTTTTGTCTAGGGCGCAATGTCAGGAGTTCAGAAGGCGTAATAAGCTGTGTTTTTTTGTGGAGATGCCTCTCATATTATTTCTGTCTGCCCTAAACGAGAGAAACGTTTTGCACACACATTTGCTGTTGGTGGTGTTCAACCTAAGTTTCTTCTGGCAATTACTCTGATCTGCTCCCTGTCCACATTTTCCGCTAAGGCTTTTGTGGATTCGGGAGCAGCTCTGAACCTGATGGACTTGGATTTTGCTAAACGTTGTGGGTTTCCTATGACACCTCTGCGGACGTCTATCCCTTTGAGGGGTATTGATGCTACTCCTTTGGCGAAGAATAAACCTCAGTTTTGGACCCAGGTGGCAATGCGGGTCGCCCCAGACCATCAAAAAAGTTGCAAATTTTTGGTGCTGCATAATTTGCATGATACCATTGTTCTGGGGTCTCCCTGGTTGCAAATCCATAATCCAGTTTTGGATTGGAAATCTTTGTCTGTGGTGAGTTGGGGTTGTCGGTGTGCCCTTAGTGACGCTCCTGTTTTCTCCACCTCTCCCCAGTCGCATGATGTTCCTGACTATTTGGCTGATTTTTATGATGTATTTAGTGAGAATGAGTCTGCGTCTTTGCCTCCTCATAGGAGTTATGACTGTGCAATTGAGCTGAGCCCTGGTTGTAAATTTCCCAAGGGTCGACTTTTCAATTTATCTGTTCCCGAGCACGAGGCTATGCGATCCTATATTAAGGAGTCATTGGAGAAGGGTCATATTAGACCATCCTCTTCACCCTTAGGTGCTGGGTTTTTTTTCGTGGCCAAGAAAGATGGTTCATTAAGGCCTTGTATTGCCTATCGTTCCCTTAACAAAATTACTGTTAAATATCAGTATCCGTTACCCCTGATTTCTGATCTGTTCTCCAGAGTTAAAGGTGCTTGCTGGTTTACCAAGCTTGACCTCAGGGGGCGTATAATCTTATTCGCATTAAGCATGGGGATGAATGGAAGACGGCGTTTAATACTCCGGAGGGACATTTTGAGTATCTGGTGATGCCTTTTGGGCTCACTAATGCCCCTTCTGTCTTCCAGTGCTTCATGAATGATATTTTCCAAGACTTGGTGGATAAATTTTTGATCATCTATCTAGATCATATTTTGATCTTTTCCAAGGATTGGGACTCTCATGTGGAACTTGTTCGGACTGTGTTCCGGATTTTGAGGGAGAATTCCCTGTATGTCAAGGGATCGAAATGCCTTTTTGGGGTACAGAGGATTTCATTTTTGGGATTTATTTTGTCTCCGTCAACTATTGAAATGGACCCGGCCAAGGTACAGGCCATTTATGATTGGGTTCAGCCCACTTCTTTGAAGGCCCTCCAGAAGTTTTTGGGTTTTGCTAATTTTTATCGCAAATTTATAGCTAATTTTTCTGGTATTGCCAAACCACTGACTGATTTGACTAAGAAGGGTGCTGATAAGGGTGCTGATATGCTGAATTGGTCTCTGAAGGCTGTTTCTTCCTTTCAGGAGCTGAAGCGAAGGTTCTCTTCTGCTCCGGTTTTGCGGCAACCTGATGTCTCACTCCTGTTTCAGGTAGAGGTGGACGCTTCTGAGATTGGTGCAGGAGCTGTTTTGTCCCAAAAAGATCCTGTAACATCTAAAATGAATCCCTGTGCTTTCTTTTCCCGAAAGTTCTCCCCATCCGAACGTAACTATGATGTGGGGATTCGGGAACTGTTAGCCATGAAATGGGCATTTGAGGAGTGGTGTGTGGCTCTGAGCCATGTTTCTGTTCTGTTTGACTTTGCCCTTACTTTCGCCCTTATCAAAGATGGAGTAAGTAGCTTCACAAGGGGCCTTCTTGTTCCTGTTTGACTTTGCCCTTACTTTTGCCCTTATCAAAGATGGAGTAAGTAGCTTCACAAGGGGCCATCTTGTTCCTGTTTGACTCTTCCTGTTTCCTGCCTGCTGTGTACAAAAGGGACTCAGCACATTATACCTGTGCTTGTGTATCTGGATCTTCACCTGCTGCCAAGCTTGGAGAACTTGCATTGTGCCTGCTTCTTCTATACCTCAGGATTCCCCGTTTGTTACTTACCTGCCGTCCTGCCTGACCGCCTCTCCTGTCCGGATCTGCTCTGCTTCATTCATCTCTGCGGCCTGCTCTCCGCTTGAAGCCTGGTCCAGGCTCAGGACTTTAGGACTGTATGCTCCTGGACCTCAGACTCTCGCCAGTTGGTTCGTACAGACTCTACCTGTTGCCAGAACTTATATCTGCTTACCGTGTAATACTGAAGCCTGCTTCCTGCAATACCCCTGAACTATCTTTGCATAGTACTGTGACCTGTTGCTACAATACAATACTGAACCTTTGAACATATACTGTGTCTGTCTTCTCTGACCCATGCTACAGAGTTCCATAGAACCTATAGTACCAATTTGACAAGTGGAGACATTGGTTGGAGGGAGCTAAACATCAAGTCGTGGTCCTTACTGACCTCAAGAATTTGATTTACCTTGAGTCGGCCAAACACTTGAATCCTAGACAGGCTAGGTGGGCCTTGTTTTTCACACGTTTTGATTTTGTGGTCTCTTTTCTTCCGGGCACTAAGAATGTCAAGGCAGACGCCCTCTCTAGGAGTTTCTTTGCTGATTCTCCTATTGTGACCAAGCCTGCTACCATCTTAGGTGAGGGGGTAGTTCTTTCTGCCATCTCGCCCGATTTGAGACGTGCTCTGGAAGAGTTTCAGGAGGACAAACCTGAGCGTTGTCCCATTGGAAAATTGTATGTTCATGACCAGTGGAGAAAGAGAGTAATGTCTGAAGTTCATTGCTCCGCATTGGCTGGTCATCCAGGTATTTTTGGTACTAGAGATTTGGTGAGTCAGTCTTTTTGGTGGCCCACCTTGTCTCGTGATGTCAGGACTTTTGTGCAGTCCTGTGGGACTTGCTCCCGGTCTAAACCTTGTTCTCGCTCTAGTGGGTTGTTGATGCCTTTTGCCGGTGCCCAGGAGGCCATGGACCCATATTTCAATGGATTTTATCTCTGATATGCCTCTCTCTCAGAGAATGACTGTTATTTGGGTGATTTGTGATAGATTCTCTAAGATGGTCCATCTTGTACCACTCCCTAAGTTGCCATCTTCCTCAGAGTTGGTGCCCTTGTTTTGCAACAGGTGGTTCGCTTGCACGGTATCCTTGAGAAGATTGTATCTGACAGAGGAGTTCAGTTTGTGGCTAGATTTTGGAGGACTTTCTGTTCCAAGCTGGGAATTCAGTTGTCCTTCTCCTCTGCGTTTCACCCTCAGATCAATGGGCAGACGGAGAGAACAAAACAGACTTTGGAGTCGTATTTGAGATGTTTTATTTCT
Source organism: Dendrobates tinctorius (assembly GCF_039654945.1). Lineage (NCBI taxonomy): Eukaryota > Metazoa > Chordata > Amphibia > Anura > Dendrobatidae > Dendrobates > Dendrobates tinctorius. The sequence continues at coordinate 15,996,411 of NW_027361676.1, forward strand.
GCTGATCAGGATGATTGGGTTTCATTTTTGCCCTTGGCCGAATTTGCTTTAAATAATAGAGCTAGTTCTGCCACTTTGATGTCACTAGTGTTGAGCGACTTTTGGTTTTTTAGGGTCGAGTTTCGTTTCATGAAACCCGACTTTTCCAAAAGTCGGGTCGAGCAAAATCGGCCGACTATAGGGAAAAGTCGGGGTCGTCCCGAAAGACGAAACCCAATGTAAGTCAATGGAGAATTAAAGTCAGCAGTGAGAGGAGGACAGGAGACACACCAACAGTGCCCATTTGAATGCCAAAAGCATAAATTCTTGTTACTGAAGCTTGTCAACCTTAATTAACTTCATAATACTAGTTACGCACTGAAAAATGGGGGTTATTTGGCTACAGTTGTGGGGGGGGAGGGCTGGCTCCAGGTTTTCGTGGGCCCAGGGCCAAAGAGCACCCCTTTAACACATACCACAACTCATGATGCTCCGATACGGCAGAGAAATAGCAGTATAGTACAATGAAAAATACTTCACTTCTTACATCTCATGACTGATATCCATTTTAAATTCTCCAATACCTCCAAAAACGGACAGTATATAACTCCATACAGTATTATGGCCAGCGCTTAGTGCGCTATACAGAGTAATGAGGCCCATATATTTCTCCATACGGAATCGTTATTCCCATATAATGTTTCAAACCGTATATGATGAGCTCCACATAATGCTACAGTATATGTTGGTCCCAATGGATGAAGCTCCACTGTCTTATGGGCCCAAATAATGCTCCATATATAATGGGCCCCATTTCTACTGCTCTAGTGTATAATGGGCCCTGCAAATGCTGCTCCAGTGTCTGATGTCCACCTTTGGAATGCTCCAGTGTATGGTGGGCCCCATATATCATTCACCAGAGTATAGTGCTCCCCAAAAATTGCTGTCCCAACATTGAAAACAATTACATAAGTCTCCTTGCTAGGGAATCCCAGCACTACTCTGAACTCCTTGTCATCCCCATCTTCCATCTCACTGCACTAGGCTGTTTAGGCCCTCCCACCAGCAGAGACACTTTTGCGTACTATGCGGTGCCCTGTGCCAGTGCCATCGCCCATGAGTATGCCCCCCCACCTGCTCAAGGAACCTGCACTTTCATCTGCACCTTCCTCTTTGTCACCGTGTAAGGTGGTGTAGTATGCGGGAAGGGGAACCTGAGTTTCCTCTGGGTCAGATTCTGGCTGTGTAGAGTGCGAGGGGACTGTAGTGGTCTGTGTCAATGTACCAGCAGCATCATCCAGCAGTGGCTGGGCCTCAGTGCACTTGTGGCGTCCCCAAGAGTACGGTCGCCACTGTGGCATTGCCTTCCTCTTAGGGAGTGTGTTGTCAAGCTTGGGAGCAACGAAGGATCTCTCTAGCAGTGAAACCAACACACAACACATTTCCCACTCCAGGCCAGCAGGGAGACCTCTGAACCTGACTGCTGAGGAGCTGCTCTCTGTGGTCGGGAGGAGGTAAGTTAGGGCACTCTGTGCAGGGAAGGGGAAGTGTGTGGACGTGAGAAGGGGAGCTGGAGGATGAGCAAAGTTAAGGCTCACTCCTAGCTGGAGCGCATGGTCCGGATTCCGGTCTCCGAGTTTGTAGGGACACTGACGTTCCTGCAGCAGAAACCGGGGGAAGTAGCAGCTATAAATGCTCTGTACCCAACTAAGGCTCGGAGGCCCCAGCATCGACGTGTGCGAGGCAGAAGGAAAAGGCTACAGCTGTCTGCCATACAAGTAAAGTCTGAGGAACATCTGTTAGACAGGAGGCATTTCAGTGAACCACAGTCCAGTGAGTGCTTCCCCCACAAGCGCTAGAAAGGAGACGTTCAGGAAGGTACATGTTGGCGGAGTGTTGGAAGGGAGCTTTCCATTCTGGTCCCAGAGGTTGGCAGAGGTCCTGACCCGGAGGACACAGCACGGAGGCAGGCATCTGTGTAACCTGCAGACTGTGAGTAAAGCTTTGGAACTGCATGCTCTGGTGTCCTACAGTTATTCCAGCACCGCTACATCTGGGTACCAGCACCTACACCGCCTGTGCCTTTCCCCCATCACTACATCTACACTTCCCTGGGACTCCATCTCCACCTGTGGGGTTCTTCACCATCTTTGCTGCACAACACCATCAGTCCCAGAGGATCTGCATGCAGCGTCGGCCTAACATCTATGTTGCTGAACACCACAGGTGGCGTCAAACTATCTATATAAACTCTTTACCATTATACCACGCCATTTACATGGGCGCCCTGGCCCAGCGTCCAGGTCACCGCTGCTGTGACACATCCCACTGACACCGGCCCGATACTGAGTACCCCACAGCCCTGGGAGGGCGACCCATATGCCGACTGCTGATCGGGCGGCGTTATTCCCACGAACCTCCAAACAGCGTCCCTGAAGGCAAAGTTTTGGTTTCCGGGGGCAGTATGATTGCAAAGCTGAACCTTAAAGGAATGTCCAAAAGGGCACCACCAGGAGTGGAGCCTGTGGCTTAATTGGACTGCACCCGGGAAACCACTACCATACAAGCTACAGAAAAGATGGACAGATTGCAAGCTTTGTCTATTCTGTGTGTGGCGTGGTATGTCTGTTTGTAGTTGTGCTAGCGATTTCTCAGCTTTATTCCGTTAACGACCGAGACTCCGACATGGCCCCGCGGTACGTGTCAAGCTTACTAGAGGGATACGCAAGGCTGTGGCACGTGAGATCGAGCAATAACAGGTCTAGCATTCCAGTACATGTCCGGGGCTGCATGCACGCTACACTGAAAGGACCAGCTTTTGTCGCTTACAGGTGCAGATAACCTGCTGAACTCCGTTAGTGATGGGGATCTGGGATTCAGATTATTCCCCGCGAACGATGATTTCCCAGTAAGTTTAGGTCAACCGCAATTCCGGAGTTAGGCCTAACCGTCATTCCTGAAAAAATTACGTGTCCAAACCACAGGTGCTGTAGCTTGCTTAACAGCTCGGCAGCCGTTCTCAGGCCCAGTATGGATTCAACAACATTGTAGAAAGTTGATAAAGGGTACAGTTTCACCGGATAACATGTATATATGTAGCCTAGTTTACACATTAAAAATATATGTCTATAGATCAGGAAGCAGACTCAGATGTTCTCAGGCCCAGTATGGATTTGACCAGATTGTACAAAGTTGAGAAAGGGTACTTTATCACTGGATAGCAGGTATATATAGCATAGTTTAAACATGTAAACATGTACACAGCAATCTAAAAAGTGGAAAAAAGGAAATACATTTGAGGTGTACATAACTATATACTTTTGGTGTTATTTTTAAATCTTCATATATATTTCTGTCTCAGTAATACAGTCCAGCCTCTCCGCAATAGGAAATGAGATGCATACAATTAGTGACATAAAGGCTATTGATTGCAGAAATCTAGGAATTATTATTCACGGGAAAAACTTCCGTCACAATTCTCATAGGTGATGCTGACCCTCTATTAATTTGTGTGTTGAGACAGTGAAAACATTTTTTTGTGAATAAAGTCTTGCTGTATCGCACTTCCTTTGATTCCATCACTGTTACTCATCTCAATCAAATTTTTATAACAGGGAGCAATGTAAACATGGTGCTCACTGGCTATCATGATCTGTCACGTAACTTTGGAGTGCAAAAGACAGAAGCCACAGGCTGTAGGCGATTCTATTTGATTGGCATGAGAGGGCACATTTTGAAATGTGCGCCGGAATGTCACACGTTTGTGAGTAGGAAAACTGTGAAAGCTGATGATAAACCACCACTGCATGTAATTGTGAGTCGACGTCCATAAGAAATGGAAGCCACTGATCATCTGGAGCTAGAGCCCAGCAGGACAGGGCATAGCTACATCTTAACCATCATCTTTCAGTTCAATCAATTTGTAGTGGAAGTCCCAGTGCAGGATTTGACAGCCCAGACTACACAGCAGAGGAGCAGGGAGAGGTAAACATTGCAAATGCTGGGGCCCTGGCCAAGCAAGGGGGGCACACTCGTGGGCGTCGGTACTGGCACTGGGCCCCTCATAGTACGGCGGTGTGTCTGACAGCGGGTGTGCACCACCACTGTCAGAGACACTTGATTGCACTATGAGGGACCCTATGCCAGTGCCCGCGCCCAAGAGTCGGCCTACCCACCTGTCCAGGGCAACGGCACTCGCACGGTTTTTGTGCGCTAGGTGGTGACCCCGGCCATGGGGGGGACCGCCCACTTAGGGAGGTTTACAAAGTGGCATATGTAGATGTGGGTCATTCAGCTGCTGCAAAAGGCGAAATAGGTCAAGTTCGCGGAATAGGAGGAGGACCAAAGCAAGCCATTTTTCTGGCAACCTATGTGTCATCAAGGGAAGGTGGGACAAAATCCTTGGAAACCCATGCATGGTTCATTTTAATGAAGGTTAGATCATCCACATTTTGGGTTGACAGACGGGTCCTTTTTTCTGTCAGGATTGATCCAGCTGCACTGAAGACTCTTTCCGATAGCACACTTGCAGCTGGGAAGCGAGCTCCTGTAAGGCATATTGTGCCAATTCAGGCCAGGTGTCCAGTTTAGCGGCCCAATAGTCAAAGGGGAATGACCTGTGCGGGAGAACATCGATATGGGAGGAAAAGTAGTTGTTAACCATAGTTGACAACTGCTGTCTCATGTCACTTTCCATCGATGCAGTATTACCAGTTGTGTGAGCGGTCCGTGAAAAATCAGTCCACAACATTGTCATGAAACCCCTGTCTCCAACGCCACTTCTGCTGTGTGCACCACGAACACCTCTGCCAAGCTGCCCCCAGCCCGTACGGCTCGTGTGAGAACCATCACCGCTGCTGTGTGCTGGGAATGCCTCAACCAACCGGTTAACCAGAGTTGCTTGTTTAGTAGCCAATATTAGGTCAAGGTTCTCCTGTGGCATGATGTTTTGTAATTTGCCTTTATAGCGTGGATCCAGGATGCTGGCCAACCAGTAGTCATCATCGTTCATCATTTTGGCAATGCGTGGGTCCCTTTTTAGGACCTGCAAGGCATAATCTGACATGTGGGCCAATGTTCCCGGTGTCAATGATGCACTGCGAGTGCTGGGTGGAGGAGCACTTTCTGGCAAATCCACATCCCTCCAGTCACGCACAAACCCTGTACCAGACCTTGCCACGCCAACATTTTCACTTGCCCCACGAGATGCATCCTCCTCCCCTAAGTAATCATCCCCATCATCATCCTCCTCCTCCTCTTCTTCCTCCACCTCGTCCAGGAGAGGTCCCTGAGCAGACAATGGCTGAATGTCATCAAGGATTCCCTCCACCTCTTCCTCCTCGTCAACATTGGCTGCAGACGTCTGCTCCTTAAGGTGCGTCAAAGTTTGCATGAGCAGACGCATAAGTGGGATGCTCATGCTTAGGATGGCGTCGTCTGCGCTTACCAGCCGTGTGCATTCCTCAAAACACTGAAGGACTTTACAGAGGTCTTTCAGCTTCGACCACTGCACACCTGTCAACCCCATGTCTGCTCTCAAAGTGCCTGGCCGTGTATCCTCCCACAAATGCATTATGGCCTGCCTCTGCACGCACAGCCACTCATCCATGTGCAGGGTGGAGTTCCACCTTGTTGCAATGTCGATAATGAGGCGGTGGTTGGGAAGGTGGAGCAATCGCTGCAGCTTCTGCATACAAATGGAGTGTACAGGCGAACGGCGGATGTGCGCGCACAGTCTTCACACCTTCTGGAGCAGGGCTGTTAACTCCGGATAATTATTGAGGAAGCACTACACCACTAGGTTCAAGGTGTGAGCCAAGCAAGGTATGTGGCTGAGTTTTGAAAGGGCTATGGCTGCCACAAAATTACGGCCGTTATCACTAACTACCTTGCCTGCCTCAAGATGTACACTGCCCAGCCATGACTCAGTTTGTCGCTGAAAGTACTCGGCCAGCACCTCGGCGGTGTGTCTGTCGCCCAAACACATCATCTGCAACACAGCCTGCTGACGCTTTCCACTAGCTGCTCGATAGGGGGACACCTCATGTGCAACAGTGGCAGCTGCAGATGGAGTGCTCGTACGACTGCGCTCTGTGGACGAGCTTTCGCTTCTGGAGGAGGAGGAGGAGGGTCGAACGCCTACAGCCAACTGTTTCCTAAACCGTGGGATAGGCAGCACTGTCCCACCACCGCTGTCCCCTGTGGACCCTGCATCCACCACATTAACCCAGTGCGCAGTGATGGACACGTAACGGCCCTGGCCATGCCGACTGGACCATGCATCTGTTGTGAGGTGCATGGTCACAAGGAAAGGTGTGGCTCATGAACATGAGCCTCCAATGACGACTCAGTGCTTTTATTTTTTACAACTTCAGAAGAGGAGGCGATAGAGCTGGAGGCTGAGTCAGCAATGTAAGACAAAACTTTTTCCTGAAGCTCTGGCTTTAAAAGCAGTTTGCCAACTCCTAGAAAACTAAGCCTTCGAGGCCTTGTGGAGCCAGACGATGGCGTAGGCTCAACACCTCCTGCATTCGGTCCTATTTTGCTTTTGCCACTACTATCAGATCCACCACCAACACCATCATTACCAGCTGCCAACCCCCGCCCAATTCCATGGCCTCTTCCACCAGCCTTCCTCATTTTTGGTAGAAATGTAGACAAAATCCAACAAACTATATAGTAATGTAAAACAAGGGACAAGGTGTCTATAGGACATTGGAGATTTTGAATTTCTGCACACACTTGTGGACACTGGACACTTTTGGATTGTGTGAGGCCCACTGAATATCACAGCACTATGTCACAGGCTCAATGTCGCAGGTGTGAAAAATGTCACTAGAGGATTACGGAGATTTTGAATTTCTGCACACACTTGTGGACACTTTTGGATTGTGTGAGTCCCACTGAATATCACAGCGCTATGTCACAGGCTCGATGTCGCAGGTGTGAAAAATGTCACTAGAGGATAACGGAGATTTTGAATTTCTGCACACACTTGTGGACACTTTTGGATTGTGTGAGGCCCACTGAATATCACAGCGCTATGTCACAGGCTCGATGTCGCAGGTGTGAAAAATGTCACTAGAGGATAACGGAGATTTTGAATTTCTGCACACACTTGTGGACACTGGACACTTTTGGATTGTGTGAGGCCCACTGAATATCACAGCGCTATGTCACAGGCTCGATGTCACAGGTGTGAAAAATGTCACTAGAGGATAACGGAGATTTTGAATTTCTGCACACACTTGTGGACACTGGACACTTTTGGATTGTGTGAGGCCCACTGAATATCACAGCGCTATGTCACAGGCTTAATGTCGCAGGTGTGAAAAATGTGACTAGAGGATAACGGAGATTTTGAATTTCAGCACACACTTGTGGACACTGGACACTTTTGGATTGTGTGAGGCCCAGTGAATATCACAGCGCTATGTCACAGGCAGAAATTGGCTAGTGTATGACAAACTACAAGGTGTATATAGAATTGGGCAGAATAGGAATCTCCCTAGAGTGTAGGTCTGTAAGAACGGAACAAGTCCTCGACTTATCCTTACAGAGCGACACACAGATAGCTTCACTGTGGCCGTGATAACAGCCGTTACACAGTACTGAGAGAGGAGCGTGCACGTACACGGCTGTCCGGTGTACGTAAAATTGTCAAGCTCCGTGTTTTTTAAGTATACGGACTGACACACGCTGTCTCTCTATAGTTTTGAATGTGATCAAACAGCAAATATATTTAACTGTTTGAAAACTAGACAAAACTAGAAGGTGCAGGTCTGTAAGAACGGAACATGTCCTCGACTTATCCTTACAGAGCGACACACAGCTTCACTGTGGCCTTGATAACAGCCGTTACACGGTACTGAGAGAGGAGCGTGCACGTACACGGCTGTCCGGTGTACGTAAAGTTGTCAAGCTCCATGTTTTTTAAGTATACGGACTGACACACGCTGTCTCTCTATAGTTTTGAATGTGTTCAAGCAGCAAATATATTTAACTGTTTGAAAGCTAGACAAAACTAGAAGGTGCAGGTCTGTAAGAACGGAACATATCCTTACAGAGTGACACACAGATAGCTTCACTGTGGCTGTGATAACAGCCGTTACACGGTACTATGTGAGGAGTGTGCACCGCTGTATGGTGTGAAAAAATGCACGCTCAGTACCTCACAGGACAAAAAAAAATTGGGATTTTAAAAAAGCAGTTTGCAGAGCAGTGGGTAAACAGCAATGTAGCCGTAAGTAAGCCTTAGAAGGCAGCCTAACAACCAACACCGCTGATCCAGCAAAATATAGCCTCCACTTGCACTGCACACACAGTGACTGGTGTGTTGTACAGGCAAAATCGCTAGCAGCAGAAGCAGTTTTTGTGTCTTCTTCCCTGCCTAACGCTCTCCCTACAAAATCAGCAGCAGCAGCAGCTCTCCCTATTCTGAGATCAGCATGAGTAACATGGCGGTCGGCGTGCATGCCCTTTTATACCCCCTGTGACGCCCACCAAAGCAAGCCAATCACTTGCATGCCCTTCTGAAAGATGGTGGTGACCCCTGCCTATGTCATCACATTGCCCACAGTGTCCGTGGATCCTGATTGGCTGAAAAAGAGCGCAAAACAAACTTTTGAAGCGCGACTTTGGCGCTTAAGTCGCTGACCTCGTGGCCGATCTCATCCTAGGGTCGGGTTTCGTTTCATGAAACCCGACTTTGCCAAAAGTCAGCGACTTTTGGAAATTTTTCGACCCGTTTCGCTCAACTCTAGATGTCACCTTTTTTTTGTAACTTTGGGTTTCATCCTCGATTCTCTTCAGGGCAGGTGGAGACTTCTGCCTGCCCAGGTGTTGACACTGTGGTGGAGAGAATGCATCAGATCAGGGACCAAGTGGTGGATAAGTTGTCTCTCTCCCAGGAAAAGGCCCAGCGGTTTTCCAACAGGCATAGGACCCTTGGTCCCCGGTTTAAGGTGGGTGATATGGTTTGGTTGTCATCAAAGAATATCTCTATGAAGGTGGCTTCTCCAAAGTTTAAACCTAGATTTATTGGACCTTACAAGATTTTGAAGATTCTTAATCCAGTCTCTTTTCCATTGGCTCTTCCTGTTACATTCAAGATCCATAATGTGTTTCATAAGTCTCTGTTAAAGAGGTTTGTTGAGCCAGTAGTTCCTGTGGTGGCACCTCCTGACCCTGTATTGGTTGAGGGTAATGTGGAATATGAGGTTGAGAAGATACTGGATTCTCGTCTGGCTAGACGGAGACTCCAGTATTTGGTTAAATGGAAGGGTTATGGCCAGGAGGATAATTCTTGGGTCTCTGCATCCGATATTCATGCCGAAAGATTGGTTCGTGCTTTTCATCGGGCCCATCCTGATCACCCTGGTGGCGTGGATGAGGGTTCGGTGACCCCTCCTCAAGGGGGAGGTACTGTTATGAGTTCATTTTCTCCTTCACCTCTGATGTCTGATGAACTCCCTCTGCTGGTGAAAGGAGGTAGTGAAATTGATCTGGATGGGAAGAACCTGTCATCTGAACAGGTGGAGTGTGACTGGACATCCGGAATTTCTGAGTGGATATAAGGCAGCCTACGCCCTGCAGGGTTGCTGGTGATCCTTTCTGCTCTGAGCTCTAGCATCCAGTTTAGTTCCTGTCTACTAAAAGCTAAGTTTTTGCTCTGCTATTTTTCCATGAGATTTTGTCTGTTTACTTAGTGTTTGTGTTCAGCCTGCCTTGGTTGGGACGGGCTGAACTCCATTTTTGTCTCTGATCAGTTGATCTCTTTCCTCTGTCTTCAGAATATACCTGAGTGCTGATATAGTGATTTTGAAGTCTAGTGACTTCAGGGCCTTTTCTATCAGACGTGTTGGACATTATTTTTGGCAGGGTTTTTTTGCGGATTGCAGCCAACATCTTTTCTGTCCTTTCCTATCTAGTTAGTTGGGCCCCATCGTTTGCTCAGCCTGTCTTTCTGTCTGTGTTTGTGTTTTCATCTGTTTTTCACCGACAATACATGTTGGGGGCTGTCTATTGCTTTGGGATCTGCTCTGGGGCAGTTTAGATTTCCCCTTTCTTTCTTTAAGCTTATTTAGCGCTCCGGCTGTGACGAGGGGTCTAGGGCACCGTAGGAACCCCCCACGGCTACTGTTAGTTGTGGTGAATAGGATCAGGGGTCTGCAATCCGCTAGCTACCAACCTCTCTGGTTTTCTGGACTTAGCTTGTGTTTTTGTTTTTTCCTCCTCCGGTGACTCATTCATAACAGCTGACAGCTTCTATTAGAAATAGAAAATACCCCACACCGCTGATGTACACTCCCATCAGCCACCACCTGCTCTTGCTGTTATTACAGACAGCAGGCGTAGGCTGATGGGAGTAGTACTCTTCCATTAGCCGACACCTGTGACCGGAGGTAAACTTTTACCTCCGGTCACAGCTGCTGCACGCTCTGAACGGTGATAATAATCTTACTGCCAGTCAGAGGCACCAGTGTTTCGCATGTTGTCATGCCTTCTGATTTTATATTGTTCACTAAATTATTTGAATCCAAGCTGCTTATCTCTAGGTGCAAATCTGCTTGTTGAGTTTCCAGTTTGCATTACATTTTACAATTAAAGCTAGAAATATCATGTTTCCCCAAAAATAAGACATATCCCGAAAATAAGCCCTAGAATTATTTAATTAGAATTTTTGCAGTATGCATGAAATATAAAACCTACTCCAAAAATAAGTCTTAAAGCCTTAATTACAGCTGGGAGAGGGGGGGTTAACTGGGCTATTGTCCAGTGCCCCCACTCTCTTAGGGGCCCCAGTGTTTCTATTTCAAGTTTAAGATTGCTAAGGACTTTTGGTGACATAATGATCATGTGACCATAATGTCACCAAAAGTCCTTTAACTGCAGGCGTCTAGAGGAACTAGGCTGGTATGTACCTTTAGTGCAGTGTGGGTATACATGTGTATGTGCAGTGTGTGTGTTTCTGTGTGTGATATAGACTTGTGTATATGTAGTGTTTTTGTGATGTCATGATTATATTTGAAGAAATGTTGATTTTTTTGTTAAAAATAAATGTGGATTGTTGTTCATGGAAAAAATAACACATCCCCAGAAAATAAGCCCTAAGTCATCTAAGGCCAGTTTCACATTTGCGCTTTATGGCGCGCACGGCCACCGCTAAGCCCCGCCCCCTCCCAGCTACCTGCCCGACCCATCTGGTCATCGCCGCCGACTAGCGCACATGGACGTTTGCGATCTGCGCACCCTATCATTAGCATAGGGTGCGCAGATCGTGCGCTGGCCGTGCGCTAGCAGGATTTTGCCGTGCGCTGTGCACTTTTGAAGGTGCGCCGAACGCAGCATGTTGCATTTGGGCACGCACGGCGCACCTTCAAAAGTGCGCAGCGCACGGCAAAATCCTGCTAGCGCTGGCCAGCGCAAGATCTGCGCACCCTATGCTAAAGATAGGGTGCGCAGATCGCAAGCGTCCATGTGCACTAGTAGGCGGTGATGACCGGATGGGGCGGGCAGGGAGCCGGCAGGGGGCAGGGCTTAGCGGTGGCCGTGCGCAGGCCGTCGCAGCGCCATAAAGCGCAAATGTGAAACCGGCCTTATGGAGCAAAAAAATTTGGGGTAAACTTAGTGTATAGTACCATTATATCATACGGAAAGACCTACTTTTTTTTAATTCAATCTACTTTAAATATGTAGGCAGTGCTCAAGCTTCTCCCACCACTGCGCACTGATCAGTAAATGTAACCCAGTAACTATACAACATCTGCAAAGTGTAGTCTTTATAATAAATATGAACAATGAGCTGCAGGAGATGGAAGGAATCTCCTAGTGACAGGTCACAGATACTCTAGTACTGGAACTGATACGATTACCGAGCTTGGTGGAAATAGTTTTCACAAAAGACTGGCGTCGATTCTAGCGCAAAAGAATTATTTGAGGAATAATTTAAGTGTTTATTAACTGCTGGCTTTTCAACATTTCCCCTGTTGCTATTTAAGAGTTTCAATAGTTCTTTGCCAAATATGTTGCATGGTTTTCTTTTATCTAACAATACATATTTTTATAACATTTTACATGTAAATCAAAACTTCATGAAATGGAATAACTAAGCTCCAACTACTTTATGGGAGGATGACATTTCCACTTGATCTTATAAAAATGTTATAGACTTATATTTCTGTTTTCCTTTGTAAAACAATTTTGAAAAATACTTACACTTTTGTCATCTAGTATCAATGATAATCATAGTTCAGAGAATGAAATATGTGAATAGGTTCACATAAAAGCAAATAATTAAACTATATCTATAATGATATACTATCATTGGATTGGCTTCTTTCATAGCAGTACTGTCTCTATGATGAAGCAGGGAAGCTATGGAGGACTCTTATTTAAAGAGAACTTTTCAACCTGATTTTTTTTATATTTGTGAGTAATAGGTTATGAACAAGATTGATACATAGGTTTAGGCAGGGTATACAATTGGGTATTGATATTAATTGCCTGTACACAGTGGCGTAACGATCGTGGTCACAGAGGGTGCATCCATAACCTGGCCCATAAAGGAGTGGGTCCCATACACACTAGTGCCTACTTCAGCTGGATTATACAAGGAAAAAGCCCAGGACGACAGACATTATTATAGCATGGGGGCCATGGAACTTCAGTTAAGACACTGCCATACAGAAAGGTTAAAAAGGAGCCTGGTTGTCTTTACTTGTACCAATATGGTCACAGCAATTGGTGCCATGTGATTTCACTTTGGTTAAAGGACCAGGCCCAAAAAGTAAGGTCCGGGCTTACTCTTTTCACCAGAGTAAAAGAATAGGGTTCTGTGGGGAAGCCTTAACCCCTCTTCAGCTGCATATGAGAAATGAAGGAGAAAATTAAAGGATCAGGCATCTGCAGGGTTACCAACTTGACTTTATTTTTTCTTCACAGCTCTCCAAAAAATCACGGACGGATAATATTTTTTATGGACACATGGAAAACCATAATAAATCATTATGATTATAAATGACACATGTCTACAGCCCATAATTCTGTTATGAAGACATTAGTTACATTTACATTTAACTGTATAATAATTACTATCAAAATTACCTATATGAGTTTTTTCAGCTTAAAAAAAAATCAGACGCCTTAAATTTTTTTCACAGACAGGTCAAAAAGTGCCCAATTTGTTGTTAAATTTCTGCTTTTTTGGCAACACTGGGCATCCGTGTTGGAAGGAGTACTGAATAGTGATGAGCAATCATGCTTGTCACTACTTGTTACTCACTCAAGCATCAGTGTGCTCAGGATGCTCTTTATTCAGCGAGTATTTTTTGAATGTTTGAGCAGGAGCTCGACTCCCCGCTCCGCATGTTTGTAAGTTTTAGACAGCCAATGATCATTTGGGTATTGCCTGCCAGTCACTGTATTGCCGTAGCTATCTTGGTTGTGGCATTGCTGTCATTGGCTGGCCGCACAGCATCATCAGGTCTTTATAAGATCTGGCGATGCTTTGGTTACAAATAGCATTGCTATATTGTTACAGCTGTCTTTTATGTCCATCTGAAGTGGGCAAATTTTGATGTCATTGTAATACTGCATTTTTTTCAGCAGTGGCCTTTATTGTGCAAGAGTTGGGCCTCAAAAGAACCCCCCACAAAAAAAATTGTTTATTAACAAAATCCCATTGCTATATTGATACTGCAGTCTTATATGTCCATCTAAATTGGGCACGTTTTTCAGGCATTCCTATACTTTCTGCAACGTTTTCTCAAAAGGAATATATCATATGGAATTTAAAATGGGCAAGGCACATGGTAAAGGATAAGGAATTGAATATGATGCTGATGGTGATCTCAGAGGCTGAGGCAGTGGGCAATGTTAAACTGTGGCTGCCACGAGAACACAACAAAGACACATCATGTCGATCTAGCTTCCTGCCCAACTTTGAAGGGGAGAGAGGATCGCCACTCTTGAAGTCAGACCAGTGTGAAAAGGTTGTTGGACTGATAGCAGATAATGCTTTCAGTCACTTTGCGAGCACCACCCTCTCTACCAGTAGCCATGAATCTGGACCACATAATCCTGACCCTGATCCTCCTTCCTCCCACCATGCTGAGTGCCTGGAGACAAGTGATCGATTTATAGATTTTCGCCTCTCGCCCTGCTCATTTCAAGATAGCAACCACACTCATAAGAAGGCGGTGGTGATGGTGGGAAATGACAATTATTGTCGCAAGAGCTGGATGATGAGACACAATTGCCAGCTAGAGGTGCTCTTACATCAGAAAGTCAGGAGAAGGACCATTGTGCGGAAGTGGAAGATGTTGTGGTTGACAATGAAGTCACTGATACAACCAGGGACGATGACATGCAGAGTGAGGATAGTAGCATAGAGACAAAGGTTATCTGCAGCACCACAACAGGCAGGAATAGACAGTTGGGTGGTCAGAGACACAAGGAGGGCCACTGTTCCCCAGAGCACCAACACAGATGAAGTTGCTAAGTCAAAGGTTAGGTGTTTCCGAGTGTGTTGCTTTTTTAAAGACAGGACAGTTAACCCAGAAAAGGCCATTTGCAATATCTGACATGCCAGCATCAGCAGGGGAACCACAGCTACCAGCCTTAACACCATCAGCATGCTCAGGCACATGCACGTAAAGCACCCGAATACTTGCGCCGTACACCAGATCCAGATACCATGTCTGCAGGTGACACCACTGCCTCTTCCCTTGTTATGTGTGCACACCAATGCACTGGTCCATGTTGCAGGCAAAGATGAGTTCTAACCTGCACCTGTCGCTGCACACTTGCAACCACCATCAGCAACCATGTCCATATCCTTGTCCCAGCGCAGTGTTCAGTTGACACTACTCCAGTCCTTGGAACGCAAGCATAAATATGCTATCAACCACGCACAGGCTACATACTAAATGGCCCCATTTCCAGACTGCTTACCCCATAAATGTTGCAGTTTAAGCTTGTGGAGACCCTGGGATGGAACTTTTGCTACCGACACCGAGGATTGCAAGCCCTGGATTAAACAGAGTTGCCCTCACCTTCTACAGCAGTTTCTGCACCTCATCCTCCTTATCATCCTCCATCTCAGAAACATCAATATCAGTTACAAGCTGGAAGCACTGTCTCGGCCAAGTGGTAACAAGATCTGCTGAAGATAACCTGCTTAGGTGACAAACCACACACTGCCGCAAAGTTGTTGAAAGGTCTAATCTTCCAGACTGATCTGTGGCACTTGCACCTGAACTGTGGAGTATCTCCACTATCTGTGGACGGGGAATTATCTCTTTGGTAACTCTCTTCTCGACCCTCTCCAATCCAGTTTCTGCTCTTTACACTCTACTGAAACTGCCCTCACTAAAGTCTCTAATGAGCTACTAACAGCTAAATCAAATGGTCACTACACCATGCTAATTCTCTTGGATCTCTCTGCAGCATTTGACACTGTGGATCATCAGCTCCTCCTCACTATGCTTCGTTCCATTGGCCTCAAGGACACCATTCTCTCCTGATTCTCCTCCTATCTCTCTGACCGCTACTTTACTGTATCTTTTGCTGGTTCCTCCTCCTCTCATCTTCCCCTTACTGTTGGGGTTCCTCAAGGATCAGATCTAGACCCCCTCCTCTTCTCTTTGTACACTGCCCCTATTGGTCAAACAATCAGTAGATTTGGTGTCCAGTACCATCTCTATGCTGATGACACCCAATTATATGCTTCTTCTCCTGACATCATGCCTGCCTTTCTAGAAAACACCAGCGATTGTCCAAACGCTGTGTCTAACATCATGTCCTCACTATATCTGAAACTGAACCTGTCAAAGACAGAACTCCTTGTGTTTCCTCCAGCTACTAATGTACCTATACCCGACATTGCCATTTCCGTGTGTGGTTCTACTATTACTCCCCAGCAACATGCCCGCTGTCTTGGGGTCATTCTTGACTCCGAGCTTTCCTTTGCCCCCCATAACCGATCACTGGTTCACTTTTGTTATCTGCACCTCAAAAACATTTCTAGAATTCGACCTTTTCTTACTTTTGACTTCGCGAAAACTCTTACTATTTCTCTTATTCATGCTCGTCTCGACTATTGTAACTCTCTTCTAATCAGTCTCCCTCTTACCAAACTCTCCCCCCTCCAATCTGATCTGTCTTGAATGCTGCAGCCAGGATCATATTCCTCGCCAATCGTTATACCGATGCCTCTACCTTGTGCAAGTCATTACACTGGCTACCCATCAACTCCAGAATCCAGTACAAACTTATTACCCTCACCCACAAAGCTCTCCATGGCTCAGCACCACCCTACATCTCCTCCCTTGTTTCAGTATACCACCCTACAAGCGCCCTCCATTCTGCTGATGGCCTGAGGATAGCATCCTCAATAATCAGAACCTCCCACTCCCGTCTCCAAGACTATACACATGCTGCGCCAATTCTTTGGAATGCACTTCCCAGGTCAATACGATTAGTCCCCAATCCCCACAATTTTAAGCATGCCCTGAAAACGCATTTATTCAGTCTGGCCTACCGCCTCAACACATTAACCTAATCTATCCCTGTGTGGCACAGCCAAATGTTTTACCATAACCAGGTTCCTCGCATCATGTTCCCACATGCTTTATGCATCCAATAGCCATCTGTGTCTGTACTGTTACACACTTAACATTATGGCTGGTCCATACAATCAAGGCAATTGTTACCATCCACCTTTCATGTCTACCTTTTTCCTCATAGATTGTAAGCTTGCGAGCAGGGCCCTCATTCCTCTTGGTATCTGTGATGATCTATATGATTATTGTTATGCTGTAATATCTATCGTCTGTACAAGTCCCCTCTGAAATGTAAAGTGCTGCGGAATATGTCGGCGCTATAGAAATAAAATGTATTATTATATTATTATTACTCACTTGGCTGGTCATTGAAGAATATACCGGGACACTCAGGGTTAAAAAGTCCATTTGGTTTATTAGTACACAGCATAAACCTCTCTTCAGGAACTTTATAATATGCAGCACCCCTTGCACCGTACAGCAACCATTCGGCTTTATAGAACTCATGGTCCTCGCTGAGCCCTAGTGTGACTAATATGGATTAGTGTCCGTTCACTGTCCGTGACGACCGCACAGATTTCCAGATACCTCTTATCCTCAAAGGCGTCCTCTACGGAGGTATATCACAGGCCTCCTCACTCTGGCTCAGACTAGCCAGCACTGCCACCCGTGCACAAACACACAGGCTTCATCTTGGGTGTTGAGACACACCCCAGGGGAGGGGTATGTAGGTGACTGGACCCACCCATCTCTCCAAGTCAACTGGAAAACTTCCCAATGCATATTAAACCTCAGCAGTAGATCTGCTGAGCAAAACACGCTCAGGCTTCCATCACAGGGCCACCAACCTCTGGGATACATACCTACTGTTAACCACATGGGCAGTCACTAGTGATGGGCATCTTTACTCAGGTCTCCTCGAGCATGCTGGGGTGGTCTCCGAGTATTTTGGCATGCTCGGAGAATTAGTTTTCGTCATCTCAGCTGTATGATTTGTGACTTGTAGACAGGTTGAATACATGTAGGAATTCCCTAACAAACAGGCATTCAACACATGTATTTAAGCTGTCTAGCAGTCGCAAATCATGCAGCTGAGGCGACGAAAACTAAATCTCCGAGTACGCCAAAATACTTAGAGACCACCCGACCATACTGGGGAGACCTGAGCAACGAGTATACTCGCTCATCACTAGCCGTCGCCATACCACATAACTTACAACCAGGCATGGTGATGTGTGACAATGGCCGTGATCAGGTGGCAGCTCTGAAGCTTGGCAACTTCGCACATGCATTATGCCAGGCCTTCATGATCAACTTAGTGCTTCAGTGTTTTCTCAAAACCTACCCAGATCTGCCTGAGCTACTTGTGAAAGTACAATGCTGTGTGTGCCCATATCCGCAGGTCAGCTACAGATTCCACCGACCCTAGCAGTGTCGGTATTTCAATCAGCCTCCGCAAATAATAGCTGATGAGTGAGCATGGATGTCTGACATCTGAGCTGTTCTCCAAAACTTTGAGGACTCAACCAAGATGGTGAGCAGCGATGATGCCATAATCAGCATCACCATTCCACTTCTCTGTCTACTGAAACACTTGCTGCTCACAATTAAAGAGGAGGCTTTTCAGGCAGAGCAAGTTGAAATGGAGAAAGAAACTATAATGGATGATGCTACACAGCCCAGCCTCATCTAATGTTCTCAATGTCGTTTGGGTGATAATGAGGAGGAGGAGGAATAAGAGCTGGGTGACTGCGCTACAGACAGTAGTCCCCATGCCACCTTCATCCTGTCTGTTAAGCGTGGACAGGTATGTCTTGGCTGTTGACAGTCTGGCACTTATTGCTTAGTTTATGTTCCTCTGCCTTTTCCGTGACCCTCGTGTTGTACACATTTTGGCCAACACTAACTACTAGTTGGTCACCTTTCAAAATGCACGCTACAAGGAGAATTTTACATTTCTTACTCTGGCAAAGTGGTCTAATAAGAATGCTGCAGCACGAGGAGGCCCTAGTTGAAGAATTATTAGAATAATTCTCATCTGACAATGCTGCTGGCAGAGGTCACAGTTCCTTGTACAACCAAGGAGTTGAGACTAGGGAGACACACACCAGATGCAGCAGAGGTAGGGGAACACTCTCAAAGGTCTGCAACAGTTTTCTCAGGCACTTCCAGCACCTAGGCTCTTATGGGCAGGGTGCTCTGACAAGGAGTGAAAAGTTTTGGAAAATGCTGTAGGAGTAACTTGCCCACCGTACCAGCATCCTCCTTGATTTCTCTGTGCCTTACAACTTTTGGGTATGGAAGCTAGACATGTGGCATGAACTGTTTCTCTGTGCCTTGGAGATCCTGGCCTGCCCTGCTGCTAGTGTTTTCTCAGAGCGGGTTTTTAGTGCCGCCAGGGGGTATTTTAACCAATAGGCACATCCGCCTGTCAACTGAAAATGTTGATAGGCTGACTCTTATCAAAATGAACAAGGGTTGGATTGGGCCAGACTTCTGTACACCATCCGATGACAGCATCCGAACATAAACTCCAATCCAGTGGGTGTTTTTTTCTGGTCTATTTGCATGCACTGTTTGCCACCAAAACATGAGTATAATCGTTAGGATTTCATCTTCTTTTGTGTAGTTCTCCTCTTCCTCCTCCACCATATCAACAGGGTGATAATGTTACCCTTGCTATAAATTTTTAAGGGTGTTTATGATGAGTGCATTGACAATTTTTAGAGGCCTACCTCGAACATTCTTTTATATATATGTATATCCTCAGGGGTAAATGTTTTTCAGCCCATGCACTTAAACTTGGACATTACCAGTCTACAATACCTAGTCCTTAAGAATGGGAAAAAAATGTTTCTGAGGCCCTCCACTACATCTCTTCAAAGGGGTACTGGAGTGCTTCCTTCTAATTTTTAACATCCTATGCACTTAATGTATACACTTTTCCACTCCTTAGTAATTGGAAAAAAATTATTTTCTGTGGATCCACCTTCTAGTTTGAGAGAAAAAATTGAAACCAAAAGAGGTTCTATTAGTACATAATTCAGTACTTTGTTGTGGTCTGTCAAGTGGTCATCAAATAGTGAGTTTTCACATTGCATACAGGATTTCACAGCCATGACAGGACAGTTTGTACAGTAAGTACAGAAGATTCTGATATCCTCTATATCAGGCTGAGTAGATGCAAAATGCTCCACTATATTCCCCAGCAGTGTTGATGAAATAACAGTTCTTGATGCTGCTACATACAGTGGGGAAAAAAAGTATTTAGTCAGCCACCTATTGTGCAAGTTCTCCCACTTAAAAAGATGAGAGAGGCGTGTAATTGACATCATAGGTAGACCACAACTATGAGAGTCAAAATGAGGAAACAAATCCAGAAAATCACCTTGTCTGATTTGGCAAGATTTTTTTTTCAAATTATGGTGGAAAATAAGTATTTGGTCATTAACAAAAGTTCATCTCAATTTTTTGTTACATATTCTTTGTTGGCAATGACAGAGGTCAAACATTTTCTGTAAGTCTTCACAAGGTTAGAACACACTGTTGGTGGTATGTTGGCGCAATCCTCCATGCATATCTCCTCTTGAGCAGTGATATTTTGGGCCTGTTGCTGGGCAACACAGATATTCAAATCCCTCCAAAGGTTTTCTATGGGGTTGAGATCTGGAGACAGGCTAGGCCACTCCAGGACCTTCATATGCTTCTTACAAAGCCACTCCTTCGTTGCCCTGTGAGTGTGCTTGGGATCATTATCATTCTGAAAGACCCTTCCACATTTCATCTTCAATGCCCTTGCTGATGAAAGGAGGTTTGCCCTCAAAATTTCATGATACATGGCCCCATTCTTTCATGTACACGGATCAGTTGTCCTGGTCCCTCTGCAGAGGAACAGCCCCAAAGCATGATGTTGCCACCCCCATGCTTCACAGTAGGTCTGGTGTTCTTTGGATGCAACTCAGCATTCTGTCTCCTCCAAACACGATGAATTTTGTTTCTACCAAACAGTTCTACTTTGGTTTCATCAGACTATATGATATTCTCCCAATATTCTTCTGGATAATCCAAATTCTCGCTAGCAAACTTGTACTGGCTTAAGCAAGGGGACATGTCTGGCACTGCAGGATCTGAGTCCCTGGTGGCATAGTGCTTTACTGATGGTAGCCTTTGTTACGATGGTCCCAACTCAATGCAGGTCATTCACTAGGTCCCTCCATGTGGTTCTGGGATTTTTGCTCACCGTTCTTGTGATCATTTTGACCCCACAGGGTGAGATCTTGCATGGAGCCCCAGATCTAGGGAGATTATCAGTGGTCTTTTATGTCTACCATTTTCTTATTATTGGTCCCACAGTTGATTTCATCACATCATGCTGCTTGCCTATTACAGATTCAGTCTTCCCAGCCTGGCGCAGGGCTACAATTTTGCTTACGGTGTCCTTCGACAGCTCTTTGATCTTCACCATAATGGAGTTTGGAGTGTGACTGTTTTAGGTTGTGTATTAAATTAGGAGAATTTGTGGTTATCATCCACGCTACTATGCAAATAACGGTCCAGGCGTGTAAAGAATGGTGTTTTATTCTCTCAACGCATTTCAAAGTCTACAGGACTTCTTCCTCTAGAGATGCTATAGGTGTATAACATTACTTCATACTGTTTAAATAGATTTAAACAGTATGAAGTAATATTGTACACCTATAGCCTTATAAATTTTAAGCCTTGCTACTGTTTTTTCCATTTCATTGACCGATTCATGTCTTTTACAATGTTCTGTACTCAGAAATTCATCAAATCAGGAAAAATTAACTGATTTAATGTGTCCATTCACTGTGTATCTTTAGTATCTATGCGTTAAAGGTGATGGTGGGAAACTTTACACTACTGGAGCTGGTATTACCACTTCTGAGCTCTCCAGTGCTTTGTTTCCGTCTATTTCTGGGTGCTTCTTGAAGTATGGCTGGGGTGATTGTCCTGCTGGAAGACCCATGGCCTATAATGATGCAAACCCAGCTACATTGTGACCTAAAATCCTTTGGCAATCTTCAAATTTCATGCTGCCATACACACGGTCAAGGCACTCAGGGCCATATACAGTAAAACAACCCCAAAATATCTTTGAACCTCAACCACATTTGACTGTAGCTACCGTCATTATTATCATTATTATTATGCATTTATATAGCGCCATTTATTCCATGGCGCTTTACATGTGAAAAGGGGAAATATAGACAAGTATAATAAACATGTGTAAGACAAGGGACACACAAGTACATAAGGAGAGGGGACCCTGCCCGCGAGGGCTCACAGTCTACAGGGATGGGCGAGGATTCAGTAGGAGAGGGTAGAGCAGGTCGAGCGGTGGTTCAGTAGACCGAGGATCATTGCAGGCTGTAGGCTTGTCGGAACAGGTGGGTCTTCAGGTTCTTCTTGAAAGTTTCCGTTGATGGTGAGAGTCTGATGTGTTATGGCAGAGAGTTCCAGAGTATGGGGGAAGCACGGGAGAAGTCTTGTATGCGGTTGTGGGAAGAAGAGATAAGGGGGGAGTAGAGAAGGAGATCTTGAGATGATCGAAGGTTGCATGTGGGTAGGTACCTAGAGACCATGTCACAGATGTATGGAGGAGACAGGGTGTGGATGGCTTTGTATGTCATGGTTAGGGGGGAGGCTGGGGAATAGAGGGGAGACAGGTGGATTAGTCAGGCAGCAGAGTGTAGGATGGACTGGAGCGGAGCCAGGGTACTAGAGGGGAGGCCAGAGAGTAGGAAGTTGCAGTAGTCAAGGCGGGAGATAAGAGCATGCACTATTGTTTTTGTGGTTTCGTGGTTGAGGAATGAGCGGATCCGGCAAATATTTTTGAGTTTGAGGCAACAGGAGGAGGTGAGGGCTTGGATATGTGGTTTGAAAGAGAGCGCAGAGTCGAGGATCACCCCAAGGCACCGAGCTTGCGGGACTGGGGAAAGAAAGCAGCCATTGACATTGATGGATAGGTCTGGTGGAGGGGTAGAGTGACATGGGGGAAAGATGATGAATTCTGTTTTGTCCATGTTCAGTTTGAGAAAGCGAGCAGAGAAGAAGGCTGAGATAGCAGACAGACATTGTGGGATTTCAGTCAGTAAGGAGGTGAGTTTGGGTCCAGATAGGTAGATCTGCCTGTCATCGGCATAGAGGTGATAATGCAAACCGTAGGATTCTATGAGCTGTCCCAAGCCAAAGGTGTAGATGGCGAATAGTAGGGGTACTAGGACAGAGCCTTGAGGAACACCAACAGACAGGGGGCGAGGTGAGGAGGTGGTGTGTGAGAGGGAGACACTAAATGTTCGGTCTGTTAGGTATGATGAGATCCAGGATAGGGCCAAGTCTGTGATGCCAAGAGATGAGAGAGTCTGTAGCAGGAGGGAATGGTTTACGGTGTCCAAGGCAGAGGACAGGTCCAGGAGAAGGAGGACAGAGTAGTGTCGCTTGCTCTTGGCGGTTAGTAAGTCGTTAGTGACTTTAATTAGAGCAGTTTCAGTTGAGTGATGCGGTCGGAAGCCAGATTGCAACCGGTCAAAGAGGGAACAGGAGGAGAGGTGGGAGGACAGTTCAAGATATACATGCTGTTCCAGTAGTTTTGAGGTGTAAGGGAGAAGAGATATCGGGTGATAGTTAGACACAGAGGATGGATCAAGGGAGGGCTTTTTGAGGATGGGTGTGATTGAGGCATGCTTGAAGGATAAGGGAAAGACACCATTTGCAAGTGAAAGGTTGAAGAGGTGTGATAGAGATGGGATGAAGACTGTGGCCAAGTTAGGGATGAGGTGAGACGGGAGTGGGTCGAGGGCACAAGTGGTGAGGTGTGATCTTGACAGAAGGGTGGAGAGCTGATCTTCTGTCATGGTGGAGAAGCTGGCTTTTGCAGAACAGGGCTGAGCGGCTAAGAGGGGCATTGGGGGCTGCGGGCCAAAGCTTTGTCTGATCGTGTCGATCTTCTGCTTAAAGAAGGAGGCAAAGTCTTCAGCAGAAATGAGAGGAGGGGGAGGAGGTGCTGTGGGACAGAGTAGAGAATTGAAAGTGTTGAAGAGTTGTTTAGGGTTGTGAGACAGGGAGGAAATGAGAGATGCGAAGTAATTTTGTTTAGCGGCAGAGAGCGTGGACTTAAAGCTAGCAAGGGACTGCTTCTATGTGCTGAAGTGCTCAGTAGAATGGGTTCTCTTCCATCTCCGCTCAGTGGCCCTGGAAACCCGTCTCTGTTCTTTGGTCAGGCTGGTCAGCCATGGCTGCCTTTTGATTGTACGAGTTTTGCTCTGCGTGAGGGGGGCAGCCGAATCAAGTGTTGCTGTAATTGTGGTGTTATAAAAAGTGGCAGTAGCATCTGTCTCATGAAGGGAAGCTATGTCTGTAAGAGGGAGAAGGGACTCAGAGAGTGATTGTAAATTGAAATGTTAGAGATTCCTGCGAGGGTGAGCGAGTTTATGGAGCGGGGGTTGCGCACTAGGAGAGGAGAGGGAAGAGAATGTCAGTAGGTTTTGGTCAGACAGGGGGAGGGGTGAGTTATTGAGATTAGTGAAGGAACAGAGACAGGTGAAGATAAGGTCCAGCGTGTGACCATCTTTGTGAGTGGCCGCAGAGGACCATTGAGTGAGGCCAAGGGAAGCCGTGAGCGATATAAGTTTAGAGGCAGCAGGGGTGAAAGTGTAAATGGGGATGTTGAAGTCGCCCATGATGATGGTGGGGATGTCAGCAGAAAGGAAATGGAGTAGCCAGGTGGTGAAGTGGTCGAGAAAGGTGGAGATGGCTAGTTCTGGGGGGGCGGTAGATGACAGCCAGTTGGAGGTTGGAGGGGGAATAGATGCGGACGGAGTGCACCTCGAACGAGGGAAGAGTAGCAGAGGGTGGCAAAGGAATTGGAGTAAAGAAGCAGGTATCGGAGTTGGAGCAAGCCAACTCCTCCACCACGTTTGTTGCTGGGGCGAGGGGTGTGAGAGAGATGGAATCCGCCATAGGAAAGCGCAGCTGGAGAGGTTGTGTCAGAGGGAGTGAGGCAGGTTTCAGTGATGGCAAGGAAGGAGAGTTTGTTGGTGATAAAGAGGTCATGGATAATCGATAGCTTGTTGCAGACAGAGCGTGCGTTCCATAGTGCTCCAGATAGGGGGACCGGGAGAGTGGGGGCTGGATGAATAGGTATGAGGTTGTCATGGTTGCAAAAAAGTGTAGAGGATCGTGGCAGGATGTTAGAAATGAGTGTGGGGATGTGCTAAGGAGGGCTAGGATTTGGGGATACATCGCCAGCAATGAGGAGTAGTAGACAGAGCGTTAGAAGATGGGAGCAGGATAGGACATGATGTGGCCGTGTGTGTCTGGAGAAAAAGGATTGTTTGTGGAGGAACAGTTGTGACGAAGAGGTGAGATGGCTGGGAAGGATGGAGGGGGAAATGACTAGTTCCTTACTGGGTGGAGGGATTGCAGGAGTTAGGGAGAAATAGAGTAGTATGGGGGTGATAGTTAAAAGAAGGTGAACATTGTTGTGGTGTTTTAGTCCATTACCTTACAGTCAATTCCAGTCCAATTCTAGTCTAATTCAGAGTACTTAGAAATATGTACTCTGAAATATGAATTTTGAAGTAGATGGAGCCGACTACGTCTGGAGCAGACCCATGGTGCTGAATATATGTGCAGCTAAACACAATCAGCTGTGAGTGAAAGTGGGGTGTGACTGCCCAGGCCAAATGCAAAAGCAAAGGTTATAAAAGGGGGAAGGCGTTATACAGGCCACTTAGATGTGTGGCAGAGATAACAAGAATGGAGTACAATTATGGATACAAGAAGATGGGTAAGCAATGCATACCATATAAAAAATACAATGCAGTTCACATGGAGCATTCAGGAGCATGGGAGAGAGGGGTGGAATTCAGCAATGCATACTATATAAAAATAAAATGCAGTTCACATGGGGCATTCAGGAGCATGGGAGAGAGGGGTGGAATTCAGCAATGCATACCATATAAAAATAAAATGCAGTTCACATGGGGCATTCAGGAGCATGGGAGAGAGGGGTGGAATTTAGCAATGCATACCATTTAAAAATAAAATGCAGTTCACATGGGGCATTCAGGAGCATGGGAGAGAGGGGTGGAATTCAGCAATGCATCCCATATATAAATAAAATGCAGTTCACATGGGGCATTCAGGAGCATGGGAGAGAGGGGTGGAATTCAGCAATGCATCCCATATATAAATAAAATGCAGTTCACATGGGGCATTCAGGAGCATGGGAGAGAGGGGTGGAATTCAGCAATGCATCCCATATATAAATAAAATGCAGTTCACATGGGGCATTCAGGATCATGGGAGAGAGGGGTGGAATTCAGCAATGCATACCATATAAAAATAAAATGCAGTTCACATGGGGCATTCAGGAGCATGGGAGAGAGGGGTGGAATTTTATTTTTATTTTCATTTTATTTGAAGGCCTTATTCCATTTACAGTAAACAGGTGAATTATGTGCTTTATCAAAAAACTTTATCTTGGACTCATCTGTCTACAAGACACCTACTGACTCTTGATAAAAGATAACAATAAAAAGGGCCGCCTGATGGCCTTCTACAAATAGTGAGGGCCACCTGATGTCCCTGAAAAAAAATGTGACCTTCAATGTGTCTAATCATGTCTCACACACCACATGGAAAGATAAGCTATTAGAATGATAAAATTACATTTCCTGTTGAATGTGTTTTTTCACCATTGAAAGCAATGCAAACATGCCAAAACACAGCATAAACACTGCACGTGAACATAGCCCAAGGTGTGGAGGAGCATTTTTTTCCTCTTACTTATTTTGCAGTATATTCAAGTCATTATCCTGGAAAGAATGTTTTTTAACATATTTTCCAGTCAAATCCATTTTATCTTCAGTTATGTATGTTTTATTGTCAGTCTGTAAAAGTGCTGTAATACTCTGACAACATTGTTCTCAGCACCGACCTGGGATTCAGAGATGCTTCCATGGGCCTTCTTTGTGCTGTTTCCAACCCATTTCAGTGCTGTTTCCATCATTTTCAGCAATTTTAGACCCCCTCCAGACCTCTGGAGGGAAGGCGCTAGAAAAATGCTCGGGTTTCCCATTGACTTGCATTATACTTGTTACTTGGGTTGAGCACCGGAGCATTACAATTTGCTCGACTTAAGAAGCGAGTACCCGAGCATTTTAGTGCTCACTCATCACTAGTACTGAACAGGTCATTGCAGATCAGAAGCCAGCAGGATGAGTCTTTTAGAAAAGCCAAAAACAACCTGTCTTCTCCATATATCTGCAACCTAGTCTCCCGGTACTTACCTGCACGCAACCTCCGATCCTTCTCTTCTCCCCTCTTATCTCCTCTTGCCACAATCGCATACAAGATTTCTCCTGCGCATCCCCCCTACTCTGGAACTCTCTACCCCAACATATCAAACTCTCGCCTACCATGGAAACCTTCAAAAGGAACCTGAAGACCTACCTCTTTTGACAAGCCAACATGCAGTAAATAACCACATATCCACCAAACCACTGCATGACCAGCTCTACCCTTACCTATTGTATCCTAACCCATCACTTGTAGAGTGTGAGCCCTCATGGCAGGGTTCTCTCTCCTCCTGTACCAGTCATGACTTTTATTGTGTAAGATTACTGTACTTGTTTTTATTATGTATACCCCTCCTCACATGTAAAGCACCATGGAATAAATGGTGGTATAATAATAAATACTAATGATAATAATAATTATCTGTC
This sequence comes from Dendrobates tinctorius, assembly GCF_039654945.1. Classification (NCBI taxonomy): domain Eukaryota; kingdom Metazoa; phylum Chordata; class Amphibia; order Anura; family Dendrobatidae; genus Dendrobates; species Dendrobates tinctorius. Next base: position 16,023,700 of record NW_027361676.1, read on the forward strand.
AGGCAGCTTGTACAACTTTTATTCTGTAGGATGTGAATGGGACAATATAAAAGAGAGACCTAGTGGAGCTCCTGGAACTGCAACCTGTTCTATATTCTATACAGGGAGACAATATTTTTAGTCATCTTCCCTTTACTTCCCCTGCCACCTATCTAGTCAGTCTAGAGTCCGTGCCAAAGTGTGTCCAACCAATCCCCCCAAAGAGCGCCTTTGTTTTTGTTTGCTCCCTTGCCTTAATGTGCCACCTCTGCACACTTAAATGGGGGGTCTATATCTCTTCCAGATGCCACATACAGATTTTGTAATGATCAAATCAAGTCTATTAGATTTGATTTGTATCTTGAACATCAAATCCAACAGATAAAAATTGGTAGCAAAACCGGTCAACAAATCCCCTAGGAAAAATGAAATCAGAGGATTGTTTATTCAAACGTTAGACTGTTATCTGATTCTATATATAAGAAAACTAAATTTAAGTAAAACAAAATAGGTCCTAAAGCAGGATAATGAACAACAGCATACATCCAAAAGTACAGGGGAACAGATGAGAAAAAACTGAGTGTTTTAAATCAATCAAATTCTACATCTTTGGAATGAGCTAAAATCTGCTATTGGGAAATGGATTTCTGCAAACCTTCAGGAGCCTGAGAGAATTGCACTATAAGAAACTCACAGATAGCTCTAAAAGGACATCTGGAGGCTGTTCTTGTTGCCAGTGGTTGTGTGGCCAAGTATTAGGGAAGGGTGCATTTACTCATGTCCATATCTTATTCGCTATCTTTTCTATTTCTTTTTTAAATGACTGCATATATTGTGACAGGTCAGCATTCTGTAGAATGTATTTGAATGTATTTTAAAATGCTGTTAACATGTTTTAATGACACACAATTTGTAACCACTTTTTCTAAAGATTTTGTTTTTCTTTTACAATGTTGTTCTACATATTTTCAAAAGTTGTCAGGATCAGTTATGAAATGCGCCATTTCTTAATGATTTTGACCTCCTGAATTCAAATCTGACAATGAAAACTTTTAGTTGCCTCTTGCTTCTATGATTTCAGAGTTTTCCTTTTACTGCTACATACAATTAATGCATAAAAGTTTCCATACTTTGGAACATTATTATTTTTGCAAATATAAAGATGCAGTATATTTTGCTTTGCCAATTTTCTGATATTTATTTAGAGGAAACTTAGCAACAATTCAAATAGCTAAAATATGTCTAAACACTATTGTGAATTATAAACAGTTACAGAAATTACGCTACACAATTTGGTCCTCATTCAGTGACAACTCTTTCTTGCTTGTCTCTTGTACTCCTGCATCTGCTCATCTCTTAGGCTACTTTCACACATCAGGTTTTCGGCGTCAGGCGCGATCCGGCGTCGTGCCGGAATGCCGGATCCGGCAAATGTTTTGTAAAACCTGATGTGCCGGATCCGGTTTTCTGCCGGATCCGTCTTGTTCTTGACAGACAAAACCGGATCCGTCTCATCCGGTTCATCCGTTTTTCTATCCGTTTTTCGACGGATTACGCCGGATCTGGTTTTTAAAATTGACCCTTGTGGCCTTCCGAACGGGATTGGCTACTGGAAAACTATATATAGCATGTTCCTACAGCCCTTCTTTGACAGGTTGTAGAGGAGAAAGTGCAGGTTGGAGAGAAGAGCAAGTTACTGGCGAAGATGGATGTTGTCATTGGAAATATTACCACTAGAAGTTCTGTGACGGTTTCAGTAATGAGGGACAATTTTGCACTATACTTTATGTCACCTCATGGCAGAGTACACTGGCAGGATGACAGAGTGTGAAAGATTTGTGCCCTAACCAAACTTGTGTACCTTCTGGACCAACAGTATATACCTTTGCCAACCAAAGTTGGCTATCTTGTCATGGTCTTACTATTTTTAGATTTAGGCCACAGGTGTGTACCTGGTTGTGTTTTATGCAAAGTATTTCACCTTTTAACAAAAGTTGTGTACATTGTTAGGAAATCACCAACAATAAACACAACTTTTCAGGTGAAATACTTTGCTTCAAACACAACCAGGAACACAACTGTGGCAAAAAGCTAAAATTTACCCACAGTTATATACCTGGTTTTGAATACCTTTTTACCTTTTAAATACCCTGTATTTAACCTTTTTTTTAAAACATATTTCGCCGCAGAAAGAAATGACAGACAACCAGTGTAAACAATAATTTAACTTTTATTTAAAATATTTTTTTTTGTGTAAACTGTTTTTAAAGTTAAAAAAACTTTTTTAATAAAGGTTTGAAACCAACCAAATGGGCATTTTTATTACAAAAAAAACATTATAACTCGGTGTAGTGTGGGGTGGAAATACTGCTGGAGGGGCTGCGGGACACTTCGACAATGGGAGTGTGGAGAGAGGACTGGGATCGTGGTGGGGAAGGAACAGTTAGAGGTGATGGTGTGGAAAAAGCTACAGAATGGGTGGACATGTGGGAGGCAGAAGAGGTGGTGGGCGGTGGAGTGGAGGGTTGGGCAGGGACTGTAGGAGCAGATGATGTTGATGGAAAGTTGTATGGGGAAGGAGTTTGGTACGGGGAAGGAGTTTGTTACGGGGCAGGTTGCTGGAAGTGGGGAGATGTCTGGTACTGGGGAGGTTGCTGGTACTGGGAAGGTTGCTGGTACTGGTGAGGTTGCTGGTATGTAATAGGAGGGGGAGGATGGAAAGTGGCTGGAGGGGGTGCAGATGTAATAGGAGGGGGAGGATGGAAAGTGGCTGGAGGGGGTGCAGATGTAATAGGAGGGGGAGGATGGAAAGTGGCTGGAGGGGGTGCAGGTGGAGGAACTACAGTGGTGGGAGGTGGAGGTTGGGAGGTAACCTGCTGTAGAGCACCGTGGCACAAATGCATTACATGCATCTGCTGGGTAGGAGATAGTGTTGCCATGCACTCCACAACAGACCTGAAAAAGGTGTGGTTTGGCGAAGATCTTGCTTCTGAATGCATGGTTTGCAGAAGTGTCTTCACCTCCAGAATGCTGGAGTTGATCTGCTGAAAGCCTGCAGAGATTTGCTCTGACAAGACTTTTAGACAGTTCTGGAAAGATGCATTCAGATGCAAGAACTCTGGCGCATAACTCTTTTCCTGACCCCTCTGCCGCTGCCGCCCAGTACCCACAGGTGTACTAGAGGTGGCAGGGGCAGAAGGGTGGGGTAAAGGGAAAGCGATCTCCTCACCAGCAGCTTCATGTAATGTAGGCGGCCACGATGCTCCTGTGCTGGTGGATGGGACAGATAGGTCGAATGTGTGGGAAGGCTGGGAAGGTGCAGATGTACCGGGGCGGTCAAAGTGTCCCTCGGTGCCGGTCTCCTCAGGGATCGCCTCAGAAGGGTCCAATCGTGCAGGCTCCCGAGTGCTGCTCACCGTGCTGTGGAATAAAGAGAAAAAAAAACAATTAAAATACTGACATGGTATGGCCCTGGCTGAAAAAAAAAAGTTACATCTAACATTTTTTTTCACATGTGGTGTGTAATATTTACCTTCTAGTGACCATTGTTTCCCGGAGGAACGACAGGGCTTGTGCGTACTTGTACTTGCTCCTGCGTCCTCCAGATCCACTCGGGGCCCGCATCTCTTTATTGAACTCCTTCTTGAAACGATCCCTCACAGACCGCCACCGATTCACAATTCTGTTCCCTGAAACGAGAAAGGAGTGGTTAGTATACAACATCAGTGTTTCACAAACTCCAGTCCTCATGGTCCCCAGGGGTCATGTTTTCAGGATTTCCATAGTAAATAGAAATCCTGAACACATGATCCGTGGGGACCACGAGGACTGGAGTTCGGGAAACACTGGTTTACATCAAGCAACCGGTACTGTATATACTTACGCTCTTTAATCTGGGCCCGAACATCGAGGTCCTCCCAGCGGCCCACAAGGAGCGAACAGATTTCCTCCCAGAGTCGTCGGGTAATGATAAGGTCAGCGTGGCGGCGGTCAGCCATATTCCAGAGCGGCTCCCTTTCTCTGACGAGATCGATGAGGTGGTCCACATCGAGTCCTCCATCCTCACCGTCAGAGTCGGGAGCACGCTGTGAAGGCTGTTAAAGAAAAAGACAAAAATAACATAATTAGCCTCCACAAAAGAAATGAAATAAAAAGTGCAAAAAAACAAAGCAAAAATATTTATACTTACACGCTGGTGACCGCCGCGTTGCTGTCGCCGACGACCCTGGGAGGCACTGCGAGGACCTCTTGGCCGAGCACCAGATTGGGAAGACTAGAGAAGAAAACAAAAAATGTTATGTCTTTGGATGTAGGCATTTGTTTGCTGTGTGTGGTCTGCAGAACATTGTTTTCTATGTGTTGTGTGTAGTGTGATGTTGTGTTTCTGCGTTTGATGCAAAAAACTTACCAATTGTGAGCCCACTCCAGGTGTCTGTCCACCCCTTCCTTCTTCTTCTGGGAGCTCCTCTTCATCTTGTGAATCCTGTTTTGAAATAAAAGGCAATGAATAGACCTATATTACAGAGATGATGGATTTTGGAAATAAAAACTTACCGTCAAACGCTGACGATGCGAGGGAGGGCTCCCAGAAGATGATGTGCTGTCTTCCTGGTGGCCACACTCCATGCCTGTGGGTGGTGTTCCAGCTGCTGCCATTGCTGCTGCTGCTGCTGCTGCATCTATTGGGCGGCTGTTGAATAAAGAGAAACAAAGGGCCAATGAATATCTTGATATTCAATAGCCCTAGTTTGGAGGAATGGGGGATTTGATAATTACCATCTCTCATCTGCTGCTGGCCTCCCCTCCTCAGCATGTTCCATTTGCTGCTCCATTTGGGGTGGTGGTGGTGCTGATGGTGCTGCAGTGGTCTCCTGCCTTCTCCTGCTGCGCTTGGTTGCTTTCTTGGGTGGCATGTTGGGTGTGGCTGTGGGTCCCACTGTCTTGCTTTTATATATGTCTTGTGGGCAGAGCTACTGAGCATGCTCAGACCAAAAAAACCGGATCCGGCCACCGGATCCGGCTTTCGCCGGATCAGGCGCATTGCGGCGCTCATAGGCTTTCATTGTGTGAAAAAGACGGATGCGCCGGATCCGGCGTGTCCGGCTTTTTCGCCGGAGACAAAAAACGTTACAGTAGCCGTTTTTTCCAGACGCCGGATCGCGACACATTGCCGGATCCGGCGAAAACCGGATGAAATGCATGGCCATCCGGCGCGATCCGGCGCAAATGCAAGTCAATGGGGGGGAAACCGGATCCGGCATTGCATTTCGCCGGATCCGGTTTCTGTCAAAAGCGCCGGATCGCGCCTGACGGCGAAAACCTGATGTGTGAAAGAGGCCTTACTGTTGTCTAACAGTAATCTGTAAGCATTTACAGATTCCATTTTCCTTGATATCTTTTCTACATTGCTGCAATATCTTGTCTAAAAAAAGTCTAGATGTGAATGTAAGAAATTAATATTTAAGGACATGCTTCAGCTGAGATCCTTATAGGTTTTGAGGAGATTTTCCACCAACTCTTCCTAAATATCTGGGCTTAAATTTCCCCAAAAAATTAGTTACCACTAACATGAATGCTATCCATGCAGCCTTTTCATTGCGCTGCAAAAATGGAGATACTCCTCATCTTGAAGAAGCTTATGAATCTGAGGTCCAATAAAGACTCCTTCCTTTATCTTTGCTTCACTTAACCTTGGAAATTTATCGATGAGATACTTGAATGTTTTTGCATTTTAATAGAATCATAGAATCATAGAATCATAGAATCGTAGAGTTGGAAGGGACCTCCTGGGCCATCTGGTCCAACCCCCTGCTCAAAGCAGGATTCGCTAAATCATCCCAGTCAGATGTCTGTCCAGCCTCTGTTTGAAGACTTCCATTGAAGGAGAACTCACCACTTCTCGTGGCAGCCTGTTCCACTCATTGATCACTCTAACTGTCAAAAAGTTTTTTCTAATATCTAATCTGTGTCTCCTCCCATTCAGTTTCATCCCATTGCTTCTAGTCTTTCCTTGTGCAAATGAGAATAAAGTTGATCCTTCTACAATGTGACAGCCCTTTAGATATTTGTAGACAGCTATTAAGTCTCCTCTCAGTCTTCTCTTTTGCAAACTAAACATTCCCAAATCCTGCAACCTTTCCTCATAAGACAGGGTTTGCAGACCGGTCACCATTCTGGTCGCTCTTTTCTGAACTTGCTCCAGTTTGTTGATGTCTTTTTTAAAATGTGGTGCCCAAAACTGGACACAATATTCCAGATGAGGTCTGACCAAAGAGGAGTAGAGGGAAATAATGACTTCACGTGATCTAGACTGTATGCTTCTGTTAATACATCCTAGAATTGCATTTGCCTTTTTTGCTGCTGCATCACACTGTTGACTCATATTCAGTCTGTGATCTATTAGTATACCCAAGTCTTTTTTCACATGTGCTGTCACTTAGCCCTATTCCTCCCATTCTATATATGCTTTTTCCATTTTTATTGCCCAGATGTAGTACTTTGCATTTCTCCCTGTTAAAAACCATTCTGTTAGTTGCTGCCCACTTCTCCAGTTTATTTAAATCTTTTTGAATCCTCTCTCTCTCTTCTCTAGTATTAGCTATCCCTCCTAGCTTTGTGTCATCAGCAAATTTAATCAGTTTACCCTCAATTCCTTCATCTAAATCGTTGATAAAGATGTTGAACAATACAGGGCCCAGGACAGAGCCCTGTGGTACCCCACTTGAGACATTCTTCCAACTGGATGTGCAGCCATTTACGACCACTCTTTGGGTCCGATCACTAAGCCAGTTATGAATCCACCTAACAGTTGCCTTGTCCATTCCATACTTAATCATTTTTTCAATAAGGATTGTATGAGAGACTTTGTCAAATGCTTTGCTGAAGTCAAGATATACTATATCTACAGCATTTCCTTGATCCACCTTGTCTTTACAAAGTTCTTCATTAGGTCCAACAAGATATACAATGGTGGTAACAAAATCAGATGTAGGTCAACATGTACTTGATGCAGGAAATTTTTACTCCCTGGCTGAATGTCAGAGAGGCCAGTCTCTTTTATTGTAGTGATATTCTCTTGCCAGACTATCTCACTCATACAGAAAGCAGCAGTTCTTTGTGTATCAACCCTGGAGACCAAGTAAGAAGGCAAAAACCTTTAAGTCACCACAGAGGGGGCAAAAATGTTAGTCATAGTTCAGGCACTTCAACAACTGTTTCATGTTATCAGGGCTTTTTTTTCATGTGGACTGCATAACCAACTGTAATTGAAGGTAGCGTATTGTCATATTGCAGCAATACGGCATTTTTTGATGAGTGAATGATGTGCCTCCATTCCTCGGGTTTATCACTTATTTTCAGAGCTTCCATTAAACTGTTGATGTTGTTGCATGCCACAACACCACCCTCCATGAAAACGTATTGGACAAGATCTTTATCACGGTGGGGAACATAATAATAATTTTATTTGTATAGTGCCAACATATTCCGCAGTATTTTACATTTTTGGGGGAACTTGTACAGACAATAAAAGACATTACAGTATAACAGTATTCACATAAATGAACAGATACCAAGGGATGTAAGAGCCCTGCTCGCAAGCTTACAATCTATGAGGAAATAGGAGAGACATGAAAGGCGGAAGATAGTAATTGCTTGTATTGTACGGTCCAGCCATATATATAATAAATAGGGTGTTCACGCAATGCTGCATGAACCAATCACCAACCTGTATGTGTATGGACAGACGGCTATTAAGTGCATGTAGGGTGTGTGAACAGGTGATACGAGGGTCCTGGTTTTCGAGAAAATTTTTCATGGGCAAAACAGGGCTAGTTAGATATGTATGTTGTGGTGATGATAGGCCCATCTAAAGAAGTACGTTTTTAGGACACACTTAAACTGTGGGTATTGGTAATTTATCGGAGTGTCCTGGGAAATGCATTCCAAAGAATTGCCGCTGCTTGTGAGAAGTCTTAGAGACAGAACAAAGATATCCAAACAGCAATATTTTTTATTTTATTTTTTAAGATATATGAAAAATCTTGACAATGCAGAAATTTAAACTCAATTATGTACCTCAAAAAGTAAGCATGTTGAAATATATATATATTGCACCCAAATACTGCTGTTGGTTGTCACAGGTTACCATCTGGTTTCCTTTAGCCAGACAGGTTGAAGTCACTTGGACATTAATGAGGCTGTGTTGCATTGTGGCCCCTGAGTGTTATGAACATATTTTTTTTAAAGTCAATTAGGGGCTTTTCAGCATTGCAAATTTGTGACAAATCATTTTTTTTAATTTGGAAAAGCAGGTGAATGTCTATAAATCATCCATCCAACTCAAAATGCTAGCAATAATGTTGACCACAACTCGTACAGTTTATTTACTATTATGTACTATACTTAATTCATGCATTACTTGCCATGCTTATTATTGTAATGGCGAAATATTGCCACTTGCCCAATAATACTGCCTCAATAGAGTTTAAAAAGAAATGAACAGTAAAATTAAGAGATGCTGTCCTTTAACCTTCATTTTTGAGTCAGAGTTTGCTTTTACAAATACATCTTTATACTCTTTACATTACTACCAATGTCTGAGACTGCTGGAAACTTTTTTAGCTTCATAAAATTCAAGGTGTGGTTTGTTTGAAAAGATCCAAGATCAACATTCAGGGTGGACAAATTGTTCCAACTTTGTAAGAACTTTTATAGCTGAGTTTGTGGCTATTTGTATTTTTCTCTTCTAGCACAAACCCTTTCTAGCATAAACACATAGTATCTTCACTTTTCTACAGACCATAAAATCACATAGGGTTAAAAAAGAAGCGACCTCGTCATATGATTTTTAAATTCTATGGTAACTTAATAGTTAATGTTTTATTCTTCAATAACTTAGGCAATAGGCTCCAATTTAGACAAGACTTCTATGTTAAGGGTGCGTAGCCACCTGAAACGCGTTGATGTCGCATATTATATAACTGTCAATGCTGATGTTGTTTTACCCTCCATTGAGAACTTTTTGGTGAAAAAAGAAGTTTTTTCACTAGTTCGTTGAGCTGGATTTCTCATGTTTTGATTGCTCCATGCCTTGACACAGCGTTCCCCGAACTCCGAACACCTAAGGATGTCTACTACGGTGAGCTGGATTTTTTTCTACTTCTAAGTGTTCCCTTGCTGTTTGTTACACATAATACAAACATTAGCCCCAAAATATAGGGCTATTTCTTCCAGCCTTTCCATAGTCAATCACAGTTGGCTTGGCCAAGTCTTGTAAATTTCAAACCACTCAGACCACTCTGTTACCATATTTTCTCCCAAAAGGAATGGAAAAGTTGAAATACAGAATACCCATTTCTTATTTCTCTGAACATCTGCCATCAAAGAACAGAAGACCTTTGTACACATTAGATTGTTGGAAGATCATGTCATTATCAGTGGGATTTACTCTAATCTGTATAAGTTTAAGGGTACCTTTACACTTAGCGATGCACCAGCGATCCCGACAACGATATGGATCGCTGGTGCATCGTTAAGTGGTCGCTAGTGAGCTGCCACACAGGCAGATCTCACCAGCGACATAGCAGGGGTCGGGGGTCATTACTTACCTGTCAGACGTGGCAACCCTGACGTCCTCCCTCCCGCCCGCGTCCACGCGTCGCTCGTCGGCGCCACAGGAAGCCCAGCAGGAAGTGCCCGATGAGAAATGATCCAGGACGTTCTCGCGCGACCAGCAATGAGCAGCGGGGGAGCCAGTCGGAGGTAAGTATCAGACATAGCGATATCGCTAGCAATATCGCTGCTACGTCACAAAATTGGTGACGTTACAGCGATATTGCTAGCGATATCGCTATGTGTAACGAGGGCTTTAGGCACATTTACACTCACCAATAATCATTCAGATTCTAATGGTAATAGCCCATCAGCCATGATAATTGTGTAATGTGAATTGGTTGAAGGAGTGAAAGATGTGCCCAGAAATGCTCATGAATCATGCATGAAATTGTTTATGCAATTGTTTCCTCGCTCAAAGATTTAACTTTAAAAAGGGAGGAGAGGGAATTTAAGTCCTAAATAGGGATGGTTTTCAGTGATTATGTTCCAAATGATTGGATGATTTTGTTTTTATTGTTCAGTAGCAGCTGGAACATTGGAATGAGCACATATTCAAGACCAATTGTTCATAATTAATATTGCAAATGCTACTTTTCTGATACAACTGTGAAATTGATAACAAAACCTTTAATCGATAATTGAATTAAGTTTGCTTTGTACATTATTAACGGAAATGTTTGTACAATACTTTTTAAATTTATGTATTTGAAACAAATACTATCACTTATTTGAGCGATGAATGCTTGTACATTTCAAAATATCTGTCTGTGTGATCACAGTATTTGACGATTCTCATCAAGTATAAACACTTGTCTGATATCATTTTTTATTTCCAAGTTATGATCACATCATTCATCATTTAAATGATTATCTGCTTGTTTAAATGAACTCTGAAAGTGTAATTAGACTGTGATTTAAAGTAGAGGCAGTGAGCTTAATGTATGGTGATATTGCTTGAGTTTTTGGCAATAAGGTACATACTACACTGTATTTTATATAAGTGCATTATATTTTAAAAAAAAGTATTCTTTAACACTTTTTCCTATTCTTTTTGCAATGAGATTTTATGAATCTACAGACTCACCAGATTTTACAAAGTAATTACAGGGTTACTTGACCGCCAGGAAGCAATGTGCTTAATATTACTCTCACTACTACATAGTATTCATTATACCAAAGACCAATCTTGTATTTTACTTGTAGTAACACTGTTACAGTAGTTAACACCCCAAACGTACAGATACTAAATGCTCTTTTAGCCTTTAGGCAAAAGAAGCTGAATAAGGAACTCAACATCAAAGATTAGATGCTAATTATATTTTTATTAACCATCAGGTATTGATTCTAGAGTCAGAAAATATGACATGTCTTTGCAAACATATATGACATACCACAGGTGGCCATTAAATTACATCAAAAACATTAAACATAATTGAAAATCCATGATACTTTAGGATAACTAAAATGATTGTCTATAGCAGAGATCCCAAACTCCAGTCCTCAAAAGCCACCAACAGGTCATGTTTCAGGATTCCATCACCTGGCTAATACTACGGAATCCCTGAAAATGTGACCTGTTGGTGGCTCTTGAGGACCAGAATTGGGGAACACTGGTCAATAGTGTGTAATTCTATACTTAGGAAATTATTTTAGTAAATATTATGAGGATATCTTATTATATACTTAACTTGTAATGTCTTCACATCCTGTTCCATCCAGATGTGTCCGAATCACAGAATTCCAAGCGTCGGAAGTTCACCGACTGCCGTATTGGGACAACCAAGTGATGAGTGTCTCAATATGGAAACTGCTGGTGGTACCAGCCTCTTGCGTGGTACCACCAGCGGAACACCGTCGCACCACACACACACACACACACTCTGTTTATGCTGTACGCACCACACACATACACACACAAACACACACTGAATATGCTGTAGGCACCACACACTGTATATGCCGTAAGCACCACACACACTGTATACACCGTACGCAGCCTCTTGCACAGTACCACCAGCGGAAGACCGTCGCGAACACACCGCTGCCAGGATCAGCAAAATGAGTCACTGACCGCTGCCATCTTTTTACAGAAGGAGTGCATGCACAGTTTTAATGTGAATGCCGCTATCTGTCTGCTCAAAGATTGTGGTGGTCTAGGGTACACAGGTCAAAGACGAAAATGGACATTATTTTACAACTTTTCTACCTAAGATTACAAAGAAAAAATGCACTTTAATGTTTTTTTCCTGTGTACGTGATAAGAAGTTTTGACAGGTGTGACATGTACAGAATGACTCTGTTTATAGGGGACAAAGATTGCTATATTTATAGAGAAAATATATAGATATGTCTATATATATATATATATATATATATATATACACTCACTGGCCACTTTATTAGGTACACCATGCTAGTAACGGGTTGGACTCCCTTTTGCCTTCAGAACTGCCTCAATTCTTCGTGGCAGAGATTCAACAAGGTGCTGGAAGCATTCCTCAGAGATTTTGGACCATATTGACATGATGGCATCACACAGTTGGCGCAGATTTGTCGGCTGCACATCCCTGATGCGAATCTCCCGTTCCACCACATCCCAAAGATGCTCTATTGGATTGAGATCTGGTGACTGAGGAGGCCATTTGAGTACAGTAAACTCATTGTCATGTTCAAGAAACCAATCTGAGATGATTCGAGCTTTATGACATGGCGCATTATCCTGCTGAAAGTAGCCATCAGATGTTGGGTACATTGTGGTCATAAAGGGATGGACATGGTCAGCAACAATACTCAGGTAGGCTGTGGTGTTGCAACGATGCTCAATTGGTACCAAGGGGCCCAAAGAGTGCCAAGAAAAAATTCCCCACACCATGACACCACCACCACCAGCCTGAACCGTTGATACAAGGCAGGATGTATCCATGCTTTCATGTTGTTTACGCCAAATTCTGACCCTACCATCCGAATGTCGCAGCAGAAATCGAGACTCATCAGACCAGGCAACGTTTTTCCAATCTTCTACTGTCCAATTTCGATGAGCTTGTGCAAATTGTAGCCTCAGTTTCCTGTTCTTAGCTGAGAGGAGTGGTACCCGGTGTGGTCTTCTGCTGCTGTAGCCCATCTGCCTCAAAGTTCGACGCACTGTGCGTTCAGAGATGCTCTTCTGCCTACCTTGGTTGTAACGGGTGGCAATTTGAGTCACTGTTGCCTTTCTATCAGCTCGAACCAGTCTGCCCATTCTCCTCTGACCTCTGGCATCAACATGGCATTTCCGGCCACAGAACTGCCGCTCACTGGATTTTTTTTCTTTTTCGGACCATTCTCTGTAAACCCTAGAGATGGTTGTGCGTGAAAATCCCAGTAGATCAGCAGTTTCTGAAATACTCAGACCAGCCCTTCTGGCACCAACAATCATGCCACGTTCAAAGGCACTCAAATCACCTTTCTTCCCCATACTGATGCTCGGTTTGAACTGCAGGAGATTGTCTTGACCATGTCTACATGCCTAAATGCACTGAGTTGCCGCCATGTGATTGGCTGATTAGAAATTAAGTCTTAACACACAGTTGGACAGGTGTACCTAATAAAGTGGCCAGTGAGTGTATATACACACACAACCCCTGATATTACTAAGGGTAAAGACGATAAATTGCCAAAAAAAAATTTCTTGTATAAAATACCTTTATTAGGAACATACATAAAAAATGGGTAAATTTCCAAGCAATGGAATGCAAAAAAGAGCATGCCAAAATCCAGGACTAAATGTATGACATGAATGTGAAAATGCACACAAAGAAATATTTTTGAACGAAGAAATATATCAAAGTGGGAGGCAATTCATAATATGCAAATCTGACTATTATGAAATTATTATCACAACAATTTTAATGCAAAGTGCACTGTAAAATCACAGCCGATGAAAATAGCAATGAATGTAACAATAAATAAATATAGCCATCCCTAAAAAAAAAGGAACATATATGATATGCTCCTATGCTGCTTTGGTAAACATGATTGTATCATGTGAGCAAGAAGACATCATTATGGTAAATGTGCAAAAAAATCAGAATAATCTGCAAAATTCACAAAGTAATTTGTGCAAAAAACACTATATAATCAGTAAACACCATAGAAATATCCGCACTGCTTGCAAAGTGGCATGTGCAAAAAAAAAAAAAAAAGGGGAACATAAAGGAAATGCTCCTATGCTACTTTGTTAAACATGATTAAATCATGTGTGCAAATAAGCCACATTATGGTGAATGTGCAACAAAGAGAACTCAGAAAAGTCTACAAAGTTCACAAAAGTAATTAGTGCAAAACACGCTCTGTATTCAATAAGCACCATGGAAATAGCTGTGCAAAAAAAGGGCAAGCAAAATAGTCTGTATTAAGGTACTGTCACACTAAGCGATATCGCTAGCAATATCGCTATAACTTGTGACGTTATAGCGATATTGCTAGCGATATCGCTGTGTCTGATACTTACCTACAACCCGCTCCCCTGCTGGTTATCGCTGTTCGTGCGAGAACGTTCAGGACCGCTTCTCGTCGTCAGCTTCCTGCGGGGCTTCCTGTGGAGAGACGAGCGACGAGCGTGGAGCCGGGCGGGAGGACGCAGGATCGCCTAGTGTGACAGGTAAGTAGCGACCCCCGACCCCTGCTATGTCGCTGGTGAGATCTGTCTGTGTGGCAGCTCACTAGAAACCACTTAGCGATGTACCAGCGATCCTGACCGCGTCATATCGCTGGTCGGGATCGCTGGTACTTCGTTAAGTGTGACAGTACCTTTACTTACAAAGTGACGTGTGCATAAGTCTCTGGAGATGTGCTCCCACCCTGACAGCGCCGTTTCGCTGTCCCGCTTCTTCCATGAGGGTATAAAACAAGTTTTCTACCTCAGATTACAAAGAAAAATTGCACTTTAATGTTTTTTTCCTGTGTACGTGATAAGAAGTTTTGACAGGTGTGACATGTACAGAATAACTGTGTTTGTAGGGGACAAAGATTGCTATATTTATAGAGAAAATATATAGAGATGTTTATATATATATATGCTAGTTAAAGAAAAGAGAGAGAGAAAAAAAAGATTTAATGCAAAAAAAAATGAGACAGTGAATCTACATGTTAAAGAAAGAAATGTATACATAGATAATTTTGAGAAAAATGTTGATAATGTTTCTTTTTGCTTGCATTGCTGGGGACGGCAACCATTAAAGGAAGGAAGAATGTAAGGAGTTCAGGGCATAGCCCTGTAGAAGTGTATATTTTCTGTATTCCTTACATGTCTGTGTGCAGTATATATGTCCTGTGTATGTGTGTGTTTGCGGCCACATGACATTAGTTAAGATAGATATGTAAAAATAAGTGTAGTATTACAAAAGATAACACTAGATGGGGCATTGAGCACAACTAGTTGGGAGCCTTTAAGAGGGCACTAGAAGCGTAACCAGAGAGACATTAGAGGAGCGGCTAGCCGGGAGCTAAGGGAGAGAAGATTTCCTGTTTATGAGCAGAACAGGGAAGAGCAGAGAAGAGCAGAGTAGCCGGGGGTAGACTCAGGTACTGGAGAGGAGGCAGAAGTCCTGTCAAGCGTAGCTGATTGAGACACGAAGTGTAGTAGAGTCTCTCAGCTATCCTGAGCAGTTGAGTGCAGCGTTGTGTCTACAGCAGCAGCCAGTGAGCAAGATCACTGGGGTTCCTTCAGTAGGAGACTGGGAGTTGAAGAATTAGGGAGGCTAACGGAAGAGCCTCAGAAGTCAAGTCAGCTAGTAATGGAGAGCTGAAGTGACGGCAAAGCCAGTCTGTGGAAACCGGCCCGTGTCTGGTGAAGAGTAAAGCCAGGGAGGTAAGTGGGTGAGCCCCCTGTGGAAGTGACAGCTGGAGTGCGGGAGCTGTGTTAAGAATCTAGTGAGCCACAAGCCTAAGAGACATGCAGGAGCAAAAGTGCCGTAAAGGGGTGAGCTATAATGGAGTAGACAGGTACCTTCGTGGGCTGGTCAGTCGCAGGAAGAGGGGTCCAAGTGCCGTGTTCCATGTGACATGCTCGCTGTTTGTGTGTTCCAACCATGTGTAACAGAAGAGGAAGTAGAGTGCTGCTGTAGATGAAGCTGTATTGCTGGTACTGTGTAGAGGGTCCTGAAGCCATTGTGGAAGTGCTGTGCCCTGAAGAGAATAAAGTTGAACTGTTTAAGTTGTTCCCTGCCTCCGTTTGCAATCATTTGAGTCTCAAAGGTGAACAGCATACTGGAGATGGAACAGCCTCCAGCACAGTGAGTACTGGAGCAACCGAAGAGGCTACCCCTCGGTGGCTGTGGTATTACATAGATATAGTCAGTAGTTTAGGGTGGAGCTACACACTACTCCCTATGTAACCCACTAAACATTACATTTCATGGTGACTTAAAAGAATGTCAGCTAATTCAGATAGCCCAAGCTATGGACAGCATGAATCACAGACCTATTCTGTTATTGCATATTTAACTCTGAGACTTGGCAGCATTTTAAAGAGAATATCCATTAAAACAACAATCGGGGGGGATGAGGTGGCTACAATCACTAGTCACCAAGTTATGTCCCTCTGCCTTGCTCAGCTGGACTGACGAGTCTCTTTCCATACACACATATAGGGAGAAATAGCCGGAAGGGACATACCTCTGTGACTAGCCATTTTGTCACCTATTTTCCCTGCAACACCACAATATTTCAAAGTAAATCATGCATGGCTACAATAATGGAGGAGATCTTTGATTCTTGCTGCCTGTAGTTCACACATCATAGTCAGCTGATAGCCTCCCTTTTACTATATACATGTGTTGTATGCCATGCTTATGCATACCTATATTTGTCACAGTTCGCTCAGTTAAATGTTTTTCTCTGTTTTCACGAAGTAAAAACACAATTATTCCGATTTACCCTAAAAAGGTTGATGTCCGTGTGATTGATACATAACAGATCTGCTTTCCATTTGACACATGCAGACACTGCATATTTGCCTGTCACTTTTTCTTAGCTTTTGGCAAAGCAGGAGTTTCTTCCCAGTTGGTCGGGGTTCTCTCCAACTTGTTTAACTTGTTTTGGATTTTGTATTTCTACTGGGACTCTTAGGAATGTTTTTTTGTCAGTCTGCTTTAGATGTGAGCCATTTCACTTACACAGCAACTAAATGATAATTAAAACTGTTTCACTTCTTATTGTGTCTTGACAAGTCCAAGCATTTTTTCAAACTGGAAAAATCTTGTGCTTACAAATGTCTTGGAGTCAAACAATACTCTATGTCTAGGCTTAATTATATTATGAGAAAAGAAAAAAAGCATACTCCGAATATAGCGAGTGCTCCTGTTATAAATGTATTGCGCATTGTTCTGTACTGACATATATGGAATTATCGGTTTTATCAGCTTCTTGGCTATTATTATAATGACACTGTGGTTGTTTCTATTATGTAGGTGCAGTGACAGGATATGGTTATGGAGAAAAATTGATAGATGTTTTAGGGACATGAGCAATATAACTATGATTGCTGCGGTTGGGCAGTGGAACAGTGACTATTATGGGGGGATTGTAACAGTGTATGTTACGGGGCACATTTTATTGACTTTGGTAAGGCAGTATTTCAAGAACTTCAATAAGTATTGTTTTTTACCCTAGTTGCCTTCTTATGGCACAATCCTGCTGCTTTGGGCCCTCTTGAAAACAGGGAGCTCTTTGTAAAGTTACCCATCCTGTTTGTAAGTAGATTAGATATGTATTATAAGAAATTATTCTTCTCCTACTATAAATAATCAAGAATAAAGCAATATTAGATGACGAAATTTTGCAGAAGATAATGGGGCTTATTTATCAATACTTAAGCAGTGCAAACTTAGACTTGAGAATTTTAGAATATGTCACATTTCTTATAGTACATAATGGTTTGATAAATTTTGCACATTTTAACTTGTTTAGTCTAAGATGGCAAGTCATCAATAATTTTTGTCAGTCTTCTGGTGTTGAAAAGCAACATATTTTGTGGCACAATGTTTTTGTTTAAAAATGTGTTACTTTTGAAAAGTGAGTGTAAAATTGGGCTTAGTTAGCTGATAAGCAGATTTATAAATTCTTACTATTTAAAAAGTTTGCAAAAAAATCACAAACTCACTCCAGTATGGGTGGTGGTGTAAAAACTTGAGTAAATATAGTGGGTGTGGGTAGTGCAGTTCCACCTCGTCCCTGGAGCCTGTGGTGCCCAAAAGGTTTGTTTAAGAGCTTGTGATAGTTAACATAGAGAAATGCAAGATTCTGGGCAAAAAAATATAAATTACATCTATGGAATGGGAGGACTAAACCTAAGCAACAGCAAGTGTGAAAAAGACTTGGATATACTAATAGATCACAGACTACACATGAGTCAACAGTGTGATGCAGCAGCAAAAAAGACACAGTTCTAGGATGTATAAAGAGAAGCATTGAGTCTAGATCAGAAGAGCAAATTATCCCCCGTATCCTTCCTTGGTCAGGCCTCATCTGGAATACTGTGTCCAGTGTTGTGAGTTCATTTTCCCCTTCGTCACTGAGGTCTGGTGAACTCCCTATTCTGGTGAAGGAAGGTAATGAGCCTGATTATCAGGCACCTGAACCTGATGAGGATGACTGGCTGAGTGGAGTCACGGACTGGATATAAGGCTGCTGACGCCCTTCTGCCCTGCGGGTGATTTCTCTGTGGACTTCTAGGACACCAGTCTGATTCCTGCTCCTCTAAGCTAAGTTTATCTGCTTTGCCTGTTTGCATTAGTGTTTTGTTTTTGTTTTCCTTGCTTTTCTGGATTCTGCCATTCCCTGCTGGGGTGAGCTGAATCTCCTTTTGCCTGTAGCTCTGTCTTCAGAATATTCCTGAGTACTGACATAGCTTTTTTGAAGCCTAGCGTCTTCAGGGCCTTTTTCACTGTCAGTCTGTTGGCTCTTATTTTCATAGGGTTTTTTCATGGATTGCAGACAGCAGTCTTCCTGTCCTTTCCTATCTAGCTAGATTGGGCCCCGTCTTTGCTCAGTCTATCTTTCTGCCTGTGTTAGTGTTTTCATCTTGCTTCACCGTCATTATATGTTGGGGGCTGCCTATTGCTTTGGGGTCTGCTCTGGGGCAGTTTAGTTTTCCCCTTTCTTTCTTTAGGCCTAGCTATTTCTCCGGCTGTGATCGAGGGGTCTAGGGCATCGTAGGAACCCCCCACTGCTACTGCTAGTTGTGTTGATAGGTTCAGGGGTCTGCAATCTGTTAGCTGCCAACTTCTCTGGTTTTCTGGACTTAGCTAGCATTTCTGTTTTTGCCTCCTACGGTGACTCAATCATAACAGTCCAGTTTTGGGCACCACATTTTAAAAAATACATTGAAAGTTCAAAGAAGTGCTACCAGGATGGTGAGAGTGCTTCAAAGTATGTCCTATGAGGAACAATTAAAGGAATGTTTAGCTTGCAAAATAGATGAGGAGACTTAATAGCTGTCTACAAATATCTGAAGGGATGTCACAGTGTAGACTGTAGAGGGATCATCGTTATTCTCATTTGCACATGGAAATATGAGAAGCAATGGAATGAAACTGAAAGTGAGAAGATACATATTAAATATTAGAAAAAACTTTTGACAGTCACGGTAATTAATGCGTGGAACAGGCTGCCATGAAGTTTCTTTTCTATCTAAAACAAGTGCCTGTCATGGTCTGAGCGCCTTAATCAGCCATACTTTTCCTTCCTTACATCATGGAATAGTGGCTAAAAAGCTGATTAAAACATATTTTTAATTTCTCATCTTGTTGCCAAGGTATCAGCTTATTCAGGTTATACTTTATAATAAGCCCAACTAGATTTTCCCAGAGATCCTTTTTATGTTTTCCCTGATGCCTCCTGCTTATGATTGTTCAGAGAGAAGAAAGTACACACCTTGATCTCAGGCTTGATTTATGTAGCTATTATGTAGTTTAAAGCCAAGTGTCATTGTCATTACAAACATTACCAGATCTCCTGTCATGGCAGTCAGTATGGTGAGAAGAAACAGCAGAGCTGAGTGTGATTACAAACCTTTCAGATATCCTCTCATAATAGTATTAGTGTGAGATGAGAAAGATAGTTGAAAGAGCTGTGGAAAGAGGGCTGCAGTAGCAGATATGATTGTTATGACACTCAGCTCCGCAGTGTTTTCAGCTCTGCTCTTTATTATACCGTAGCTGTCAAGGATTGAGACCAAGTCTGTCTACAGTGGGTACGAAAAGCATTCAGACTCCTTTAATTTTTCACCTTTTGTTTCATTGCAGCCATTTGGTAAAGTAAAAAAAAGTTCATTTTTTTCATTAATGGCCACTCTGCACCCCATCTTGACTGAAAAAATACAGAATTGTCGACATTTTTGGAAATTTATTAAAAAAGAAAAAGTGAAATATCACATGGTCATAAGTATTCAGACCCTTTGCTCAGACTCTCATATTAAAGTCACATGCTGTCCATTTCCTTGTGATCCTCCTTGAGATGGTTCTACTCCTTTATTGGAGTCCAGCTTTGTTTAATTAGACTGATAGGGCTTGATTTGTAAAGACAAACACCTGTCTATTTAAGACCTCACAGTGCATGTCAGTCAAAATGAAAATCATGAGATCAAATGAACTCGCCAAGGAGCTCAGAGACAGAACTATGGCAAGGCTCATGTCTGGTCAATGATCAATGATACAAAAGAATTTCTGCAGTATTCAAGGTTCCTAAGAGCACAGTGGCCTTCATAATCCTTAAATGGAAGAAGTTTGGGACCACCAGAAGTCTTCTTAGACTTGGCCATCCAGCCAAACTGAGCAATCATGGGAGAAGAGCCTTGGTGAGAGAGGTAAAGAAGAACCCCAAGATCACTGTGGCTGAGCTCCACAGATGCAGTAGGGAGATGGGAGAAAGTTCCACAAAGTCAACTATCACTGTAGCCCTCCACCAGTCAGGCCTTTATGGCAGAGTGGCCCAACGGAAGCCTCTCCTCAGATAGAACATTTTAGTGATAATTCTAAGTGGTATGTGTGGAGAAAACCAGGCACTGCTCATCACCTGCCTAATACCATCCCAACAGGGAAACATGGTGGTGGCAGCATCATGCTATGGGGGTGTTTTTCAGCTGCGAGGACAGGACGTCTGGTTGAAATTGAAGGAAACATGAATGCGGCCAAGTACAGTGATATCCTGGATGAAAACCTCTTCCAGAGTGCTCTGGATCTCAGACTTGGCTGAAGGTTTACCTTCCAACAAGACAATGACCCTAAGCACACAGCTAAATTAACAAACGAGTGGCTTCAGAACAACTCTGTGACCATTCTTGAGTGGCCCAGCCAGAGCCCTGACCTAAACAGAATTGAGCTTCTCTGGAGAGACCTAAAAATGGCTGTCTACCAATGTTCACCATCCAACCCAACAGAACTGGAGAGGATCTGCAAGGAAGAATGGCAGAGGATCCCCAAATCTAGGTGTGAAAAACTTGTTGCATCATTAACAAGAAGACTCATGGCTGTACTACCTCAAAAGGGTGCCCCTACTCAATGCTAATCAAAGGGTCTGAATACTTATGACCATGTGATATTTCAGTTTTTCTTTTTCAATAAATTTGCAAAAATTTCTGCATTTATGTTTTCAGTCAAGATGGGGTACAGAGTGTACATTAATGAGAAAAATGAACTTTTTTGAATTTACCAAGTGGCTGCAATGAATCAAAGAGTGAAACATTTAAAGGGGTCTGAATACTTTCCGTACCCACTGTACACAGGAAAAAGCATGTTTTCTGACCTTTTTTGGGTGCATGTTCACCTCCTGCTTATGAATGGTGTATTTCATGCAGGGAACAAAATATATGACCGCAGAGAAAAAATAGCTGGTAATATGCAGTTGAATTTTGCAAGCTAATATCTCCGTCATTAGATGGGAATTAAACAAACTCAACATAAACATACTAAAACTGTTGAAAGACCCTTTTTAATAAAATGTTCTTGGCATCAAAGGAGTGTCCTGAGCTGTGGATCTCCCTCACTGTTACATTCAAAGACTCGTATACAGTATATGGAAAAGAGTTGCTTGATTAACGTAGACAAAATTCAAAATAAGGGCTACATATAATTCACTAGGGTAATGTAGCCAATTTTAGACACTAAAGTCAGTTTTAAGTGCAAGATGACTATTTGTCAATGACAAGTCTTACAGCATATAAACTCTAAGCTTCAGTAAGATTTTACTATACTGCTGTCCACCACTATCATTGCAATCTATTCCTTCTGTGTCGGCTATATGAAGTCATCTTGCAAATGCACATAATGAAGTTTATAGATGATCAAAAGAGACATTTCTCTGTAAGGAAAACTCTTTAGAATATCCATTTTACTAACTCTTATAAAATGTTGAAATGGTCTGCTAAATAAAACAGAAAAGGAAATTATGATTAGTGGGTAAGCAAGAATTTTTCCATAATAGAAACTAAAAATAGATCAAAAGTCGAGACTTGTTTTCAATGTGAATTGTATTGTGAAAGAACGCATTGCTCACGGATTATTATATACATGATTCTGCCAAATCCTGATATTTGGCATTTAGAAAGCTAAAATCCTATACAGGTTTCTAATGAGTATGTGTTGGAAAACTTTTCTAAACATCAAGATATGCTGCTAATCATTTCATCTAGGTATACGAGGCTGGGGTCCAACACACTTCAGTGAAATGACTTTCATTGTGAGACACACTACAGATACAAAAATATTCTCACTGCCAAAGAGGGAAAATAAATGGACAACATGCAGTATTCTAAAATATTTATTTTTGTCAGTATTAAATCTATCTTCATATCAGTATGTGTCTGACATACTTTTGGTCTCTCTTGGAGTTACATATTAATTCCTATTATACAACACAATTCCAAAAAGGTTGGGACATTGTTTTAATAACTCAGGATACAAATCCAGCTCACCAGACATAGCATTCCAACATCGGAGCACGAGACCGCTGTGTCAAAGCGCACAATCCAAGGCAATGAGAAAAAACTTTGTCCAGCTCCACGATGTAGTGAAAAATATTCTTTATTCACTCAATAGAAATGAGGTTTAAAGGCCAGCATGAGTTACAAGGCATGCGATCGATCTACGCGTTTCGAGTGGCTAAGCACTCTTAATCATGATACCATGATTAAGAGTGCTTAGCCACTCGAAACGCGTAGATCGATCGCATGCCTTGTAACTCATGCTGGCTTTTAAACCTCATTTCTATTGAGTGAATAAAGAATATTTTTCACTACATCATGGAGCTGGACAAATTTTTTTCTCATTGCATTGTTTTAATAACACCTGAACATTGAACACAATTAAGAATTTGAACGTTGGATATTTTTTCACTTCATTTGAAAAAAATAACTCATTTAGAAATTGAGAAAAGCAACACATCTCAAAAAAGTTGTGACAGGGTTATGTCTACCTTTGTGTAGAATTTAGTCTTTTTACAATAGTCTGTAAACATCTGGGAAGTGAGGAGATCAATTGCTGGAGTTTTGTGAGAAGAATGTTGTCCCATTCTTGTTTGATGTACAGTAGAATTCTAGCTGTTCAAAAGTTCTGGGTTTTATTTTTTTGATCTTTCATTTCATAATGCACCAAATGTTTTCTAGTGGTAAAAGGACTGGACTGCAGGCAGCCAGTTCATCACCTCAACTCTTCTTTTGCAAAGCCATGCTAATGTTGCGTTCCCATGCGGTCGTCGGGCTCGTCAAAACGACACATCTGCATACATCCGCATGTTCTGCATACCCAATGTTAAAAATAGGTATGCAGGTCTCATGCAGAAGTAGGCGGACCTAAATGGAAGTTAAAAAAAATCCTCTATTGAAAACCCTAAATTACAACTCCATGAAAAATCTTGGGAACCTAAGTCAGAGAATGACAGGCATGCTGTTTTTCATTAGTATAAC
This sequence comes from Dendrobates tinctorius, assembly GCF_039654945.1. NCBI lineage: Eukaryota > Metazoa > Chordata > Amphibia > Anura > Dendrobatidae > Dendrobates > Dendrobates tinctorius. The sequence continues at coordinate 16,047,233 of NW_027361676.1, forward strand.
TTCCTTTTGCAGCCATTTTTTAAGCCTGTCTCAATTTTTTTGAGATGTATTGCTGCCATCAATTTGTAAATGAGTTACTTTTTAAATGAAATAGAAAAATGTCTAACTTCAATTCCTGTTGTGTTCCATGATCTCTTGTGAATACATTTGGATTTAAGAGATTTCCAAATGATTGCATTCTTGTTTTCTTCACATTTTACACAGCAACCAAACTTTTTTGGAAGTGGGGTTGTGTACAGTACATTCAATGGTTTTTCTTTAATGGTCATGATATAGTTGTTTCCAGTGTCTCTTGCAATGGTTAATTTACCATGTCTCAAAGTAAGTCTTATTCATTACCATACATCCTAAGCATTTGTAAGTAAAACTTGATTTAGTTTATTTACATTGTTAAATGAGTAATTGTTATCATATTTCTGTAATAACTTTTAGCACATAGGTCACTAATGCCCCTTATCTGTCGGAGTCCCGCAAAGTTCAGTCCCTGCTCTTCTCCATTTACACCTTCGGCCTGGGACAGCTCATAGAATCTCACGGCTTTCAGTATCACCTCTATGTTGATCACACACAAATCTACCTCTCTGGATCAGATATTACCTCCCTACTAACCAGAATGCCACAATGTCTGTCGGCTATTTATTCCTTCTTCTCCGCTAGATTTATAAATCTTAATATGGACAAAACAGAATTCATCATCTTTCCCCCATCTCACTCGACCCTCCCAGTGGACCTGTCCATTAAAGTAAATGGCTGCTCACTCTCCCCAGTCCCACAAGCTCGCTGCTTCGGGGTAATCCTTGACCCTGATCTCTCCTTGAAACCACATATCCAAACCCTTTCCACTTCCTGCCAACTTCAACTCAAAAATATTTCCCGGATCCGTACATTCCTCAACCAAGAATCTGCAAAAACCCTAGTCCGCCTTGACTACTGCAACCTCCTGCTCTGTGGCCTCCCCTCTAACACTCTCGCACCCCTCTAATCTATTCTAAGCTCTTCTGCCTGACTAATCCAACTGTTCCCCCGCTATTCCCCAGCCTCTCGCCTGTGTCCCTGCATTGGCTCCCCATTTCCCAAAGACTCCAGTTCACAACCCTAATCATGGCATACAAAGCCATCCACAACCTGTCACCTCCATAAATCTGTGACCTAGTTTCCTGGTACCTGCCTGCACGTAACCTCCGATCCTCACAAGATCTCCTTCTTGACTCCCCTCATATCTTCTCTTATCACAATCTCATATAAGACTTTTCCCATGCATCCCCCCTACTCTGAAACTCTCTCTCTACCATAACATCAGACTTTCGCCTACCATGGAAACCTTCAAAAAGAAACTGAAGACCTACCTCTTCCAACAAGCCTACTCCCTCCAGTAACCGCTGATCCACCAAACCACTACATGACTAGCTCTACCCTCACCTACTGTATCCTCATCCATGCCTTGAAGATTGTGAGCCCTCGCGGGCAGGGTCCTCTCTCCTTCTGTACCTACTTGCCGCTATAATAATAAATAATAATAATAATAATGTGCCATATTCTGCTGGGACCTGTGGTACATCTGAGATTAGAAGATCACAGCATTTAGCTGACCACGCATCCTCTTTAAATATACACTGCCATTCATGAGTTGACAGGTTTCTTATGGCATGGAAACGGTTTAGAGTGCCTCATGGTCTACCAACTGTGCTGCTTAACGGAACCACACTCTTCCATTATATAAACCTGTGTCTGGCTTCCCTCCTTGCAAGCAATAGAATCTTCATTCTGTTCCTAGCTTCATTGGAGAAAGTGTTCTGGAGAGTCAATCTAGTTGGCTTGAGAATATTGCATGTGGTATATTGTGAATACCTCTACCTTCCCCTTCTGGCATTCTTTCATTTTTCTTTTCTTCCTCTTTACTGTGTACCAATTTTCCATTTGTATTTTATCCTGTGTGTCTGTTATTTGATTGTGTCTTGGTTTCCCGCTGTTTGTCCAGCCTGTCTTACCCTTTTACTTCTGCCTCTTTCCCTGGGGGAGGGAGTTGCTTTGTAAAAGCATCTCCACCTTCAGGGTTCACCCTGAGCTTAGGAATAAACTTGTGGCTCTCTATATTAGGAAACAGTAAAGGGTCCCTCCTCGCTGACTTTCCTATGGTCCCAGCATGACAGTATATAAAATACAGTGAAAATATATGATGTATTTGGCCTTATTTATATTCATGCAATAAGGTATCGGCTCACCTGGTGAGGTGGATTCATTAATCCATAGTTCAGAGTGAGCAGCAATTATTGGAAGCATTGATGACACAAAGTTGGATAGGCCAATCAGCTTGGCTCAGCAGAACTGGAAATCCTATATTCTGGGGCTGGCTGACAAGTTTCAGTCTGGTGGGAAAGCACACATCACTGGCCCATGAGTAGTGGCCCATCCTTAACCAGCTTACCACTACCTTTGTTATAAAACTAACAGAGGTAACTGTTTTAAGAAACAAGACTGAATATATTGTTTTCATGTTGAGATGCATGCTTTCTGTGGCTGCAGGACAAATGTAAAAGTATGTGCACATGATTTCTTTTTCAGGTAGATTGTGTCTGGAAAACCATCTTAAGGCTGTGTGCCCACGATGCGATTTTTAAGCGTTTTTGCCGCAATTTTCAGCTCGAAAACGCTGCAAAAACGTTTAAAAATCGTGTACAGAATGCCCCCCATGCATTCCTATGGCATTCCGCACATGCTGTGCTAATGCTGCGCTTTTTTCCGCAGCAGAATCGCATCGCGGAAAAAATCACAGCATGGTGATTCTTTTGTGCGGAATCGCAAAGAATTTCTGCAATTCTGCACCCATAGGAATGCATGAGAATCGCTTACTTCCCGCATGTGGCTATGCCCACCATGCGGGAAGTTAAGCGTCTCATGTGCGATTGGTACCCACAGTGTGGAGGAGAGGAGACTGTCCTCCAGGCCCTGGGTACCATACCCCTGTAAAAAAAGAATAAAAACTAAAAAATCGGGGTATATTTACCTTCCGACGTCCCGCGCTGCATTCCCGGCCTAAGCGTTCCCAGTAATGCCTTGCGGCAAGGTCCTGTGATGACGTAGTCTCGCGTGACTCTAGCGGTCTCGCGAGATCGCTATAGTAACGCGAGACCAACGTCATCACAGGTCTTGCAAGTCATTACTGGGAATGCTGTGGCCCGGGATGGCAGCGCGGGACGTCGGAAGGTAAATATACATCGATTTTTTATTTTTTTATCATTTTTAACATTTTATCTTTTACTATTGATGCCGCATAGGCGGCCTCAATAGTAAAAAGCTGGTCACACTTGTCAAACACTATGTTTGACGAGTGTGACCAACCTGTCAATCACTTTCCAAGCGATGCTTCAAATCGCTTGGAAAGTGCTTGAGAAAATCGCGGCAAAATCGCGAACAGAATCGCGGTGAAATCGCACGGAAAAAAAACGCGCGATTTCTGGGAAGGAGTCCGGTTTTTAGTGTGCGTTTTAACACGCAACGTGGGCACATAGCCTAAAAAATGCTGCAAACCCACAGCTATAAATGAATATATTGCACAGCAATGTAAAATGACATTGCTGTGCACATGTTCTGTCTTTTATTCATTTTTTCACCACTTCAGGGGTCAGAATCTGCTTAGCAGCATGCTCATTCCTTGGGTGGCTTCCACTTGGAAGCAGCTGGCATCTATAATAGTGTATTCGGCTCCACTGTCTAATTTTGCAAATATCTGTTATACTACAGTATACTGTATGAAAGAGTAAGGAATAGTATAGCAAACTACAATGTATTCCCTGAAAAGAAGTATACATTATACATTACTGGATGCTAGAGTTGAGCGAAACGGGTCGAAAAAATTCAAAAGTCGCCGACTTTTGGCAAAGTCGGGTTTCATGAAACGAAACCCGACCCTAGGATGAGGTCGGCCACGAGGTCGGCGACTTACGCGCCAAAGTCGCGTTTCAAAAGTTTGTTTTGCGCTCTTTTTCAGCCAATCAGGATCCACGGACACTGTGGGCAACGTGATGACCTAGGCACGGGTCACCACCATCTTTCAGAAGGGCATGCAAGTGATTGGCTTGCTTTGGTGGGCGTCACAGGGGGTATAAAAGGGCGTGCACGCCGACCGCCATCTTACTTCTGCCGATCTTAGTATAGGGAGAGGTTGCTGCTGATTCTGTAGGGAGAGCGTTAGGCAGGGAAGAAGACAAAAAAACTGCTTCTGCTGCTAGCGATTTGGCCTGCACAACACACAAGTCACTGTGTGTGCAGTGCAAGGGGAGGCTATATAGTGGTGTATCAGTGGTGTTGGTTGTTGGGCTGCCTTTTAAGGCTTCCTGACACGCTGGCATTGCTGTTTACCCACTGCTCCGCAAACTGCTTTTTTAAAAGCAATCCAATCTCCCTTATCCTCTAGTCACTTTTGTCACAGCTGTGCCATCGAGCGTGTCACATAGCGCTCAGATATCAGTGGGCCTCACACAATCCACAAGTGTCCAGTGTCCAAAAGTGTGCGCAGAGATTCAAAATCTCCATTATCCTCTCGTCACTTTGGTCACAGGCAGCTGTGCCATCGAGCGTGTCACATAGTGCTCAGATATCAGTGGGCCTCACACAATCCACAAGTGTCCAGTGTCCAAAAGTGTGCGCAGAGATTCAAAATCTCCATTATCCTCTCGTCACTTTGGTCACAGGCAGCTGTGCCATCGAGCGTGTCACATAGCGCTCAGATATCAGTGGGCCTCACACAATCCACAAGTGTCCAGTGTCCAAAAGTGTGCGCAGAGATTCAAAATCTCCATTATCCTCTCGTCACTTTGGTCACAGGCAGCTGTGCCATCGAGCGTGTCACATAGCGCTCAGATATCAGTGGGCCTCACACAATCCACAAGTGTCCAGTGTCCAAAAGTGTGCGCAGAGATTCAAAATCTCCATTATCCTCTCGTCACTTTGGTCACAGGCAGCTGTGCCATCGAGCCTGTCACATAGCGCTCAGATATCAGTGGGCCTCACACAATCCACAAGTGTCCAGTGTCCAAAAGTGTGCGCAGAGATTCAAAATCTCCATTATCCTCTCGTCACTTTGGTCACAGGCAGCTGTGCCATCGAGCGTGTCACATAGCGCTCAGATATCAGTGGGCCTCACACAATCCACAAGTGTCCAGTGTCCAAAAGTGTGCGCAGAGATTCAAAATCTCCATTATCCTCTCGTCACTTTGGTCACAGGCAGCTGTGCCATCGAGCATGTCACATAGCGCTCAGATATCAGTGGGCCTCACACAATCCACAAGTGTCCAGTGTCCAAAAGTGTGCGCAGAGATTCAAAATCTCCATTATCCTCTCGTCACTTTGGTCACAGGCAGCTGTGCCATCGAGCCTGTCACATAGCGCTCAGATATCAGTGGGCCTCACACAATCCACAAGTGTCCAGTGTCCAAAAGTGTGCGCAGAGATTCAAAATCTCCATTATCCTCTCGTCACTTTGGTCACAGGCAGCTGTGCCATCGAGCGTGTCACATAGCGCTCAGATATCAGTGGGCCTCACACAATCCACAAGTGTCCAGTGTCCAAAAGTGTGCGCAGAGATTCAAAATCTCCATTATCCTCTCGTCACTTTGGTCACAGGCAGCTGTGCCATCGAGCGTGTCACATAGCGCTCAGATATCAGTGGGCCTCACACAATCCACAAGTGTCCAGTGTCCAAAAGTGTGCGCAGAGATTCAAAATCTCCATTATCCTCTCGTCACTTTGGTCACAGGCAGCTGTGCCATCGAGCGTGTCACATAGCGCTCAGATATCAGTGGGCCTCACACAATCCACAAGTGTCCAGTGTCCAAAAGTGTGCGCAGAGATTCAAAATCTCCATTATCCTCTCGTCACTTTGGTCACAGGCAGCTGTGCCATCGAGCCTGTCACATAGCGCTCAGATATCAGTGGGCCTCACACAATCCACAAGTGTCCAGTGTCCAAAAGTGTGCGCAGAGATTCAAAATCTCCATTATCCTCTCGTCACTTTGGTCACAGGCAGCTGTGCCATCGAGCGTGTCACATAGCGCTCAGATATCAATGGGCCTCACACAATCCACAAGTGTCCAGTGTCCAAAAGTGTGCGCAGAGATTCAAAATCTCCATTATCCTCTCGTCACTTTGGTCACAGGCAGCTGTGCCATCGAGCGTGTCACATAGTGCTCAGATATCAGTGGGCCTCACACAATCCAAAAGTGTCCACTGTCCACAAGTGTGTGCAGAAATTCTAAATCTCCCCTGTCCTATAGACACCTTGTACCTTGTTTTACATTACTATATAGTTTGTTGGATTTTGTCTACATTTCTACCAAAAATGAGGAAGGCTGGTGGAAGAGGCCGTGGAATTGGGCGGGGGTTGGCAGCTGGTAATGATGGTGTTGGTGGTGGATCTGATGGTAGTGGCAAGAGCAAAATAGGACCGAATGCAGGAGGTGCTGACCCTGCGTCATCGTCTGTCTACATAAGGCCTCGAACGCTTAGTTTTCTAGGAGTTGGCAAACCGCTTTTAAAGGCAGAGCATCAGGAAAAAGTTTTGTCTTACATTGCTGACTCAGCCTCCAGCTCTATAGCCTCCTCTTCTTCAGTTGTAAAAAGTAAAAGCACTGAGTCGTCATTGGAGGCTCATGTTCATGAACCACACCTTTCCTTGTGTCCTTCACCCCAACCAAGATTGAAGGATGACGCAGGCCATACTACTGATTACTCCATGGAGCTGTTTTCACATACCATGCCTGGATTATCAAGTCAAATGGTGAATTACCCAGGCCAAGATGAATCTGACATGGAGTGCACTGATGCACAGCCGCTGATGGATGATTCTGCTGGTACATTCACTCAGAGCACTACATTGTCCTCGCAGTGTACAGAGCCAGATTTTGACCCTGATGAGACTCAGGTGCCCCTTCCCGCACACTATACCACCATACACGGTGACACAGAGAAAGGTGCACATGACATAGAAGAGGAGGTGATGGATGACCCAGTTGTTGACCCAGATTGGCATCCATTGGGGGAAGAGGGTGCTGCTTCCAATAGCTCAGATGAGGAGCATCCACAGCAGACATCGACATCGCAACAGCTGTTATCTGGCAGGCCCGGAGCACTCCAAAGACAGGTTCCAAACATCAAAAGAGTTGCTGGACAGCTTGTCCAGAGGGTCAAAAGATCACAGCGTGCTAGGCCGCAAAATGTCTGCCAAAGTAGGAAGAGTGCAGTGTGGCACTTTTTTGAACAAAATCCTCATGATCAGGCCAAGGTTATCTGTAAGAAGTGCGCAAAGACCTTTAGCCGAGGGAAAAATCTGAAAAAATTGAATACTAGTTGCATGCTTAGACATTTAACAAGCATGCACTTGCAAGCGTGGACACAACACCAAACCTCAAGTGCCACATGTGCAACTGATCACAACGAAGGTAGTCAGCAACGCTACATTGTTTCCCCCACTGTAAGCCCACCGGTTAGCACAGCAGCAAATGTTGAGGTGTCGTTGCAAGGCCACAGCAGTCAGGGAATCCCACTGTTATATCAACGAAAGACTGATTCTAGGCCATCAGAAAGAACACCAACTCCATCACCATCATCAACCCTCTCTCAGTCCGCCCTGTCCACCGCTACTTCCACCATATGCAGCTCTCAAGTCCAGCTCACCCTCCCAGACACTATGAGTAGGTCAAGAAAGTACTCAGTCTCTCATCCGCGTACACTGGGTTTGAACGCCCACATTGCCAAACTAATCTCGTTTGAGATGATGCCCTTTCGGTTGGTGGAAAGCACAGCTTTCCGCGAACTCATGGCCTATGCAGTACCACGCTATGACCTACCCAGTCGCCACTTCTTCTCTCGCAAAGCCATCCCAGCCCTCCACCATCATGTGAAAGACCGCATTGTCCATGCACTCAAGCAGTCAGTGAGCGGAAAGGTGCACCTCACAACTGATGCATGGTCCAGTCGGCATGGCCAGGGCCGTTACGTGTCCATCACTGCGCACTGGGTTAATGTGGTGGATGCAGGGTCCACAGGGGACAGCGGTGGTGGGACAGTGCTGCCTAGCCCACGGTATAGGAAACAGTTGGCTGTAGGCGTTCGACCCTCCTCCTCCTACTCCTCCTCCAGAAGCGAAAGCTCGTCCACAGAGCGCAGTCGTACGAGCACTCCATCTGCAGCTGCCACTGTTGCACACGATGTGTCCCCCTATCGAGCAGCTAGTGGAAAGCGTCAGCAGGCTGTGTTGCAGATGATGTGTTTGGGCGACAGACACACCGCCGAGGTGCTGGCCGAGTACTTGAAGCGACAAACTGAGTCATGGCTGGGCAGTGTACATCTTGAGGCAGGCAAGGTAGTTAGTGATAACGGGCGTAATTTTGTGGCAGCCATAGCCCTTTCAAAACTCAGCCACATACCTTGCTTGGCTCACACCTTGAACCTGGTGGTGCAGTGCTTCCTCAAAAATTATCCGGAGTTAACAGCCCTGCTCCAGAAGGTGCGAAGACTGTGCGCGCACATCCGCCGGTCGCCTGTACACTCCGTTCGTATGCAGAAGTTGCAGCGATTGCTCCACCTTCCCAACCACTGCCTCATTATCGACATTGCAACAAGGTGGAACTCCACCCTGCACATGGTGGAGCGGCTGTGCGAGCAGAGGCAGGCCATAATGCATTTGTGGGAGGATACACGGCCAGGCACTTTGAGAGCAGACATGGAGTTGACAGGCGTGCAGTGGTCGAAGCTGAAAGACCTTTGTAAAGTCCTTCAGTGTTTTGAGGAATGCACACGGCTGGTAAGCGCAGACGACGCCATCCTAAGCATGAGCATCCCACTTATGCGTCTGCTCATGCAAACTTTGACGCACCTTAAGGAGCAGGCGTCTGCAGCCAATGTTGATGAGGAGGAAGAGGAGGAGGGAATCCTTGATGACATTCAGCCATTGTCTGCTCAGGGACCTCTCCTGGACGAGGTGGAGGAAGAAGAGGAGGAGGAGGATGATGGGGATGATTACTTAGGGGAGGAGGATGCATCTCATGGGGCAAGTGAAAATGTTGGCGTGGCAAGGTCTGGTACAGGGTTTGTGCGTGACTGGAGGGATGTGGATTTGCCAGAAAGTGCTCCTCCACCCAGCACTCGCAGTGCATCATTGACACCGGGAACATTGGCCCACATGTCAGATTATGCCTTGCGGATCCTAAAAAGGGACCCCCGCATTGCCAAAATGATGAACGATGACGACTACTGGTTGGCCAGCATCCTGGATCCACGCTATAAAGGCAAATTACAAAACATCATGCCACAGGAGAACCTTGACCTAATATTGGCTAATAAACAAGCAACTCTGGTAAATCGGTTGCTTGAGGCATTCCCAGCACACAGCAGCGATGATGGTTCTCACACGAGCCGTACGGGCCGGGGGCAGCTTGGCAGAGGTGTTCGTGGTGCACACAGCAGAAGTGACGTTGGAGACAGGGGTTTCATGACAATGTTGTGGACTGATTTTTCAAATACCGCTCACACAACTGGTAATACTGCATCGATGGAAAGTGACAGGAGACAGCAGTTGTCAACTATGGTTACAAACTACTTTTCCTCCCATATCGATGTTCTCCCACACAGGTCATTCCCCTTTGACTATTGGGCCGCTAACCTGGACACCTGGCCTGAATTGGCCCAATATGCCTTACAGGAGCTCGCTTGCCCAGCTGCAAGTGTGCTATCGGAAAGAGTCTTCAGTGCAGCTGGATCAATCCTGACAGAAAAAAGGACCCGTCTGTCAACCCAAAATGTGGATGATCTAACCTTCATTAAAATGAACCACGCATGGGTTTCCAAGGATTTTGTCCCACCTTCCCCTGATGACACATAGGGTGACAGAAAAATGGCTTGCTTTGGTCCACCTCTTCCTGGTACTTCACCTATTTCGCCTTTTGCATCAGCTGAATGTCCAACATCAACATATGCCACTTTCTAAAACTCCCTAACTGTGCTGCCTCCCCCCCCATGGCCGGGGTCACCACCTAGCGCACGACACCGTGCGAGTGCCGTTGCCCTGGACAGGTGGGTAGGCTGACTCTTGGGCGCGGGCAGTGGCACAGGGTCCCTCGTAGTGCAATCAAGTGTCTCTGACGGTGGTGGTGCACACCCGCCGTCAGACACACCGCTGTACTATGAGGGGCCCAGTGCCAGTACCGACGCCCACGAGTGGGCCCCCCTTGCTTGGGCAGGGCCCCAGCATTTGCAATCTTTACCTCTCCCTGCTCCTCCGCTGTGTAATCTGGGTCGTCAAATCCATACTGTGCCTGACACCGTCTGAGCCTGCCTCCTGAGACATATATTTTGAATGTGTACGCTATCCATACATGTTATCCGGGGATACGGTACCCTTTCTAACCTTTGTGCAATCACGTGCAATCCATACTGGGCCTAACACCGTCTGAGCCTGCCTCCTGAGACATATATTTTGAATGTGTACGCTATCCATACATGTTATCCGGGGATACGGTACCCTTTCTAACCTTTGTGCAATCACGTGCAATCCATACTGGGCCTAACACCGTCTGAGCCTGCCTCCTGAGACATATATTTTGAATGTGTACGCTATCCATACATGTTATCCGGGGATACGGTACCCTTTCTAACCTTAGTGCAATCACGTGCAATCCATACTGGGCCTAACACCGTCTGAGCCTGCCTCCTGAGACATATATTTTGAATGTGTACGCTATCCATACATGTTATCCGGGGATACGGTACCCTTTCTAACCTTTGTGCAATCACGTGCAATCCATACTGGGCCTAACACCGTCTGAGCCTGCCTCCTGAGACATATATTTTGAATGTGTACGCTATCCATACATGTTATCCGGGGATACGGTACCCTTTCTAACCTTTGTGCAATCACGTGCAATCCATACTGGGCCTAACACCGTCTGAGCCTGCCTCCTGAGACATATATTTTGAATGTGTACGCTATCCATACATGCTATCCGGGGATACGGTACCCTTTCTAACCTTTGTGCAATCACGTGCAATCCATACTGGGCCTAACACCGTCTGAGCCTGCCTCCTGAGACATATATTTTGAATGTTTACGCTATCCATACATGTTATCCGGGGATACGGTACCCTTTCTAACCTTTGTGCAATCACGTGCAATCCATACTGGGCCTGACACCGTCTGAGCCTGCCTCCTGAGACATATATTTTGAATGTGTACGCTATCCATACATGTTATCCGGGGATACGGTACCCTTTCTAACCTTTGTGCAATCACGTGCAATCCATACTGGGCCTAACACCGTCTGAGCCTGCCTCCTGAGACATATATTTTGAATGTGTACGCTATCCATACATGTTATCCGGGGATACGGTACCCTTTCTAACCTTTGTGCAATCACGTGCAATCCATACTGGGCCTAACACCGTCTGAGCCTGCCTCCTGAGACATATATTTTGAATGTGTACGCTATCCATACATGTTATCCGGGGATACGGTACCCTTTCTAACCTTAGTGCAATCACGTGCAATCCATACTGGGCCTAACACCGTCTGAGCCTGCCTCCTGAGACATATATTTTGAATGTGTACGCTATCCATACATGTTATCCGGGGATACGGTACCCTTTCTAACCTTTGTGCAATCACGTGCAATCCATACTGGGCCTAACACCGTCTGAGCCTGCCTCCTGAGACATATATTTTGAATGTGTACGCTATCCATACATGTTATCCGGGGATACGGTACCCTTTCTAACCTTTGTGCAATCACGTGCAATCCATACTGGGCCTAACACCGTCTGAGCCTGCCTCCTGAGACATATATTTTGAATGTGTACGCTATCCATACATGCTATCCGGGGATACGGTACCCTTTCTAACCTTTGTGCAATCACGTGCAATCCATACTGGGCCTAACACCGTCTGAGCCTGCCTCCTGAGACATATATTTTGAATGTTTACGCTATCCATACATGTTATCCGGGGATACGGTACCCTTTCTAACCTTTGTGCAATCACGTGCAATCCATACTGGGCCTGACACCGTCTGAGCCTGCCTCCTGAGACATATATTTTGAATGTGTACGCTATCCATACATGTTATCCGGGGATACGGTACCCTTTCTAACCTTTGTGCAATCACGTGCAATCCATACTGGGCCTAACACCGTCTGAGCCTGCCTCCTGAGACATATATTTTGAATGTGTACGCTATCCATACATGTTATCCGGGGATACGGTACCCTTTCTAACCTTTGTGCAATCACGTGCAATCCATACTGGGCCTAACACCGTCTGAGCCTGCCTCCTGAGACATATATTTTGAATGTGTACGCTATCCATACATGTTATCCGGGGATACGGTACCCTTTCTAACCTTTGTGCAATCACGTGCAATCCATACTGGGCCTAACACCGTCTGAGCCTGCCTCCTGAGACATATATTTTGAATGTGTACGCTATCCATACATGTTATCCAGGGATACGGTACCCTTTGTAACCTTTGTGCAATCACGTGCAATCCATACTGGGCCTAACACCATCTGAGCCTGCCTCCTGAGACATATATTTTGAATGTGTACGCTATCCATACATGTTATCCGGGGATACGGTACCCTTTCTAACCTTTGTGCAATCACGTGCAATCCATACTGGGCCTGACACCGTCTGAGCCTGCCTCCTGAGACATATATTTTGAATGTGTACGCTATCCATACATGTTATCCGGGGATACGGTACCCTTTGTAACCTTTGTGCAATCACGTGCAATCCATACTGGGCCTAACACCATCTGAGCCTGCCTCCTGAGACATATATTTTGAATGTGTACGCTATCCATACATGTTATCCGGGGATACGGTACCCTTTCTAACCTTTGTGCAATCACGTGCAATCCATACTGGGCCTGACACCGTCTGAGCCTGCCTCCTGAGACATATATTTTGAATGTGTACGCTATCCATACATGTTATCCGGGGATACGGTACCCTTTGTAACCTTTGTGCAATCACGTGCAATCCATACTGGGCCTAACACCATCTGAGCCTGCCTCCTGAGACATATATTTTGAATGTGTACGCTATCCATACATGTTATCCAGGGATACGGTACCCTTTGTAACCTTTGTGCAATCACGTGCAATCCATACTGGGTGTGAGAACGGCTGGCGAGCTGTTAAGCAAGCTACAGCACCTGTCCAGACAAGTACAGGGATTCCCTAGCGAGGAGACTTATTTGATTGTTTTCAATGTTGGGACAGCAATTTTTGGGGAGCACTATACTCTGGAGAATGATAGATGGGGCCAACCATACACTGGAACATTCCAAAGGTGGACATCAGACACTGGAGCAGCATTTACAGGGCCCATTATACACTAGAGCATTAGAAATGGGGCCCATTATGTTTGGAGCATTATTTGGGCCCATAAGACAGTGGAGCTTCATCCATGGGGACCAACATATACTGTAGCATTATGTGGAGCTCATCATATACTGTTTCAAACATTATATGGGACCAATGATTCTGTATGGAGAAATAGATGGGCCTCGTCATGAGATGTAAAAAGTGAGGTATTTTTCATTGTACTATACCGCTATTTATGTGCCGTATCGGAGCATGATGAGTTGTGGTATGTGTTAAAGGGGCGCTCTTTCGCCCAGGGCACATGAAAACCTGCAGCCAGCCCCCCCCCCCCACAACTTTAGCCAAATAACCCCCATTTTTCAGTGCGTAATTATATTATGAAGTTAATTAAGGTTGACAAGCTTAAGTAAGAAGAATTGATGCTTTTGGCATTCAAATGGGCACTGTAGGTGTGTTTCCTGTCCTCTCACTGCCGACTTTTATTCCCCATTGACTTACATTGGGTTTCGTGTTTCGGGACGACCCCGACTTTTCCCTATAATCGGACGATCTTGCTCGACCCGACTTTTGGAAAAGTCGGGTTTCACGAAACGAAACGCGACCCTAAAAAAACAAAAGTCGCTCAACTCTACTGGATGCCATAAAGATCTACAGTACATGGATGCAACTTTATGGCATCTGTCACTGACATCTGTTAAACATATTCTTGGAAAAGATCCAGTGTGTCCATATTATAGCAACCCCTGGTAACCTTGAAATGTCTTTATGCTCCCCAGTTGCACAGGTTGGTCCTCGCCTTTGATCTGCTGAGTCCAAGTTTCTGGCATCCTCCACCCCTACAGCAATCCCCAGCGGCATTGTCATAATGGATGCGTCACATAAAGCTGAAAAACATGGCATGCACATACGGTACACAAGGATTCAGACACACATACATACACAGTCTATATACACACACATACATACACACATATGGTAGTTTTATATAAACACATATCCAGTATATACATACAGTACATATACACAGTACATAAACCCTGACATGTATACACAAACAGTACATAAATATACAAAATATACAAACATACAGTACGTATATAAATACACACACATACATATACAGTGCATACACATGTTCTGTACATATATATATATATATACAGTATGTATGTACACACAGTACAGACACATGACTTTGCACATATACACATTGAACACACATACTGTACATATAAATACTCACTCTTCTATGCAGTCAGCTAGATTTCTTTATCATGTAACTTTTCTCCCTAGCAGAAGTGGATTAAAGGCCCTGTTGTGATAAAGTATCTACATAAGGAGCTGTACACAGAGGCCTGAGTCCTCCTCCTGTCCTGCTCTCATCCCTGTATTGTCACAGCACTAATGCTTCCTCACTCTCCAGCCTGGACTACAGAGCAGTGGGTAACATTACTGCAGGGGATGGAATGCTGAAGCCGCTATGGGAAGAGGGGCTCAGAGCTCAGGCTAACACAGTCTTGTTCTCTTCTTCACAGACTTGGCCCTGCATACCTCATCTCATTGTTTTTTTGCTGTTCCCCTGCTTGATTTAATTGGCTGAGAATGTGAGAGACCACAAAATAAACCTAAAATAGATGAATTGTGTAAACAGGCAAGCACATTGTTGCAACAGAGCTGAATGTGTGGACAGTATCTTGGATCAGTAGGCAGGCAGATATTTGATGTAGCAGAGCCAAATGTACAGACAGCACCTTTTAACAGCAGACTCGAATCTGGATCATTGATTTAAACAGAGCCAAATCTGCACTGTGGAATAACTGGGTTGAATATGCAGAAAGCACTCTGTAATATCAGAGTTGAGGCAGAAAATAGGTACCTTATGTAGCAAAGCCGAATGTATGGATAAAATATAAGCACATCAATGCTCAGATGTCAGACAGATTCCTTGATGCAGCAGTGCCAAATGTGTGAACAGCACCTTGGAATAGCAGAGCTGAGATGGCAAACAGACATCTTGATGTAGCAGTGCTGTAAGTGCAGACATCTTCGGACAGCTGAAGTGTTTTGTCCGGAGGAATGCTGCAGAGCCCAGAAAAAACAGGGATGGGTTAGTCCAGTGGCACAGCGAAAAGTAGGCTGAAACACACATTTTATCAGCTCCTCCCTGTCTTACCTATCAGAGTTGTAACACACGCCTACATTAAAGTCAGTTTCTTCCTTAGCGAATTCCTATGCTGGCATCTTCTTCACCAATCAACTGATAGTCAACAAAATCAAACATCCTTGTTGACTGTGAGTACCACAGTCTTCTAGTGCAGGACAGGGCCAAAAACTATAAAATCAGCACAAAATACAGTATCATATCCACATAGTAAGGCATGCATCTCTACACTGTATTTACATATAATAAAGCAAAACAAACAATAATTTTATTCTTTTCAAACAGATAAGCAGACAGTTTCTTATAGTAAAATACACAACCCCTTTACCTGAGAAAGGGGGATTATACATTTAGGCTCCTTACAGCACCATGCAGAATAACAAGCAGTAAGAAACCAGCATAAAGCTTCCAACTGCTAGTGCTGTGCAAAGATTGTGTTAGGGTTGGCGGATTACACTAAATAAAAATTAATAATAAAGTGCAATCGCAACCAGGGGTCCACCGTGCAGAGATGTATAACTGCTGCTAGTAAGCAATGACGGAACACACAGCGAGTGATTGCTTGTACACACAGAGTTAACACCACTCAGTGCGAACAGGGCACTGACTTCTAAGCTCTGTTGCTCCACAGAGAGGAACAGAAGAAAAGAATACTAAGTGCAATACCCTGTTAAACGTCACAGGGATAGCACGTGAAACTTCAATGAAGCTAGATATAATACCCTGACTAAGGCCGAGATCACACATGCGAGAAACGTGGAAGAGTGTCCGGCTGCATAGAAATATATGCCTAATCCCGGTTTAAGGGATGAACTTGCCCTGTATCTCCACCGTGCTAACCGCTCACGTGTAGGAAACAGGTGCTAAGGCAAGAGCTACAGTGGGGCAAAAAAGTATTTAGTCAGTCAGCAATAGTGCAAGTTCCACCACTTAAAAAGATGAGAGGCGTCTGTAATTTACATTATAGGTAGACCTCAACTATGGGAGACAAACTGAGAAAAAATAATCCAGAAAATCACATTGTCTGTTTTTTTTTCATTTTATTTGCATATTATGGTGGAAAATAAGTATTTGGTCAGAAACAAAATTTCATCTCAATACTTTGTGATATATCCTTTGTTGGCAATGACAGAGGTCAAAAGTTTTCTGTAAGTCTTCACAAGGTTGCCACACACTGTTGTTGGTATGTTGGCCCATTCCTCCATGCAGATCTCCTCTAGAGAAGTGATGTTTTTGGCTTTTCGCTTGGCAACACGGACTTTCAACTCCCTCCAAAGGTTTTCTATAGGGTTGAGATCTGGAGACTGGCTAGGCCACTCCAGGACCTTGAAATGCTTCTTACGAAGCCACTCCTTCGTTGCCCTGGCGGTGTGCTTTGGATCATTGTCATGTTGAAAGACCCAGCCACGTTTCATCTTCAATGCCCTTGCTGATGGAAGGAGGTTTGCCCTCAAAATCTCACGATACATGGCCCCATTCATTCTTTCATGTACCCGGATCAGTCGTCCTGGCCCCTTTGCAGAGAAACAGCCCCAAAGCATGATGTTTCCACCACCATGCTTTACAGTAGGTATGGTGTTTGATGGATGCAACTCAGTATTCTTTTTCCTCCAAACACGACAAGTTGTGTTTCTACCAAACAGTTCCAGTTTGGTTTCATCAGACCATAGGACATTCTCCCAAAACTCCTCTGGATCATCCAAATGCTCTCTAGCAAACTTCAGACGGGCCCGGACACGTACAGGCTTAAGCAGTGGGACACGTCTGGCACTGCAGGATCTGAGTCCATGGTGGCGTAGTGTGTTACTTATGGTAGGCCTTGTTACATTGGTCCCAGCTCTCTGCAGTTCATTCACTAGGTCCCCCCTCGTGGTTTTGGGATTTTTGCTCACCGTTCTTGTGATCATTCTGACCCCACGGGGTGGGATTTTGCGTGGAGCACCAGATCGAGGGAGATTATCAGTGGTCTTGTATGTCTTCCATTTTCTAATTATTTCTGCCACAGTTGATTTCTTCACTCCAAGCTGGTTGGCTATTGCAGATTCAGTCTTCCCAGCCTGGTGCAGGGCTACAATTTTGTTTCTGGTGTCCTTTGAGAGCTCTTTGGTCTTCACCATAGTGGAGTTTGGAGTCAGACTGTTTGAGGGTGTGCACAGGTGTCTTTTTATACTGATAACAAGTTTAAACAGGTGCCATTACTACAGGTAATGAGTGGAGGAAAGAGGAGACTCTTAAAGAAGAAGTTACAGGTCTGTGAGAGCCAGAAATCTTGATTGCTTGTTTCTGACCAAATACTTATTTTCCACCATAATATGCAAATAAAATGAAAAAAAAACAGACAATGTGATTTTCTGGATTTTTTTTTCTCAGTTTGTCTCCCATAGTTGAGGTCTACCTATGATGTAAATTACAGACGCCTCTCATCTTTTTAAGTGGTGGAACTTGCACTATTGCTGACTGACTAAATACTTTTTTGCCCCACTGTAATTGCCCCCACTGACGCTAACTGACTGCCAACATGTTCAGTCCCAAGGTTAGACAGACTCACACAGCATACAGACAGATTGGTAGAGTATCCATACTCAGACCATAACACATATGATACTAGCACACTGGCGTGCGCCTCTGAGAGCCTTTTATACACTAGGCTCATGTCCAGTCGGACAGGACCTTGCCCGTGGACCAAACCGGAGTTGCTACATCACCAGAGCAGCTGACGTCCAACCACCAATGAGAAGACGCCACCTCACGGACATGCTCATTACGGTGATCTCTGGACTTAGACTCCAGAGTGCCAGACTGCACCTGAATATCACTGATTACTAAGGGCTTGTCTGGAGAGCCTGCAGTGGGAGATTCCCAACACCTAACACAATGATCTATTAAAAATAATTGTAAAATGGCATAAATGTAGGTACCAAATTTTGACTATTTTGAAACTGACAGCTTATTATCTTTAACAATGTTAAAAAATGCCATTGTTTTTATGCAATGAAATATTACGATAAAGCATAAGTGATATGGTACAATTATATTGATTATAACATGTACAATGTATGTTTAAAATTTTATGAAAAGTCTTGCACTAATTAAAATTCACAGTTCCAATAGTTAATGTTCTCTTGTGCCTATTACTGAAAATAGAGTATTGGAACAGGCGCAATACAACAGCAACCCAGCTTTGACAGGGATTAGAGAAGGAAGTTGTATATACCGCAGATGTGGGTATGGAAATTGGACAATTATCATATCTTATATGAAATGCAAAATTTCAATAGGCTCACTACTGTATATATAATCCTGGTACATCATGTGTGCTATAAGCTAGCATATTATGACATTTTATGAACAGTTGGTACTAGCATTCCTTGAATATACAAATATGACTATTGTGCATTTGTTCCAGGAACAGTGTCACTCTTGTCAATGGGTTGTGAATTATATTGTAGTCTAACCCTGTTTCGAAATCATTTGCACAAGCTTCATATATTTTTTGTTTTACATTTAAAACCTTGTTCCACTCATACCCAAATAGTTTCCTAAAGCAAGCAAAGTAACACATTGGGAAAATTTCATATGCATAGGCAAATTTGTGGAATTTTCGATCAACCTTTAATTTGTACAAAATACATATAAATTCATTCTTGTGGCTAAAAGTATGATGCAAGCAGAACCTGAATAGTACAACTTCTGAAAATAACAATTCAAAACGTTCAGAATTCATATAGAATTCATATATTCTAAGTGACTTATGGCTATTTCAACATGCATAAATCTTCACAAATGAATCAGTGCTGTAAAGACTAGACTTCTCTACATTGCCAAGTTTTTAACACTAAGGTTCGGATACGGCATTAAAGAAGGCTACTCCTTGCGATATAACAAAATTTTATTTCAAAGAACTAAATAAAAGGAATAGTATGAATGTGTACACTTTTGTATATTTTAACCCCTTCACCCCCAAGGGTGGTTTGCACGTTCATGACCGGGCCAATTTTTACAATTCTGACCACTGTACCTTTATGAGGTCATAACTCTGGAACGCTTCCATGGATCCCGGTGATTCTGACAATGTTTTCTCGTGACATATTGTACTTCATGTTAGTGGTAAAATTTCATTCAAATAACTTGCGTTTATTTGTGAAAAAAACGGAAATTTGGCAAAAATGTTGAAAATTTAGCAATTTTGCAACTTTGAATTTTTATGCCCTTAAATCACAGAGATACAGCACACAAAAAACTTGATAACTAACATTTCCCACATGTTTACTTTACATCAGCACAATTTTGGAACCAAATTTTTTTTTTGTTAGGAAGTTATAAGGGTTAAAAGTTGACCAGCGATTTCTCATTTTTACAACACCATTTTATTTTTAGGACCACATCACATTTGAAGCCACTTTGAGGGGTCTATAGGATAGAAAATACCCAAAAGTGACACCATTCTAAAAACTGCACCCCTTAAGGTGTTCAAAACCAC
Organism: Dendrobates tinctorius; assembly: GCF_039654945.1. NCBI lineage: Eukaryota > Metazoa > Chordata > Amphibia > Anura > Dendrobatidae > Dendrobates > Dendrobates tinctorius. The sequence goes on from NW_027361676.1 coordinate 16,067,247, forward strand.
ATTCAAGAAGTTTATTAACCCTTTAGGTGCGTCACAGGAATTTTTTTGAATATTTAAAAAAAAAATGAACATCTAACTTTTTTTCACAAAAAAAATACTTCAGGTTCAATTTTTTTTATTTTATCAAGGGTAACAGGAGAAATTGGACTGCAAAAGTTATTGTGCAATTTGTCCTGAGTACGCTGATACCTGATTTGTGGGGGGGAACGACTGTTTCGGCGCATGGCAGAGCTCAGAATGGAAGGAGCGCCGTTTGACTTTTTCAATGCAAAATTGGCTGGAATTCAGATCGGACGCCATGTCACGTTTGGAGAGTCCCTGATGTACCTAAACAGTGGAAACCCCCTACAAGTGACCCCATTTTGGAAACTAGACCCCCCAAGGAACTTATCTAGATATGTGGTGAGAACTTTGAACCCACAAGGGCTTTACAGAAGTTTATAACGTACAGCGGTACAATTAAAAAATCATATTTTTTCCACAAAAATGATCTTTTCACCCCAATTTTTATTTTCCCAAGGGTAAAAGGACCCTAAAAGTTATTGTGCAATTTGTCCTGAGTATGCTGATACCCCACATGTGGGGGTAAACCACTATTTGAGCGCATTGCAAAGCTCGGAAGGGAAGCAGCACCATTTGACGTTTTTGGCTGGAATTGAGATCGGACATCATGTCGCGATTGGAAAACCCCTGATGTACCTAAACAGTGGAAACCCCCCACAAATGACACCATTTTGGAAACTAGACCCCCTAAGGAACTTATCTAGATGTGTGGTGAGAACTTTGAACCCCCAAGGGCTTCACAGAAGTTTATAACATAAAGCCGTACAATTAAAAAATCATATTTTTTCCACAAAAATGATCTTTTCACCCTCAATTCTTATTTTTCCAAGGGTAACAGCACCCTAAAAGTTATTGTGCAATTTGTCCTGAGTACGCTGATACCCCACATGTGGGGGTAAACCACTATTTGGGCGCATAGCAGAGCTCGGAAGGGAAGCAGCGCCATTTGACGTTTTTGGCTGGAATTGAGATCGGACACCATGTCGCGATTGGAAAACCCCTGATGTACCTAAACAGTGGAAACCCTCCACAAATGACACCATTTTGGAAACTAGACCCCCTAAGGAACTTATCTAGATGTGTGGTGAGAACTTTGAACCCCCAAGGGCTTCACAGAAGTTTATAACATAAAGCCGTACAATTAAAAAATCATATTTTTTCCACAAAAATGATCTTTTCACCCTCAATTCTTATTTTTCCAAGGGTAACAGCACCCTAAAAGTTATTGTGCAATTTGTCCTGAGTACGCTGATACCCCACATGTGGGGGTAAACCACTATTTGGTCGCATGGCAGAGCTCGGAAGGGAAGCAGCGCCATTTGACGTTTTTGGCTGGAATTGAGATCGGACACCATGTCGCGATTGGAAAACCCCTGATGTACCAAAACAGTGGAAACCCCCCACAAATGACACCATTTTGTAAACTAGACCCCCCAAGGAACTTATCTAGATGTGTGGTGAGCACTTTGAACCCCCCAGTGCTTCACAGAAGTTTATAACGCCCGGGCGTGAAAATAAAAAATTCGTATTTTTTCCACAAACATGATCTTTTAGTCACCATTTTTTTTATTTTCCCAAGGGTAACAGGAGAAATTAGACCCCAAAAGTTGTTGTCCAATTTGTCCTGAGTATGCTGATACCCCATATGTGGGAGAAAACTACTGTATGGGCACACGTCGGGGCTCGGAAGGGAAGTAGTGACGTTTTGGAATGCAGACATTGATGGAATGTTCTGCGGGTGTCATGTGGCCTTTGGAGAGCCCCTAATGTACCTAAACAGTGGAAACCCCCCACAAGTGACCCCATTTTGAAAACTAGACCCCCTAAGGAACTTATCTAGATGTGAGGTGAGCACTTTGAACCCCCAAGGGCTTCACAGAAGTTTATAATGCCAGGGCATGAAAATAAAAAAAATCGTATTTTTTCCACAAACATGATCAATTAGTCCCCAATTTTTTTATTTTCCCAAGGGTAACAGGAGAAATTGAACCCAAAAGTTGTTGTCCAATTTGTCCTGAGTAAGCTGACACCCCATATGTGGGAGAAAACTACTGTATGGACACACGTCAGGGCTCGGAAGGGAAGTAGTGACGTTTTGGAATGCAGACATTTTTGGAATGGTCTGCGGGAGTCATGTTGCTTTTGGAGAGCCCCTAATGTACCTAAACAGTGGAAACCCCCCACAAATGACCCCATTTTGAAAACTAGACCCCCTAAGGAACTTATCTAGATGTGAGGTGAGCACTTTGAACCTCCAAGGGCTTCACAGAAGTTTATAATGCCAGGGCATGAAAATAAAAAAATCGTATTTTTTCCACAAACATGATCTTTTAGTCACCATTTTTTTTATTTTCCCAAGGGTAACAGGAGAAATTAGACCCCAAAAGTTGTTGTCCAATTTGTCCTGAGTATGCTGATACCCCATATGTGGGAGAAAACTACTGTATGGGCACACGTCGGGGCTCGGAAGGGAAGTAGTGACGTTTTGGAATGCAGACATTGATGGAATGTTCTGCGGGTGTCATGTGGCCTTTGGAGAGCCCCTAATGTACCTAAACAGTGGAAACCCCCCACAAGTGACCCCATTTTGAAAACTAGACCCCCTAAGGAACTTATCTAGATGTGAGGTGAGCACTTTGAACCCCCAAGGGCTTCACAGAAGTTTATAATGCCAGGGCATGAAAATAAAAAAATCGTATTTTTTCCACAAACATGATCAATTAGTCCCCAATTTTTTTATTTTCCCAAGGGTAACAGGAGAAATTGAACCCCAAAAGTTGTTGTCCAATTTGTCCTGAGTAAGCTGACACCCCATATGTGGGAGAAAACTACTGTATGGACACACGTCGGGGCTCGGAAGGGAAGTAGTGACGTTTTGGAATGCAGACATTGATGGAATGGTCTGCGGGAGTCATGTTGCTTTTGGAGAGCCCCTAATGTACCTAAACAGTGGAAACCCCCCACAAATGACACCATTTTGGAAACTAGACCCCCTAAGGAACTTATCTAGATGTGTGGTGAGAACTTTGAACCCCCAAGGGCTTCACAGAAGTTTATAACATAAAGACGTACAATTAAAAAATCATATTTTTTCCACAAAAATGATCTTTTCACCCTCAATTCTTATTTTTCCAAGGGTAACAGCACCCTAAAAGTTATTGTGCAATTTGTCCTGAGTACGCTGATACCCCACATGTGGGGGTAAACCACTATTTGGGCGAATAGCAGAGCTCGGAAGGGAAGCAGCGCCATTTGACGTTTTTGGCTGGAATTGAGATCGGACACCATGTCGCGATTGGAAAACCCCTGATGTACCAAAACAGTGGAAACCCCCCACAAATGACACCATTTTGTAAACTAGGCCCCCAAGGAACTTATCTAGATGTGTGGTGAGCACTTTGAACCCCCCAGTGCTTCACAGAAGTTTATAACGCCCGGGCGTGAAAATAAAAAATTCGTATTTTTTCCACAAACATGATCTTTTAGTCACCATTTTTTTTATTTTCCCAAGGGTAACAGGAGAAATTAGACCCCAAAAGTTGTTGTCCAATTTGTCCTGAGTATGCTGATACCCCATATGTGGGAGAAAACTACTGTATGGGCACACGTCGGGGCTCGGAAGGGAAGTAGTGACGTTTTGGAATGCAGACATTGATGGAATGTTCTGCGGGTGTCATGTGGCCTTTGGAGAGCCCCTAATGTACCTAAACAGTGGAAACCCCCCACAAGTGACCCCATTTTGAAAACTAGACCCCCTAAGGAACTTATCTAGATGTGAGGTGAGCACTTTGAACCCCCAAGGGCTTCACAGAAGTTTATAATGCCAGGGCATGAAAATAAAAAAATCGTATTTTTTCCACAAACATGATCAATTAGTCCCCAATTTTTTTATTTTCCCAAGGGTAACAGGAGAAATTGAACCCAAAAGTTGTTGTCCAATTTGTCCTGAGTAAGCTGACACCCCATATGTGGGAGAAAACTACTGTATGGACACACGTCAGGGCTCGGAAGGGAAGTAGTGACGTTTTGGAATGCAGACATTGATGGAATGGTCTGCGGGAGTCATGTTGCTTTTGGAGAGCCCCTAATGTACCTAAACAGTGGAAACCCCCCACAAATGACCCCATTTTGAAAACTAGACCCCCTAAGGAACTTATCTAGATGTGAGGTGAGCACTTTGAACCCCCAAGGGCTTCACAGAAGTTTATAATGCCAGGGCATGAAAATAAAAAAATCGTATTTTTTCCACAAACATGATCTTTTAGTCACCATTTTTTTTATTTTCCCAAGGGTAACAGGAGAAATTAGACCCCAAAAGTTGTTGTCCAATTTGTCCTGAGTATGCTGATACCCCATATGTGGGAGAAAACTACTGTATGGGCACACGTCGGGGCTCGGAAGGGAAGTAGTGACGTTTTGGAATGCAGACATTGATGGAATGTTCTGCGGGTGTCATGTGGCCTTTGGAGAGCCCCTAATGTACCTAAACAGTGGAAACCCCCCACAAGTGACCCCATTTTGAAAACTAGACCCCCTAAGGAACTTATCTAGATGTGAGGTGAGCACTTTGAACCCCCAAGGGCTTCACAGAAGTTTATAATGCCAGGGCATGAAAATAAAAAAATCATATTTTTTCCACAAACATGATCAATTAGTCCCCAATTTTTTTATTTTCCCAAGGGTAACAGGAGAAATTGAACCCCAAAAGTTGTTGTCCAATTTGTCCTGAGTAAGCTGACACCCCATATGTGGGAGAAAACTACTGTATGGACACACGTCGGGGCTCGGAAGGGAAGTAGTGACGTTTTGGAATGCAGACATTGATGGAATGGTCTGCGGGAGTCATGTTGCTTTTGGAGAGCCCATAATGTACCTAAACAGTGGAAACCCCCCACAAATGACACCATTTTGGAAACTAGACCCCCTAAGGAACTTATCTAGATGTGTGGTGAGAACTTTGAACCCCCAAGGGCTTCACAGAAGTTTATAACATAAAGCCGTACAATTAAAAAATCATATTTTTTCCACAAAAATGATCTTTTCACCCTCAATTCTTATTTTTCCAAGGGTAACAACACCCTAACAGTTATTGTGCAATTTGTCCTGAGTACGCTGATACCCCACATGTGGGGGTAAACCACTATTTGGGCGCATAGCAGAGCTCGGAAGGGAAGCAGCGCCATTTGACGTTTTTGGCTGGAATTGAGATCGGACACCATGTCGCGATTGGAAAACCCCTGATGTACCTAAACAGTGGAAACCCTCCACAAATGACACCATTTTGGAAACTAGACCCCCTAAGGAACTTATCTAGATGTGTGGTGAGAACTTTGAACCCCCAAGGGCTTCACAGAAGTTTATAACATAAAGCCGTACAATTAAAAAATCATATTTTTTCCACAAAAATGATCTTTTCACCCTCAATTCTTATTTTTCCAAGGGTAACAGCACCCTAAAAGTTATTGTGCAATTTGTCCTGAGTACGCTGATACCCCACATGTGGGGGTAAACCACTATTTGGTCGCATGGCAGAGCTCGGAAGGGAAGCAGCGCCATTTGACGTTTTTGGCTGGAATTGAGATCGGACACCATGTCGCGATTGGAAAACCCCTGATGTACCAAAACAGTGGAAACCCCCCACAAATGACACCATTTTGTAAACTAGGCCCCCAAGGAACTTATCTAGATGTGTGGTGAGCACTTTGAACCCCCCAGTGCTTCACAGAAGTTTATAACGCCCGGGCGTGAAAATAAAAAATTCGTATTTTTTCCACAAACATGATCTTTTAGTCACCATTTTTTTTATTTTCCCAAGGGTAACAGGAGAAATTAGACCCCAAAAGTTGTTGTCCAATTTGTCCTGAGTATGCTGATACCCCATATGTGGGAGAAAACTACTGTATGGGCACACGTCGGGGCTCGGAAGGGAAGTAGTGACGTTTTGGAATGCAGACATTGATGGAATGTTCTGCGGGTGTCATGTGGCCTTTGGAGAGCCCCTAATGTACCTAAACAGTGGAAACCCCCCACAAGTGACCCCATTTTGAAAACTAGACCCCCTAAGGAACTTATCTAGATGTGAGGTGAGCACTTTGAACCCCCAAGGGCTTCACAGAAGTTTATAATGCCAGGGCATGAAAATAAAAAAATCGTATTTTTTCCACAAACATGATCAATTAGTCCCCAATTTTTTTATTTTCCCAAGGGTAACAGGAGAAATTGAACCCAAAAGTTGTTGTCCAATTTGTCCTGAGTAAGCTGACACCCCATATGTGGGAGAAAACTACTGTATGGACACACGTCAGGGCTCGGAAGGGAAGTAGTGACGTTTTGGAATGCAGACATTTTTGGAATGGTCTGCGGGAGTCATGTTGCTTTTGGAGAGCCTCTAATGAACCTAAACAGTGGAAACCCCCCACAAATGACCCCATTTTGAAAACTAGACCCCCTAAGGAACTTATCTAGATGTGAGGTGAGCACTTTGAACCCCCAAGGGCTTCACAGAAGTTTATAATGCCAGGGCATTAAAATAAAAAAATCGTATTTTTTCCACAAACATGATCTTTTAGTCACCATTTTTTTTATTTTCCCAAGGGTAACAGGAGAAATTAGACCCCAAAAGTTGTTGTCCAATTTGTCCTGAGTATGCTGATACCCCATATGTGGGAGAAAACTACTGTATGGGCACACGTCGGGGCTCGGAAGGGAAGTAGTGACGTTTTGGAATGCAGACATTGATGGAATGTTCTGCGGGTGTCATGTGGCCTTTGGAGAGCCCCTAATGTACCTAAACAGTGGAAACCCCCCACAAGTGACCCCATTTTGAAAACTAGACCCCCTAAGGAACTTATCTAGATGTGAGGTGAGCACTTTGAACCCCCAAGGGCTTCACAGAAGTTTATAATGCCAGGGCATGAAAATAAAAAAATCGTATTTTTTCCACAAACATGATCAATTAGTCCCCAATTTTTTTATTTTCCCAAGGGTAACAGGAGAAATTGAACCCCAAAAGTTGTTGTCCAATTTGTCCTGAGTAAGCTGACACCCCATATGTGGGAGAAAACTACTGTATGGACACACGTCGGGGCTCGGAAGGGAAGTAGTGACGTTTTGGAATGCAGACATTGATGGAATGGTCTGCGGGAGTCATGTTGCTTTTGGAGAGCCCCTAATGTACCTAAACAGTGGAAACCCCCCACAAATGACACCAATTTGGAAACTAGACCCCCTAAGGAACTTATCTAGATGTGTGGTGAGAACTTTGAACCCCCAAGGGCTTCACAGAAGTTTATAACATAAAGCCGTACAATTAAAAAATCATATTTTTTCCACAAAAATGATCTTTTCACCCTCAATTCTTATTTTTCCAAGGGTAACAGCACCCTAAAAGTTATTGGGCAATTTGTCCTGAGTACGCTGATACCCCACATGTGGGGGTAAACCACTATTTGGGCGCATAGCAGAGCTCGGAAGGGAAGCAGCGCCATTTGACGTTTTTGGCTGGAATTGAGATCGGACACCATGTCGCGATTGGAAAACCCCTGATGTACCTAAACAGTGGAAACCCTCCACAAATGACACCATTTTGGAAACTAGACCCCCTAAGGAACTTATCTAGATGTGTGGTGAGAACTTTGAACCCCCAAGGGCTTCACAGAAGTTTATAACATAAAGCCGTACAATTAAAAAATCATATTTTTTCCACAAAAATGATCTTTTCACCCTCAATTCTTATTTTTCCAAGGGTAACAGCACCCTAAAAGTTATTGTGCAATTTGTCCTGAGTACGCTGATACCCCACATGTGGGGGTAAACCACTATTTGGTCGCATGGCAGAGCTCGGAAGGGAAGCAGCGCCATTTGACGTTTTTGGCTGGAATTGAGATCAGACACCATGTCGCGATTGGAAAACCCCTGATGTACCAAAACAGTGGAAACCCCCCACAAATGACACCATTTTGTAAACTAGGCCCCCAAGGAACTTATCTAGATGTGTGGTGAGCACTTTGAACCCCCCAGTGCTTCACAGAAGTTTATAACGCCCGGGCGTGAAAATAAAAAATTCGTATTTTTTCCACAAACATGATCTTTTAGTCACCATTTTTTTTATTTTCCCAAGGGTAACAGGAGAAATTAGACCCCAAAAGTTGTTGTCCAATTTGTCCTGAGTATGCTGATACCCCATATGTGGGAGAAAACTACTGTATGGGCACACGTCGGGGCTCGGAAGGGAAGTAGTGACGTTTTGGAATGCAGACATTGATGGAATGTTCTGCGGGTGTCATGTGGCCTTTGGAGAGCCCCTAATGTACCTAAACAGTGGAAACCCCCCACAAGTGACCCCATTTTGAAAACTAGACCCCCTAAGGAACTTATCTAGATGTGAGGTGAGCACTTTGAACCCCCAAGGGCTTCACAGAAGTTTATAATGCCAGGGCATGAAAATAAAAAAATCGTATTTTTTCCACAAACATGATCAATTAGTCCCCAATTTTTTTATTTTCCCAAGGGTAACAGGAGAAATTGAACCCAAAAGTTGTTCTCCAATTTGTCCTGAGTAAGCTGACACCCCATATGTGGGAGTAAACTACTGTATGGACACACGTCAGGGCTCGGAAGGGAAGTAGTGACGTTTTGGAATGCAGACATTGATGGAATGGTCTGCGGGAGTCATGTTGCTTTTGGAGAGCCCCTAATGTACCTAAACAGTGGAAACCCCCCACAAATGACCCCATTTTGAAAACTAGACCCCCTATGGAACTTATCTAGATGTGAGGTGAGCACTTTGAACCCCCAAGGGCTTCACAGAAGTTTATAATGCCAGGGCATGAAAATAAAAAAATCGTATTTTTTCCACAAACATGATCTTTTAGTCACCATTTTTTTTATTTTCCCAAGGGTAACAGGAGAAATTAGACCCCAAAAGTTGTTGTCCAATTTGTCCTGAGTATGCTGATACCCCATATGTGGGAGAAAACTACTGTATGGGCACACGTCGGGGCTCGGAAGGGAAGTAGTGACGTTTTGGAATGCAGACATTGATGGAATGTTCTGCGGGTGTCATGTGGCCTTTGGAGAGCCCCTAATGTACCTAAACAGTGGAAACCCCCCACAAGTGACCCCATTTTGAAAACTAGTCCCCCTAAGGAACTTATCTAGATGTGAGGTGAGCACTTTGAACCCCCAAGGGCTTCACAGAAGTTTATAATGCCAGGGCATGAAAATAAAAAAATCGTATTTTTTCCACAAACATGATCAATTAGTCCCCAATTTTTTTATTTTCCCAAGGGTAACAGGAGAAATTGAACCCCAAAAGTTGTTGTCCAATTTGTCCTGAGTAAGCTGACACCCCATATGTGGGAGAAAACTACTGTATGGACACACGTCGGGGCTCGGAAGGGAAGTAGTGACGTTTTGGAATGCAGACATTGATGGAATGGTCTGCGGGAGTCATGTTGCTTTTGGAGAGCCCCTAATGTACCTAAACAGTGGAAACCCCCCACAAATGACGCCATTTTGAAAACTAGACCCCCTAAGGAATTTATCTAGATGTGAGGTGAGCACTTTGAACCCCCAAGGGCTTCACAGAAGTTTATAATGCCAGGGCATGAAAATAAAAAAATCGTATTTTTTCCACAAACATGATCAATTAGTCCCCAATTTTTTTATTTTCCCAAGGGTAACAGGAGAAATTGAACCCCAAAAGTTGTTGTCCAATTTGTCCTGAGTACGGTGACACCCCATATGTGGGAGAAAACTACTGTATGGGGACACGTCGGGGCTCGGAAGGGAAGTAGTGACGTTTTGGAATGCAGACTTTGATGGAATGGTCTGCGGGTGTCATGTTGCCTTTGGAGAGCCCCTAATGTACCTAAACAGTGGAAACACCCACAAGTGACCCCATTTTGGAAACGAGAACCCCTAAGGAACTTAACTAGATGTGTGGTGAGCACTTTGAACCCCCAAGGGCTTCACAGAAGTTTATAATGCCCGGGCATGAAAATAAAAAAATCGTATTTTTTCCACAAACATGATCAATTAGTCTCCAATTTTTTCATTTTCCCAAGGGTAACAGGAGAAATTGGACCCCAAAAGTTGTTGTCCAATTTGTCATGAGTACGCTGACACCCCATATGTGGGAGAAAACTACTGTATGGACACACGTCGGGGCTCGGAAGGGAAGCAGTGCCATTTTGGAATGCAGACTTTGATGGAATGGTCTGCGGGTGTCATGTGCGTTTGGAGAGCCCCTGATGTACCTAAACTATTGAAACTCCCCACAAGTGACCCCATTTTGGACACTAGACCCCCCCACGGAACTTATCTAGATGTGTGGTGAGCACTTTGAACCCCCACAGAAGTTTATAACGCTCGGACGTGAAAATAAAAAAATCATTTTTTTCCACAAAAAATTATATTTTTGCCCCCAATTTTTTATTTTCCTAAAGGTAACAGGAGAAATTGGACCCCAAAAATTGTTTTGCAATTTGTCCTGAGTAGGCTGATACTTTACATGTGGGGGTAAAACACTGTTTGGGCGCATGGCAGAGCTTGGAAGGGAAGGAGCACCATATGACTTTTTCAACTCAGAATTGGCTGGAATTGAGATCAGACGCAAGGTTGCATTTGGAGAGCCCCTGATGTGCCCAAACAGTGGAAACCCCCAATTCTAACTCCAACCCGAACCCCAACACACCCCTAACCCTAATCTCAGCCCTAACCCTAGCCCTAACCCTAGCCCTAACCCTAATCCTAGCCCTAACCCTAGCCCTAACCCTAACCCTAATGGAAAAATGGAAATAAATACATTTTTTTAATTTTATTATTTTTCCCTAACTAAGGGGGTGATAACGGGGGGTTTGATTTACTATTTATGGCGGTTTTTATGTTTGGCAGCTGTCGCACGCTGAAAGACGCTTTTTATTGTAAAAATAGTTTTTGCATCACCACATATTGAGAGCTATAATTTTTCCGTATTTTGACCCACCGAGTCATGTGAGGTCTTATTTTTTGCGGGACGAGTTGACGTTTTTATTGGTACCATTTTCGGGCACGTGATATTTTTTGTTCGCTTTTTATTCCGATTTTTGGGACGCAGAATGAACAAAAACCAGCGTTTCATGAATTTCTTTGGGGGGGTGCGTTTACACCGTTCCGCGTGCGGTAAAATTGATAAAGCGGTTTTATTCCTTGGGTCAGTACGGTTACAGCGATACCTCATTTAGGTCGTTTTTTTATGTTTTGTCGGTTTTATGCAATGAAAACTATTTTATATAAAAAATAATTATTTTTGCATCGCTTTATTCTGCGAGCTATAACTTTTTTATTTTTTCGCTGATGATGCTGTGTCATGGCTCGTTTTTTGCGGGCCAAGATGACGTTTTCAGCGGTACCATGGATATTTATATGCATCTTTTTGATCGCGCGTTATTACACTTTTTGTTTGGCGGTATGATAATAAATCATTATTTTTTGCTTCGTTTTTTATTTTTTTTCTTAAGGGGTTCGCTAAAGGGGTTAACTAATGGGACAGTTTTATAGGGCGGTTCGTTACGTAAGCGGCGATACCTAATATGTGTACTTTTATTGTTTTGGGTTTTTTTTATTTTCAAAAAATGAATTTATTGGGGAATATTTTTTTTTTTTTTTTACTAATTTATTTGGCGATTTTTTTAAAATTATTTTTACACTTTTTTTTAATTTTTTTTTACTTTATTACATAGTCCCAGGTGGGACATCACTGTCCTGTGACAGATCGCTGATCTGTCACATCACAGATCACTGTGACAGATCAGCAATCTGTCACAGGCATTGAAGAAGACTTCCTCTTGCCTGCGCTTTGCAGGCACTGAGGAAGCCAGCTTCCTGCAGGCCCCCGAAGGCCCCCGTCGCCATCTTGGATTCGGGGGCCTGGAGGAAAGGAGCCCCCCCGCTGCACATTGCGCTGCCGTGGGGGGCTCAGGGAAGCACGGAGGGAGCCCCCTCCCTGCCGATGCTTCCCTTTAACTCCCGGTACACCGCGATCGTGTTAGATCGTGGTGTGCAAGGGGTTAACGTGTCGGGGCGGTCCGTGACCGCCTCTGACACATTGTGCCGGGTGTCAGCTGTGATAATCAGCTGACACCCGGCCGCGATCAGCGGCGCTCACCACGTGGGCGCCGCTGATCGCGGTAGACGTACTATCCCGTCCATGGGCATAGGGGCCCGGGTCCCATGGACGGGATAGTACGTCTCATGTCAGGAAGGGGTTAATATACAAAGGTTAAGTACATATAAAGACTAAATACATATAAAGATTAAGCACATATACTCATATTATCACCAAGGAGCTTTTAAACATCATCTGTCTGGAATATCAGAAAAGTAAGCACCAAGACCGAGAAACCCTGGAAAATTCACAGCACTGCATGTTCATCCACACTTATGCAGGTATCACAACACTGTACACGTATAAGCATAGGTACCCAACTTTCTGCTCCTGTCTTAAGGCCCCTTTACATTTAGCGATGCACCAGTGATCCGACCAGCGGTCCGACCCGGTCAGGATCGCTGGTGCATCGCTAAATGATCGCTAGTGAGCTTTCACACCTGAAGATCTCACAGCGATGCAGCAGCGACGCAGCGCACGATACTCACCTTTCACACACAGCAATCCTGACGTCCTCCCGCCCGCCTCCACGCGTCGCTCGTCGGCGCCAGCAGGAAGCCCAGCAGGAAGTGGACGACGAGAAATGGAGCCAGAAATTCTCGCGCGATCAGCGATGGACAGCGGGGGAGCCGGTCGGAGGTAAGTATCACACATAGCGATATCGCTAGCGATATCGCTATAACGTCACAAAATCGGTGATAGCAGCGGATACTGCGTCCAGGTCTATACACCCAGGCATTGCACCCGCACGCTTTACATGAAACCTGCTTTTCCAATAAAAAGTCTGATAAAGCATCAACAGGTATTAACCTGTACTAACCAGGCATATATCCCCATAAGTACAAAACCTCAGGGATTCAATCTCCATTACCAACATCAATATATTCCCGTTTTACCAGAGCACAATACGTCTTACAGACGGTTGGATATTGCATTTTTCTCATTATTTGCAGCAGTCAGCAGACTGACGAAGGCCAGTTGTAGGCCGAAACGTCTTTTGTGACTGCCAAAATAAAATCTTGTCTTGAAAGGATCATTCAGTTGAGTGCCAAGTTACTTTATTATTCACTTTGGTCTGGGTAACCTACTTGTGCACCCTGTAGTAGTGACACTCTATACTTTACATGGAGATTGGGCTGGCCATGACAGGGATTTGATGTCATGTGGCTTCATCCACACATTGATTGACCTAGCTGTGTGGCATTGCGCATTGTGCTGCTGGAAAAAACAGTCCTCAGAGTTGAACATTGCCTGAGCAAAAGGAATCAACTGTTTTTCCAGGATAACCTTGTATGCAGCTTGATTCATACGTCCTTCGCAAAGATTAACCTGCCCAATTCCAGCCTTGCTGAAGCATCCGCAGATCATCACCAATCCTCCACCAAATTTCACAGTGGGTGCAAGACACTGTGCCTTGTATGCCTCTCCCGGTCTCCGTCTAACCATTAGACGACCAGGTGTTGGGCAAAGCTAAATATTAGACTTATCAGAGAAGATTACCTTCCTCCAGTCCTCTATGGTCCAATCCATATGGTCTTTAGCAAACTTCAGCCTGGTTCTCCATTGCTTCTCATTGATGAAAGGCTTTTTTCTAGCTTTACATGACTTGAGTCCTACCTCTAGGTGCCTGTTATGAATTGTTCTTGCCGTGCACTTCATCACAGCTGCCATTTGTCATTCCTTTTGTAGGTCACTTGATGTCATCCTGTGGTTGCTGAGTGACATTCGAATAAGATGATGGTCATCCCGGTCAGTGGAGAGTCAATTTTGCCCTCTGCTGGTCTGTAGCTTTGTTGTCCCCAATGTCTGCTGCTCGATCCTGTTGTAATGGACTACCGTCTTACAAATTTTAAGGATGGAGGCAACATGATGCTCACTGTATCCCTCTGCTAGTAAAGCCAGAATTGAGCCCTTCTTTTCTTCTCTCAAGACTTTTGTTTTCAACCCCTTTGGCATGGTTAAAAGTTATTTTTTCATTCTTATTACTTTTGGGATATTACTAGCACTTGTTTTGTCATCCAGCTTTTCCTATTGCAAGAGGATTGTGAACAACACAGCAAGGTTTTTATACTTTCCTTGGTTAAATAAGATTTGATTCAGGTGATCACCTAATCAGAAGCACATTAAGTAGAATGAGATGTACTCTGGTTGGAATTCAACTGATAAGGAATGGAATGGCTGTCAGACATGTAGAGAAGCTGATTTTTATAAAACTGTGCAGTGGTCTCTTAATTTTTACCAGAGTTGTATATATATGTAGATGACTCTGGAGCTAGAGCATATGCATAACATAGGAGACACTGGGGCTCAAGCATATACATCACATAAGAGACACTGGGGCTGGAGCACATATATCACATAGGAAACACTGGGGCTTGAGCATATATATCTCATAGGAGACACTGTGCCTGGAACATGTGCAAGTAAATTCCATAGGAGACAGTGGACCTGGAGCATGTTCATTACATATAGGAGACACTGCAATTTCTGCTTGGAACAGGAGCACAGAGTGCACTAAATTATTATTATTATTATTTATTGTTATAGCGCCATTTATTCCATGGCGCTTTACATGTGAGGGGGGTATACATAAAAACAAGTACAATAATCTTAAACAATACAAGTCATAACTGGTACAGGAGGAGAGAGGACCCTGCCCGCGAGGGCTCACAATCTTCAAGGGATGGGTGATAATACAGTAGGCGAGGGTAGAGCTGGTCGTGCAGCGGTTTGGTCGATCGGTGGTTACTGCAGGTTATAGGCTTGTCGGAAGAGGTGGGTCTTCAGGCTCTTTTTGAAGGTTTCGATGGTAGGTGAGAGTCTGATATGTTGTGGTAGAGAGTTCCAGAGTAGGGGTGATGCGCGAGAGAAATCTTGTATGCGATTGTGGGAAGAGGAGATAAGAGGGGAGTAGAGAAGGAGATCTTGTGAGGATCGGAGGTTGCGTGCAGGAAAGTACCGGGAGACGAGGTCACAGATGTATGGAGGAGACAAGTTGTGGATGGCTTTGTATGTCATGGTTAGGGTTTTGTAATGGAGTCTCTGGGCAATTGGGAGCCAGTGAAGGGATTGACAGAGGGGAGAAGCTGGGGAATAGCGGGGGGACAGGTGGATTAGTCGGGCAGCAGAGTTTAGAATAGATTGGAGGGGTGCGAGAGTGTTTGAGGGGAGGCCGCAGAGCATGAGGTTGCAGTAGTCAAGGCGAGAGATGATGAGGGCATGGACTAGGGTTTTTGCAGATTCTTGGGTGAGGAATGAACGGATGCGTGAAATATTTTTGAGTTGAAGTCGGCAGGAAGTGGAAAGGGTTTGGATATGTGGTTTGAAGGAGAGATCAGCATCAAGGATTACTCCGAGGCAGCGGGCTTGTGGGACTGGGGAGAGTGGGCAGTCATTTACTGTAATTGATAGGTTCGTAGGGGGGGTCACGTGAGATGGGGGAAAGATGATGAATTCTGTTTTGTCCATGTTGAGTTTCAGATATCTAGTGGAGAAGAAGGATGAAATAGTGGACAGACATTGAGGGATTCTGGTTAGTAGGGAGGTGATATCTGGTCCAGAGATGTAGATCTGTGTGTCATCAGCATAAAGATGATACTGAAAGCCATGAGATTCTATGAGCTGTCCCAGGCCAAAGGTGTAAATAGAGAACAGCAGGGGCCCTAGGACTGAACCTTGTGGGACTCCGACAGATAGGGGGCGAGGTGAGGAGGTGGTGTGTGAGTGGGAGACGCTGAATGTCCGGTCTGTTAGGTATGATGAGATCCAGGAGAGGGCCAAGTCTGTGATGCCGAGGGATGAGAGGGTCTGTAATAATAGGGAATGGTCCACTGTGTCAAAGGCAGCCGACAGGTCCAGGAGGAGGAGGACAGAGTAGTGTCGCTTGCTCTTGGCAGTTAAGAGGTCATTGGTGACCTTAGTAAGGGCAGTTTCAGTGGAGTGGTGTGACCGGAAGCCAGATTGTAAGCGGTCGAAGAGGGAGCAAGAAGAGAGATGGGAGGACAGTTCAAGGTAGACGTGTTGTTCCAGTAGCTTGGAGGCGTATGGGAGAAGTGATATAGGGCGATAGCTAGATACAGAGGATGGGTCAAGAGAGGGCTTTTTGAGGATAGGTGTGATGGAGGCATGTTTAAAGCTTGAGGGGAAAACACCAGTTGTTAGTGATAGGTTGAAGAGATGGGTTAGGGTTGGGATGAAGACTGTGGTGAGGTTTGGGATGAAGTGGGATGGGATCGGGTCGAGTGCACAGGTGGTGAGATGTGATCTTGAGAGTAGAGTGGAGAGTCGATCTTCTGTAATGGTGGAGAATTTGGTTTTGAAGGTGGAGGGCTGGGAAGTCGGGAGGAAGGGCTCTGGGGGTTGTTGACCAAAACCTTCCCTGATGTTATCAATTTTCTGCTTGAAAAATGAGGCAAAGTCTTCAGCTGAGATGAGTGGGGAGGGAGGAGGTGCTGGGGGGCGGAGGAGAGAATTGAAGGTGTTGAATAACTGTTTAGGGTTGTGAGACAGGGAGGATATGAGAGATGAGAAGTAGGTTTGTTTAGCTGTGGCGAGTGTGGTCTTGAAAGTAGTGAGGGACTGTTTGAATGCGATGAAATGCTCGTTGGAGTGGGATCTTTTCCATCTGCGCTCAGCAGCCCTGGAAGCTCGCCTCAGCTCTTTGGTCAGGCTGGTGTGCCAGGGCTGTCTGTTGATTTTGCGAGTTTTGGTATGTGTAAGTGGGGCAGCGGATTCCAAAGCTACAGCTATTGTGGTGTTATATAGAGCGGCAGCGTCATCCGCATTGTGTAAGGAACTTATATCTGTAAGAGGGAGGAGGGATTCGGAGAATGAGTGTAGGTCAAGGTGTTTAAGATTCCTGCGAGGGTGTGAAAGTTTGTGGGGTGGGGATTGTAGACATGGAGTGAAGAGGGAAGAGAATGTGAGCAGGTTGTGGTCAGAGAGAGGAAGAGGTGAGTTAGAGAGGTTAGATAGGGAGCAGAGGCGGGTGAAGATGAGGTCCAGTGTGTGGCCATCTTTGTGGGTGGCTGTAGAAGACCATTGAGTGAGGCCGAAGGAGGAAGTGAGAGCTAGAAGTTTAGTGGCAGCTGAGAGGGAAGTGTCAATGGGGATGTTGAAGTCGCCCATGATGATAGTAGGGATGTCCGCGGAAAGGAAATGAAGTAACCAGGTGGTGAAGTGGTCAAAGAAGGTGGTGGCTGGCCCTGGGGGGCGGTAGATGACAGCCAGTTGGAGGTTGGAGGGGGAGAAGATAAATCCACACTCGGTGAACAATGCTAGTGTCAGGATGTAGTCATTCATTGCTTGTGCCACAACAATCAGTAGTGATCATTGTGGGTATGTGCTAACAATGTAAGAAAGAATTAAAGAGCCACCAACCCAAGAACTGCAGTCCCTGGGAATCTGCCCAGGGTCTGGAGGAAATATCAATATTTATGACCCTTGACCCAGGGAGCTTCTCCCTGCTCTAGCATTTAAATGTACATATTGCCCAGTATAATTATCAATACTGCTGCAGCACAGAGAGCAGGCTAGCGTGATTTTGTGTTGCCACACAGGCCTCCCCATAATGCCCTCCAGCTATAAAATCTTACGGATTATCATACCTTGTAGAGTGGTGTTCAATATTTGTGCCATCACAGATCAGAGGTACCTAGCTGAGCAAGAATTGTACAGCAGAGTCATTTTTCATCTCAAGAGTCACTTGGTAAGGCTACTTTCACACATCAGGTTTTCGCGTCGTGCCGGAGCGCCGGAGCCGGCAAATGTTTTGTAAAACCGGATGTGACGGATCCGGTTTTCTGCCGGATCCATCTTGCGCATGACAGCCAAAACCGGATCCGTCTCATCCGGTTCATCCGGTTTTCGATCCGTTTTTCGACGGATTACGCCGGATCCGGTTTTTAAAAACGCCCCTTGTGGCCTTCCGAACGGGATTGGCTACTGAAAAACTATATATACCGTGTTCCTACAGCCCTTCTTTGACAGGTTGTAGAGGAGAAAGTGCAGGTTGGAGAGAAGAGCAAGTGACTGGCGAAGATGGATGTTGTGATTGGAAATATTTTGAAGAATTTGGCGGATTTTACAGCGGAGGCGAATCGTTTGAGGGTGACTGTTCTGGAGAAGGAGAGAGCGAGACAGCAGCGCATCAGGCATCGTAGACGACGTTTGTGGATCCACCCCATCACAGCCAAGAGAATGACGCGTGGGGTCTATTCTACACTCTGCATGGACCTTAGACGAAACCCGGAGAAATTTTTTGGATATGTTCGGATGAAAATGGAGAATTTTGATTACTTGGTGGAGCGCATTGCACACCTCATAAGAAAATCTGACACCTATTGCCGCTTCTCTGTTTCACCCGCAGACCGTCTGATGGTGACTTTAAGGTAAGCCACATTTATTGGAATGCTCGCATCAGAGTACACTTTCACTGCAATCTTGTTGGTGGTAGTTTGTATCTCCAAGTGTTATAGCTGAGTTTTGGTATGTAATGCTGTTATTTTAAACTAATTGTTTTTTAATTCCCCACAGATTTCTTGCAACTGGAGAATCCCTTTCGACACTGCATTTCCAGTACAGACTCGGGATTTCCACCATATCTGGAATAGTGAAGCACACATGCCGTGCACTGTGGGACTCCTTAGCTGAAGAGTTTTTACCAGAGCCCACAACAGAGAGGTGGATTGAAATTTCTGAAAAGTTTCAACAGATATGTCAGTTTCCGAACTGCTTGGGCGCTGTGGACGGGAAACATATCCGCATTGTAAAGCCAGCCGGATCGGGATCGGAATATTTCAATTACAAGAAATATTTTTCAATTGTCCTCATGGCCATCGCTGACGCGGAATACAAATTTATTGCTGTTGATATTGAGGCCTATGGTTGCTCAAATGACTCTCAAGTAGTGTTGAGCGATACCGTTCGATACCCAAAAATATCGTATCGGATGGTATCGCCCGATACGAAAAAAATATCGGGTATCGCCGATTCCGATACCGGAAGTCCCATTCAAGTCAATGGGACTTCCGGTATCGGAATTTAAAAAAGCCCTTTATTTCCTTGTTGGCTAATTCTACTTAATTGAAAACAAATAAGAGTCATGTAGAATGTATTGTGGGAGGTGGAGGAGACATTAAAGGCATAGTGGTTTATTCAAATCACATGGCATAGCATTAATTCCAATTTTTTTTTTCAAGACATTCGGAGTTAAAAAGATATTGACTATGTTAACTTTTTTATATTTTGTCAGATATGTATGTTTCACAACTTCCATGCTTTTCACCTTCTTTTGTACTTCTCCCACACTTTCTCCTTCATGATCCGCAGCAGTAGCATTTTTTTCATCAACTTTTTCTTCACCTTATTCATCTTCTTCACCTTCTTCCCATTAATTTTTTTTTTCCATTCTTCATATTATTCTTATTCAGCTATTATTAATTTTCATATGCTATTTCTTCATCTTCTTCCTATTCTTCTTTTTCTTCATTTTCTTATGGTGACAGGCATTCCTGTAGTACTTATCTATAAAAGTTATAAGATTACACCTTACGTTCTGCCTGTCACAAAAGATTTACAACAGGATTTGTCCGCGTTCAGTTTGGCCTGCAGCAGCAGGCATTTTCCAGGGGCACCACAAGGAGGAACGGACTCACCCCCATTTACTGCTTAGTCTTCTTCTGCTTATAATTTTGATTTCTTCTATGCTGAATTTTAGTCTTATGCTTAATGTTCTTCTGCTTTCTGTTCTTCTGCTTTTGCTTCTTCTGCTTCTTGTTCTTCTGTCTTTTGTTCTGTATCTTGGTGGTTGTCTTCATGTTCTTTGTCCTCTTGGTCTTATTATTTAGGGTCATATTTCTGGTCTTCTTTGGTGTGGTCTTCAGGGTCGTCGTCATCAGGGTCGTCGTCATGGAGATCAATAAGGATTACCAAAGACAATTTCAAAAAGCTTGATCTTGGAAATGTAGCAGAAGGTACAAGAAGGCTGAGAAACTGGCGAGAACGAGCTGACAGTACTGGAACCTGTAGTGGCAGCAGAAGGAACAATAGCCAATGGCACTACTGAGGAACAGCTGACGGTGCTGGACCTCGGTTACTATGCAGGAGGTACCTGTGCTAGAAACCACTACCAAGGACCAGCTGACGTTGCTGGACCTCGGATACTGAGATGGAGGCACCTAGGCCAAAGACTCTGGCGAGAACCAGCAGACAGTGCTGGAACCCGGATGGGTAGCAGAAGGAACAAGAGCCAATGGCACTACCGAGGACCAACTGACGGTGATGGACCACGGTTACTAAGCAGAAGGTACCTGTGCTAAAAAGCACTACCAAGGACCAGCTGACGGTGCTGGACTTCGGATACAGAGATGGAGGCACCTAGGCCAAAGGCTCTGGCGAGAACCAGCTGACAGTGCTGGCACCCGGATGGGTAGCAGAAGGAACAAGAGTCAATGGCACTACCGAGGACCAACTGACGGTGCTGGACCACGGTTACTAAGCAGAAGGTACCTGTGCTAAAAAGCACTACCAAGGACCAGCTGACGGTGCTGGACCTCGGATACCGAGATGGAGGCACCTAGGCCAAAGGCTCTGGCGAGAACCAGCTGACAGTGCTGGCACCCGGATGGGTAGCAGAAGGAACATGAGCCAATGGCACTACCGAGGACCAACTGACGGTGCTGGACCACGGTTACTAAGCAGAAGGTACCTGTGCTAAAAAGCACTACCAAGGACCAGCTGACGGTGCTGGACCTCGGATACCGAGATGGAGGCACCAAGGCCAAAGGCTCTGGCGAGAACCAGCTGACAGTGCTGGAACCCGGGAGGGTAGCAGAAGGTACCCATCCAAAGCAAAGTAGCCAGGCTGCAAGCCGGCCGCAGTTACCGAAACCCACAGTCCTACAGGGGGTCCATGTCCCATTGGCACTACGGATCCAGCCTTCAGTGCCAGTTCCCGCAGGCCACATAGGAGTCACCTAAACTGCAGGCACCGTAGAGTCGGCTAACCCGGCCACAAGATGACTGGACAACGGATTGGTGGCATAGTGACCTTGACACTACCCGGAAACAGCTGGCGTGCTGGAACCAGGCTGGGCAACAGGGAGTACCCGTGCCAAAGACACTGCCGAGAACCAGCTGACGGTGCTGGAACCCAGATGGGTAGCAAAACCTACAAGAGCCAATGGCACTACCGAGGAACAGCTGACCTTGCTGGACCACGGTTACTATGCAGGAGGTACCTGTGCTAGAAACCACTACCAAGGACCAGCTGACGTTGCTGGACCTCGGATACTGAGATGGAGGCACCTAGGCCAAAGGCTCTGGCGAGAACCAGCAGACAGTGCTGGAACCCGGATGGGTAGCAGAAGGAACAAGAGCCAATGGCACTACCGAGGACCAACTGACGGTGATGGACCACGGTTACTAAGCAGAAGGTACCTGTGCTAAAAGGCACTACCAAGGACCAGCTGACGGTGCTGGACTTCGGATACAGAGATGGAGGCACCTAGGCCAAAGGCTCTGGCGAGAACCAGCTGACAGTGCTGGCACCCGGATGGGTAGCAGAAGGAACAAGAGTCAATGGCACTACCGAGGACTAACTGACGGTGCTGGACCACGGTTACTAAGCAGAAGGTACCTGTGCTAAAAAGCACTACCAAGGACCAGCTGACGGTGCTGGACCTCGGATACCGAGATGGAGGCACCTAGGCCAAAGGCTCTGGCGAGAACCAGCTGACAGTGCTGGCACCCGGATGGGTAGCAGAAGGAACATGAGCCAATGGCACTACCGAGGACAACTGACGGTGCTGGACCACGGTTACTAAGCAGAAGGTACCTGTGCTAAAAAGCACTACCAAGGACCAGCTGACGGTGCTGGACCTCGGATACCGAGATGGAGGCACCAAGGCCAAAGGCTCTGGCGAGAACCAGCTGCCAGTGCTGGAACCCGGGAGGGTAGCAGAAGGTATCCATCCAAAGCAAAGTAGCCAGGCTGCAAGCCGGCCGCAGTTACCGAAACCCACAGTCCTACAGGGGGTCCATGTCCCATTGGCACTACGGATCCAGCCTTCAGTGCCAGTTCCCGCAGGCCACATAGGAGTCACCTAAACTGCAGGCACCATAGAGTCGGCTAACCCGGCCACAAGATGACTGGACAATGGATTGGTGGCATAGTGACCTTGACACTACCCGGAAACAGCTGGCGTGCTGGAACCAGGCTGGGCAACAGGGAGTACCCATGCCAAAGACACTGCCGAGAACCAGCTGACGGTGCTGGAACCCAGATGGGTAGCAAAACCTACAAGAGCCAATGGCACTACCGAGGAACAGCTGACGTTGCTGGACCACGGTTACTAGGCAGGAGGTACCTGTGCTAGAAAGCACTACCAAGGACCAGCTGACGGTGCTGGACCTTCAGATACCGAGATGGAGGCACCTAGGCCAAAGGCTCTGGCGAGAACCAGCTGACAGTGCTGGAACCCGGGTGGGTAGCAGAAGGTACCCATCCAAAGCAAAGTAGCCAGGCCGCAAGCCGGCCGCAGTTACCGAAACCCACAGTCCTACAGGGGTCCATGTCCCATTGGCACTACGGATACAGCCTTCAGTGCCAGTTCCCGCAGACCACATAGGAGTCACCTAAACTGCAGGCACCGTAGAGTCGGCTAATCCAGCCGCAAGACGACAGGACAACGGATTGGTGGCATAGTGACCTTGACACTACCCGGAAACAGCTGGCGTGCTGGAACCAGGCTGGGCAACAGGGAGTACCCGTGCCAAAGACACTGCCGAGAACCAGCTGACGGTGTTGGAACCCAGGGACAATCATGGTGCAGGCCGAGGCCTACTTGGTGGTAGTCTTAGATTGTTTGTAGGCTACAACAGACTGTCAACGTGCTCCAATTAGGCATCTGTCTCCACTCTGTTTCCAGGATTTCACGTGACCACCAACACCGCCAGTTTTGCGTACAGTAGCCGTCTGCCCAATCCACACGTGTTCCTGTGTTACTGGGGTTCTGTAATATCAGCAGATCCCCTGATGTGTGTCTGCCACTGTCTCCTGCTCTGTCCACATTCCCACCGCTTGCAGTGGGAAGGTGGGCAGCGCAGGAGACAGTGCCGGACACACATTGGGGGATCTGCTCACGTAACAGAACACCAGGAACACAGGAACAAGTGTGGAATGCGTGGACGGCAACTGTGAGCAGGAACTGGCAGTTTTGGAGGTCAGGGGAAATACTAGAGACAGAATGGAGACAGAGGCCAAATCAGAGAATGTTTAAATCTGAAGTAGTTACAATTTGGAGGCAGCAGCAGTTTGCCCTCCACACAGCAGGGGATCAGCTGATGTTACCGACCCCCACTTTCACATGAACGAGTGTTTTTTTCTGTGTGGACAGCACCTCCGAGCACCAACTGGCGTTGTTGGAGCCCAGGGACAATCATGGTGCAGGCCGAGGCCTACTAGGAGCCAGGTGTAAATCGGAGGTATTTTGACTTTGGAGGCAGCAGGAGAGTTTGCCGTACACACAGCAGGGGATCAGCAGACCTTACCGAACCCCACTTTGACATGAACAAGTGTGTTTTTCTGTGTGGACAGCACTTCCGAGCACCAACTGGCATTGTTGGAGCCCAGGGACAATCATGGTGCAGGCTGAGGCCTACTTGGTGGCAGTTTTAGATTGTTTGTAGGCTACAACAGACTGTCAACGTGCTCCAATTAGGCATCTGTCTCCACTCTGTTTCCAGGATTTCACGTGACCACCAACACTGCCAGTTTATGCGTACAGCAGCCGTCTGCCCAATCCACACTTGTTCCTGTGTTACTGGAGTTCTGTAATGTCAGTAGATCCCCTGATGTGTGTCTGCCACTGTCTCCTGCTCTGTCCACATTCCCACCGCTTGCAGTGGGAAGGTGGACAGCGCAGGAGACAGTGCCGGACACACATTGGGGGATCTGCTCACGTAACAGAACACCAGGAACACAGGAACAAGTGTGGAATGCGTGGACGGCAACTGTGAGCAGGAACTGGCGGTGTTGGAGGTCAGGGGAAATAATAGAGACAGAGTGGAGACAGAGGCCAAATCAGAGAATGTTTAAATCTGAAGTAGTTACAATTTGGAGGCAGCAGTAATTTACCCTCCACACAGCAGGGGATCAGCTGACGTTACCGAACCCCACTTTCACATGAACGAGTGTGTTTTTCTGTGTGCACAGCACTTCCGAACAACAACTGACGATGTTGGAGCCCAGGGATAGTCATTTTGTAGGCTGAGGCCTACTTGGAGGCAGTTTAAGATAAGATGTTGTTTGAATTTGGAGGCAGCAGGAGAGTTTGCCGTACACACAGCAGGGGAACAGCTGACGTTACCGAACCCCACTTACACATGAACAAGTGTGTTTTTCTGTGTGGACAGCACTTCCGAGCACTAACTGGCATTGTTGGAGCCCACTGACAATCATGGTGCAGGCCGAGGCCTACTTGGTGGCAGTTTTAGATTGTTTGTAGGCTACAACAGACTGTCAACGTGCTCCAATTAGGCATCTGTCTCCACTCTGTTTCCAGGATTTCACGTGACCACCAACACCGCCAGTTTATGCGTACAGCAGCCGTCTGCCCAATCCACACGTGTTCCTGTGTTACTGGGGTTCTGTAATGTCAGCAGATCCCCTGATGTGTGTCTGCCACTGTCTCCTGCTCTGTCCACATTCCCACCGCTTGCAGTGGGAAGGTGGACAGCGCAGGAGACAGTGCCGGACACACATTGGGGGATCTGCTCACATAACAGAACACCAGGAACACAGGAACAAGTGTGGAATGCGCGGACGACAACTGTGAGCAGGAACTGGCGCTGCTGTAGGTCAGGAGAAAAACTAGAGACAGAGTGGAAACAGAGGCCAAATCAGAGAATGTTTAAATCTTAAGTAGTTACAATTTGGAGGCAGCAGCACTTTGCCCTCCACACAGCAGGGGATCAGCTGACGTTACCGACCCCCACTTTCACATGAACAAGTGTTTTTTTCTGTGTGGACAACACTTCTGAGCAACAACTGGCGGTGTTGGAGCCCAGGGAAAATCAGGTAGTAGGCCGAGGCCTACTTGGTGGCAGTTTTCGATTGTTTCTAGACTACTACTAACTGTCAATGTACTCCAATTAGGCCTCTGTCTTCACTCTGTTTCGAGTATTTCCTCTGGCTTCCAACCACGCCAGTTGCTGCTCTGAAATGCCGTCTGCACAACCCACACTTGTTTCTGTGTTACTGGGGTTCTGTAACAGCAGCTTCTCCCTAGAGGTGAGTCAAGCAATGTCTCCTGCTCTGTCCACTTTTCCACTACAAGTAGTGGGAATGTAGACAAAGCAGGAGACATTGCTGGACTCACCTCTGGAGATGAGCAGATGTTACAGGACCCAGGTAACACAGGAACAAGTGTGGATTGTGCAGACGGCACTTGAGAGCAGAAACAGGCGGTGTTGTAGGCCGGAGGAAATACTCAAAACAGAGTGGAGACAGAGGGCAAATCAGAGAACATATTAAATCAGAGGTAGTAAGAAGTTGTAGGCAGCAGGAGAGTTTGCCATACACATAGCAGGGGATCAGCTGACGTTACCAAACCCCACTTACACATGAGCGAGTGTTTTGTCTGTGCGGACAGCACTTCTGAGCAACAACTGGCGGTGTCGGAGCCCAGGGAAAATCAGGTAGTAGGCCGAGGCCTACTTGGAGCCAGGTGTAAATCTGAGGTTGTTTGACTGTGGAGGGAGCAGGACACTTTGCCATACACACAGCAGGGGATCAGCTGACGTTACCGAACCCCACTTACACATGAGCGAGTGTTTTGTCTGTGCGGACAGCACTTCTGAGCACCAACTGGCGGTGTCGGAGCCCAGGAAAAATCAGGTAGTAGGCCGAGGCCTACTTGGAGCCAGGTGTAAATCTGAGATTGTTTGACTGTGGAGGGAGCAGGACACTTTGCCATACACACAGCAGGGGATCAGCTGACGTTACCGAACCCCACTTACACATGAGCGAGTGTTTTGTCTGTGCGGACAGCACTTCTGAGCAACAACTGGCGGTGTCGGAGCCCAGGGAAAATCAGGTAGTAGGCCGAGGCCTACTTGGTGGCAGTTTTCGATTGTTTCTAGACTACTACTAACTGTCAACGTACTCCAATTAGGCCTCTGTCTTCACTCTGTTTCGAGTATTTCCTCTGGCTTCCAACCACGCCAGTTGCTGCTCTGAAATGCCGTCTGCACAACCCACACTTGTTCCTGTGTTACTGGGGTTCTGTAACAGCAGCTTCTCCCTAGAGGTGAGTCAGGCAATGTCTCCTGCTCTGTCCACTTTTCCACTACAAGTAGTGGGAATGTAGACAAAGCAGGAGACATTGCTGGACTCACCTCTGGAGATGAGCAGATGTTACAGGACCCAGGTAACACAGGAACAAGTGTGGATTGTGTAGACGGCACTTGAGAGCAGAAACAGGCGGTGTTGTAGGCCGGAGGAAATACTCAAAACAGAGTGGAGACAGGGCAAATCAGAGAACATATTAAATCAGAGGTAGTCAGAAGTTGTAGGCAGCAGGAGAGTTTGCCATACACACAGCAGGGGATCAGCTGACGTTACCGAACCCCACTTACACATGAGCGAGTGTTTTGTCTGTGCGGACAGCACTTCTGAGCAACAACTGGCGGTGTCGGAGCCCAGGGAAAATCAGGTAGTAGGCCGAGGCCTACTTGGAGCCAGGTGTAAATCTGAGGTTGTTTGACTGTGGAGGGAGCAGGACACTTTGCCATACACACAGCAGGGGATCAGCTGACGTTACCGAACCCCACTTACACATGAGCGAGTGTTTTGTCTGTGTGGACAGCACTTCTGAGCAACAACGGGCGTTGCTGTAGCCCAGGAAATAAAGTTCAGGTCATAGAAACATGAACACAACAGGAGACCTGGATCCTGTTGCCAGCCAATTATCTATTCTGGAAGAGGACTGGCAAATTCAGGTGAGATCCAGGCCTTGTTCATTTTCAGAAAAGTAAGCCGGCCAACATTATCGGCGGATAGTCGCGTGCGATGGTCTGTTACCACACCACCTGCAGCACTAAAGACACGTTCCGATAATACAATAGCAGCAGGGCAAGCCAGCACCTCCAATGCATACTGGCTAAGCTCTGGCCGTGTATCCAGCTTAGAGACCCAATACTTGAACGGGGAAGAGCCGTCTGGGAGTACACTAACAGGGCAAGACAAGTAGTCTGTCACCATCTGACGGAAACGTTGCCTCCTGCTGACTGGAGCCGTCTGTGATGGTGTAGCCGTTTGTGGCGGTCCCACAAAACTTTTCCACATTTGGGCCATACTGGCCTTGCCTTGTCCTGCGGCACTGCCTCTGCTACCTCTTTGTGCAGAGCTGCCTCTACCCACATGGCTGCTTTGAAAAGCACTACCAGCAACACTTGCGGGGGGAATGGAGAACATGATGGCCTGCACAACTGTTTCTTGGTACTCCCGCATTTTTCGCTCCCGGTTCAACTGTGGTATGAGGCTTTGTAAGTTGTCCCGGTAGCGAAGATCTCGGAGGGTGTACACCCAATAATCAGCTGTGTGGAGAATGTTGGCGATGCGGCGGTCTTTTAACAAGCAGCATGCAGCATGCAGCATGAAATCAACCATGTGCTGCAGACTGCCAACTGGACCGGAAACGCTGTCCACAGCTTGAGGCAGCATCTCAGCCTGCTCCGCATCACCCCACCCTCGCTGTACACACTGATTACTAGAGCCTTGTGTACCTCCCTCCTCTGGAGAGATGTGTTCCTCCTCCTCCATTGACTCCTCGTCATCCTCCTCACTAAGTGTCCTCTGCCTGGGCCTTTGTGTGGAAGCACGTTGCGCTGACTTGCCAGAAGCAGATGGCATTTCTGACTCCTCATCCTCGACCTCTTCAAAAACCTCCTCACTTAGTGCTTGTAAGGTTTTTTGAAGCAGACAGATAAGGGGGACAGTCATGCTGACTAGTGCATCATCTGCACTGGCCATCCGCATGGAGTCATCGAAGGCACGCAAAACTTGGCAGATGTCCCTCATAGTGGCCCACTCAGTGGTGGTGAAGTGTGTCCGGTGCACAGTGCGACTTGTTTGCGCCTGATGCAGCTGGTACTCCATTACTGCTGCCTGCAGCTCACACAACCGCTCCAACATATGTAACGTTGAATTCCACCTTGTGGGGAAGTCACATATGATGCGATGTTCTGGCAGGCGGAATCGGCGCTGCAGAGATGCAATGAGCGATCTTGCCATGCTGGAACGCCGCAAGTGAGCACACTCTAGGCGAACCTTGTGCAGCAGTGCATCAAGATCCGGATAGTCCCTCAGAAAGCTGTGCACGACCAAATTGAGCACATGTGCCAGACATGGTATGTGAGTGAGGTTGCCTAGGCACAGAGCTGCCACTAGATTTCGGCCATTGTCACTCACTACCAAACCTGGCTGGAGATTCGCTGGCACAAACCACACATCGCTCTCCTGCTTGATGGCATTCCAGAGCTCCTGTGCTGTGTGGCTCCGATTCCCCAAAGAAATTAATTTAAGGACGGCCTGTTGACGTTTGGCCACACCTGTGCTCATATCTGGCCTAACAGGCTCATGCAGTGCTGATTCCGAGGAACTAGAGTAGGAGGCCACGCATCGGTGGTCAGGTGGACCTTGCTACTGACGGCGTTTAGTAGCGCATTTTTAATTTTTACCTCCACATGCTTTTGCAGGGCAGGGACGGCTTGCCTGCTGAAATAAAAGCGGTTGGGCACATTGTATTGTGGAACTGCCAATGACATCAAGTTCCGGAAGGTGTCAGTCTCCACCAGCCTGAATGACAGCATCTCAAGGGCCAGTAGTTTGGCAATGCCGGCATTCAGAGCCAGTGCTCGGGGATGGTTTGCCGAGTATGGCCGCTTTTTCTCCCATGCCTGTGCTACCGATTGCTGATGAGTGGCCTGGGAGTGTGCTGATGACTGAGAATGTGGTTCAGTGGGTGGAATTTCACTGGGTCTCTGGACAACAGTAGCAGTGGTTCTTCCATGGCATTCCAGTGAGGAAGCCGAACCAGCTGTGTGTGAGCTGGAGAAAGAGGCCTCAACACGAGCTGAAGAGGTGGTAGGTGCTGCTGAAGGTTGGCCTACATCTTCAGTGTGTCTGTGTAACTCCACCTCGTGCTTGGTACGCACATGTTTCCACATATTTGTGGTATTGAGGTTGCTCACATTTTTCCCTCGTTTAACTTCCTGATGACACAGCTTGCATTTGACAAAGCAAATGTCATCTGCAACTGTGTCAAAAAAAAGACCACGCACTGCAAGTCCTGGGAGCGCCCGTTTTCTGTTTTGGAAGAGGATTGCTCCTCACAGGTGCCAAAGTGGAGGCTACAGTCAACCAAGTCTGCCCCCGCCCTCTCCCTCCTCTTTTGGCCGTTCGGGGAATCTCTTCCTCAGAGCTGCTCCCACCACCTTCCTGTGGCTGACGCCATGATGGGTCAAGGACCTCATCATCTCCACTCCCCTCTTCAAGCACCGGCTGGTCCTGGGTTGTCTCGCCAGCACCGTACGCACCAGAAATTGGCAACTGAGTCTCATCATCATCAGATGAGCACTGAGGTGTGCTGACAATAGGCACTGGCCCACCCGCCTCTTCAGATTCAGAGGAACAAAGCAGTTGCGCATCACTGCATACTCCCTCTTCTTCACGCACTAGAATGCTGCTTGGCTGGCCACCGCTTTCCAAGCCCACAGATTCTGAGAACAGAAGTAAAGATTGAGATGGCTCCTGTCCAGGGCTCTCAGACTGCCTGGGCAATTTGGCAGGTGGTGAAGAGACAGATGTTTGCTCTTCAGTGCTCTGGCCCTGGGAGGATGCGGAAGTCATTGAAGTGGATGCGTTAGCTGCCATCCATCCGACAACGGCTTCAATTTGTTCGCCATGCAGCAGTGGGGTACGGCGAGGTCCTACAAAGCTGTGCATGAAGGACTGTTGCCTCGTAAAAGTGGGGGATGCCGGGTCACTGGTGGCCGCAGCAGACACCGAATCCCCACGTCCTCTCCCTGCTGAATCCCCCCGTCCTCTCCCTGCTGAAACTCCACGGCCACGACCACGTGCCTTACTCCCTGCCTTCTTCATCTTGGTAGACTGATAAAGATAGGCAGAAAAGTAAAAAAGGGGTGGCTTAGTGTTCTTATTCCTGAACACCTGCTAACCAGTATAAGAAACACTAGTTTGGCTAAGAGTGTGTGTACTACACTTTAATATGAACTAATGTGGCCTACACAACTGTAAAGTGGAGTGTTTGGTGAACTTTATTTCCTTTTTTTTTTCTTTGGGGAAAAAGAAAAGGATGTGACCAAAGTTTGAAAGCTATAGTATCACCAACTTTTTGGAGCGATTACAATGCAGGAAGCTAACCTACAATGCAATTGATGAGGCTCAAAAAAATAGGGTGATACTAGTCTGGCTGGCCCTGTAGGGCACAAGCCAGCAAAAAGGCTCCTCTATCTAATCCTATATAGTGTTTGCAACCAACCAATGACAATGGATGCGGATGGAAGCACACTAATATAGGAGCAAAAATCTGGATAAATTTGCTGCAAAAAAAGGACTATGTATGAGGCAGTGACGCACGCTGAGCGGACTACAACCAGCGGTGGCTGTAGAACACACTGCAACGTGAGCTGCACTCACACACAGAGAGACCTATCAGACAGCCAAAAACAGTGCAGAGAAATGGGCTATAGCACTGAAAGGCTACTGAAAGGCTCCGCTGTCCACTCCTTTAGTGTTTGCAACCAACGTATATGGATACGTATGGAAGCACACTATACAGGAGAAAGAAAAAGCAGCAATAAAAGAAAAATGTGTATGAGGCAGAGACACACGCTGGGCGGCCTACAAGCAGACGTGCCTGCAGGACACACTACACAGCGTGGGTCTGCACTCACACAGCCCTTGCAGACAGCTATTAAAACAGCGCTGCTGGGCTACAAAAATGCTGCAGTGGTGGATTATGTAGCCTGGGTAGAGCAATAGATATGTTTGATGATCGCTATTTCTAACTGTCCCTCACAGTCTTCAACAGCAGCCTGTCCCTAACTGAATTCACAGCAGAGTGAACCCGAAATGGTGGCTGCTGCGGTTTTTATAGTGCATCATGACATCATTTCAGCAGCCAATCACAGCCATGCCAGTAGTTAACATGCCTACATGCCTAACAGGATGTGCCCACACTTCTGAGGATCCCCATTGGATGAATCAAATCGAGCGGGCTCCTAGCATTATGGGAACTTCCGATTCCGGTATTCAATATGAAAAAAGTATCGGAACTAAGTATCGGAATTCCGATACAGCTAATATCGGCCGATACTCGATACTTGCGGTATCGGAATGCTCAACACTACTCTCAAGTTTTCAAACTGTCTGCCATGGGGCGTAAACTGTATGGAAACACCTTCCAGTTCCCATCCCCTAGACCGCTGCCGCAAACATCTGGTCCACCTATGCCATTTGTCTGTGTAGGGGATGAAGCCTTCCAGCTGTCAGAACACCTTTTGAAACCGTACGGTAGCAGAGGATTGTCAAGAACAAAACGCATTTTTAATTACCGCCTCACAAGAGCAAGAAGAATGGTTGAATGTACCTTTGGTATTCTGACAGCCAAATGGCGGGTCCTATTGACTGCGATCAACCTCAAGACAGAAACTGTGGACGAGGTGATCAAAGCTTGAGTGGTACTCCACAATTTTGTTATCTGCAAGGAACCCATTTCCATTGAGGACACCTCTGAAGAAACCACCTTGCAAGATAACCAGAACATTACCACTAGAAGTTCTGTGACGGTTTCAGTAATGAGGGACAATTTTGCACTATACTTTATGTCACCTCAAGGCAGAGTACACTGGCAGGATGACAGAGTGTGAAAGATTTGTGCCCTTAACCAAACTTGTGTACCTTCTGTACCAACAGTTTATACCTTTGCCAACCAAAGTTGGCTATCTTGTCATGGTCTTACTATTTTTACCTTTAGGCCACAGGTGTGTACCTGGTTGTGTTTTATGCAAAGTATTTCACCTTTTAACAAAAGTTGTGTACATTGTTAGGAAATCACCAACAATAAGCACAACTTTTTAGGTGAAATACTTTGCTTCAAACACAACCAGGAACACAACTGTGGCAAAAAGCTAAAATTTGTTTACCTTTTACCCACAGTTATATACCTGGTTTTGAATACCTTTTTACCTTTTAAATACCCTGTATTTAACCTTTCTTTTTAACATATTTCGCCGCAGAAAGAAATGACAGACAACCAGTGTCAACAATAATTTAACTTTTATTTAAAAAAAATTTTTTTAGTAAACTGTTTTTAAATTTAAATAAACTTTTTTAATAAAGCTTTGAAACCATAAAACTGGTTATTTTTATTAAAATACACACATATTATAAATTTGTGTAGTGTGGGGTGGAAATACTGCTGGAGGGGCTGCGGGACACTTCGACACTGGGAGTGTGGAGAGAGGACTGGGATCGTGGTGAGGAAGGAACAGTTAGAGGTGAAGGTGTGGAAAAAGCTAGAGAATGGGTGGACATGTGGGAGGCAGAAGAGGTGGTGGGTGGTGGAGTGGAGGGTTGGGCAGGGACTGTAGGAGCAGATGATGTTGATGGAAAGTTGTATGGGGAAGGAGTTTGGTACGGGGAAGGAGTTTGGTACGGGGCAGGTTGCTGGAAGTGGGGAGATGTCTGGTAATGGGGAGGTTGCTGGTACTGGGGAGGTTGCTGGTACTGGGGAGGTGGCTGGTATGTAATAGGAGGGGGAGGATGGAAAGTGGCTGGAGGGGGTGCAGGTCGAGGAACTACTGGGGTGGGAGGAGGAGGTTGGGAGGTAACGTGCTGGAGAGCACCGCGGCACGAATGCATTACATGCATCTGCTGGCTAGGAGAGAGCGTTTCCATGCGCTCCACAACAGACCTGAAAAAGGTGTGGTTTGGCGAAGATCTTGCTTCTGAATGCATGGTTTGCAGAAGTGTCTTCACCTCCAGAATGCTGGAGTTGATCTGCTGAAAGCCTGTGGAGATTTGCTCTTACAACACTTTTAGACAGTTCTGCAAAGATGCATTCAGATGCAAGAACTCTGGCGCATAAGTCTTTTCCTGACCCCTCTGCCGCTGCCGCCCAGTACTCGCAGGTGTACTAGAGGTGGCAGGGGTAGAAGGGTGGGGTAAAGGGAAAGCGATCTCCTCACCAGCAGCTTCATGTAATGTTGTCGGCCACGATGCTCCTGCGCTGGTGGATGGGACAGATGGGTGTAATGTGTGGGAAGGTGCAGATGTACCGGGGCGGTCGAAGTGTCCCTCGGTGCCGGTCTCCTCAGGGATCGCCTCAGAAGGGTCCAATCGTGCAGGCTCCCGAGTGCTGCTCACTGTGCTGTGGAATAAAGAGAAAAAAAAACAATTAAAATAGTGACATGGCATGGCCCTGGCTGAAAAAATATTTTTACATCTAAACATTTTTTTTTTACATGTGGTGCGTAATATTTACCTTCTGGTGACCATTGTATCCCGGAGGAATGACAGGGCTCGTGCGTACTTGTACTTGCTCCTTTTTCCTCCAGATCCACTCGGGGCCCGCATCTCTTTATTGAACTCCTTCTTGAAACGATCCCTCACAGACCGCCACCGCTTCACAATTCTCTCCCCTGAAACGAGAAAGGACAAAGTGGTTAGTATACAACATCAGTGTTTCCCAAACTCCAGTCCTCATGGTCCCCAGGGGTCATGTTTTCAGGATTTCCATAGTAAATAGAAATCTTGAACACATGATCCGTGGGGACCACGAGGACTGGAGTTCGGGAAACACTGGTTTACATCAAGCAACCGGTACTGTATATACTTACGCTCTTTAATCTGGGCCCGAGCATCGAGGTCCTCCCAGCGGTCCACAAGGAGCGAACAGATTTCCTCCCAGAGCTGTCGGGTAACTATCAGGTCAGCATGGCGGCGGTCAGCCATATTCCATAGCGGCTCCCTTTCTCTGACGAGATCGATGAGGTGGTCCACATTTATTCCTCCATCCTCACCGTTAGAGTTGGGAGCACGCTGTGAAGGCTGTTAAAGTAAAAGAGAAAAATAGCAAAATTAGGCACCACACTTTAAGATATGAAATAAAAAGTGTACCAAAATTTAACTTAAATATTATACTTACATGCTGGTGACCACCGCGTTGCTGTCACCGATGACCCTGGGAGACACTGCGAGGACCTCTTGGCCGAGCACCAGATTGGGAAGACTAGAGAAAAAAAGAAAAAATTTATGTGTTTGGATGTTGGCATATTTGTTTGCTGTGTGATGTCTGCGGTTCATTGTTTTCTATGTGTTGTGTGTAGTGTGATGTTGTGTTTCTGCGTTTGATGAAAAAATCTTACCAATTGTAAGCCCACTCCAGGTGTCTGTCCACCCCTTCCTTCTTCTTCTGGGAGCTCCTCTTCAGCTTGTGATTCCTGTTTTGAAATAAAAGGCAATGAATAGACATATATTACAGAGATGATGGATTTTGGAAATAAAAACTTACCATCAAACGCTGACGATGCGAGGGAGGGCTCCCAGAAGAAGATGTGGTGTCCTCTTGCTGGCCAGACTCCATGGCTGTGGGTGGTGCTGCTGCTGCTGCTGCCAGTGCTGCTGCTGCTGCTGCATCTCTTGGGCGGCTGTTGAATAAAGAGAAACAAAGGGCCAATGAATATCTTGATATTCCATGGCCCTAGTTTTGAGGAATGGGGGATTTGATAATTACCGTCTCTCATCTGCTGGTGGACTCCCCTCCCGTTGTTCAGCATGTTCCCTTTGCTGCTCCATTTGGGATGGTGGTGGTGCTGATGGTGCTGCAGTGGTCTCCTGCCTTCTCCTGCGCCGGGTTCCTGTCTTGGGTGGCATGTTGGGTGTGGCTGAGGGTCCCACTGTCATGCTTTTATATATGTGTGCTGTGGGCAGAGCTACTGAGCATGCTCAGACCCAAAAAACCGGATCCGGCGCATTGCGGCGCTAATAGACTTTCATTGTGTGAAAAAGCCGGAAGCGCCGGATCCGGTGGGTCCGGCTTTTTTGCCGGAGACAAATAATGTTACACTTGCTTTTTTTTCCAGACGCCGGATTGCGACACATTGCTGGATCCGGCGAAAACCGGACGAAACGCATGGCCATCCGGCGCGATCCGGCGCAAATGCAAATTGTCAAAAGAGCCGGATCGCGCCTGACGGCGAAAACCTGATGTGTGAAAGAGGCCTTAGTCTCTCTCCTCTAAAGCATAAGCTTTTATGATGAGCAGCGCTATCTTTTTCTCCATCTCTGTAATGTAGAGTGTAAGCTCTTACGCTCAGAAGGGTTCTTTATTTATTTCTGAGTAATTATCAGTTTTGGAAATTGTTACAGGAAGCTACCAAATAACTCTTTGATTCCTTTTCTGACCGAGCTATTTGGTATTTTGGAGAAAGCTTATGAAAAGGAATTATTCTCCAAAAAATGGAAGCATTAATATCGACCAATCCTCAAATGTCGACATTGTATCTAATCCCCAAGCTACATAAAAATTAACCAAATCCACCCGGATTTCTTTTTCCCTTAATAATAAAGACCTTAATTAAAAAAAATGTGCTTTGTGTTTACTTGTGTTATCTTTGTCTAATATTTAAATTAGTTTGGTGATCTGAAACATTTAAGTGTGACAAATATGCAAAAGAATAGGAAATCAGGATAGGGGCAAACAGTGTTTCACACAACTGAACCTTCAAATTCAGGGAACTGCGATGGGCGCAACTTGCATCCCATAATATGCAAATCTCTTTTTAGGAGTATGGGAACATAAAATTTTCTTCACATACCCCGACAAAGAAGTAAACTCTGTCCAAAATTGAATTAGATTTATTGACAATATATTTTTCATTTGAGAAGGGTCGATTGATGAGTTGAAGAACTTTATGTCTAGATTAAATGAAAATGTGATCAATGTTAAAGTGACATATAAATATGGAAGGTGTGTTTAATTTTTTGGACATCAACATTGATGTTAATAACGAAGGATTTATTGTTACTGATGTCTTCCGCAAACCTGCTGCCAATTATTTTCTCTATGCAGAATCGTCTTATCCACTGTCTACAATTAAGGTAATTCCCCTAAGGTTCCCACTCAGCTTTAAAGCACCCCAAGGTCAGGCATGAAA
The DNA here is from genome assembly GCF_039654945.1 of Dendrobates tinctorius. Taxonomy (NCBI): domain Eukaryota; kingdom Metazoa; phylum Chordata; class Amphibia; order Anura; family Dendrobatidae; genus Dendrobates; species Dendrobates tinctorius. The sequence goes on from NW_027361676.1 coordinate 16,103,701, forward strand.
GAATATATCTCTCTAAATGTTCTCACCACTCTTCACCATCCGGGTGTCCTACATCCTCACACTACCTACTCCAGTCTTAGCGTTCACAAGTAGTGCTCATTTCTTCCACTACAAAGACCATAGTAATCAATTAGACTAACATAACAAATTCAGTGCATATCAATTTTAAGTAAAATTTTATTACATTTGCAGGCTCCCACGATTTAAAAAATGTTGCAAATCGATTTGTGGGATTGCCAAAAAAAAGCCTCTAATCATTTTGCACGTTGAAAAATATTGCATTAGTCATAGATGGCTGACATGACCTAAGGTATGGCCATGTGTGCTTCCAGATAATTCCTTGCAGCTGTCATATCACGTAGAGAGACAATCAACAAAGAATATAAAAACCTGTATAAAAGCCCCAATGTCATAGTGTTTTTAGAGTGATTTTAAGATTTTGAGAGGACTTCAGAGCTCACATGTCAGCAATAGATACAAGAAAAGAAAGTAATAAATTTTGGCAAATACCCCAGAAAGCACTATGTTCAGATGAGAGAAGTTGTCTGCAAATAATACAGATATATAATTGATAGGGGAGAAAGGTAGGAAAGTTGCTATCAGCAGCAATGGTAAACTCAATGTGATTAAACAGTTATATGGTGTAGCTGGAATTTGTCCTGGTGCATTTGATTTACAAATACATATTTTTTCTTCATTCTTAACCCCTTCACTACCAAGGGTGGTTTGTACGTTAACTTCCGGGCCAATTTTTACAATTTTGACCACTGTCCCTTTATGAGGTAATAACTCTGAAACGCTTCCATGGATCCCGGATTTCTTGTGACATATTGTACTTCATGTTAGTGATAAAATTTCATTCAAATAACTTGCGTTTATTTGTGAAAAAACGGAAATTTGGCGAAAATTTTTAAAATTTTGCAATTTTCCAACTTTGAATTTTTATGTTCTTAAATCACAGAGATACGGCACACAAAAAACTTAATAAGTAACATTTCCCACATGTTTACTTTACATCAGCACAATTTTGGAACCAAAATTTTTTTTTGTTAGGAAGTTATAAGGGTTAAAAGTTGACCAGCGATTTCTCATTTTTGCAACACCATTTTATTTTTACAGACCACATCACATTTGAAGCCACTTTGAGGGGTCTATATGATAGAAAATACCCAAAAGTGACACCATTCTAAAAACTGCACCCCTTAAGGTGCTCAAAACCACATTCAAGAAGTTTATTAACCCTTCAGGTGCGTCACAAAATTTTTTTTGAATATTTAAAAAAAATGAACATTTAACTTTTTTTCACAAAAAAAATACTTCAGGTTCAATTTCTTTTATTTTACCAAGGGTAACAGGAGAAATTGGACTGCAAAAGTTATTGTGCAGGTTGTCCTGAGTACGCTGTTACCTGATATGTGGGGGGAACCACTGTTTCGGCGCATGGCAGAGCTCAGAAGGAAAGGAGCGCCGTTTGACTTTTTCAATGCAAAATTGGCTGGAATTCAGATCGGACGCCATGTCACGTTTGGAGAGCCCCTGATGTACCTAAACAGTGACGCCATTTTGGAAACTAGACCCCCCAAGGAACTTATCTAGATGTGTGGTGAGAACTTTGAACCCACAAGAGCTTCACAGAAGTTTATAACGTACAGTGGTACAATTAAAAAAATCATATTTTTTCCACAAAAATGATCTTTTAACCCCCAATTTTTATTTTCCCAAGGGTAACAGGACCCTAAAAGTTATTGTACAATTTGTCCTGAGTACGCTGATAACCCATATGTGGGTGTAAACGACTATTTGGGCGCATGGCAGAGCTCAGAACGGAAGCAGCGCCATTTGACGTTTTTGGCTGGAATTGAGATCGGACACCATGTCGCGTTTGGAAAGCTCCTGATGTACCAAAACAGTGAAAACCCCCCACAAATGACACCGTTTTGGAAACTAGACTCCCCAAGGAACTTATCTAGATGTGTGGTGAGCACTTTGAACCCCCCAGTGCTTCACAGAAGTTTATTATGCCCGGGCATGAAAATAAAAAAATCATATTTTTTCCACAAACATGATCTTTTAGTCACCAATTTTTTTATTTTCCCAAGGGTACCAGGAGAAATTGGACCCCAAAAGTTGTTGTCCAATTTGTCCTGAGTATGCTGATACCCCATATGTGGGAGAAAACTACTGTATGGGCACACGTCAGGGCTCGTAAGGGAAGTAGTGACGTTTTAGAATGCAGACTTTGATGGAATGGTCTGCGGGTGTCATGTTGCTTTTGGAGAGCCCCTGATGTACCTAAACAGTGGAAACCCCCCATATGTGACCCCATTTTGGAAACTAGACCCCCTAAGGAACTTATCTAGATGTGTGGTGAGCACTTTGAACCCCCCAGTGCTTCACAGAAGTTTATAACGACCGGGTGTGAAAATACAAAAATAGTATTTTTTCAACAAACATGATCTTTTAGTCCCTATTTTTTTCATTTTCCCAAGGGTAACAGGAGAAATTGGACCCCAAAAGTAAAGTTGTTGTCCAATTTGTCCTGAGTACACTGACACCCCATATGTGGGAGAATCATAGAATCATAGAATCATAGAATCGTAGAGTTGGAAGGGACCTCCTGGGCCATCTGGTCCAACCCCCTGCTCAAAGCAGGATTCGCTAAATCATCCCAGTCAGATGTCTGTCTAGCCTCTGTTTGAAGACTTCCATTGAAGGAGAACTCACCACTTCTCGTGGCAGCCTGTTCCACTCATTGATCACTCTAACTGTCAAAAAGTTTTTTCTAATATCTAATCTGTGTCTCCTCCCATTCAGTTTCATCCCATTGCTTCTAGTCTTTCCTTGTGCAAATGAGAATAAAGTTGATCCTTCTACAATGTGACAGCCCTTTAGATATTTGTAGACAGCAATTAAGTCTCCTCTCAGTCTTCTCTTTTGCAAACTAAACATTCCCAAATCCTGCAACCTTTCCTCATAAGACAGGGTTTGCAGACCGGTCGCTCTTTTCTGAACTTGCTCCAGTTTGTTGATGTCTTTTTTAAAATGTGGTGCCCAAAACTGGACACAATATTCCAGATGAGGTCTGACCAAAGAGGAGTAGAGGGAAATAATGACTTCACGTGATCTAGACTGTATGCTTCTGTTAATACATCCTAGAACTGCATTTGCCTTTTTTGCTGCTGCATCACACTGTTGACTCATATTCAGTCTGTGATCTATTAGTATACCCAAGTCTTTTTCACATGTGCTGTCACTTAGCCCTATTCCTCCCATTCTATATATGCTTTTTTCATTTTTATTGCCCAGATGTAGTACTTTGCATTTCTCCCTGTTAAAAACCATTCTGTTAGTTACTGCCCACTTCTCCAGTTTATTTAAATCTTTTTGAATCCTCTCTCTCTCTTCTCTAGTATTAGCTATCCCTCCTAGCTTTGTGTCATCAGCAAATTTAATCAGTTTACCCTCAATTCCTTCATCTAAATCGTTGATAAAGATGTTGAACAATACAGGGCCCAGGACAGAGCCCTGTGGTACCCCACTTGAGACATTCTTCCAACTGGATGTGCAGCCATTTACGACCACTCTTTGGGTCCGATCACTAAGCCAGCTATGAATCCACCTAACAGTTGCCTTGTCCATTCCATACTTAGTCATTTTTTCAATAAGGATTGTATGAGAGACTTTGTCAAATGCTTTGCTGAAGTCAAGATATACTATATCTACAGCATTTCCTTGATCCACCCAATCAGTGATACCGTCATAGAAGGAAATTAAGTTAGTCTGACATGACTTATTAGTTACAAACCCATGCTGACTCTGTTTGATCACTTCATTCTTATCCAGGTATTGACTTACATGTTGTTTAATAATTTGTTCAAAGATCTTTCCTGGTATAGAAGTCAGACTCACCGGCCTATAGTTGCCTGGGTCCACCTTCTTCCCCTTTTTGAAGATAGGAACAACATTTGCTCTTCTCCAGTCTTCTGGCACTTCTCCTGTTCTCCAAGAATTTTCAAAGATTATGGAGAGTGGTTCAGAAATTTCTTCTGCTATCTCCTTCAGTACTCTGGGGTGTAATTCATCTGGACCTGGAGACTTGAATTCATTTAGGTTAGCTAAGTGTTTCCTCACTATCTTTCTGTTTATAGATATCCTGGATTCTTCTATTCCCTTAATAGGACAGTGAAAAACAGTTGGTGTTACATTTCCTTTCTGAGAGAAAACAGATGCAAAATAGGAATTTAAAAGTTCAGCCTTCTCAACATCCTGTCTTACCATTTCATCATTTTCATCCTGTAAAAATCCTATAGCATCTTTGACTTTTCTTTTACTTTTGACATATCCCCAAAATCCTTTATTATTGCTTTTGACATCTCTTGCAAGCCTCAATTCATTTTCAGCTTTAGCTAATCTGATTTGTGCCCTGCAGATTCTGCAGACAGCATTATATTCTTCTTTAGATATGCCTCCCTCTTTCCATTTTATAAACATTTTTTTCTTCCTTTTTAGCATGTGCTTAAGTTCTGTGTTCACCCATCCTGGTTTCCTTAAATGCTTCCTATTCTTCCCTCTTTTCGGAATTGTTAACAACTGTGCTTTGAGAATTTCATTTTTCAAGATTTCCCATCCTTCCTGGACATTTTTGTCTTTAAGGATATCCAGCCATTGGATCCCTCCAATTATCTTTCTGAATCCCTTAAAATCTGCCTTTCTGAAATCTAACCTTGACGTCTGAGTCTGCACAGGTCTTCCGCCTCTAGTTATCCAAAATTCTAAAATAGCATGGTCGCTACCTCCTAGGGTTCCAGCCACTTTTACCTCCTCAACCATTTCCTCCCTGTTTATAAGGATTAGATCCAAGGTAGCAGTTCCCCTTGTTTTCTCCCCTACCTTTTGGAAGATAAAGTTGTCAGCAAGAGAGGATAAGAATTTCCTTGACCTGTTAGTTTTGCCTGAGAGAGATTCCCAACAAATGTCTGGATAGTTGAAATCTCCCATGACAACTATGTCATATTTTTTGGAGAACTTGGCCATTTGATGCATAAAGAGTTCATCAATATCTTCAGCTTGCACAGGCGGCCTGTAGTAAATGCCTACAATGGTGTCCTTTCCATTGTTCTGTCCTTGTATTCTTACCCAAACAGTTTCCACAGAACTCCCAGTCTCTGAAGCTTCAATCTCTGTGCAGATATATGCATTTCTAACATACAATGCAACACCCCCTCCTCGTTTATCAAGTCTGTTTCTTGCAAATAAGTTGTATCCTTCTAGTCTTGTATTCCAATCATGTGTATCGTCCCACCAAGTTTCAGTGATTCCAATGACATCATATTTCTTTTCCTGTGTTAGTAGTTCCAATTCTCCTTGTTTGTTGCCCATGCTTTGTGCATTAGTATAGAAACATTTTAGTTTGTGATTGGTTTCTCTTTCTCCAATATTGTTATTAATTAGATTCTTTCGTCTTTGTTCTTCCTTTCCACTTCTATTAGCAGAGTTCTCAATAGCATTTGTCAGGTGTATGGCTTTTTCTGGTCTTTTGCTTCCCTTCCCATGTTGTTCTAGTTTAAAGCTCTCCTTACAAGTGTAGCAAGGCGGCTTCCAAATACATGCTTTCCAGTCTTCGTAAGGTGCACCCCATCTCTAGCAAGTAGTCCATCGTATAAGTAGTTCACTCCGTGATCCAGAAATCCAAATCGTTGCTGACGGCACCATCGACGTAGCCAGTTGTTCACCTGCAGAATCTTATTCCACCTCCTTGTTCCATGGCCATCCACTGGGAGGATGGAAGAGAAGACCACCTGCGCTCCCAGTTCTTTCACTTTCTTGCCTAAGTCTTCAAAGTCTCTGCAGATGGTTTCCAGGTCGTTTCTTGAGAAAACTACTGTATGGGCACACGTCGGGGCTTGGAAGGGAAGTAGTGACGTTTTGGAATGCAGACTTTGATGGAATGGTCTGCGGGTGTCATGTTGCCTTTGGAGAGCCCCTAATGTACCTAAACAGTGGAAACCCCCTCACAAATGACCCCATTTTGGAAACTAGACCCCCCAAGGAACTTATCTAGATGTGTGGTAAGCACTTTGCACCCCCAAGGACTTCACAGAAGTTTATAATGCCCGGGCATGAAAATAAAAAAAATTGTATTTTTTCCACAAGCATGATCATTTAGTCCCCAATTTTTTTATTTTTGCAAGGGTAACAGGAGAAATTGGACCCCAAAAGTTGTTGTCCAATTTGTCCTGAGTATGCTAATACCCCATATGTGGGAGAAAACTACTGTATTGGCACACGTCGGGGCTTGGAAGGGAAGTAGTGACGTTTAGGAATGCAGACTTTGATGGAATGGTCTGCGGGTGTCATGTTGCCTTTGGAGAGCCCCTAATGTACCTAAACAGTGGAAACCCCCCACAAATGACCCCATTTTGGAAACTAGACCCCCTAAGGAACTTATCTAGATGTGTGGTGAGCACTTTGAACCCCCAAGTGCTTCACAGAAGTTTATAACGCCCGGGCGTGAAAATAAAAAAAACATTTTTTTCCACATAAATGATATTTTTGCCCCCAATTTTTTATTTTCCTAAGGGTAACAGGAGAAATTGGACCCCAAAAGTTGTTTTGCAATTTGTCCTGAGTAGGCTGATACCCCATATGTGGGGGTAAACCACTGTTTGGGCGCATGGCAGAGCTTGGAAGGGAAGGAGCACCATTTGACTTTTTCAGCCCAGAATTGGCTGGAATTGAGATCAGACGCCATGTTGCATTTGGAGAGCATCTGATGTGCCCAAACAGTGGAAACCCCCCAATTATAACTCCAACTCTAACCCCAACACACCCCTAACCCTAATCTCAGCCCTAACCCTAGCCCTAACCCTAGCCCTAATGGGAAAATGGAAATAAATACATTTTCTTTTAATTTTATTATTTTTCCCTAACTAAGGGGGTGATAACGGGGGAGTTGATTTACTATTTATGGCGGTTTTTATATTTGGCAGCTGTCACACGCTAAAAGACACTTTTTATTGTAAAAATAGTTTTTGCATCACCGCATTTTGAGTGCTATAATTTTTTCATATTTTGACCCACCGAGTTATCTGAGGTCTTATTTTTTGCGGGACGAGTTGACGTTTTTATTGATACCATTTTCGGGCACGTGACATCTTTTGAGCGCTTTTTATTCCGATTTTTGGGACGCAGAGTGAACAAAAACCAGCGTTTCATGAATTTCTTTTGGGGGTGCGTTTACACCATTCCGCGTGCGGTAAAATTGCTAAAGCGGTTTTATTCTTTGGGTCGGTACGGTTACAGCGATACCTCATTTAAGTCTTTTTTTATGTTTTGGCGCTTTTATGTAATGAAAACAATTTTATATAAAAAATAATTATTTTTGCATCGCTTTATTCTGTGAGCTATAACTTTTTTATTTTTTTGCTGATGATGCTGTATGGTGGCTCGTTTTTTGCGGGACAAGATGATGTTTTCAGTGGTACCATGTATATTTATATGCGTCTTTTTGATCGCGCGTTATTGCACTTTTTGTTTGGCGGTATGATACTAAATCATTTTTTTTGCTTCGTTTTTTATTTTTATTTTTTAAGGGGTTCGCGAAAGGGGTTAACTAATGTGACAGTTTTATAGGGTGGGTCGTTACGGACATGGCAATACCAAATATGTGTACTTTTATTGTTTTTTTTTTATTATTTCCAAAAAATGAATTTATTTAGCGATTTTTTTTTTTTTAATTATTTTTACACTTTTTTTTTAACTTTATTACATTGTCCCAGGGGGGACATCGCTGTCTTGTGACAGATCGCTGATCTGTCACATCACAGATCACTGTGACAGATCAGCGATCTGTCACAGGCATAGATGCAGACTTCCTCATGCCTGCGCTCTGCAGGCACTGAGGAAGCCAGCTCCCTGCAGGCCCCCGAAGGTCCCCGTCACCATATTGGATCCAGGGACCTGCAGGGAAAGAGACCCTGCACATTGCGCTGCTGTGGGGGGCTCAGGGAAGCACGGAGGGAGCCCCCTCCCTGCCAATGCTTCCCTTTAACCTCCGGTACACCGCGATCGTGTTTGATCGCGGTGTGCAAGGGGTTAACGTGTCGGGGGCTGTCCGTGACCACCCCTGACACATTGTGCCCGGTGTCAGCTGTGATAATCAGCTGACACCCGGCCGCGATCAGCGCCGCTCACCACGTGGGCGCCGTTGATCACGCTAGACGTAATATTCCGTCCATGGGACTTAGGGCCCAGGTTACATGGATGGAATATTACGTCCAATGTAGGAAAGGGGTAATGTAATAAAAAGCAGAAGCAAGAGAGCACAATTGCTTTAACAGAAAAAAAGAATATCAAATAGGTGTTAGATGATATGTTTTTATGCAACAAGTGATTTTACTGAGTTTTTGCATTAGTTGGACAATTGGCTTTGTGAAGTAGAGAATAATTGTTTTAACACCTCCCTGACATCTGACATACTATGCCATCCAGGTGACCCGGGCCCGTATGACCCTGGACGGGATAGTACGTAGTCGCAATCAGCTGCGTTCCTTGGGGGAGCGCTCAGAACAATGTGATGTGCTCGAATAAATCGATACAAAATAATTATTTTTTACATAAAATTGTTTTTATTGTATAAAAGTGCCAAAACATAAAAAATGGTATAAATGAGGTATCACTGTTATCGTACTGACCCGAAGAATAAAACCGCTTTATCAATTTTACCACACATGGAATAATTAATGAATTGCTGTTTTTTGTTCATTCTGTGTCACAAAAATCGGAATAAAAAGCAATCAAAAAATGTCATGTGCCCGAAAATGGTACCAATAAAAACGTCAACTTGTCCCGCAAAAAATAAGACCTCACATGACTCTGTGGGCCAAAATATGGAAAAATAATAGCTCTCAAAATGTGGTGATGCAAAAACTATTTTTTGCAATAAAAGCATCGTTTAGTGTGTGACAGCTGCCAAACATAAAAACCCACTATAAAAATTAAGTCAAACCCCCCTTTATCACCCCTTTAGTTATGAAAAAATAATAAAATTTAAGAAAATGTATTTATTTCCATTTTCCCCATTAGGTTTAGGGCTACGGTTGGGGTTAGGGTTGCGATTAGGGTTAGGGGTGTGTTGGGGTTAGGGTTGGAGTTAGAATTGGGGGGTTTCCACTGTTCAAGCACATCAGGGGCTCTCCAAACGTGACATGGCGTATGATCTAAATTCCAGCCAATTCTGTTTTGGAAAAGTCAAACGATGCTCCTTCCCTTCCAAGCTATGCGATGCGCCCAAACAGTGTCTTACCCTCACATATGGGGTATCAGCCTACTTAGGACAAATTGCACAACACCCAACACCCAACAGGTTTGGGGTCCATTTTCTAATGTTACCCTTGGGAAAATAAAAAATTGGGGACTAAAAGAACATTTTTGTTGAAAAAAATATGATTTTTTTATTTTCACGCCCGGGCGTTATAAACTTCTGTGAAGCACTTGGGGGTTCAAAGTGCTCACCAAACATCTAGATAAGTTCCTTGGGGGGTCTAGTTTCTAAAATGGGGTCACTTGTGGAGGGTTTCCACTGTTTAGGCACATCAGGGGCTTTCCAATCGTGACATGACACCCATTCCATCAAAGTCTGCGTTCCAAAATGTCACTACTTCCCTTCTGAGCCTTGACATGTGCCCATACAGCAGTTTTCTCCCACATATAGGGTATCAGCGTACTCAGGACATATTGGACAACAACTTTTGGGGTCCAATTTCTCCTGTTACCCTTGGGAAAATAAAAAATTGGGGACTAAAAGATCATGTTTGTGGAAAAAATATGATTTTTTTATTTTCATGCCCAGGCGTTATAAACTTCTGTGAAGCACTTGGGGGTTCAAAGTGCTCACCACACATCTAGATAAGTTCTTTGGGGGTCTAGTTTCCAAAATGGGATCACTTGTGGGGGGTTTTCACTGTTCAGGCACATCAGGGGCTCTCCAAACACAACATGGCGTCCAATCTCAATTCCAGACAATTTTCTGTTGAAAAAGTCAAACGGCGCTCCTTCCCTTCCGAGCTCTGCCATGTGCCCAAACAGTGGTTTACCCCCACATATGGGGTACCGGCATACTCAGGACAAATTGTACAATAACTTTTTCAATCCTGTTTCCCTTGGGAAAATAAAAATTGGCAGTGGAAAGATCACTTTTGTGGAAAAAATATGATTTTTTTAATTTTACGGCCGTAAGTTATAAACTTCTGTGAAGACCTTGGGGGTTCAAAGTTCTCACCACACATCTAGATATGTTCCTTGGGGTTCTAGTTTCCAAAATGGTGTCATTTGTGGGAGGTTTTCACTGTTTAGGCACATCAGGGGCTCTCCAAAAGCGACATGGCGTCCAGTCTCAATTCCGGCCAATTTTGCATTGAAAAAGTCATGCGCCGAAACAGTGGTTCCCCCCCACATATGGGGTATCAGTGTACTCAGGACAAATTGCACAATAACATTTGTGGTCCAATTTCTCCTGTTACCCTTGGGAAAATAAAAGAAATTGGACCTGAAGTAATTTTTTGTGAATAAAAGTTAAATGTTCATTTTTTTAAACATTCAAAAAATTCCTGTGAAGCACCTGAAGGGTTAATAAACTTCTTGAATGTGGATTTGAGCACCTTGAGGGGTGCAGTTTTTAGAATGGTGTCACGTTTGGGTATTTTCTTTCTTATAGACCCCTCAAAATGACTTCAAATGTGATGTGGTCCCTAAAAAAAATGGTGTTGTAAAAATGAGAAATCGCTGGTCAACTTTTAACTCTTATAACTTCCTAACAAAAAAAACATTTGATTCCAAAATTGTGGGAAATGTTACTTATTAAGTATTTTGTGTGTCATATATCTCTGTAATTGAAGGGCATGAAAATTCAAAGTTGGGAAATTGCTAAATTTTCCAAATTTTAACCAAATTTCAGGTTTAAACGGTTTAAACACACGTTATATCAATGAAATTTTACCACTAACATGAATTACAATATGTCACGAGAAAACAATGTCAGAATCACCGGGATCGATGGAAGTGTTCCAGAGTTATTACCTCATAAAGGGACAGTGGTCAGAATTGTAAAAATTGGCACGGTCAATAACGTGCAAACCACCCTTGAGGGTAAAGAGGTTAAAACATGCAAAATGTAAAAATAAATCCAGTCATTTAACAGAAACTGTCTACCTCACAAAGTTTGCATGTCACAAAATATTTTGTTGGGTCATCTGTTTTACTAATCAAATTTTTAACCAATACACGCCACACCAATCCAGTGCCCTGTTGAAGGTGCTATTTTTTTGATCGTGTACATAGCATTTCTTACTTTGTCATTTTTAGAACGAGAGTTGAGCTTTATTGAAAAAAAAGTTTTTTTCTTAAATTGCAGACATTAAACTGTGCATCACTGCTTTCCATATCTGTCTTACTTGTCCAATTTGCCAATTTAACATGTAACTTTTAATAGAAAATGTAAAACAAATGAACTCATAGGTTAATGTTTTGCGATTAAATATCAATACACCATTTTTAATGGATATTAATAAAAATGATTATTTTTTAAAATTTAATGCAGTTACTAGTAGGGAGTCAATAAATTTTTTAGACCTCAATATTTTATACACAATGGAACTATTCAAACCAGATTGTACCATAAACTGACCGACTCTAATAACTATATATCTATGAATAGCTGCCACTTAGGACCCCGTCACACATAGCGACTCACCAGTGATCCCGACAACGATATCAACTTGTCAGGATCGCTGGTGTGTCGCTACATGATCGCTGGTGAGCTGTCAAACAGGCAGCTTCACCAGCGATCAGCACCAGCGACGCCGAGCGGGTGCGTCGCTTTGTACGTTAGTTACCAGCGCTAATGCAGGGAGCTGGTAACTAAGGTACACATTGGGTTTCTAAGCACCGCGTGCTGCTTAGAAACCCTGCGTTTACCTTAGTTACCAACGCGCTGATCGCTGGTCTCCCGCCTGTCACACGCAGCGAGCTGGCCAGCGGGAGCACAGCGATTAAAAAAATGTCCTGGCCATTTCAGGACGATCAGCGATAACCGGCAGGGGGGCCGGTCGCTGGTCAGTGTCACACACAGCGTTCTCGCTGGTGAGATCGCTGTTGCATCACAAAACTTGTGACTCAGCAGCTAGCGAGATCGCTATGTGTGATGGGGGCTTTACCCACTTGGCGCATCAATGTTCCTAAAATCCAGTTTATACAAGCACACAGAAACTGCTCACGAAAGCAAGATTTCCTAGTTGAAACTAATTCATTAATGGATAAATTCAAGGGTAAAGGCTATTAAGAAAGATTTCTCTTAGACGAAAGACAAAAAATATTCGTTCTCCCTAGAGACATCTTAATTCAAGGTAAACTTAGCCATGATATACAACAGGATACTAATGATGACTTCCCAATTATAAGCCAGTACAGTGCAAACACTTACATTTTGAGAAAAATTGTGAAAAACACTAGGGTATTTTCAATGAAGATAAGATAATAGGAGAATTGCTACCAATGAATCCAAAATTCATATACAGAAAGGCAAAAGATATTGCAACTTAATAGTACCATCAGTACCTATGTCCAATTCAAGAAAAATATCCCAACTTCGTCACCTCGGACATAAATCCGGTTATTACCCATGCCGTAGATGCAGAATCTGTAAAACGCTGAATGTAGAAAAACAGCTAACTATATCTAACAGAAATGAAACATTTAATATTCGTGATTTCATTACCTGCAACACATCAGGGGTCATCTATTCCATAAGATGCCCCTGTAAGAAATTATATATAGGGTGTACAAAATGTCCACTGAGGGTCCTGGTTAATGAACATCTCAGAAATGTTAAAAATAAATTTTTAGGGCATCCTTTGTCCAAGCATTATTGCAAACATCATGGGGGATCTTCTCTTGGTGCAATAATTACAGGTCTCCAAATTGTGTGGAGAAGTTGGAGGAAGGGGGTCTATCTTAAAAAGATGTCCCGCATGGACAGTCTCGCACCAAAGGGGTTAAATTGCGAGGTTGAGCTATTTACATTTAATTAAGAGTAGTGCTGAAAGGTATTTAAGGTGACCAATTCCTCACTTGGATCATCCCTGATTAAGGAAACCGTGATTTTTCCGAAACTAGTCGGAGAGGAATTGGTCCACCGTGATCCCTGTAATCCATCACATGATTGGTGATGTCACAAAGGTACTGCGGTCTCCCTGCCCGCCGCAGCCATTCATCGTGCACAGTACACGCTAGCGCATTGTTGGAACAGGGGAGACGTGGAATGCCTGTCACCGTCTGGGACAGCGCTCTGGAAGACTCGTGGCACATACCCACGCTTCATTTGCAAAGCACCTTTTTACTCCACATCAAGATTTATAGCGATCATAACTTACTGACTTCAAGGTGTCCAGATGATCAACCTTAAAAACCTACCTAAGGTAATAATCACCTACTGGAAATCTTTTATTTTATCTTTATAATCTTTTAAACCATATTACAGGATTAAGAAAATATCTCCTCCACTGTGTATGAACTAAAACTCAGTCTGTGGACTTGACCTGTCTTAATGAGCACCAATATGTTTTTTAAACTGTTTTTGAAATTTTTGCAATCATATTACGGGGATTGTTAAACTTGTGGAAGCTTGATCGGCCAAACTAGATATCAAAATAGAATTATAGAAAAAAAAAGATCCAAAAGGAGCTCAAAACCAATGGATGGATAAATAGGGAGAACGCGTAGGATTCTCACCCTCCAACACCTGACCACAAGTACGGGAGTGACGTCACTACCATGAACTAGAAGCTCTCAATACTGCTCAGGTCAATCGGCAGTGGTTCCCCACCGCTTACTACCGGCCGGATCAGCGTTTGCCACACCCAATCACTGCCCAAAAATAGCCCTTCCAAGTATTTTGAACTTTAATATATGGCACTTGTCACCTCAACACATATGAGCAGCGTGAAGCTCCAGTAACATCCATCGTGTGTCTCTCCTTGTGTCTGGTGGCTTGTGCACACACGCCAACACACTAGACACAGTCACACTCACCTATACCTTGTGCACCTACACCGTGTGCACTGATGGTTACTCCATTACTCAATCCAAGCTAACGGCTTAGTCTCTCCATGGCACTGACCGAGATCATTTTATCCAGCTGTCCTGGTATTTGACCGCGATCACCACATCCAGCTCTCCCAGTAGCCAGCTCTCCAAAGAGCTGGCAATTTTTCAGTGGCACAGGTAATATTACAATTTTATATATGATATATTCTCAGTGCTACATTATACTGTATATATATATATATATATATATATATATATATATATATGGGAAATTTGTATGTATATACAGTGGGGAAAAAAAGTATTTAGTCAGTCAGCAATAGTGCAAGTTCCACCACTTAAAAAGATGAGAGGCGTCTGTAATTTACATCATAGGTAGACCTCAACTATGGGAGACAAACTGAGAAAAAAAAATCCAGAAAATCACATTGTCTGTTTTTTTTTCATTTTATTTGCATATTATGGTGGAAAATAAGTATTTGGTCAGAAACAAAATTTCATCTCAATACTTTGTGATATATCCTTTGTTGGCAATGACAGAGGTCAAACGTTTTCTGTAAGTCTTCACAAGGTTGCCACACACTGTTGTTGGTATGTTGGCCCATTCCTCCATGCAGATCTCCTCTAGAGCAGTGATGTTTTTGGCTTTTCACTTGGCAACACTGACTTTCAACTCCCTCCAAAGGTTTTCTATAGGGTTGAGATCTGGAGACTGGCTAGGCCACTCCAGGACCTTGAAATGCTTCTTACGAAGCCACTCCTTCGTTGCCCTGGCGGTGTGCTTTGGATCATTGTCATGTTGAAAGACCCAGCCACGTTTCATCTTCAATGCCCTTGCTGATGGAAGGAGGTTTGCACTCAAAATCTCACGATACATGGCCCCATTCATTCTTTCATGTACCCGGATCAGTCGTCCTGGCCCCTTTGCAGAGAAACAGCCCCAAAGCATGATGTTTCCACCACCATGCTTTACAGTAGGTATGGTGTTTGATGGATGCAACTCAGTATTCTTTTTCCTCCAAACATGACAAGTTGTGTTTCTACCAAACAGTTCCAGTTTGGTTTCATCAGACCATAGGACATTCTCCCAAAACTCCTCTGGATCATCCAAATGCTCTCTAGCAAACTTCAGACAGGCCCGGACATGTACAGGCTTAAGCAGTGGGACACGTCTGGCACTGCAGGATCTGAGTCCATGGTGGCGTAGTGTGTTACTTATGGTAGGCCTTGTTACATTGGTCCCAGCTCTCTGCAGTTCATTCACTAGGTCCCCCCGCGTGGTTCTGGGATTTTTGCTCACCGTTCTTGTGATCATTCTGACCCCACGGGGTGGGATTTTGCGTGGAGCACCAGATCGAGGGAGATTATCAGTGGTCTTGTATGTCTTCCATTTTCTAATTATTGCTCCCACAGTTGATTTCTTCACTCCAAGCTGGTTGGCTATTGCAGATTCAGTCTTCCCAGCCTGGTGCAGGGCTACAATTTTGTTTCTGGTGTCCTTTGACAGCTCTTTGGTCTTCACCATAGTGGAGTTTGGAGTCAGACTGTTTGAGGGTGTGCACAGGTGTCTTTTTATACTGATAACAAGTTTAAACAGGTGCCATTACTACAGGTAATGAGTGGAGGAAAGAGGAGACTCTTAAAGAAGAAGTTACAGGTCTGTGAGAGCCAGAAATCTTGATTGCTTGTTTCTGACCAAATACTTATTTTCCACCATAATATGCAAATAAAATGAAAAAAAAACAGACAATGTGATTTTCTGGATTTTTTTTTCTCAGTTTGTCTCCCATAGTTGAGGTCTACCTATGATGTAAATTACAGACGCCTCTCATCTTTTTAAGTGGTGGAACTTGCACTATTGCTGACTGACTAAATACTTTTTTTCCCCACTGTATATATATATATTTTATATTTTTTACTTTGTATTTCATGTGACACCATATCTCCGAGGAATTAATTGTATCCTCTCATACTGTGGTCGCATGATCAGTTTCATTGGCGTATGCTAACCCCCAAATGTTGTAATGTTGACAATATCTTCTCCCTATTTATCCATCCATTGGTTTTGAGTGCCGTTTGGCCCTTTTTTTCTATAATTCTATTTTAATACCTTGACATCAGGTGGTAGTTGTCACCCAAACAAGGCGGCTAAAAATCAATCTTGGTGTCGAGCGCCAGTGGGATTTTTTATTATCTATTGATTCAATCTAGATATCCCTCTACATTTAGAGTGAAAAGAAGTGTCACAGAAAAGTTTTAGAAAAGTAAAATTCAGAAGAAAAGAAGACATACTACACCTCAAAGACACATCTTATTTTCCAATGAATATCATAATATTTAAATACCTATTTAGCTAAATTTATATGGATTTACATAAAAGAATAAACTTAAAAAAATTCGGCAAATGTTCTTGTAGGGCTAGACAAGACGCTATTGTTCTCTTTAAAAAAGCCTGACATGAAAAAAGTGCAGAATCAGCTAGTTTACTTTCCAAAATGAAATACATGGAATACAATGAAACATGCTTTATGTTATCAACATATGTGTCATGATCTGAAGTGATCTGACAGTTTTAAAAGCACAGAGTGAACTTTTTTTCCTTTTGGCAAGTTGCCAAAGTGACTTGACTGTCCCCGGTGGTGGTTAGTGGTATCGCACCTTAGGTTTTCAGTTTAAAGTTCTCTGTAGTTATGATTCAGGTGTGGGGCTCTATAAATGAATCTCAGGGTGTGCAATCACTGCTGGTGATATTCATTGATTCATTGATTCTGAGTTGGGGAGAGCCTGGTGGAAGGATGGAGCTGAGGAGGAGTCCTGTGCAGCTTAGCCAGGGGGGAAGTGTGTCAGCTATGGTGTCTGGATGAAGGGCTGGCATGGCGTGGTGGGGTCGCAGTGATGGTGTCAGCGGGAAGTGTCTGCATGGACTGGTGGAGTGGCGACTATGGAGAGTGGCACTCACCATGTGGGACTTGGCTGCTGAGCTAGACTCAAGCATGCTTGACTTCGTGTCAGAAGCTGAACTCATCTTTGGGACTCTGTTACTAAGCAGCAGCAACTGGTGGTGGACCCTGCTCCAAGGCTGCACTATGGTGAAGGATCCTGTTATGGTGATGGATCCGGGTGGAGGAGAAGACGCACGCAGGTGGAGGGCTCTGTTGCAGGAGCATAAGCACAGAGCATAAAGCTAAGTGGTGTCCCCCTGTATTGTCTCTTTCCCTCATGTGTGTTGTTAGTGCAGTGGTGGGATTAGTTTCCGCACCGACCAATTCCCTAGTGAGGGTTTAGGGTCAGGGCGAGCAAGGGCGTTGAGGTACGCGTGCGGCGCCCTGTGCGGAACCGGCATAGGGAACGTTAGGAGTCCAGGGACACTGGCTCAGGGGAGCTCAGGAGGTCTCCACTTCCCTTTTCCCTATCGCAGGGCCCACCATTGTTAATGTTTCCCAGGTCCCCCTTATTATTTAAATTCGCCTTACTGGAGGCGGGGTTTCCAGAATGTATGTATAATGTGTAATTCCTAAATTCGCCAGGTGGAGGCGGTGTATCCATCTGCACGTCTTATTATTTAAATTCGCCCCACTGGAGGCGCTGTATCCAGGGTCACGTGTGTTATGGGTCTGCCTTGCAGTAACATCTGCGTCCAGACACATGTGACCGTGACAATATGGTTTGAAAAAATATTTGAATAGTGATATTTTTATGAATATGAAAGCATTTGAGATGAGATTAAACTGAAGTGCACATTGCAAATGATCAGTATTTGGATGACCTCAGATTGTCAGACTTACTTCAGCATATTCATCCAGGTCATTTGTAATAAAAAGTGCAAAATGTTCTCTATTTGTAGAGTGGATTATGCTATAGCTTGCATTTTTTTCATGGTGATCCTGAGTTGATAGGGCATTTCTTTAAACACATAATGCACACAATAGCTACTAGGATTTAACAATAAAAAGATTGATTTATATTGCCTGTTAGAAAAGAGTTATGACACTAAACTGATCAGTATCTTTTTTCGACAGCAATTTTATTTAAGTGCATATTTAGTGAAATTACAGATTCATTTTTAGAATAAGCTGTCGTGTGTTTATAAGGAATAACACTATTTCTGCCATTGTATGACTTGTACCGAAGTAATTCACCACACTCAACAAGCAGGTACTTTGCAATCAATTTGTGAGTTTAATCAAAAAATGTCCAATCCAATTAAGAGTGTGCCAACACCAGAATTTGTACAAAAATACCCGACGTTTCGATCCTCCCGGATCTTATTCATGGGGTACACTACAATCAAATACAATAAAAGAAACAATAAATATATACAAATATATACATGGTATGGATTGGTGGTTGCAAAAATGAATATAATAGTCTAGACATATGAAAAGAAAACAGATATATATAGAATCTGCAGTGTTACGTTTCTCCGTTATTGTACCAGCAAGATACATAGCAGTAGTTACAGGAGGTTCAAGGAACAGGAGACATGAATGATTTACCTTAATGTATAGAATAACCAGTTGTGGGCACACTGGAAAGAATGAAAGATCCCCCTTTGGTGGACCCCAGTACTAAAAATGAAAATATATATTAGCTGATAAGGTAACCTTAAGATCAGTGTCCAGAGGAAAGAAGGGGAATACCTTGTATGCGTGTATATTGCCGTATTAATTCTGTTGAATAGGAATTGTTGGTTCTGGTTAGAGGAAGATGAGGGCAATTCAATACAAATGTCGCCTTATGTAAATACCGAGATATAGAGATACAGCAAAATGATGGTATACCTTACGAGACAAGTATTCTGATCTTAGGTAGTAATGACTGTTGTATAATGTAGCCTGCCTATAAAGAAATGACAGGACTTAGAAAAAAATCTGCTTTATTGTCATGCTAGGGTGCTGAATGCACCACAGTCATATAAGTCACATTATTACCTGTGGTATCCTCCGTATGGGGTGTAGGGGGTAAATATATGGCAGTATTTCAATATCCTTGTCCACCTAGTAGTGAACATTACATTTTAAGAAGGTGACCCATGTGCAATGGGTATAGTGCCCAGGGTATTCATGTATCGCAGATTACCTGAGGGATTTCAAGAAAATCTGACGCTGTAGATAAAGACGATGCTCCCACGCTTTGTCCTGGCCAGAGGGGGAGGCTGCACCGCTCTGAGGCAAGGCTGGGCGTTTTATATACACCGCTGGACCGGAACTGCATAATTCGGACCAGAAGTGACACAGTGCTGGGAAGAAGGGAACCGCGCTTGCGCAGTAGAGGGAGAGTGCCCTTCAGTGTCCGGCTTACCACACATGCGCGGCCCGCAGCACTATTGTCATGGGGAGGAGTGGCGTTGCTCAAATCCAGGCAATTAGTAGTCAAAAGTCCTTCAGTGTCTGAATAGCCGCGCATGCGCTGATCGCGGCAATGCTATAGTACAGTCAGCTATTACGTAATAAGGATAAGGGATGCAGGATAAAGCAGCGTTACCATTAAATAAGGGAAAATATGACTCAAAACCCATACAGTGGCTGGTGTGGTAAAATGGGATATGGCAGAAGAATTATGGCAAAAAATAACATTAAGGGAGGGCTTCCAATAAAGATGCAAAATATACAGACATGCTGATGGAAAAATGAAGCAATAATATGGTGATAAATATGAAAAATCGAAAAAATAAATAAAATAGAAAATAAAAAATAAAAAATAGAAAAATGGAAATAAAGTAAAAATAAAAGCAGTATGAAAAAAGATGAAGGTAAAAGTAAGAAAATAAAAAATAAAAAATAGGGGGGGAAATGGAAAAAAAAAAAAAAAAAAAGGAAGGAACTTACCAACCATAGGTGGCTGTCAGCGTGTCTGTAAGAGTGAAATGTAAGAGGTTAATCATAGTAGCCAATTTATCTCCCTATTAAGGCCTTTTGGCGACTGTGTGTCTAATATATGGATCCAATAAGTTTCTCTCTGTTTTAATAGTTTTATGTGCTTGCCGCCCCTTCTGGGTTTTTGTACCTGTTCGATCACTTGGTATTTAAGCTGCGCCACTGAATGTTTATGCTTAATGAAGTGATCCGGGATAGGTATCCAGGTCTTACCACATCTAATCGTGGATTTGTGGCTAGCAATTCTGTCTTTGACATGCTGTGTCGTCTCACCCACATACAGGAGGCCACAAGGGCATTTTATGACATAAATCACAAAGTTAGAGTCACAGATAAAAAACCCTTTGATAGAAAATGATTTGCCTGTGCATGGGTGGGTGACCGTATCTGACTTGATAACATTGGAACATGACGCGCAATTCAGACAAGGAAAAGTGCCTTTACGGTGTGTGGCAAGATGCCGTTGTGTAGAACCGGGATTTTTGCTTCCAATATCTGCCCGAACGAGTTTGTCATTGATGTTGGGGGCTCGCCTACTGCACATAAGGGCCGGTGTAGCAAACGCTGCTATATTGGGGTAAGCTCTTGATAATAATGGCCAATGCTTGCGAATGACTGAATAAATTTTGGCCATAAGGGGATGGTGGGTATGGACAAACGGGATTCTTTCAGGCTTTGGAGTGACTAAGTCAGTAATTCTCTCCTGTTGGAGAAGTTGGGTGGGATAGTTCCTCTCCATGAATTTAGAAGATACCTCGTCAAGGTGAGTGGAAAGTAATTCTGGGTCGGACACTATTCTTGATACCCGTGTGAACTGAGACCTTGCAAGACTATTCTTAGTAGCCTTGGGATGACTGCTTGTGTAGTGTAACAGACTGTTACAGTCTGTAGGCTTCGTGTAGAGGTCAGTAGTGAGGTTGCCCAAAGAATCTTTTTGCACCATAGTATCAAGAAATGGTATGCGCTTCATATCAAAGTGAATGGTGAATTGAAGGTCAGCATCCAGTGAGTTAATGTAGGAGTGGAAGGATTCTAATGATTTAGGGGAACCTAGCCAGATGAAAAAAATATCATCAATATAGCGATGGTAACAAGTAATGAGATCCTTAAAGGCTTCAGTGGGGTAGATGAAGTTCTTCTCGAAGGAATGCATGAAGGCATTGGCATAAGCCGATGCTACGATAGATCCCATCGCGGTACCCCGTAACTGAACGTAGGGGCGGCAATCACATAAAACTATTAAAACAGAGAGAAACTTATTGGATCCATAAATTAGACACACAGTCGCCAAAAGGCCTTAATAGCGAGATAAATTGGCTACTATGATTAACCTCTTATTTTTCACTCTTACAGACACGCTGACAGCCACCTATGGTTGGTAAGTTCCTTCCTTTTTTTTTTTTTCTATTTTTCATTCCCCCCCTATTTTTTATTTTTTTATTTTCTTATTTTTACCTTCATCTTTTTTCATACTACTTTTGTTTTTACTTTATTTCCATTTTTCTATTTTTTATTTTCTATTTTATTTATTTTTTCAATTTTTCATATTTATCACCATATTATTGCTTCATTTTTCCATCAGCATGTCTGTATATTTTGCATCTTTATTGGATGCCCTCCCTTAATGTTATTTTTTGCCATAATTCTTCTGCCATATCCCATTTTACCACACCAGCCACTGTATGGGTTTTGAGTCATATTTTCCCTTATTTAATGGTAACGCTGCTTTATGCTGCAGCCCTTATCCCTATTACGTAATAGCTGCCTGTACTATAGCATTGCCGCGATCAGCTCATGCGCGGCTATTCAGACACTGAAGGACCTTTGACTACTAATTGCCTGGATATGAGCAACACAACTCCTCCCCAAGAAGATACTGCCGCGGTCCGCGCATGCACGGTAAGACGGACACTGAAGGGCACTCTCCCTCTACCGTGCAAGCACGGTTCCCTTCTTCCCAGAGCTGTGTCACTTCTGGTCCGGATGACGCATTTACGGTCCGGCGGTGTATATAAAACGCCCAGCCATGCCTCAGAGCAGTGCAGCCTCCCCCTCTGGCCAGGACAAGGCGAGGGAGCACAGTTTTTATCTACAGCGTCAGATTTTATTGAAATCCCTCAGGTAATCTGCGATACACGAATACCCTGGGCACTATACAAAAGGTTGATACATAAAATGAGAACAATGGGGATAGGGGAAAATATGTGTAGGTGGGTTAAGAGCTGGCTCAGGGATAGGAAACAAAGGGTGGTTATTAATGGAGCACACTCGGACTGGGTCACGGTTAGCAGTGGGGTACCACAGGGGCCAGTTTTGGGCCCGCTTCTTTTTAACATATTTATTAATGACCTTGTAAGGGGCATAGAGAGTAGAATTTCAATATTTGCAGATGACACTAAACTCTGCAGGGTAATCAATTCAGAGGAGGACAATTTTATAATACAGGAGGATTTATGTAAACTAGAAGCTTGGGCTGATAAATGGCAAATGAGCTTTAATGGGGATAAATGTAAGGTCATGCACTTGGGTAGAACGAACAAGATGTATAATTATGTGCTTAATTGTAAAACACTGGGCAAAACTGTCACTGAAAAAGACCTGGGTGTATGGGTGGACGACAAACTCACATTTAGTGGCCAGTGTCAGGCAGCTGCTGCAAAGGCAAATAAAATAATGGGATGCATTAAAAGAGGCATAGATGCTCAGGAGGAGAACATAATTTTACCTCTATATAAGTCACTAGTGCGACCACACTTAGAATACTGTGTACAGTTCTGGTCTCCGGTGAATAAGAAAGACATAGCTGAACTGGAGCGGGTGCAGAAAAGAGCGACCAAGGTTATTAGGGAACTGGGGGGTCTGCAATATCAAGACAGGTTATTACACTTGGGGTTATTTAGTTTGGAGAATCGAAGGCTTAGGGGTGATCTTATTACAATGTATAAATATATGAGGGGACAATACCAAGACCTATCTAATGATCTTTTTACTCTTAGACCTGTGACAGGGAAAAGGGGGCATCCTCTACGTCTGGAGGAAAGAAGGTTTAAGCATACTAACAGACGCGGATTCTTTACTGTAAGAGCAGTGAGAGTGAGACTGTGGAACTCTCTGCCATATGATGTTGTAATGAGTGATTCCCTACTAAAATTTAAGAAGGGACTGGATGCCTTTCTTGAAAAGTATAATATTACAGGGTATGTACACTAGTTTCCTTAGCGTTGCGTTGATCCAGGGAGCTAGTCTGATTGCCGTATGTGGAGTCGGGAAGGAATTTTTTTCCCTAATGTGAAGTTTACTGTTTGCCACATGGGTTTTTTTTGCCTTCCTCTGGATCAACATGTTAGGGCAAGTTAGGATAGGATGGGTTGAACTAGATGGACTTAAAGTCTCCCTTCAACCTTAATTACTATGTTACTATGTTACTATGTATACCCATTGCACATGGGTCACCTTCTTAAAATGTAATGTTCACTTCTAGGTGGACAAGGATATTGAAATACTGCCATATCTTTACCCCCTACACCCCATACGGAGGATCCCACAGGTAATAATGTGACTTATATGACTGTGCTGCATTCAGCACCCTAGCATGACAATAAGGCAGATTTTTTCTAAGTCCTGTCATTTCTTTATAGGCAGGCTACATTATACAACAGTCATTACTACCTAAGATCAGAATACTTGTCTTGTAAGGTATACCATCATTTTGCTGTATCTCTATATCCCGGTATTTACATAAGGCGACATTTGTATTGAATTGCCCTCATCTTCATCTATCCAGGACCAACAATTCCTATTCAACAGAATTAATACGGCAATATACACACATACAAGGCATTCCCCTTCTTTCCTCTGAACACTGATCTTAAGGTTACCTTTTCAGCTAATATATATTTTCAATTTTGGTACCGGGGACCACCATAGGGGGATCTTTCTTTCTTTCCAGTGTGCCCACAACTGGTTATTCTATACATTAAGGTAAATCATTCATGTCTCCTGTTCCTTGAACCTCCTGTAACTACTGCTATGTATCTTGCTGGTACCATAACGGAGAAACATAACACTGCAGATTCTATATACAGTATATACTCGAGTATAAGCCGACCCGAGTATAAGCCGACCCCCTAATTTTGCCACAAAAAAACTGGGAAAACTTATTGACTCGAGTATAAGCCTAGGGTGGGAAATGCTCCATAGATTATTCCCCCATATGGTGTCCCCAGAAGAAGCTCCATAGATTGTTCCCCCATATACTGCCCCCATAAGAAGCTCCATAGATTGTTCCCCCATATGCTGCCCCCATTAGAAGCTCCATAGATTATTCCCCCATATGCTGCCCCCAATAGAAGCTCCATATTGTTCCCCCATATACTGCCCCCATAAGCAGCTCCATAGATTATTCCCCCATATACTGCCCCCATAAGAAGCTACATAGATTGTTCCCCCATATGCTGCCCCCATTAGAAGCTCCATAGATTATTCCCCCATATGCTGCCCCCATAAGAAGCTCCATATTGTTCCCCCATAAGCAGCTCCATAGATTATTCCCCCATATACTGCCCCCATAAGAAGCTCCATAGATTGTTCCCCCATATACTGCCCCCATTAGAAGCTCCTAAAGATTATTCCCCATGTGCTGCCCCCATTAGAAGCTCCATATTGTTCCCCCATATACTGCCCCCATAAGCAGCTCCATAGATTGTTCCCCCATATACTGCCCCCATTAGAAGCTCCATAGATTATTCCCCCATATGCTGCCCCATTAGATGCTCCTTAAGATTATTCCCCCATGTGCTGCTGCAGCATGTAAAAATAAAAAAAATGACATACTTACCTCTCCGTCGCTGGGTGTCAGATACTCACCTGTCCTGCGTCCATGGCTGCTCACCGCTATCTGCTACGTCATCAGTCAGTGACGTTCAGACTGCAGGGGGCGCGGCGCGCACTAATCACGCCACCGCGCCCTCTGCTGTCTCAAGTCACTGACCGATGACAGACAGCAGCAAGCAGCCATGGACGCAGGACAGGTGAGTATCGCTATACTTACCCGTCCTGACGCTGTCGCTTGAGCCCCAAGCTTCTCCGCGCTCTCTCTTCCTGCGTTCAGCGGTCATGTGATACCGCTCATTAAAACTCATGAATATGCGCATATTCATGAGTTTTAATGAGCAGTACCACGTGACCACTGAAGGCAGGAACAGAGAGCGCGGAGAAGCTGGGGGCTCAAGAGACAGCGTCAGGACGGGTAAGTATGACATGACACCCCCACCCCCTCTCCCCCTCCGACCCCCCGGTGTATATGACTCGAATATAAGCCGAGAGGGGGACTTTCAGCCCAAAAAAACGGGCTGAAAATCTCGGCTTATATTCGAGTATATACGGTATATCTGTTTTCGTTTCATATGTCTAGACTATTATATTCATTTTTGCAACCACCAATCTATACCATGTATATATTTGTATATATTTATTGTTTCTTTTATTGTATTTGATTGTAGTGTACCCCATGAATAAGATCTGGGAGGATCGAAACGTCGGGTATTTTTGTACAAATTCTGGTGTTGGCACACACTTTATTGGATTGGACATTTTTTGAATAAACACACAAATTGATTGCAAAGTACCTGCTTGTTGAGTGCGGTGAATTACTTTGGTGCATATATAGGGCCCTCATTGGTCCAATTCACCAGCACCTAATTTTTATTTTTTGACCCTGAGTGCGCACCATACTAGCTCTAAATTATATGACTTTTAATTGGGATGTTTCATCAGTACAGCCCTTTACAGGTTCCATCTATATTTTTTAGTGGTTTCTGAGCTAGTTGGTGAAGAATAGCTGCTAAGATGTTTTTCAAACACATGATACACAAAAGTCCAGTGGATTACTGCTCTGCTGACTCTGTGCATAAGCCCCTTAGAAACAGCAATAGCATGAAGGAAACTAAACAGCAGTATAGAGCAGTGTAGCTGAGAATCTATCACTGTGGTAGCATAGCACCCTTACTAGAAAAGTGTACATTACCTGTCATTTCAGATTAATATTCATAATAAACTGTTGTGTGTGTATATGAGGAATAACACTATTTCTGCCCATTATGTGACTTGTAATTGTGATGTTTCACCAGTGTTCCCCTTTGCAGGCGCCATCTCAAATTTTTAGTTGTTTCTCAGCTAGTAGATGAAAAATAATTGCTAAGATGTTTTTCAGACACATGATACACAAAAGCCTAGTGGATTACTGCTCTCCCGGCTCTGTGTAGCAGCCCTTTAGAAACAGCAACAGCATGGAAGAAATTAAAGAACAGAATAGAGCAGTGAAGCTGTGAATCTTTCACTCTCTCGAGGAAAAAAAGCATATTTTTCTATTATAATAGGTCACTATGAGACCTATCAGGGAGACTCAGAAAAAAGCTCCACTGTGTGCAATTCTGTAAGAGACTATATCGCATAATGGCCTGTAGCATTAAAAACACTAATAATTTTTCTTAGAGCAAATACACTGAACAAGGAGTTTTTACCTTGACGTAAGATCTTTGTCAGGATTGAATAAAAATTCTTAATGCAGTACAATATACAATACTTATTTCTGAAAAACTATGAAGTGAATTCATATGCACTATTGCTTTTACATATTTACTTACAGCAGGGTGTATGTTTATTTTGTTTCTGTCTTAGGTTTTGTCAGTTTAATGGCCAGTGTGAACATGCTCCTATTCTGCATGCATACCAACGTTTACTCCAGTTGTTTTTTTCTGTTAAGTCTCAGATTTCTGCATTTAATGCAGGTAAGGGTGTGGCCTCCCTTTATTTGGGATGGACATACTGTTTGTATAGCTTCCCATTTGCTAGGTATCCATATGGTACTTGGTCCTGCTTTGCCCTTATTCACATTGACGTCACATTGACACATGGTAAGGTTTTAATAGTAGAAGTTAGCACCATCCCGATTGTGGTGTTAGCACCATCCCGATTGTGGTATTCCTTGATGCTAGTGGAATGGCTTTTATGCTTTTTTTAATAAAAAATGGTGTTTACTAAGTACTCTACGCTATTTATTTGCAGTATTGCATTTACTTATTTACTTACCGCAGGGTAAATGTTCATTTTGTCTCTGTCTCGGTTCTTGACTTTTTAATGGCCAGTGTGAACATGCTCCTATTTTGCGTGCATACCAGCTTCTACTCCAGTTCATTTTTTTTCAGTAAAGTGAAAACTATGCAGAAATAATTAACACAATGCACTAGGAGAACATGGATAATGAATATACAATAAGATATTATACTTTTGAATGACAATTCAACCCGTGCGGCAATACACCCCTGTCTTCCCACAATGACCTCTGACTGTTGTTTCAGTATCAGTGACGCGTGGCATGTCACTGCTATATGCCTCAGGGTGGAATACAAACATTGTTATTCCAGGGACTCCAAGGGCTATCTGCTAAAAATAAAATAAAAATATCTTAGGAAACAGAAAAAAATGAATTACACCTTTTAGAAAGGGAATATTTAAATAGAGTTATTGTTATTAATTACAACAACTATTTCACTACTCTATTAGAAATATATTTGTTTCCTTACTATAAAATAGGCATTAAGGGACATTCTCATACATTTATGTCATAAAAGCTCCCAAGCCTCATTTAAACCATCCAGAAAAAAAGGCTCTGTAATTTAAAAATCCAAATTTAGCAATCTATTTAGCAGTTTTTATCCATTTGGAACATTTATAAAGGGTGCTCGCCAATGGAGTTAAACTCATACTCTCTCCATCAGTTTATTATAAATCTGTAAAAAAAGGACTGGAAAAACTGTGGTCTAACATCCCAATTTTATATTAAAACAGTGGTTATTTAACCTTTTCGTAAGAGTTTGAATTGTTCTGCAAATATATTCTTGCCCGCATTCACCCTCTATCAAATTACCAAAAAATGTGGAGCTGCAATTAGGAAATGATTTTATCTCAAAACATTCTTCACATATATTTGAACTGAACATTTTTTTATTATTGATTAATTTTTAACAAACAAAGCAGGCTCGCGTTTCATATTTCAAAGAATCCACTCGTGTAGGAAAATAATTGAGCTGTCCTTCATTGCTAAATGATTTTTCTAACCTTGGCCAACTGGCTGTAACAATGTTTTTCATCGTTTGTGCTCTTCTCCTTGTAATTGTTGGTTTTGATGGAATCAATTTTAAAATATATATATCTAGTTTCAAGTTTCCTCAATATTTACTAAGAATTCTCCTCTCTGCCTTATGTCCCCTATTATACATGGTAAAATTTTGCTGCATTTATCCTTGTTCTTTATTTCCTTCATATTTTTCTGCTGAACAGTTTTACTGCTGATTGCCCAGATTTCGTTGCCGCATTTATTCTTGTTCTTTATTTCCTTCATATATTTTTTCTCTTGACCAGTCTTACTGCTGATTGCTCAGATTGTGTTCATATGCTGAATGAATTAAAGATAGGCTGCCCTTTTATTGTTATAAAAATGTGTTTGAAAGTACTTTAACTCTTCCTTATAGTAACATAGTAACATAGCAATTAAGGTTGAAGGAAGACTTTAAGTCCATCTAGTTCAAGCCATATCCTATCATAACCTTCCCTAACATGTTGATCCAGAGGAAGGCGAAAAAATTCCTTCCCGACTCCACATGCGGTAATCAGACTAGCTCCTCTCAAGGAAACTAGTGTATATACCCTGTAATATTATACTTTTCAAGAAAAGCATCCAGTCCCTTCTTAAATTTTAGTAGGGAATCAATCATTACAACATCATATGGCAGAGAGTTCCATAGTCTCACTGCTCTTACAATGAAGAATCTGTGTCTGTGGTTATGCTTAAACCTTCTTTCCTCCAGACGTAGAGGATGCCCCCTTGTCCCCGTCACAGATCTAAGAGTAAAAAGATCATTAGAAAGGTCTTTGTACTGTCCCCACATATATTTATACATTGTAATAAGATCACCCCTAAGCCTTCGATTTTCCAAACTAAATAACCCCAAGTGTAATAACCTGTCTTGGTATTGCAGACCCCTCAGTGCTCTAATAACCTTGGTCGCTCTTCTCTGCACCCGCTCCAGTTCAGCTATGTCTTTCTTATTCACCGGAGACCAGATCTGTACACAGTATTCTAAGTGTGGTCGCACTGGTGACTTATATAGAGGTAAAATTATATTCTCCTCTTGAGCATCTATGCCCCTTTTAATGCATCCCATTATTTTATTTACCTTTGCAGCAGCTGCCTGACACTGGCCACTAAATGGGACTTTGTCGTCCACCCATACACCCAGGTCTTTTTCAGTGACAGTTTTGCCTAGTGTTTTACAATTAAGCACATAATTATACATCTTATTTCTTCTACCCAAGTGCTTGACCTTACATTTATCCCCATTAAAGCTCATTTGCCATTTATCAGCCCAAGCTTCTAGTTTACATAAATCCTCCTGTAATATAAAATTGTCCTCCTCTGTATTGATTACCCTGCAGAGTTTAGTGTCATCTGCAAATATTGAAATTCTACTCTCTGTGCCCCCTATAATCTTTTTTTCTGCACAATTCTTCTTAACACAGTATATCATAAATGGCTATATTGAATGTTTTTTACCCATTTATCACAGTAGGCACTCCAAAAGTTTAAATAACTATTTGAATCTATCTTTTTAAAGTGCATTTTTGTTATGAACTGACCCAGGTCTTGAAGACTATCTTTTGAAACAAAACATAAAATGGTCTTTTCTTGTATTTAGGGTCAGATGGAAACTGCTTCTTCCTGTGAGCCTCGCCAGATGACAAATAAATCATCAATAAAGATTCTGCAATAGATAATATGGGCAGAGAAAGGGAAGTCACAATGTTAATGGTTTTCAATCTACCCATTGTTAGGCGTTGGGATTTTCCCTCTGCACAGGGTGGATCCCAAGCCTTGTCTTCTCCTGGGGTCTTCCATTCAGTCTCGACCGCACTAGATGCTGCTCAGCAAAGACGTTGGTCTCAGCGCCTTGCTCAGACTCGGGCTGTGTGCATTGTTACCACTGCCTCTCCAGGTCCAACTATGGTAACTAAGAATAGACAGCAGCGAGCAGTCATTCCTGAGACTAAGTCCAGGATTTGCTATACTGAGCATGCTCGTGAGGTGGCGACCTCTCATTGGTGGTCGGTCGTCAGCTGCTCAGGTCCTGTGCCGACTCCGGATTGGTCCGCGAGCAATGTCCTGTCTGATTGGCACAGTCTATAAAAGGATCTTTGGCATGCACATCAGTGCCCTAAGATCATGCGTATTTGCTGTATGTGTGTGTAGGTTGGACAGTTACTACCCTGCATGCACGTGTGCCGTCAATAGCACTACGAGTGTGTTTCTAGACAGGCAGTGTAGGGTGGGAACTTCCGCTTGAACTTAGCATCTGCATCGGGCGTCCTCAGGCACAGTACTCAAAAGCCACCGTGTGTCAGAGCAGGTTCAATCACCAGCAAAGTGGGGGGAGAGTAATAGGGACCCCACTAGCGTCAAGTTCACTATGCTACTTTGACGTCGAACAGGGCATAGCTTAAGCCCCCCGTCACACACAGCGAGATTGCTAGTGAGATCGCTGCTGAGTCACAAGTTTTGTGACACAACAGCGATCTCACCAGCAATATCGCTGTGTGTGACATGTATCAGCGACCGCCCCCGCTGGGTATCACTAATCGTGCTCGAAAGCCCTGGACATTTTTTTGATAGTTGGTCTCCCGCTGGCCAGCATGCATCGCTATGTGTGGCAGGTGGGAGACCATTGATCAGCAAACTGGAGCTGGTATCCAAGGTAAACCATGGGTAACTAAGCTCGCGCGTCACTTAGTTACCTGCTGTGTTCCTTAGATACCAGCGTGCTGGCACTGGGAGCTGGTATGCAAGGTAAACAGCGGGTTTCTAAGCGCCGCACGGTGATTTGAAACCCACTGTTTACTTTGGATACCTGCTCGCAGCGCCTGCACACTGGTATCTAAGGTACACAGCGGGTAACTAAGCGACGAGCGCTTGTTACTCGCGTCATCACTGGTCCTGATTGCTTGTGAGATCTGCCTGTTTGGCAGCTCATCAGCGATCATGTAGCGACACACCAGTGATCCTGAGAAGGTCATATCATTGTCGGGATTGCTGGTGCGTCGCTATGTGTGACAGGGGCCTTAGAGTGCTCTCAGTTTTCATACTGCTCTGTGGAGTAACAAAGTCAGGTGCTTTGCACTCTGTTCACACTGAGTGATGTTTAACTCAGTGTTGTTTACGGTGATTACTCATGGCTACGCTCCACCAATGTTCTCTAGCTGCGGTTTCTCCATTACTGCACAGTGGACCCGGGTTGCGATCACACCTTCTCATAATTTACATTTGGTGCGATCCGCAAACCCTAACACACATAAACAAATTTACAAAACTTAGTGTAAACCAAGTCCCCATAGCAGTCCCCTTTGTCTCATGATAAACCCCTACCTTCATAAGTAAAAACATTGTGGGCCAGTATGAAATCAAGGCCTTTCATCAAAAAAATGTGTTTGTGTCGGTGGCAGTGACTCATCATTCTCTAAAGAAGACCTCACTACTTGATTACTGTGGCTGTGCTCAATGTTTAAATACAAGTATGTAACAACTAGAGTAAGGCATAAAAATCATCTTCCCTTGTCATCCCTTCCAGATCCCTAATAAATGCAGCAGAATTTTTCAGTTAAGAAGAGGATCATTTAAAAACCAGTGTTTGCAGATGTAAAGAAAGGTAATGAGACAACAGTCTTGTTAAAGATCCAAAATCCAATATTATCAGCTGCAAATTCTGTACATTTTGAGGAAATAGTAGATAAAAGGGAATACTAGGATGTACCAATCCTAAACATTTGTCCTCCTTTTTTTTATTAGTGATGAGCAAGTATACTCGTTCTCGGGTTTTCCCGAGCATGCTCGGGTGACCTCCGAGTATTTTGGCATGCTCGGAGATTTAGTTTCTGTCGACGCAGCTGCATGATTTGCAGCTGCTGGACAGCCTGAATACATGTGAGGAATGCCTGTTTGCTAGGGAATTCTCACATGTATTCAGGCTGTCCAGCAGCCGCAAATCATGCAGCTGAGGCACCGAAAACTAAATCTCCGAGCACATCAAACTACTCGGAGGGCACCCGAGCATAAATAGAAAATCTTCTCATCTATGGCTCTTGTCAGTTTCTTGTCCTTGCCTCCATTTCTCTTGAGTGATCTACTTTTCTTTCTGCATCCCCCTCTCTTCCCCCTGTTTCTGTTTTTTGTTTTTCTTGTGTTATTTTATATATCACATGGAAATAACTTTTTATTGTTTTCAAAGGTGCCTTTTCAATGGCTCCCCTTATGTGCAGATCTGTTTGTGGAAGAGCTATGAAAGAAATGTCAAAAGCGGCAATATTCACAGATTCTGTATTGAAAATTACCTACATATCAGGGTTGATAAAATCTGCCTGAAACACGCAAGCAATCACTACTAGGGCAACCCCTCCTTGAGTTATATGTTTGGCCCTGATAAAAAAAAGCTTATACTCACCTCCGGTAGAGGCGCCGTTCCAGCATTGTCAGCACTTGCAGTCCCGTGGCTTTCTTGCAGTTATTATGACTCCGGCGCCCAATCAGCGCTGGCATCACTGTCCCCTCCTTCGGACATTTTGAATACAAAGAGGAAGTAAGAAATCAGTGACAGCCCACACTTCCTCTTCATGTTCATGTCAGTGTTGATTGATGCTAGTGCTGATTGGGCGTTAGGGTCACTTGTCACAACAACCAAGCAAGAGTCCTGGGACCGTGAATGCCGACACCGCTAGAACGGTGGCAGCATGGAGGTGGAAAGGAAAAAAAGAGAAATTCCAGCTCCAGAAATGGAAAATTAAAAATCCATTTTATTGTGCCAATGCATATTAAAATTCCAGCAGGTACAGCATATCAGTCGGATGACTGCAGAACAATCATGAACATGATTAAGACCTGAGGCGTCGAAACGTGTTGTTCTGTAGTCATCCGACTGATATGCTGTACCTGCTGGAATTTTAATATGCATTGGCACAATAAAATGGATTTTTAATTTTCCATTTCTGGCGATGGAATTTCTCTTTTTTTCCTTTCCACTATTGATTGACTGCCTAGTCAAATCCGTGCGCAGGATTTGGATTCTACCAGTAAGGCAGTACGGTGAGCTGGATTATTTTCTCTTTTTTTTCAGCATGTAGGTGAGTATAAGTTTTTTTATTTTATCTAGGCCAAACATTTCAATCAAGAAGGGGTTGTCCTAGGAGCGGACAACCCCTTTAAGTCTATTTGACTCAGTTTCAGTGGTATGGGGGTTTTAACCCTCCAGATTGTTGTGTTTCAACTATTGAAACCACCATGAAAGTTATGAATCATGAATAAAAAAGACTTCAAAATCTCCTTACCTCAGTTCACAATCATGATTTGGTAGTAGGATATTTTCCCTTGTCCACATGAATTTTAGGCCAATAGATTGGAAATGGAGGGAATGAATGGCTTTAGACTCTCGGAAATGGATACATTGATTTTTCCACAAGGATCTATACTAGTGGAAGCCCATTTTTTATGTATCTGCTTTCAGGGTGTTGTTCTTACGTATGAGAGAGCTAAATGTAGAATAAGTATCTTGTAATGTAACAGTTTTCATATTCATTGCACAAGCCTTCCAAAAGTATAAAGCTCTTTATTTTTACATTATCATGTCTCCTTTTTCCTATCTATTGGTAACATATTGGTTTTAAAATTATTTGAATTGAGCTTCAATTGTTCATTGTTTTTCTATCTCAAATCTGTCCAAATTTTTGTTACCATATTGATCATTGTTCACAAGACATTATATTCAGGGTGATCCAAAAATCTTTCTAATTTATTTATAATAGCCTCAATTTTAGTATTTGAACTAATACAAACTTTTAGCCTATTTCCATCAATACATTGATCATTTGTTTCTCACATTCAATAATACACTAATTCCAACCCCTCGAGAAGATATCATCCCCAGGGAATGTAAAAATCTAAAACATGAACAATGAAGCAGGCTCCATCACCTCTTAAAAGGGGTTGTCCAGTCTTTTGCTAAACGTCTGCAGTCAATCTATCTGATTGCAGACTTCTAAATTCTCACAGCATGAGCACTGTGTCTATAGAGAAAGCAGGTGGTCATGTGACAGCAAATATGTGATATGCATATTTCCAAACAGATTCTGACTAGATATGTGCAACCCTGCTTAATATGTTCCTGTGACTGCATACTTTCGGCCACATTATGTCTAGACACTAAATTTACTTGTATTGACCGCGGCCGCCACGTCTAGTTGAAATTTGGCCAGACGTATGCATATCACATACTTGTAGTCACAGACTCCAGAGAATCATGACAGTAAGCACTGTAATTCTAGATCAGTGGGATTCCAAATCAACCACCAGAGCACACTGAGACCTATCGGAGAGTCACTGAAATAATACTCCAGTGTGTACAATTTTGTGAAAACCGACATGGCATAATGCACTATAGTAATAAAAACACTAACATAATAGCTAAGTGCACCATTTCACTGCCATATACTCCAAGGTGGAATACAAGAACATTTTTTTTTCTAATAAAGTGTTTTAAAATTAGAGTTGAGCAGATCTTTTAAATTTGAATTTGACTGCTTTTAATTTTCATAACAAAACATTTCAGGCCAAATAAATTTGTGGAAATCCACGTAACTAAAAAATCCCTAATTGTCTGGAAAATATGAGTCAGAGTTTCCCTTAAAGCTCAGTAATGCAAAAACAGCCTTTATAATGTCCAAGTGGAATCAGTCTATCTATCTAGGGGAAAACAGATAGAAAGTGATGGTAACAAGCAGCTTATTTAACAACACACATTTTCACATTTGGGTGATAAAATTTTACCTGTTTGGGTAGAGCTTAGCACTTAGTTAAACAAAGAAACAATCTCTTTTTCACAAGCCGTCCAAAAAATATTCTTTTAAGTAGGGAGATAAAACAGGTGTACTGTTTTGAATGTAAAGACTTTATTATTTTTCAACTAGGATTCGCATCTATTCCGCAGAGTAGTGCACGGCCAATGTAAACCTATGGGAAATGGAGATTTGTTGAGCATAGGCTGCGGAAAAATCCATGCAGAAACACAGCGTGTTTTTTTTCCGCAGCATGTCAATTCTATTTGCGTATCTGCAGCATTTCTGTACCCATTGATTTACATTGAGTCAGGCACATGCGCAGCAAAAGCGCAGATGTAAAAAACATCTGCGGATTTGCTGCAGATGTGGGTGCTAGAAACTCTGTAGATCGGGAGGAGGGAAGAGTGTAGGCAGAGCTATGTGCATGTCTGTGTGTGCGGGGGTTGCGGGGCTGTGTGTGGGTCTGCGGGGCTGTGTGTGCGTGTCTGTGTGTAAGCAACCATTGTCTGATGGGACTACTGCATTGCCGATTAAAGGAAAGTAATCCCATCACACAATGCATGTCAACTGTAAAAAAAAATACAGAACATACAGTACATATAACATACATTGCTGACAGTACATACAACATATAACATAGAGTACATACTCACCATATACACCTAATTCCCCAAAGCCCTTGATCTCCTAACAAAAATAATAATAAAATGCCAACCTATACATTACCTTTCCAGCTAATAACGAGTGTCCCACGACGATCTCCCGTGTAGAATACTGATATCGGGTGATGTCAGGGCTCTAAAGGGGCGATGAACTGACAGGCGAAGGTAACCCTCCGCAATGTATGCCTCTTCTGCCAGGAAAGAGGTCCCGTAACCCTAAACCTAATTCTCATGCAGCATTGCTGTAAAGTGAGAGCCTGAACTAAGGTAACCTCAGAGATGCACTGCAGGAGTCATTATCTCTTGTCAGTGTGTCAATGGAGGCTCTGTAGAGAGGTCACATCTCCTGATGTGACATCTCTATAGGGGAGAACGTCGTGGGACACTCGTTATTAAATGGAATGTGTCGGAACAAGGAGTATTTGTTTATTTTTATTTTTTTTCATGAGAGTAAGGGCGTTGCATGGATTAGGCCTGTTTCACATTTCCGTTTGTTGCCATCAGTCAAAATCTGCCGTTTTACAAAAAAAAGGATCCGCTTTTTTTTTTTGCGGATTCGTTTTTTTTCCTATTGACTTGCATTAGCAGTGGATTTTGATGGATGGTCATCCGTTGAATCCGTTTTTTGACGGATCTGCCAAAATTTTGGCATCCGCTGACTTGAGTGGACGGACAATGAAACGTTTTTTGTCTGCGTCAAAATAGCGGATAGCAACGGATCCGCCGCTATCCGCCATTTGTTATAATGGTCGCCTATGGGCGGCGGATCCGTTGCCAACCGTTTTTTGATGGAATCGGGCAACGGATACTCTTTTTGACACTGAGCATGCCCGGAAAAATTTCCTTGCCAGAAATTTAACCCCAAATTCCGTTCTGGCAGCAGAAAAATCTTGCTCTCTTTTTCCAGGCTCGTGGTCCTTTAAATTTTCACCACAAGCTGATAATGTGGATCCGTCAAAAAAACAGATCCGGTGTCCTCCGTTTGTGCCACAATGAAAACGGATCCGTTTTTTCACATTCTGGTGGATTTACACTGACGTCAAAAAACGGAAGTGTGAAAAAGGCCTTAGGAGTACAATAAACTGGGAAAACAGTGTAGTGTTTTATTTAATTAAAATACTTTTTTCTGGCTGTGTGTGTTTATTTAAGCCTCAACAACTATAGGATTAGTAATGGATAGGTGTCTTATTGACACTCCTCCATTACTAACTGGGCTTACAATACAAAGGTGACATTAACCCCTTATTACCCCATATGCCACCACTACAGGACAGTGGGAAGAGAGAGGCTAAGTGCCGGAATTGGCGCATCTTACAGATGCACCATTTATGGGGCGGCTGGGGGCAGATGTTTGTATCCAGGGGGGCCAATAACCATGGACCCTTCCTAGGCTATGAATATCTGTACCCAGTCGTCGGCTTTTCCTCTTTGGCGCAGAAAATTGCGCGGGAGCCCACGCCATTTTTTCCAGTTTTTTTCCAAAATTAAACATATTGTTTATTAATAAACATCGGCCTTGCTATTATACAGAGTGGGCCATTTATATGGATACACCTAAATAAAATGGGAATGGTTGGTGATATCAACTTCCTGTTTGTGGCACATTAGTATATGGGAGGGGGGGAATTTTTCAAGATGGGTGGTGACCATGGTGGCCATTTTGAAGTCGGCCAGAAGAAATGCTAGTCTAAGGGGGTCAGATTCCTTGTAGGAATGCTCGAACCTGACACCCATAATGTGGTGGTGCACCATCTGGCTGGAAAAACTCAGGGAACGTGCCATCTTCAGTGCATAAAAAGGGCACCACATCATCATGTAGCAATTTCAGATATCCAGTGGCAATGACTATGTTTGCACCCCATATACCACACCATACCATCAATTATGGGTGTCAGGTTCAAGCATTCCTACATGAACAGTTTCCTGGAAAGTGGAATGGTCTTCGTGGGCCAGTTGAATGTCCACTAAGGTCTCCCGATCTGACCCCCTTATACTTTTATCTTTGGGGTCATCTGAAGGCAATTGTCGATGCTGTGAAGATACGAGATGTGCAGCATCTGAAAAAATGGATACTGGAAGCCTGCTCTAGCATTTCTTCTGCAGTGTTTCTATCAGTGTGTCAAGAGTGGGAGAAAAGGTTTGCATTGACAATCCAAAACAATGGACAACACTTTGAACACATTTTATAAGTTGTCATAAACTTGTAAATAACTCATGAAAGAATAAAGTTATGTTAAAACCAAGCACATCATTGTTTTTCTTGTGATATTCTCAATAAGTTTGATGTGTCACATGACTCTTCCCATTGAAAAAAATAAAGTTGGATCCAAAATGGCTGACTTCAAAATGACCACCATGGTGATCACCCATCTTGAAAATTTCCCCCCTCCCATATACTAATGTGCCACAAACAGGAAGTTGATATCACTAATCATTCCCATTTTATTTAGGTGTATCCATATAAATGGCCCACCCTGTATATCTATCTAACAATCTATAGATATATATGTATAGATATATCTATCTATCTATAGATAGATATATCTATGGATACATATATCTATATATATATATATCTATCTATCCATATTTCTATCTATCCATATCTATCTATATCTATCCATAGATATATCTATCCATATATATATCTATCTGTTGTAGTGCAGCGCTTACTGCACGGGTTTGGAGACCACTCACTTGGCTGCGATATTCAGGCACACC
Source organism: Dendrobates tinctorius (assembly GCF_039654945.1). Taxonomy (NCBI): domain Eukaryota; kingdom Metazoa; phylum Chordata; class Amphibia; order Anura; family Dendrobatidae; genus Dendrobates; species Dendrobates tinctorius. The sequence continues at coordinate 16,141,994 of NW_027361676.1, forward strand.
AGAATGATCTTTCATTTAAAACAGTCTATGCAGTTTATTATGCCATCATAAACTGCTAAGGAACATGTCATACATCACATGATCCATAGCATTTTACAGGATATGGCTTTAACTCGCAGTTCCTAAACCTGCTGGACCTCTATGTCCAGTTACCGGGGGCGACCACACGCCAAACAGTTCCTTAATGTTCATGGAACAATACAAGCATCAACAGTCTGTGGAGGTACCTTACAGGAGCTCCTGCTCCAGACACCGTCTTCTTGTCAGTTCTTTCTCCCGGGGAAGCTGTCTTGCTGGGATCACCATACTTGTGACCAGGGCACAACCCTCAGTCCAGACGCAGGGTCATCACAGACTCTGCTCACACATGGCCTCTCTGGGTGCTATTCAGGACATCCGTCCCCCCTGGGACCATCCAAAACCCAGGCCTTATCAGGTGCTATTCAGGGATCCGATCCTACTCCCAAGACCTCCCAACACACTGGCCTCCAGGTCCAAGTGCCTCCCCATGCACTCTTCAGGAAGTTAGCAACTTTCAACACGCAGGCTTCCAGGTTCAGGGTCACCACCCCCTTGTGGGACTTCACCAGTTTTAGGGACACCACCCCACTATGGGTTTCCACCCCCATCTGGGCAACTATCCCTGTTTGAGTTACCGCCCATTTTGAGACTCCACCCCCTTCTGGGCAACCATCCCTGTTTGGGTCACCTCCCCTTTTGGGACTCTACCCCCTTTAAGAGACACCACCCCTCTCTGGGATTCACCCCATGGACTCCCCATGGTACTCTCAGGTCTGAGTTCACACAGTACACTTATGTCTCTCGGGGCTTGTACTGGCCCTTTAAGAGGTTGTACGCTCTGGACATCTTACGACACCTCACCAGCTCCTTCTGGCACTGCCACAGCTCCTGCTGTAGCAACAAACCACCGGCACCTCTGGCTGCCAATCACAAGCTGTTGCTGCTGTCACTGCAACTTCTGCTGCTTCAAAACCTCTTGCTAACGCAAGGCCCTGCATGGCTCCGCATTGCCAACTTGGTGGACGGGCCGATCCACAGCAAACTTCGCAACCCCGCCGAGTTACAGCCAGACGCTTGTAATCTTCATGGCCCCACCGAGCCACTGCAAGCTGTCTTTGAAAAAAAAAAAGTTGTGACCCCGCCGAGCCACAGCAATCACCTCCACACGTGCTTTCTGGACCGTTGCCTGCAGTCTAGCACCATATGTAGATCTATCTATCTACTGTATCAATAGATCTATCTATCTATCTATCTATCTATCTATCTATAGATCTATCTATCTATCTATGCATCTACTGTATCTATCTATCTATCTATCTGCGTGTGTAATGGAGTATGCAAAATAAGAGGTTGGACAAAGAAATGACATCACAACTCTTTTTTTATTAAATAACATACTGTATCTTTAGCTTACAAAAACACAGACAAATCTGCAGGGAAAAAACGCTTGAAAATCCGCACACAAAACGCATCAAAAACATGCGGAATTTTACCTGGTTTTTCTGCCAAGAGAAGTAGATTCTGTGCAGAAAATTCTGCAGGCAAATCTGCAACGTGTGCACATACCCTAGATAATCCATCTGGTCCAAATGTGTAGAACCTAACGTTTGTCAAAATGAATCAGTCATGGATCAGTGCTAACTTTCAAACTTTCATTCATCTACAGCTGATTCCAATGAATAAAGTGTCCATACCATCTGCATACCTGCATAACTGTCTATTGTCTATGTGCTATATTGTTCTACTGCCACCAGTACTGATGACTCACGCTTAGCTGGGTATCTGCTCCCATTCCATTATATAATCTATAGTGTAGTTATGTTGTTGTAGTGGTTTCTGTTGCTGGCCCTAAACTACCCCACATCTCTTTGACCACTGTGATTTGCAGTACTAGACTGTACTGTCACTGCCAGTGCTACAGTGGCTGGTCATACATTGCTGCACAGATTCTAATCTGCCTCGTCCTAATCCTTTACCATTTTCTGCTGCTTCTGTTGCTGTCACTGCAAAGCCTGTACAGTCACACATCTCCTAGCTGCTACCTATTTTTAGAGTGCTAAACAGTGCTACCCTCATTAGGGTACACAAACATGAATCAGCTCCCAAAATAGGTCACATTTATGGTAAAACCGCAGTGACAAGCCATTGCTTGTTCACTTTAAAAACAACTAGCATGTTCCTGCCCCATAAAAAAGGGATAATTTTTGGATGGCTTGAAAAAAAGCCTTTATAATTGTCATGCCTTCAGATGGCGCATGTGGTTCAAGGACCCACTGTACCACAGGGCCGACTTGTCTAGGAAGGGGCGCAGCTAATCGGCTACCTGGACACAGTGGAGACAGACTGTGCTGCAGTAGCCGCAAGGTACCAGTCCTAGGCAGCTGCCGAACCCAGAGGTCTGTGTCGCTGATGTGGGGAGATGTGACCAGGGTTACTGATAAGAAGGTAATGGAGACTGACTGACTGTATGGACAACTTGGATATTGAAATAGGTTATTGTTCACACACGTAGTTATCAGGAAACACTTCTGGAGCTGGCTGCACTAGGACCAGGGACAATGGACACAGGACTGGTTGCACTCGTACGAATAGACTGGGTATAGGTACCGCAGATGCTGCTTCTGGATTAGGATACCATCGAAGCAGTCACAGGAACACAGACAAACAATGCTAGGCTAACAAGAGCACAGGATACAGGAATAACTTTAACAGACTAAGGAAGCGGGAACTGCCAATGCACAGATGCACACACCAACACCACTAAGACTAAACTATAGAGGTTGCTCAGACACGTCCCTATTGGGGAGGGTGCCTTTTATACAAGATGCCTCAAAGCTACTGTCTGGGGGAATTTTACCATGTATATGAGCTGTCCCTTTCAGGGCACGGGAGCACACACACTCGTGCACTAGGCGCCCCGCGAGAACACAGTGCGTTGTGCACAAGGGAGGAGAAGGCAGCTCACAAGGATGCTTCTGCACCCGGGGTCGTGAATAAGACGGCGTTGTCGCATAGTGGGAGGAGAGGAAGCATGCGGAGGTGCCGGCAGACATTACAATAATTGTTTAATCAATTTATGAATAGTAAACCATTGAGAAATCCTTATTTCTTCAGATTCAAAACAGTACACCAGTTTTGACTCCCTAAATAAAGGGATAATTTTTGAACAGATTGTGCTGAAGCTATTGTTACTTTATTTAGTAATGAAAAAATGGTCTTGCTATTCCCCAAACAGGGATAATTAACAGGGATACTCTCAGTTTGAAAAAGCCATAGCTTCTTCTGCTTGCATCATCTGTGTATAAACACCATGAAGGCAGGGATCTGCACCAAAATGAGATTTTTTTTGACAGTTTAATCAATTTATATAGGCTAAAAAGTCTAAAACTGAAGCGTGTAGCTAAGTAAGCTGCTGGTTCCAACTGCAACCCATACGTTTACACCTTACCAGAAAGATTGAGGTCAATCTGATATTAAAAAGGCTGTGTTTGAATTACTAAGCTAAATAAATACCCAGGACAACTCCGAATGTTATACACAAATTTTTCAGGCAGTTGCACAAAATTCATGAACTGCATGCACAATTTTGATGAATTTGGTGCAAAAAATCGGTGAATAACATGTGACAAAAAAGGGACTTTAAAATATCCTGATATGATGAATCAGGCCTTATGTTTATACAATGCAGGTGGCCTGAGGAAGGAATCATGAAACGTGCGTTGGGGTGGGAAAGGACGCCATTAGCACTACAGCACTTTACTGGGCTCCCGTGTGCCACTGTATATCTGACCCCAATTGAGGTAATGTGCAATACAATTTAATTTTTGTGAGCCTTATGTATCTGATGGGTAGTCACATGGGATTTTAAGTTGGGTAATTTTTCCTCTTTCCCTGTGTATATGTCGTATTGGATCATAGAGTCTTATCATTATATATAACTGCACTAGTTGTTATTTTGTATTGCTGTCAGTGGATTCTAAGGGATATTTTTCTAAATCTTCAATGTATTATTAGTGCTTTGGTGGTCCTTTTTTCCTATTGTGAGGCACCTTGTAGATAATTATGTATGACATTGGTTCATTTATTTAAAAAAAATATATTAATAAAACATGATTTTTTAACGGACCTTTTTGCTGGTTTGGTTCTTTGGTGGTGCACTGGACATTTTTATACGTCCATGTTCACACGTGTGGTTTTGAATGTATTGTAATTGAACCTAAGATTTTGTGGACTTTTCTCAGGTTGATATTAATGCAATGTACTATGTTGCAAACCTCTGTAACACTTCACATTTGGCTGTAATTCTTTTTTAGTTTAATGATTTAAATCCAGAAAACATATGCTGTGTAAGAACAAGAATGCCAAATTTTGGGTGACATTAAGCTGAGCAGGGTAGTGGGAGGGCGAGGTGTTGTGTTATAGATGAACTGTGATGACGTAAGGAGTTTCTGGCTTACCAGCAGTCCAGTGCTCTCATAAATTCTCTGGACAAGTCTTTAGTGACACGTTATATATGGCTGACTCATTACCCTGCAGGTGATTTTTCCTCTCAGAGACATATTGTAAGAGATGAGGAGACCATGAAGTATTAAGTAAATTTTGCATTTAATAAAGAAAAATATTGCTTTACATCACTTTTCATTGCTGTATTTAAAGAGTTTGTTCAGACAAAAAGTTGTTTGGCTTTTTTTTAAATTTAAATGAATTGAACTAACTAATTATAGATTATTCATGAAAGCTTTGCCAATGGCCCAATTTCATTGCAGTTTCCGGCTACTCCACTTTCATTTTGGTCTTGATGCAGGTGAGAGTTTCCTCCTTCTTCCTATATGTTGGCACGTGATGAAGAGGGTTCACAGTCAGGTTCAATTCATTAACTGAGACAGACTGTTTGCAATTCACGTCTGATTAAAAAGCAGAAGGGGGCTGGCTTAGCTAATGAACTGAAGCAGCTTGGTTCTTAGGGAGGATGTTAGCAAGTTTTCTGCTGTGTAGACATTGGTGCTCACAGCTAGCTATTGGTGGAGTTATACTAAATAACGAATATTAGTAAATTCAAATTAATATCAATTTGAAACTCGTGCAAATTACTTTTTTTCTTAAAGGACAACCCCATTAAGTCAAATATATAGTGTAATAACAACAAGTGCATAAAACTGTTTTTCCTTCCTATGTATATTAATTTTTTTTCTGTAAGAGAAACTAAGAAGTTGTTGATTGTCTCTATTCTGACTTTGCTTTTTCCTTGCTTAGTTTTTAACTCTCTGGTTCTGATCTTGCCTAATGTACCTCTTCCCTCAACTTGCTCCATCATCCAGTAGCTACTCCTTGGATGCAAGATAGAGACATCTACAGTGATGCAAGATCTTTGGATGGGGGTGAGGGGTGAACATCATGAAGCCCTTGAAACCTGACAAGTAGACAAGCAAAGTGACTTCAATCAAGTTGGTTTGCGAAAACCTTTTTGAGTTGATAGATACACTACACATATGTTCTAGTAGGACATATAGAAAGAGGGTGTCTCAAAAGGGAGTCCATTGTTTGGTTTTGAGTTGTTGAATATTTCACAAATAGCCTGGAAAACCCTCCTACCATCATTGGCTGCAGTGGTCAGGTCACTTATGATTGTGACTTCATCACTTCCAGCATAGTGAAGATTGTTGGAGAAGCAGTGCTTGAGCGGGAAGTTTCTCCAGGTTGGCTTTTTCCTGTCAAGTTTAAAAATATATTGGAGAACCCCTTGAACTTTCTTAATATTTCTTTGTTTTAAAAGTTTTACTTTAATGAAGATTGTGTAATTATATGACCAAGTCTGTTTTGCATGTTTTAGGACAAACTTGTGTATAAGGACACAATCTATAAGTGATGCTAATGTCACGCTGGAGATACCTGTCTAGTAGTATTCACTTTTCAAATACCCGTTTTTAATTTAATTAATTAAACTTACCTTTATATAATAGTATATACTTTAGCCGCACTTTTTTTTATGCTACATGACCTTCGCAGTTCTGTGCCAGTGTGAGCATTACCCCATGCTGTATATAAATTTGTGCCAAGGGTGGAACTGTTGTGGGCATTTGTTATTTCATGAAATCATCATTCAAGCATTTTCCTATGTTTGTGAAGCACTAATGGCTTGAGTCTTATGCTTTTCTTTCCTAAGATGTTAAACAGGACTGTGTATTCAATAATGCACTTAAAACACTAGTTTTAAAGTAATAATATATTTGCACTGGAACTGAATCGGTGTTATAAATGTCAATTTTTTTACTATCTTGAACAAATGACATTTGTACATTTGTACTCATTTGGACTTAGAGTTAAAATAGTGTATTAGCCTTTCTTCACCTTTCCAAATTCTAATTCTGTTAACGTAAAAAATCTATAGCAAGTACTATCCTAAAAGGGGTATTTAGGTTTCATGTTACTAAATATTGTACTTTATATACTGTCAAGTCATTTGGAAAGACATAACAATGTCACTCAAGAGTATGCTCCTTGCCTATTCTATACAATGGATTATTATGCGTGACGATGAGACCTGAGTAATTTCTAAAACTTGCTGTTTGTTACCATCTCTTCAGTTAGCCATTAATAAGGTTTCAACCTCTGCGGATTTCAATTTTTAATATTTTTCTAAACCATGGATGAAATTCTCAATCTGTCCCAAGTACAAGGTGAAGGCTTGTTTTGAGCTTTCTAGGACCTCTTACAAACCGCCTTGCCCTTGTTTCTCTTCTTCTCCTACGGGAACCTTTTTTAGTTTTACACTTTATATTCCTGTTATTTACACGTTCATACATTTTTGTGAAGTTCATTGTGCTTCTCCACTTCTTTTCTTCTTCTTTCTGTGATGCTAATCACTACTCACGAAAAAGTCGCAAGGCTGGGTCAAAAGGTCTGAGGTCAGAAGCCAGGAGGGTACAACATAGACAGAGGGGTGGTACAAAAGAATAGTCAGGTCATAGTCCAGGGGTCAAAATACAAGGAAGATAGCAGATCAAGCAAAGGGTAAAGCAAATGGATGGTCAGAGCACGGTCCTAGGTCAGGGAGCAGTAGATTAGAGCACAGAGCACAGTAAAACAAGGCAAATATACTCCAGTGAGTAAGAAGCTACAATTGGCACTAGTCTGAGGCAGAGAGCTGGCTAAATAGCCAAGTAATTATTCAAACAGGAAACACATGGTTGAAACTCAGGCAACACCCAAATTCCAATTGGACGGCTAAACTGTCATTCAAAACACTGACAGCTCAGCACGCCTTAGCATCCCATTGAGCAGCTAAGTTGTCCATCAAATATTGAAAGTTTAGCATACTCCTGCTCTAAATTGAATTACAGACAGTAATTCACTGCGTTCGGACACCCTGAAAAACACTGAAATGTGGAATCGTGACACTTACATCTAAGTTTACAAACTTTTCACAGTCAGTTCTGAATAGACTTAAATTCCTTTTGGATAAGATAGAAAATGTCTGCGCTGGATAAACCACACGGATTAGGGAACAACACAAAAATTATAAAGATAAGTGGCAGATAAATATGGAAGTCTCAATAGACAAATATATCCAATGAAAAACGAAATATTCACCAAACTGACATATTCTGAAAAAAAAAAAAGAAAAATCACGATCCCAGAGATCAAACTAATTGAGACCATATACCAACACCATACAAAAGGATTTAAAAATCAAACATGTCAAATAGGCATATAAAAATGGAGACATTACAAGGGAATATATATATATATATATATATATATATATATACCTTAGGTGCATTCAAAAATGTGCAAGGCCACATAAAGGAGCCCAGAATGTAGCGATTATATAGGAGCTAGTGAAGTTGAAGCTCCGTCGCTGCAGTGGTAATCAAATGCTGTGTTATGCGCTTGCAGGGTCCAAAAACAGGATAAAGTACGTTTCAAGCACTGAGTCCAGCAATAACTGCTGAGAGAACTGTCCCGGCCGGTGACAGTCTCTTAATTGCTCACTGTACGCTGCTCCCTCGGTGCGCCGGCGTTCTTCGCAGCACGATGCTGCCGGCTGCAGTGGAGTTGCAGGACCTTGGTGACGTCAGAAGGTCACGTGGCTGAGACCAGCGAGTAATACAGACCAAATCCTTCCAACCGGTTTCGGAAGTGCACGGAAGTGTAGTGTCTCCATTTTTATATACCTATTTTACATGTTTGATTTTTAAATCCTTTTGTATGGTGTTGGTATATGGTCTCAATTAGTTTGATCTCTGGGATCGTGATTTTTCTTTTTTTTTTTTTTTTTAGAATATGTCAGTTTGGTGAATATTTCGTTTTTCATTGGATATATTTGTCTATTGAGACTTTCATATTTATCTGCCACTTGGTTTATCCAGCACAGACATTTTCTATCTTATCTGCATCGTAATCAAATGACCTAGTGGTGTGTTGTTTTGTTTTGCAGTGGATGTTCCTCTCATAGTATTAGCACCCCCAATATATTTATAATTAAATTCCTTTTGTATTCTTTTCTATATTTTATGCTTTGTGTTGGGTTTTTTGGGAGAGGGTTGAGGAGAAGGGTCTAGACCTGTGTTCCCAAACCCTGTCCTCATGGTCCACCAACACGTTTTCAAAATTTCCTTAGTATTGCACAAGTGAGAGAACCCGTGGCAATTTTTGATGGCTTCATAATAATTCCTTCACCTGTGCAATACTGAGGAAATCCTGAAAACATGATGTGTTGGGGGCCATGAGGACTGGAGTTGGGAAGCTCTGATCTATACTATGTTTTGCTTCCTATGTGCTTTGCTACTTTACTACAATCGAATTGTAAACATTTCTTAAATATTGATATGATTGCATCACTTGAGAAGTTTGAATCATGAAAATTATTAATATCATGGGAGATTTATAACAGCATACAAAATATTTTGGAAGATTCAGATGTTTTGTTAGATTTAGCCATACAGTAAGCCAGTGTTATATGCTGAACACTGTTATTGCTTGCTGACAGTCCGCAGACACATCATGTAAATATAACTGGCTTAAACTCAGAAATAAACAGATTATTCCCCAGTGTCCATTGCTTAACAATATAAATTGCTATCGATGTGCCCTTCTCTTGTCCAAATGTATTCATGATGGTTAGAAAAGTAAAATTCTATACTTCTACTGTACACAAAACAATGCAAACTTGATAAAATAAAGATGCCCATTGCAATGATATGAGTGTTTTACCAGAGGCATTGTGACCTAGCTCCTGTCGCTGCATACAAAGCCAGTGAATCATGCATTTAATTGATGTTACAGGAGGAGAGCGAGGATATGTTGTGTGGACCTAAAATGTGGACTTCAGTTTTATTTAGGGTTGTGACTTGGTTCTCTGTGACCTATCACTGTCACCCTGCATAATGGAACTGTTTGGCCAGTAAAAACTCCATTGGGATTATCATTGGCTGCTATGAATGAGGAAACACAAAATATTTTCTGCAGTCCTGGAACAATCTTTAACTTGCACAGCTGCAAAGAAACTTCTGCTCCCTCGAGACCCTCTAAAGTTGATGAAGGTGCTCTGTGAGGAAATATGACTAATATTTTGTGACTATTCATGTTCATGTTACATATTTCTTCATAATAATAATGGGAGAAGGGAGCATTGTTATGCAGTAAACTAATTTTATGAGTAGTCTACAGAAATAGCATACATAGATAAAATATTGAACTGAGTGTTCTTTACTAAGCATTTTAACAGCTATTACAGTAAGTTTAGCAAATCACCAATATTAAGGAGATATGAGGCTACTTTCACACTTGCTTTGTTTTGCAGCGCATTTTTCCCGCAAAAAAACGCATGGAAAAAATGCATACAAACGCATACAAATGCTGCGTTTTTTCAAGCATTTTTATGAGCATGCATGAAAAAAACGCAGCGTTTTTATGTGTTTGTATGCATTTTTAGTGCGTTTTTACCGCGTTTGCGGTTTTTTCCAACATTAGTTGGCCCCTCACACTAACCCAAACCATGACTTTACTAACCCTAACCCTTAACCAAACCATACCCTAACCCTGACCCTTAACCAAACCATACCCTAACCCTGACCCTAACCCTAACCCTTAACCAAACCATACTAGCCCTAACCCTAACCCTAACCCTTAACCAAACCCTACTAACCCTAACCCAAACCCTATCCCTAAACCCTAACTAACCCTAAACCCTAACCCTTAACCAAACCATACTAACCCTAACCCAAACCCAAACCCTAACCCTAAACCCCCTTAACTAACCCTAACTCTAACCCAAACCCCTAATTTCCATTGTCTAAGCAATGGTCAACAAAAAAATGCATGCGCAAAAAAACGCATACATGAGCATGCCAATGCGCACATATGCGCACCCATAGACTTATAATGGGTGTCTTGCTGTAGAAAAACGCATTGCGCGTGCATGCGTTTTTTTGAGGTAAGTCGGACGCCCAAAAAATGCAACAGGATGCATTTTGGGCGCCCAAGCGCACACCACAAAAAAACGTATGATCGTAAAAACGCATACAAACGCATGTGTATGCGCACATAAGCGCATCCCATGCAAAATATAGGAAAATACAGCGCAAAAAAACGCAAGTGTGAAACCAGCCTGAGAAAAGACAGATAATAGGACAAACGATAATTGATATTCTAATAAGTATACACTGTAAAATGTTCTAAAATACAATTTGGATGATATATTCGTTATCGGGTACTTCTCTATATATATTCATATATCAATAATTACACAGTTGTCTTTGACTTGTAACATTCTTGTGCACGTGTACAATCAATTATGTTTTTAATAGGAGCACACATAGAAGAGATTTGGAGGAAGCTTAGAGTCAGCGGAGCAGAATTAAGGTCCATTTTAAGTTGAAAATACTTTTCCTTTGGTATTTGCTGTGCTATTTTTAATGTTGATTGCTAGAGTTGTCTTTAAGGAAAACATTTACTATAAGGGTATGTGCACATGTTGAGTATTTAAAGCAGAATTTTCAGAAAATCCAAAATGTTGACAGGAAAAACAATTCATAACTAGGGATGAGCAGTCCCATGGAAGTTCGGGTTCTGGTATCAACCTGAAGTTTGTTCCCTGATCTTGAACCAGAACCCGAACCACACTGAAAACAATGAAGAACTTTTGAACTAGTAAAAACTCTCTTTTTCGCTCTCCCCCCTCAAACTCTGAAATTTGCAACGGATTTCTTGGGGATCTCCGTATTCGGCGCGTAGCGCCAGACATTACCTGTCTGGTACAAACCCCGAACTTTTACGTTTGGGTTCGCTCATCTCTATTCGTAGTGTTTTTTCAAATTTTTTAAGCATTTCTAATTGTGTTTTTTTCATTAATAGTTGTCTGAGGAATGTTCTTCCACTTAATGCACTTGGATAAGAAAATCATCAAGATCCACTGGTAGCAGCTGCCTTTGTAATTGATGACCAATGACATCTCAGATGTGCTTGTTTTTAGACAATTCCAGAAATGCTGTAAGCTGTGGTAGCATGTTTAGGATTTGCAGGCAGCTCACAGTGGCAGCAGCATCTTGTGGACTGGTGGTGTTATGCTAAAAACAACCATATCAATGTATTCCCAAGCTGGTAGTGTACCGCAAATTAAGATTAGAAGGGATCCTTCTACCATGAATTATGTCACAACTCAATAATCCTGGGAGTAGAACAGGTGGGATGTTATCTCTTGAAAGTGTCACAGTTCCACCCCTCAGTGTACCTAGGATGCAGTAATGGCAGGCTCAACCGTCTAATCAGGTACAGGGGTTTGCTGAAGCTGTCAGTACTTCGATTGATATCTCAGTCACCCAGTCTGGTGCAGGGGTGTGCTGAGCTGTACGTGTGTTGATTTGCAACTCAACAATCCAATCTGAGACTGGAAGGTGCTGGGTGTCTTCAGGTGATCATTATCCCAAATGATTACCAGGCTACTTAACTGGGCTGTTACTCCCTGACCTCTGCCATAAGTACATTCAGGTACTGTATGGTTTGTCTCTCTGTGCCTTGCATTCTGTTTGCAGATTTTTTTGCCTGACCTTTGACCTTGTTCTGTCCATCCATCTGTTTAATCCCTTCTGCTCTGATCTGCTGCCCTTCTGGTATTCTGACCTCAGAATGTTACCTGACTACTCCTTTGTCTCTTCCTTCTGTCTATGATGTACCTTCCTGGCTTTTGACCTCGGACTCCTGACTATTTAGTCTCACAGCTTGGCTGTGAGAAGTGGCTCAGCATCACATTATGTCTGGCCAGTACGTTTTCTTTTTCGCCAGTATGGAGCCTGTTCTTAGGCTCTGTGACAAGATGGCGAGTTTGATGCAGATGTCTCAGGATCTGGATAAGGAATCTTTAGAGTCTGGAGTTATCGCAATATCAGTTGCAGAGTCAGAAAATTAATTTGCTGAAGTCATCCTATAGCCCTCCACTGCCAGCAGTGGCTGTAATGTCAGTACTAGAGATGGGCAGACGTAGATCGCTCCTACAGGTGTGCTCGGGGTGCTTGGTGTTTGCTATGCACATTTTTTTAAAGCAGAAATATATTTTCAAGTTGTCCAATAAAATTTTGTAAAGCTGCAACCGCCTTTGTCCTGAGCGAGAGCCATGACTGGGTGATTAATTTACAGGGTTATAGTCTGTTCAGAAATGACCGCACAAAAAAGCGAGGGGCGGGTGTGTGTTTATATGTAAAATCATCCTTAAAACCTATCCTGCATGATAGTATATGTAAATCTAATGAAAATGTCCCTGTGGGTGGAGATAAGGGGAGGGGGAAAAATAGTAAAGTACTGATAGGGGTTTGTTATAAGTCTCCAAAAATAATGGAAGCAATGGAGAATATCCTCATAAAGCAAATAGATGAAGCCGCGACTCAAGGAGAAGTCATTATTATGGGGGACTTCAGCTACCCTGAAATACATTGGAGAACCGAAACCTGCAGTTCCAGCAAAGGTAATAGGGTTTTGACAACTATGAGAGACAATTACCTTTCACAACTGGTTCAGGACCCAACAACAGGGGGGGCACTGCTAGACCTAATATTAACCAACAGGCCAGACCGCATATCAAATATAAGGGTTGAGGGTCACTTGGGTAATAGTGATCCCAAAATAATAAGTTTTCTTGTGTCCTTTAATAACATGTGCAGTAGAGGGGTTACAAGGACACTAAAGCTCAGGAAAGCAAATTTCCAACGGATGAGAGAAGATCTTGGTGCAATTAACTGGGACAATATCCTGAGACAAAAAAATGCACAAAGAAAATTGGAGATGTTTATTAGCATCCTGATAGGAACTGTGTACAATATATACCGTATGGTAATAAACATGCTAGAAATAGGAAGAAACCACTATGGTTAAATAGAGCTGTAAGGGGCGCAATAAGTGACAAAAATAAAGCATTTAGAGAATTAAAGCAAGTAGGTAGTGATGAGTAGAGATGAGCGACTTTGCCTTTTTTCGGGTCGAGATGGGTTTCATGAAACCCGACTTTCTTAAAAGTCGGGTCGAACGAAATCGGCCGACTATATGGAAAAGTCGGGGTCCGACTGAAACACGAAACCCAATGCAAGTCAATAGGGAAGCAAAGTCGGCAGTGAGTGGAGATCAGTAAACACACCTACAGTGCCCATTTCAATGCCAATGACATCAATTCTTATTACTTAAGCTTGGCAACCTTAATTTACTTTATAATAATAGTTACGCATTGAAAACTGGGGGTTGTTTGGCTAAAGTTGTGGGGGGTAGGGCTGGCGCCAGGTTTTCGTGTGCCCTGGGCCAAAGAGTGTCAGCGCTCTGATACGGCACAGAAATATAGGTATAGTACAATGAAAAATACTTCACTGCTTACATGACATGACTGACATCTTTTTTAAATTCTACAATAGCTCAAAAATGGACAGTATATTACTCCATACAGTATTATGGCCACCACCTAGTGCGCCATACAGAATAATGAGCCCCATATATTTCTCCATACAGAATAATTGTTCCCATATAATGTTCCATACAGCATATGATGAGCTCCACATAATGCTACAGTATATGATGATCTCCCTGGATGATGCTCCAGTGTGCTCTGGGCCCAAATAATGCTCCATATATAATGGGCCCCATTTATAATGCTCCAGTGTATAATGGGCCCCATAGATGCTGCTCCAATGTTTGATCTGTCCCATTTAGATGGGCCTCATAGATGATGCTCCAGTATATGATGGGCCCAAATAATGCTCTATATATAATGAGCCCCATTTCTAATGCTCCAGTGTATAATGGGCCCCGTAAATGCTGCTCCAGTGTCTGATGTCCCCTATTTTGAATGCTCCAGTATATGATGGGCCAAATGGATGATGCTCCAGTGTATGATGGGCCCCATATATCATTCTCCAGTGTATATTGCTCCCCAAAAAATTGCTCTCAACATTTAAAAAAATTAAATACCTCTCCTTGCTGGGCACTGCTCTACTCTGGACTCCTCAGCATTGCCATCTTCAAGCTGTCTGCACTTGTACTGTTTTGGTAGAGGGCATACAGACGTGATGTCATCTCGCTCTCTAACCTGAATTTCACTGTCAGGAAAGGCGGAAGACATCACTGCGGTGGAGCAGGGAGAGGTAAGTATTGCAAGTGCTGTGGCCCTGAGCCAGCATGAGGCACCCACGCATGGGTGACGGCACTGGCACAGGGCCCCTCATAGTATGACGGTATGTCTGACGGCGTGTGGGCCCTCCCACCGGCAGAGACACTTTATTGTATTATGAGAGGCCCTGTGCCAGTGCCGTCGCCCAAGGGTGGGGCCACACACCAGTTCAGGGCAACAGCACTTGCCCGGGTGTGCCAGGTGGTGACCCTGGTCCTGGGGGGGGCAGCCCAGTTAGGGAGGTTTAAAAAATGGCATATGTTGATGTGTAGGCTGGACTTTCAGCAGCTGGAAATGGAGGAATTGGAGAAGTCCGAGGAAGAGGAGGACAAAAGCGAACCTTTTTTCTGGCAAACTATGTGTTATCAGGGGAAGGTGGGACAAAATCATTTGAAACCCATGCATGGTTCATTTTAATGAAGGTTAGATCATCAACATTTTGGGTCGACAGACGGGTTCTTTTTTCTGTCAGGATTGATCGCACAGCACTGAAGACTCTTTCAGATAGCACACTACCAGCAGTGCAAGCGAGCTCCTGTAAGGCATATTGTGCCAATTCAGGCCATGTGTCCAGTTTAGAGGCCCAATAATCAAAGGGGAATGAACTGTGAGGGAGAACCTCGATATGGGAGAAGTAGTTTGTAACCATAGTTGACAACTGCTGTCTCCTGTCACTTGCAATCGATTCTTTATTAGCTGTCATGTGCGCGGTACTTGAGAAATCAGACCACAACATGGTAAGGGTTTGTCTCCAACGCCAGTTCGGCTGTGTGCACCAAGAACACCTCTTCCATTTTGCCCACTACGGCTCTTGGGAGAACCAGCTCAGCTGCTGTGTGCTGGGAATGCCTCAAACAAACAGTTTACCAGAGTTGCTTGTTTGTTAGCCAATATTAGCTCTAGGTTCTCCTGTGGCATGATGTTGTGTAATTTGCCTTTATAGCATGGATCGAGGATGCTGGCCAACCAGTAGTCGTCATCCCTCATAATTTTGGCAATGCGGGGGTCCCTTTTTAGGATCCGCAAGGCATAATCACACATGTGGGCCAATGTTCCAGGTTTCAATGCTGCACTGCCAGTGGTGGGTGGAGGAGCACTTTCTGGCAAATCCACATCCCTCCAGTCATGCACAAATCCTGTACTTGACCTTGGCACGCCCACATTTTCTCTTGACCCCTGAGAAGCATCCTCCTCCCCAAAATAATCATCCCCCTCATCCTCCTCTTCATCTTCCTCTTCTTCCTCCACCTCGTCCACAACAGTTCCCTGACCAGACAATGGCTGACTGTCATCAAGGCTTCCCTCCTGCTCCTCCTTCTGTTGCTCCTCATCTGCAGATGCCTGACCCTTAATGTGCGTCAAAGTTTGCATGAGCAGACGCATAAGTGGTATGCTCGTGCTTATGATGGTGTCATCTGCACTTACCAGCCATGTGCATTCCTCAAAACACTGAAGGACTTTACAGAGGTCTTTCAGCTTTGACCACTGCACACCCAACAACTCCATGTCTGCCCTGAAACTGCCTGCCCGTGTATCCTCCCACAAATGCATTACAGCCTGCCTCTGTTCGCACAGCCTCTCAACCATGTGCATAGTGGAGTTCCATCTTGTAGCAACGTCTATGATTAGGCGGTGCTTGGGGAGGTGGAGTGATTGCTGCAGTTTCTGCATATGACTGGAGTGTACGGGCGAGCGATGGATGTGCGAGCACAGTTTTTGCACCTTATGGAGCAGGGCTGTTAACTCTGGATAATTATTTAGGAAGCACTGCACCACCAGGTTCAAGGTGTGAGCCAGGCAAGGTATATGTGAGTTTTGCAAGGGCTATGGCTGCCACAAAATTCCGCCCATTATCACTGACTACCTTGCCTAGCTCAAGATGTAGACTGCCCAGCTATGACTCAGTTTGTCGATGCAAGTAGTCGGCCAGTACCTCCGCGGTGTGTCTGCTGTCGCCCAAAGACATCATTTTTAAAACAGCCTGCTGCCACTTACCACTAGTTGTTCGATAGTGGGACACCTCGTGTGCAACACTGACAGATGTGGATGGAGTGCTCGTGCGACTGCGCTCTGTCGACGAGCATTCGCTTCTAGAGGAGGAGGAGGGTCGAACGCCTACAGCAACTGTTTCCTATACCATGGGCTAGCCAGCACTGTTCCACCGCTGCTGTCCCATGTGGAGCCTGCATCCACCACTTTAACCCAGTGCAAGGTGATGGATACGTAACGGCCCTGGCCATGCCTACTGGCCCATGCATCTGTTGTTAGGTGCACCTTTCCACTCACTCACTGTTTTAGTGCATGGACAATGCGGTCTTTCACATGCTGGTGGAGGGCAGGGATGGCTTTTTGAGAAAAGATGTGCCGACTGGGTAGGTCATAGCGTGGGACAGCGTAGGCCATGAGCTCGCGGAAAGCTTTGCTTTCAACCAAACGGAAGGGCATCATCTCGAATGAGATCAGTTTGGCAATGTAGGCATTCAAAGCCAGTGTACATGGATGAGAGGATGAGTACTTTCTTGTCCTACTCAGAGTGTCTGGTAGGGTGAGCTGGACTGGAGAGCTGCATATGGGGGGAGTAGCGGTGGATCGGACGGAGTGAGAGGGGGTTGGTGATGGTGAGAGTGTTGATTGCCTAGATTCAGTGTTTCCTCACAAAAATATTGTGATTCCCTGACTGCTTTGGCCTAGCGACGACACCTCAACATTTCTTGATGGTGGTGTGCTTAGCGGTGGCCTTACAGTGGGGGAAGCGATGGAGCGCTGCCGGATAACTTCAGTCGGAGCAGGTGCACATGTGCTACCTGAGCTTTTGTAGTCCGTCCATGCTTGCAAGTGCATATTGGTTAAATGTCTAAGCATGCAACTGGTATTCAAATTTCATAGATTTTTCCCTCTGCTAAAGGTCCTTCGGCACTTCTTACAGATAACCTTTGCGTCATCAGTAGGATTTTGTTCAAAAAAGTGCCACACCGCATTCTTCCTACTGTGGTACAAATTTTCAGGGCTTGCACACTGTGCTAATTTGACCATCTGGCCAAGCTGTCCTGCAACTCTTTTAGTTTTCATACCAAGTTTTTTTACAGCTGCGGGCAGTGGCGTAGTAACTGTTTGTGGCGCCCGGGGCGGTCGAAAAATTTGCCGCCCGCATCCAAAGAGCCCACACTACACTCAAAGATCTAATTTTTAGTCTGCTACTAACTCTGCTGTTATTATTTCTGACTTTCATCTTCTTGCAGTTCTCTATATATATACTGTATGTATGTATTAGCTTGATGAGGCTGGATGAAGACCTAATGGCTTTTTTAATAATAATTTTTAATAATGTGACAGAACTTACATATTGGATTATAAAGAGCCCTGTTTTTTATTACATACCGTCCTGTCTTGTTAGCTGTATAATGCAATGATGGCTGATGGAGCATGGGAAAGCTTCCTTTCTAATGGAGGAGCTGATGGACTGGCTCCTCGATCAGCAGTCATTTTATATCTAAAAAGAGAGGGGACTATGTAATAAAAGAGGGCACTGTAAATAACAAAATTAACAAGAATACACTATGTAAGAGACAGCACTGTACATAACAGCAGAGGAAGCTATATAATAAGGGACGGCATCATATATAACTAGAGAGGATGGTACGTAATAAGGGATTACATTGTCCTCATTGTCCTCCTCCCCTCGCATCCCATTATTGTCCTCTCCCCCACCTCATCATTGCCCTCTTCACCACCTCCATCATTTTCTTCTCCCCCACCACTATCTTTGCTTTCTCCCCCATCACTCCGATCATTGCCCATTCCACCACCTCCATCATTTCCTCCTCCTCCACCACCCCCATTTATTGCCCTTTCCACCACCACCGTCATTGCATTCTCCCCCACCACCCCATCATCATTTATTTTCCCCCCACCACCCCATCATTGCCCTCTCCATCACCCCCATCATTGCCTTCTCCCCATCACCCCCACCCCTGCCTTCTCCCCATCATTGCCTTCTCCTTCACCCTATCACTGCCTTCTCCCCATCACTCCCATCATTGCCTGCTCCATCACCCCATCATTGTCTTCTCCCCATCACTCCCATCATTGCCTGCTCATCACCCCATCATTGTCTTCTCCCCATCACTCCCATCATTGCATTCTCCATCACCCCATCACTCCCATCATTGCCTGCTCCATCACCCCATCATTGTCTGCTCCATCACCCCCTTCATTGCCTGCTCCATCACTCCATCACTCCCATCATTTTCTGCTCCATCACTCCCATCATTGCATTCTCCATCACCCCATCACTCCCATCATTGCCTGCTCCATCACCCCATCATTGTCTGCTCCATCACCCCCTTCATTGCCTGCTCCATCACTCCATCACTCCCATCATTTTCTGCTCCATCACTCCCATCATTGCCTTCTCCTTCACCCCATCACTGCCTTCTCCCCATCACTCCCATCATTGCTTGCTCCATCACCCCATCATTGTCTTCTCCCCATCATTGCCTTCTCTGCATCACCCCCATCATGGCATTCTCCCATTACCCCCTCATGGCCTTCTCCCATCACCCCAGGGCCAGGCATTATGGCCTTCTCTCCCCATCACAGTCTTCTCATGTCCCCATCTCCTCCAGGGCAAGGCTAACCTACACACACAAAGACACACACACAGACATACATACACACACAGACATACATACACACAGACACCACCTCTCTCCTCTCACCTGTCCGCAGCATCGCCCGCGCTTCCTCGCTCACACAGCAGCGGCCGCTGAATGATGACGTCATTCAGCGGCGCTTCTCTGTGTCAAACAGGAAGCGCAGCGTCTGGGCAGGAAGCAGGACGGACCCTTGCAGCTCCGCTCCTGCTATTCCCTCTTGCAGGCAGCGGAGCTGCTGTGATTGCTCCCTGCCCGCCGCTGCACTCCACTGTGCCTCACTGCCTCTGCGCTTCTCCCACAGAGAGAAATTGCTGCTGCTGCCCAGCCGCCCCCACACATGTGCTGCCTGGGGCGGACCGCCCCCCCCACGCTACGCCACTGGCTACGGGCCTGCCTGATAACCGCTGCTGCGATGACGATGCCTGCTGCGGATCCTTCTCCTGTTCTGACCTAATGTCACCGGCACCCTCTTTCCCCAATGGATGCCAATCTGGGTCAACAACTGGGTCATCCATGACCTCATCTTCAATGTCATCTGCACCTTCCTCTGTACCTTCCTCTGTGTCACTGTGTAAGGTGGTATAGTATGCGGGAAGGGGCACCTGAGTTTCATCAAGGTCTGATTCGGGCTCAGTAGACTGCGAGGACAATGTAGTGCTGTGGGTGAATGTACCAGCAGAATCATCTAGCATTGGCTGTGCATCATTGCACTCCATGTCAGATTCATCTTGGACTGGGGAATTCAGGATTTGACTTGATAACCCAGGAATGGTATGTGAAAAGAGCTTCATGGAGCAATCTGGAGCGTGTGCTGCGGCATCCTTCACTTTTGGTGTGGGTGAAGGACACAAGGAAAGGTGTTGTTCCTGACCAGAAGCCTGCACTGACGACTCTGTGCTTGCAGTTTTTGTAACTTCAGAAGAGGAGGCAATAGAGCTGGAGGCTGTTTCGGCAATGTAAGCCAAAACCTGTTCCTGATGCTCCGGCTTTAAAAGCGGTTTACCTACTCCCAGAAAAGGGAACCTTAAAGTCCTTCTTGTGCCAGACGATGATGCAGGTTCAACACCTCCTGCCTTAGCTGCTATTGTGCTTTTCCCAGAACCAGCCGATACACCACCACCATCAGTACCAGCTGCGCCCCCCCGCCCACGTCCGCGGCCTCTTCCACCATATTTCCTCATGTTTGGGAAAATTTACCAAAAATACCAGCAGAGAAATGGTACTGTATGAGGAGTGTACAGCTGTGTAAGGTGTATGTAAAAAGTGAAATCTCCATATATATTTTGTGAGTCACAGGCGCTCACCCAGTATGTATTTCACTGTAATCCAACAAGCAGATATACGGTACTGTATCAGAAGTGAACAGCTGTATACGTTGTTGGTGAAACTGTCAATCTCCATATATGTATTTATGGAGTGTCACACACATACGCTGACTCTGTATAGTTGTGACCGTAATAAGAACAGCAGATATACAATACTGTTTGAGAATCGTACAGCTCAATACTCTGTATGGAGAAATGGAAATGTCCGTATATGTATTTATGGGGTGTCACACACACACGCTGACTCTGTGTAGATGTGACCGTAATAAGAACACCAAATATCCGATACTGTTTGAGAATCAGACAGCTCAATACGGTGTATGGAGAAATGGAAATGTTCATTGTGAGGTAGCGCTGTCATTCAAGTAGGGGATACTCACTCAGCAGCCACAAAATCATATCCGGCACAGGTTTTCATAAAGCATAACTCAGTCCATGCGGTTTATTCCTCCTTCATAAACCCATAGAAGCAACATAAACAGCATTACAGCATAGCGTCCATTATAGCTTCACTCTGGTTAAGTCTGTGGTCACACAGGTTACTCAATGTCCATACTCAGGCTCTTCAGCCTCATCATTATCTCACCCACGTCAGGGTCTCCTCATGGCTATTTCCGCATGCTGCAGACATCCACTCTCTTCGCTGGGACACTCAGACGCTGGCAGCCATGACACACAGCCACTCCACAGGCTGTTAGCCAGGAGATGCTTCTCCTAGCAGGACCTTCCACACTGGACCAACCGGGTCCCAGTATTTACCTCTTGTGACCTACCCTGGCCAACTTATATGGTCCGTAGCCACGCCCACCGGGTCACATGGCTATGACCTCATCACAGGTCCTTCACACACACATATACACTTTACAATAGCGCTAATAAATACACCGCCTGGGTGGGTTTGGAGGTAACTAGCTCCTGACACATTGAACCAGCACCTCAGCAGTATCACTGCTGATTAACACACACATAAATCTCCATCTCAAGGCCATCCACCTTGAGATACATAACGGTCATTCCGTATTTCGCCATTCATCTACTCTCCTGGGACATCCATACAGCGCCCCCTAGCAGACACAGTGATCACTACACCACATAACTCCCCCTTTGTTCAAACTTGTGGGGTTGAACACACAACCTTACATCAGGCTCTCGAGACTGGGCACTCATTACACCTTGCCCCACAGGTCGAGAGAACCGTCTCCATCCGTCATACGGCCTCATCTCTACATTAGGCCTCCCCCGCCCCCAGCGGTCATAAGTCTTAGTTAAGCCTGAGCCTGACTCATTCTTCATCTCACAGGAACTACGGTCTCTCAATGTCGACCTGCCAGTCGAACTACCACTTGCTGACATTCTTCGGCCACCTGCCATGTCACTTCTTGGAGGAACCCTTCGGGTCCTTACATTTTGGGTTGAAGGCGGCCGCCACCTGGTATTCCGTACTTCTTTATTGATTCGCCGACGGTCCAGCCTCATCTGCTCAATCTCTTGCAGGTACCCCACTCGATACTCCAAGAGCATCCGAAAGTTTCTCAGGCTTTCCACGGAGCCAACCACCAGGATGGGAATCCTACCCTCTTCACTGGATACCTGGTCTTCATCATTAGGAGGGATCCTCACCCTCACCACACCGGAGCTATTTACAAGGTCTTGCATTACTTTCCCGAATCTTCCAATGATTCTCCCAATCAGACCTTTGGGAACCGGAACTACCTCTTTCCGCAAACCCAACCGATCCATAGCCTCTCTTGCTAACTCTAGGCGTCGAGCAGCTTTCATATTACTCCGCCTAACCAACTGTTTGACATGGAGACACTGCAGATGCATGTTTTTCAGGGCAGCCACCCGCTTTGCTGTGTCTTCCCTGGCTGACATTATCACCAACTGCCGAGTCTCAGGAGCCCAGTGCACCTTACACGCTTTGACCGCTTCTTTGAAAGTTTCATGCACACCTTCCTCAGCACAGGCCTCTTGCATGTCTTTTGGTACATCAATCACAAACTTGAAGGTCGTGGTCTTGCTCTCTTCCTGACCAGGAGGCTCTGTCTTTACCACGGACACTTCCCTCACTACAGTTGCCCCGACCGGGTGACTGTCTTCTTCAGTTCACAGCTCCTCAAACTCACAACATCTCATCTTTTCATGACCATCTGCCAAGACGGGCACCAGCAGCTCCGCTCCACCACCAGTCGGACCCGGCCGCTGTTCATCACTGTCAAAATTCTCCTGCAGAAGACCACTTACAGTTTCTTTGAGCTCCAAGACTTCTTTCTCGAGCTCCTCAACCCTGTGCTCAGCCATTTGTCTCAGGACTCTTTCTTGTTCGAGATGTCCTTCCACTGTCTCCTTTGTCAGCTTTATCACATAATACTGTTCTATTTTGGCCAGCACGTGTCTCACCACTACCTCTTTAATTATATTGTCAAAGGGTACCACTGGGTCAGTCCCGTCAGCCGAGTGAACCGTCCCGTTACCGTTTAACCGTGTTTTTACCCCAGTCGTCTCATCTCCCAGCCCACCATCCGTCATATCATGAGACGTCAGGTCCGTAAGTTGGGCAGATGTACTTCTTCTTCCGGTCAGTTCTACCTCTGACCTGTCCACGTCAGGAGCCTTCACTGTTATGAATGAGTCACCGTAGGAGGCAAAAACAGAAATACTAGCTAAGTCCAGAAAACCAGAGAAGTTGGCAGCTATCGGATTGCAGACCCCTGAACCTATCAACAACACTAGCAGTAGCAGTGGGGGGTTCCTACGGTGCCCTAGACCCCACGATCACAGCCGGAGAACTAAATAGCCTAAAGACAGAAAGGGAAATCTAAACTGCCCCAGAGCAGACCCCAAAGTAATAGGCAGCCCCCAACATATAATGACGGTGAATCAAGATGAAAAAACACTCACACATATAGAAAGATAGGCTGAGCAAATGATGGGGCCCAAGCTAACTAAATAGGACAGGATAGAAAAGCTGCTGTCTGCAATCCGCCAAAACCCTATCAAAACAAGAGCCAACAGACTGATAGGGAAAAAAGCCCTGAAGACGCTAGGCTTCAAAAAGACTATATCAGTACTCAGGTATTTTCTGAAGACAGAATAAAAAGGAATTCAGCTCACCCCAGCAGGGAATGGCAGAAATCCAGAAAAACAAGGCAAAACAAAGCCAAAACACAAATGCAAAAAGCAGAGCAGAAAACTTAGTTTTTGAGGAGCAGGAATCAGACTGGTCTCCTAGAATCCCTCTGAGAAATCACCAGCAAGGCAGAAGGGCGTCGGCTGCCTTATATCCAGTCAGCAATTCCAGTCACCCAGTCATCATCCTGCTCAGGTGCTTGGTAATCAGCCTCACTACCTTCCTTCACCAGAAGAGGGAGTTCATCAGACCTCAATGGTGAAGGGGAAAATGAACTCACAACACGTCACTGTCTCAGTGTCTGCTGGCCCCACAGTCGAAACGTCTCCATTGTCCGACCATACATCATCAAACAAAACAAAGTCCCGGCCCCTCTCCAAGGCATAGAATAAGTCCAGTGGTATCCCGCCCCCTTGGCACTCACCACCTTTCGTCCCTTCAAACATTACTCTGTCTACAGCATAGTTCACCATGACCCCATGTTTACAGCGAACCCTGGCGTTTTTCTCGGTCAGAGATAAAACGAGAGGAGTTCCTGTCAGAGTCACCTGACTCTTTGAGTCCAGCCTACCAAAGACTCCTTCCCGGTGCAGCATCACGGTACACACCTGTGGCCCATCATTATCTGGAAAATACATGCCGCACTCCTCAAAACTCAAACAGACACACTGCGGTTCCCCAGACATACCCACTGAGGCAACCAGTGCTGCCATTTCCTGAACCACCCCAATTTGGGTCGCCGCCCCCTCCTGGGACTCTACCCCTTTTTGGGTTACCACCCCAATTTGGATCACCACCCCCTTCTGGGACTCCACTTCTTTTTGGGTTACCACCCCAATTTGGGTCACCGCCCCATTCTGGGACTCCACCCCCTTTTGGGCTACCACCCCGATTTGGGACACCACCCCTTTCAGGACTTCCCCATGTCCGTTATACCGGCCTTCTCCGACCACAGTTTATATCCTTTAACGATACCCCACAAGTCCTTGCTGGCACCACCACAGCTCCTGATGTCACCGATCACTGACACCACCGGCTGCTGTTCACACACAGCGGTTGGTGTCCTCTTCGCAACCCCGCGGAGTTACAGGAAGCTGCTTGTCCCCTTCGTAACCCCGCCGAATTACCGGAAGCTGCTTGTCCCCTTCATAACCCCGTCGAGTTACAGGAAGCCGCTTGTCACCTTCTTGACTCCCACTAAGCCACCGCAGGCTGAGTTGATAAAAGAAAAAAACACCACACAAAAAACTCACGTGTCCTTTCTGTGTGCTATTCAGGACGTTCCGTCTCCTCTCCTGAGGCAGTCCAACACACAGGGTGCACCGGGTGCTATTCAGGGAGCGACCCTCTTCCCAGGGTTTCCCAACACACCGGCCACACCAACACACCACAAAAAACTCACGTGTCCTGTCTGTGTGCTATTCAGGACGTTCCGTCTCTGCCTGAGACCGTCCAACACACAGGGCGCACCGGGTGCTATTCAGGGAGCGACCCTCCTCCCAGGGTTTCCCAACACACCAGCCTCACCAGGTCCAGGGGCTTAGCGGGTGCACTTCAGGACATCCATCTCCTCCTGAGACTGCCCAACACTCATGCCTCACCTTGTCCAAGGTCATACCACGTGCTCCAGGGATCCGATTCTTCTCCTAGAATCTCCCAATACTGACCCTCCAGGACCTTGCTCACTGAACCCTCCAGGTACACAGTCTTTATCACTGACCCCGGTCAGTACAACACGAACACCTGTCCGTTACCTGTGTCGGTCCCACAGGTCCTCGGATACCTCTTCTCCACAGAGGCACCCTATCAATCACCAGTCTCTTTCTCACTGACCCCGGTCAGTACAAAACAGTTTTCACGACATTCACATGCTGGCCGTGCAGGTTCTCGGACCCCTCTACCGCAGAGGTATCCTATAAGTCTCTTTCTCCTGGGGAAACGGCCGCA
This sequence comes from Dendrobates tinctorius, assembly GCF_039654945.1. Lineage (NCBI taxonomy): Eukaryota > Metazoa > Chordata > Amphibia > Anura > Dendrobatidae > Dendrobates > Dendrobates tinctorius. The sequence continues at coordinate 16,167,716 of NW_027361676.1, forward strand.
CTGGGTTCACCGATCCGGACAGTGCCTTACTCACTAGGCCGCCCCATGGTTCCAGAACCACAGCCGGGCAGTGGCTTCCACAACCGTCAGCCTTCCTAGCTCATCGTTGCCCTTAGCAACCGACTTTGCAGTCTTCTTCCGTTGCTCCCAGCAACAAGGTTACAATAATGCCCATAGCTTTCTCCACCAATTGTGAGGTAGCGCTGTCATTCAAGTAGGGGATACTCGCTCAGCAGCCACAAAATCAGATCCGGCACAGGTTTTCATAAAGCATAACACAGTCCATGCGGTTTATTCCTCCTTCATAAACCCATAGAAGCAACATAAACAGCATTACAGCATAGCATCCATTATAGCTTCACTCTGGTTAAGCCTGTGGTCACACAGGTTACTCAATGTCCATACTCAGGCTCTTCAGCCTCATCATTATCTCACCCACGTCAGGGTTTCTCCCCATGCTGCAGACATCCACTCTCTTCTCTGGGAACTCTCAGATGCTGGCAGCCATGACGCACAGCCACTCCACAGGCTGTTAGCCAGGAGATGCTTCTCCTAGCGGGACCTTCCAGACTGGACCAACCGGGTCCCAGCATTCACCTCATGTGACCTACCCTGGCCACCTTATATGGTCCGTAGCCACGCCCACCGGGTCACATGGCTATGACCTCATCACAGGTCCTTCACACACACATATACACTTTACAATAGAGTTAATAAACAAACCCCCTGGGTGAGTTTGGAGGTAACTAGTTCCTGACACATTGAACCAGCACCTCAGCAATATCACTGCTGATTAGCACACATAAATCTCCATCTCAAGGCCATCCACCTTGAGATACATAACGGTCATTCCGTATTTCGCCATTTATCCACTCTCCTGGGACATCCATACAGCGCCCCCTAGCGGACACAGTGGTCATTACACCACACTGTATATGTATTTATGGAGTCTCACACACACACGCTGACTCTGTGTAGATGTGACTGTAATAAGAACAGCAGATATACAATACTGTTTGAGAATCGGACAGCTCAATACGGTGTTTGGAGAAATGGCAATGTCCGTATATGTATTTACGGAGTGTCACACACACACGCTGACTGTGTAGATGTGACCATAATAAGAACACCAGATATCGATACTGTTTGAGAATTGGACAGCTCAATACGGTGTTCGGAGAAATTGAAATGTCCATATATGTATTTATGGAGTGTCACACACACACGCTGACTGTGTAGATGTGACCATAATAAGAACACCAGATATCCAATACTGTTTGAGAATTGGACAGCTCAATACGGTGTATGGAGAAATGTCCATATATGTATTTATGGAGTCTCACACACACACGCTGACTCTGTGTAGATGTGACCATAATAATAGCAGCAGATATCCGATACTGTTTGAGAATCGGACACCTCTATGCGGTGTATGTATGGAAAAATGTTAATCTCCATGTATTTTTTTACGGACTCACACACATATAGCATGTATTTGTCCGTGATACCAGCCGGTACCCGGTAGTGTGTGAGGAGCGTACACCTCTATACGGTGTGTGCAAAAATTTACGCTCATTAACTACTGTGCAGAAAAAAAGGAATTAAAGCATTTTTGCTTTGAAAAAAGCAATGTGCATAGCAGTGTGCACATAGTAGTGCAGCTATCAGGTAGCCTTATAAGGCAGCCTAATAACCCCCAGTGCTGCTGCTGCACAGAAAAGTGTGAAAAAATGAACGCTTGGTAACTGTGCAGAGAAAAGGAATAAAAATATTTTTGCTTTTAAAAAGCACTCTGCACAGCAGTATGCAAACAGCAATGCAGCTATCAGGGAGCCTTATAAGGCAGCCTAATAACCACCAGAGCTGCTGCACACAAATATATCCTCCCCTGTCACTGCACACTATACTGTTGTGTTGTACAGTGAAAATCGCTATCAGCAGAAGGCCTTTTTTTCCTTGCCTAAACACTCCCTATTGAGAATGAGCAACAGCAACCTCTCCCTATGCTAAAATCGGCAGACGTAAGATGGTGGTCGGCGGTCATGGCCTTTTATAGCCACTGTGACGCCATACAAAGCCAGCCAATCACATAAACGCCCTTCTCTAAGATGGTGGGGGCTGCTACCTATGCAATCACGTTGCCCACAGTGTGCATCCTTGCTGATTGGCTGAGAAAAGGCGCTGGAAGCATTGTGGGAAACGCGACTACCTCATGGCCGACCTCACGCTATGGTCGGGTTTCGATTGGCGAAACCCGACTTTAGCCAAAGTCGGCGAATTCTGAATTTAGCCAACCCGTTTTGCTCAACTCTAGTGATGAGCCATTAAATAAATACAGAAGATTAAATAAATTCTGTAAAAAGCAAATCAAGGCAGCAAAGATTGAGACAGAGAGACTCATTGCCAGAGAAAATAAAAATAATCACAAAATATTCTTTAACTACATAAATAGTACGAAACTAAAAAAATGATAGTGATGGTGCCCTTAAAAATAGTATGGGTGAAATGGTGGATGAGGATGAGGAAAAAGCCAATATGCTAAATGACTTTTTTCAACAGTATTTACACAGGAAAATCCCATGACGAATAACATGATCAGTGATAAAAAAAAATTCTCCATTAAATGTCACCTGCTTAACCCAGCAGGAAGTAAAACAGCGTCTAAAAAGCACTAAAATTGACAAATCCCCGGGCCCGGATGGGATACACCCCCGAGTACTGCAGGAATTAAGCACAGTCATAGACAGACCACTATTTTTAATCTTTAAAGATTCCATAATTACAGGGTCTGTACTACAGGACTGGCGTATAGCAAATGTGGTGCCAATATTCAAAAAGGGGACAAAAACTGAACTTGGAAACTATAGGCCAGAGAGCTTAACATCTACTATGGGTAAAATCCTGGAGGATTTTCTAAGAGATACTATAATGGAGTATCGGAAGAAAAATAACCTCATGACCTAATATCAACATGGGTTTACGAAGGACTGTTCCTGTCAGACTAATCTGATAAGCTTTTATGAAGAGGTAAGTTCCGGACTGGACCAAGGAAATGTCGTGGACGTGGTGTACATGGACTTTTCAAAAGCTTTTAATACGGTGCCACACGTAAGGTTTATACATAAAATGAGAACAATGGGGATAGGGGAAAATATGTGTAAGTGGGTTAAGAGCTGGCTCAAGGATAGGAAACAAAGAGTGGTTATTAATGGAGCACACTCGGACTGGGTCACGGTTAGCAGTGAGGTACTACAGGGGTCAGTATTGGGCCCGCTTCTTTTTAACATATTTATTAATGACCTTGTAGGGGCATAGAGAGTAGAAATTCAATATTTGCATATGACACTAAACTCTGCAGGGTAATCAATACAGAGGAAGACAATTTTATATTACAGGAGGATTTATGTAAACTAGAAACTTGGGCTGATAGATGGCAAATGAGCTTTAATGGGGATAAATGTAAGGTCATGCACTAGGGTAGAACAAACAAGATGTATAATTATGTGTTAATTGTAAAACACTGGGCAAAACTGTCACTGAAAAAGACCTGGGTGTATGGGAGGTCGACAAACTCACATTTAGTGGCCAGTGCCATGCAGCTGCTGCAAAGGCAAATAAAATAATGGGATGCATTAAAAGAGGCATAGATGCTGAAGAGGAGAACATAATTTTACCTCTATACAAGTCACTAGTGCGACCACAATTAGAATACTGTGAACAGTTCTGTTCTCCGGTGTAAAAGAAAGACATAGCTGAACTGGAGCGGGTGCAGAGAAAAGCGACCAAGGCTATTAGGGAACTGGGGGGCATGCAATACCAAGACAGGTTATTACCCTTGGGGTTATTTAGTTTGGAAACATGAAGGCTTAGGAGTGATCTTATTACAATGTATAAATATATGCGGGACAGTACAAAGACCTTTCTAATGATCTTTTTACTCTTAGACCTGTGACAGGGACAAGGGGGCATCCTCTACGTCTGGAGGAAAGAAGGTTTAAGCATAATCACAGATGCAGATTCATTACTGTAAGAGCAGTGAGACTATGGAACTCTCTGCCATATGATGTTGTAATGAGTGATTCCCTGCTAAAATTTAAGAAAGGTCTGGCCTTTCTTGAAAAGTATAATATTACAGGTTATATACACTAGTTTCCTTGATATTGCGTTGATCCAGGGAGCTAGTCTTATTGACCGTATGTGGAGTTGGGAAGGAATTTTTTCCCCATTGTGAAGCTTACTGTTTGCCACATGGTTTTTATTGCCTTCCTCTGGATCAACATGTTAGGGCAGGTTAGGATAGGATATGGGTTGAACTAGATGGACTTAAAGTCTCCTTTCAACCTTAATATCTATACTCACCTAATGCCCAATCCATAGAATCCTTCATCTCCTGTAATAAAACCAAAATTTTGAAACAACAATATCCCTCACCTGTCCATCATCTGTCCCATGCCTTAATCCATATCTGGGGATAAATAGTTTTCAACCTGGTTGGTGCCAAGATGCGAGTGTCCAGGCTGAGAACCACTGATAAATGAGCTGCTGCGAGTACAGCGTCAGTGAGCAGCGGTGATGTCATTGAGGTTACCGTGGGTTACAGAGGCTGCATTCCCAGCTGGGCCCATGAACTGTGGTAACCTACCTCTGGTGAGATCACCAATTGCACAGTGAGTAAAAGTCTCACTGTGCAATTGGAGAAGAACTGCGGTGAACTCGCCTCTGCACCGCAAGACTTTATTTTTTATTATTATTATTTATTTATATAGCACCATTAATTCCATGGTGCTGTACATGAGAAGGGGTTACATACTAGGTTAAAGATATGGTTTACAGTAAGCAAATTTACAATGACAGACTGGTACAGAGGGCAGAGGACCCTGTCCTTGCGGACTTACTGTACTTTCTATGGGATAATGAGGAAGAGACAGAAGGTCGGGGGTGCAGCAGCTCTGGTGGTGGTGGGGAAGCAGCCCAGGTGGTGGTGAGGTGGCAGAATGGTTATTGCAGGCTGTAAGCTTTCCTGAAGAGATGGGTTTTCAGGTTCCGTTTTCTCACAGGACTTTTTCTCACTGTGCTAATGGTGATCTCACCAAAGTTCAGGAGCCAGACTGGGAATGCAGCCTCCGTGATCATCAGTGACCTTGATGATGTCACCGCTAGTCACTGCAGTTCTTTCTCCAATCTTTCTCAGCCTGGACGGTCACATCTTGGCATCGTCCAGGTTGAAAACTATTTATTTCCTCACATGGATTATAGCATGGGACAGAATGATGGACAGGTTAGAGATATTGTTTTTTTATTTTTGCTTTACTACAGGAGACCATGGCTTCAATGGAATGGTTACTAGGTGAGTATAACTGTATTTGTTATTTTTAAATAAAAAAGGAAAAGTATGTTTTGTTTTTATTTCAAATAGAAGACTTTATTCTGGCTGTGTGTTTATTTACAATGTAACTATAGGTTTAGCAATGGATTAGTGTGTTACAGACACCTCTCCATTATTAATCCATGGGCTTGATGTCACCAGACAATACAAAGGTAACATCAACCTCACAAATATAAACCACACTTGCCACCACCACAGTGCAAGTGGGAAGAGGCAGGCAAAATGCCAGAATTGGGGCTGTGGGCTGCTATTTTTAGGTTGGGGGGCAAATATCCATGTCCACTAACCAGCCTGAGAGTATCAGTCTCCAGCTGCCTGCCTTAGCTTGGCTGGTTGTCAAAAATGGGGGGACCCCATGCCATTTTTTAAATTTATTTATTTAAATAATTTAGAAAACAGCATTGGGATCCCTCTATTCTTGATAATGAACCTTGCTGATAACGAACACTAACATGGACTTCCTGACAAAGTCCATGTTTGGTGTCCATGCCTGAACAGTAGGTGTTCGGTACTGATGCCGAACTTCACCGTTGGGGTTCACCCATCTCTAGTCAGTACCCTCTGATGTACAGTTGGTCTCTCACAAACCTGTAATATCCCTCCCTGATAAATTTTCTTGAAAGACGAGTTTACGGTATTCAGGGAGAGATGCAGGTTATTTTTTACCCTGCACCCCCAATTGTCAGGGGAGGAGTTCTAGCGGTTGGGAATAATCATGTCCCTACTGAAAGGATGTCCTCAGACATGGGCATTTTCTTTGTTCCCACAAGCCCCAGAACAGTTTTCTCTTGATGCTTTTCTGACAGTTTATGTCTGATATATTATGAATCTGACAGGATACAGGTCGCTGAGGCTAAGATAATGAACCTGACTCTGGGGAGTCGAACAGCTGAGGACTACTGTAATGAGTTCCGGCAGTGATCCACTGAAGTTCTGTAGACCAATATAGCTCTCAGGTGCCAGTTCCACAAAGGCCTTTGCAAAACCCTTAAAGATGCTCTGGTCCTTCGCTTGCAGAGGCCATGACCCAGGCCATACGAATGGACTGCAGAATCCATGAAAGACATGGTGAACAGCAGGCTGCCCATTATACTACCCTGGAGCAGATCCATTTACCGAAGGTGGTGCCATTGGAGGTTTCTCAACAGTACACAGATAGCCCATATGTGGTGGAAAACTACCATTTGGGAGAATGGCAGGGCTCGGAAGGGAATGAGCACCAAATGAATTTTGGAGTGTAATTTTGGTTGCAATGGATTGTGAATGCCATGTCATAGCTGAAGAGCCCCTGACTTGACAAAACAGTAGAAACCACCATAAGTGACTCCATTTTATAAACTACACCTTTTGAGGAATTCACCCAAGTGTGTTGTGAGCATTCTTAATCCTCAGGCAATTCACAGAATTGTATAACATTGAGCTGAGTCGATGGAAAATTGCTATTTTTTCAACTAAAATGTTGCATTGGCCCCAAGATTTTAACTTTCAAAATGGATAAAAGGAGAAAATGGACTGTATGATTTGTTACACAATTTTTTCCTGAGTACGTTAATACCTCATATGTTGATGAGAACAACTTTTGAGGCACAGTGGAAAACTCAGAAGGGAAGGAGCGCCACATTGGAGTTCAAACCTTAGTGGAATGGTTTGTGGGTACCTTATCACAATGGCAGAGCCCAGAGGTGCCAGAAACCCTCCATAAGTGACCCCATTATAGGAACTACACTTCTCAATGAAGTCACCTAGGGATTCAGTATGACTAGTGATGAGTGACCAGTAATGTTGAGCGATACCATCCGATATTGAAAAATATCGGATCGGATTGGATCGGCCGATATCCAAAAAGTATCGGGTATCGCCGATTCCGATCCCGGAAGTCCCATTCAAGTCAATGGGACCGAAATATCGGAATTAAAAAAAACCCTTTCTTTCCTTGTAGGTTAATTCTACATGAAGAAAAACAACTAATAATACTCGTATTGGGTGAGGTGGAGGAGACATTAAAGCCATAGAGGTTTAGTCCAATCAAATGGAATAGCAGGAATAAATTTTTATTTTTTTTTAAAGACGTTCGGAGTTACCAAGATATTGACTATGCTAACCTCTTTTATGCTTTGTCAGATATGTATGTTTCACTACTTCCATGCTCTTCACTTTCTTTTTTACTTCGCCCACACTTTCTCCTTCATGATCCTCAGCAGCAGCATCTTTTTCATCAACTTCTTCTTCACCTTATTCATCTTCTTCTTCTTCACCTTCTTCCTATTATTCTTTTTTTTTACATTCTTCATATTCTTCTTATTCAACTATTATTCTTCTTCATATTCTACTTCTTCATCTTCTTCCTATTCTTCTTCTTCATCTTATTCTTATTTGTGACAGGCATTCCTGTAGTTGTTATCTATAAAAGTTTGAAGATTACACCTTCCGTTCTGCCTGTCACAAAAGATTTACAACAGGATTTGTCCGCGTTCAGTTTGGCCTGCAGCAGCAGGCATTTTCCAGGGGCACCATGAGGAGGAACGGACTCACCCCCATACACTGCTTAGTCTTCTTCTGCTTATAATTAAGATAATATCATTTTCTCTGATTTTTAGTCTTACGCATCATGTTCTACTGCTTTTGGTTTTTCTGCTTCTTGGTCTTCTGTCTCTTGCTGTTCTGCATCTTGGTGGTTGTCTTCATGTTCTTTGTCCTCTTGGTCATCTTCTTCAGGGTCATCTTTTTGGTCTTCTTCGGTGTGGTCTTCAGGGTCGTCATCTTCAGGGTCGTCGTCAGAGAGATCCAGAGTGAGAACCAAAAACCATTTCCACAAGCTCGAACTTGGAAAAGTAGCAGAAGGTACAAGAAGGCTGAGGAACTGCTGAAAACCAGCTGACGGTACTGGAACCCGGATGGTTAGCAGAAGGAACAAGAGCCAATGGCACAACCGTGGACCAGCTGACGGTGCTGGAACACGGTTACTAAGCAGGAGGTACCTGTGCTTCAAAGCACTACCAAGGACCAGCAGACGTTGCTGGAACTCGAATACCGAGAAGGAGGCACCTAGGCCAAAGGCACTGCCGAGAACCAGCTGACGGTGCTGGAACCCGGATGGGTAGCAGACGGTACCCATGATAAATAAAGTTGCAAGGCCGCGAGCCGGCCGCAGTTACTGAAACCCACAGTCCTTCAGGGGGTGCTTGTCCTATTGGCACTACGGAACCAGCCTTTATTACCAGAACCCACAGCCCACATAGGAAGCACCTAAACTACAGGCACCTTAGGCTCAGTTAACCCGACCGCAACACGACAGGACAACGTATTGGTGGCAAAGTGACGTTGACACTCCTTGGAAACAGCAGGCGTGCTGGAAACAGGATGGGCAGGAGGGAGTACCCGTGCCAAAGACACTTCTGAGCAGCAACTGGCGATGTTGGAGCCCAGGGTCAATCAGGGTGTAGGCTGAGGCCTAATTTCATCAAGTTTAATATCTATTGTAGACTATTACTGATTTCAAACGTGCTCCAACTAGGCCTCTAGCTCCACTCTGTCTCTAGTATTTCCCCTGGCCTCCAACCCCGCCAGTTGCTGCTCAGAAGTGGCGTCTGCACAATCAACACTTGTTCCTGTGTTACTGGGGTTCAGTAACGTCAGCTATTCCCCTGATGTGTGTCCGGCAATGTCTCCTGCTCTGTCCACATTCCCACCACTATTAGTGGGAATGTGGACAGAGCAGGAGACATTGCCGGACACACATCTGGGGTTCAGCTGACATTACTGAACCCCAGTAACACAGGAACAAGTGGTGATTGCGCAGACGCCACTTCTGAGCAGCAACTGGCGATGTTGGAGCCCAGGGTCAATCAGGGTGTAGGCTGAGGCCTAATTTCATCAAGTTTAATATCTGTTGTAGACTATTACTGATTTTAAACGTGCTCCAACTAGGCCTCTGGCTCCACTCTGTCTCTAGTATTTCCCCTGGCCTCCAACCCCGCCAGCTGCTGCTCAGAAGTGGCGTCTGCACAATCAACACTTGTTCCTGTGTTACTGGGGTTCAGTAACGTCAGCTCTTCCCCTGATGTGTGTCCGGCAATGTCTCCTGCTCTGTCCACATTTCCACTACTATTAGTGGGAATGTGGACAGAGCAGGAGACATTGCCGGACACACATCTGGGGTTCAGCTGACATTACTGATCCCCAGTAGCACAGGAACAGTGGTGATTGCGCAGACGCCACTTCTGAGCAGCAACTGGCGGGGTTGGAGGCCAGGGGAAATACTAGAGGCAGAGTGGAGCAAGAGGCCTAATTGGAGCAAGTTTGAAATCAGTAGTAGTGTGAATGTGGAGACAGCATGAGATATTGCCGTCCACACAGCAGGGGAGCAGCTGGCGTTACTGAACCCCACTAACACTGGAGCATGTGTTTCTCTCTGTGCAGACGGCACTTCCAAGCAACAACTGGCTGTGTTGACGCCCAGGATCAGTCATGGAGCAGGCTGAGGCCTAATTGCAGCAAGTTTTAAAGGTGATGTAGTTTGAATGTGGAGGCAGCAGGAGATATTGCCGTCCACACAGCAGGGGAGCAGCTGGCATTACTGAACCCCACTATCACTGGAACATGTGTTTCTTTCTGTGCAGACGGCACTTCCGAGCAACAACTGGCTGTGTTGAATCCCAGGATCAGTCATGGAGCAGGCTGAGGCCTAATTGCAGCAAGTTTTATATAGGTTGTAGACTACTACTGATTGTAACCGTGCTCCAGGAGCTAGTGTGTGTTTCTCTGTTAAGACGACACTTCTGAACACCAACTGGCATTGTTGGAGCCCAGGATGAGGCATGGAGTTTGGCTGAGGCCAACTTCCAGCACGTTACGTTTTATAGAGGTTGTAGACTACTACTGATTGTAACCGTGCTCCCCTTAGGCCTCTGGCTCCACTGTCTCTAGTATTTTCCCTGGCCTCCAACCCCGCCAGTTGCTGCTCTGAAGTGGCGCCTGCACAATCCACACTTGTTCCTGTGTTACTGGGGCTCAGTCACGTCAGTTGATCCCCACATCAGACGGTTACAATCAGTAGTAGTCAACAACCTATATAAAACTTTCTGCAATTAGTCCTCAGCCTGCTACATGATTGATCCTGGGCTTCAACACAGCCAGTTGTCGCTCGGAAGTGCTGTCCGCACAGAGAAAAACACTAGCTCCTGTGTTAGTGGGGTTCAGTAATGCCAGCTGCTCCCCTGCAGTGTGGAAGGCAAAGTCTCCTGCTGCCTCCACATTGACACAACATCCGATTTTCTACTTGTTCCAAGTAGGCCTCAGCCTACTGCATGATTGAATCTGGGCTTCAACACAGCCAGTTGTCACTCGGAAGTGCTGTCCACACAGAGAAAAACACTAGCTCCTGTGTTAGTGGGGTTCAGTAACGTCAGCTGCTCCCCTGCTGTGTGGACGGCAATATCTCCTGCTGCCTCCACATTCAAACTACATCACCTATAAAACTTGCTGCAATTAGGCCTCAGCCTGCTGCATGATTGATCCTGGGTTTCAACACAGCCAGTTGTCGCTCGGAAGTGCTGTCCGCACAGAGAAAAACACTAGCTCCTGTGTTAGTGGGGTTCAGTAACGCCAGCTGCTCCCCTGCAGTGTGGAAGGCAAAGTCTCCTGCTGCCTCCACATTGACACAACAACCGATTTTCTACTTGTTCCAAGTAGGCCTCAGCCTGCTGCATGATTGAATCTGGGCTTCAACACAGCCAGTTGTCACTCAGAAGTGCTGTCCGCACAGAGAAAAATACTAGCTCCTGTGTTAGTGGGGTTCAGTAATGTCAGCTGCTCCCTTGCTGTGTGGACGGCAAAGTCTCCTGCTGCCTCCACATTGACACAACATCCGATTTTCTACTTGTTCCAAGTAGGCCTCAGCCTGCTGCATGATTGATCCTGGGCTTCAACACAGCCAGTTGTTGCTCAGAAGTGCCGTCTGCACAGAGAAAAACACTAGCTCCTATGTTAGTGGGGCTCAGTAAAGCCAGCTGCTCCCCTGCTGTGTGGACGGCACAGTCTCCAGCTGCCTCCACATGCAAACTACTACTGATTTTTAACCGTGCTCCGCTTAGGCCTCTGGCTCCACTGTCTCTAGTATTTCCCCTGGCCTCCAACCCCGCCAATTGTTGCTCAGAAGTGGCGTCTGCACAATCCACACTACTAGTAGTGGCAATGTGGACAGAGCAGGAGACATTGCCAGACACACATCAGGGGATCAACTGACGTGACTGAGCCCCAGTAACACAGGAACAAGTGCTCCCTCTTTGTGCAGAGCTTTCTCAACTGCCTCGACACACAGAGCTGCTTTGTAAAGCACTAGGAGCACTGCTCTCGGGTGGAATGGAGAACATGATGGACTGCACCAGTGTGTCTTGGTACTCCTGCATTTTACGCTCCCAGTTCAACAGTGTTATGAGGCTTTGGAAGTTGTTCCGGTAGCGAGGATCTAGGAGGGTGTACACCCAATAATCAGCCGTGTTGAGAATGTGGGCGATGCGGCGGTCGTTTTTCAGGCACTGCAGCATGAAATCAACCATGTGCTGCAGACTCCCAACTGCCCAAGAAACCCTGTCCCCTGCTTGAGGTGTCATCTCTGCCTGCTCTGCATCGCCCCACCCTCGCTGTACATACTGACTAGAGCATTGTGTACCTCCCTTCTCTGGGGAGATGTCTTCCTCCTCCATTGACTCCTCCTCATCCTCCTCACAAAGTGTCCCCTGCCTAGGCCTTTGTGAGGAACCACGTAGCGCAGACTGTCCAGAAGCATATGGCATTTGTGACTCATCATCCTCCACCTCTTCCAAAACCTCCTCCCTTAGTGCTTGCAGTGTTTTTAGAAGCAGGCAGATAAGGGGGACAGTCATGCTGACTAGTGCATCATCTGCACTCGCCATCCGTGTGGAATCATCAAAGGCATGCAAAACGAGGCAGATGTCCTTCATAGAGGCCGACTCAGTGGTGCTGAAGTGTGACCGGCGCACAGTGCGACTTGTTTGCGCCTGATGCACCTGGTACTCCATTACTGCTGCCTGCTGCTCACACAACCGCTCCAACATATGTAACGTTGAATTCCACCTGGTGGGTAGGTCACATATGATGCGATGTTCCGGAAGGCGTAATCAGCGCTGCAGAGCTGCAAGGCGCGATCTTGCCGTGCTGGAACGCCGCAAGTGAGCGCACTCTATGCGGACCTTGTGCAGCATGTGCATCAAGATCCAGATAGTCCCTCAGAAAGCTCTGCATGACCAAGTTCAGCACATATGCCAGACATGGGATGTGAGTGAGGTTGCCTAGGCCCAGAGCTGCCACCAGATTTCGGCCATTGTCACACACTACCAAGCCTGGCTGGAGATTCGCTGGCATAAACCACATGTCGCTCTCCTGCTTGATGGCATTCCAGAGCTCCTGCGCTGTGTGGCTTCGATTCCCCAAAGAAATTAATTTCAGTACGGCCTGTTAACGTTTGGCCACGGCTGTGCTCAGGCCACGGCTGTGCTCATATCGGTCGTAACAGGCTCCTGCAGCGCTGATTCTGAGGAGCTTGAGTAGAAGGAGGAGGAGTCAATGTGTACAGACTGGATTCCTGCAATCCGTGGAGTTGGCAGAACACGTACAGCACCACTCTCCAGATCTGTACCCGGCTCCACAACATTGACCCGATGGGTAGTGAGGGAAAGGTATCGCCCCTGTCCATGGTTACTGGTCCACGCATCGGTGGTCAGGTGGACCTCGCTACTGATGGAGTTTAGTAGCACAAGTTTTATTTTTCCCTCCACATGCTTTTGCAGGGCAGGGACGGCTTGCCTGCTGAAATAAAACCGGCTGAGCACGGTGTATTGTGGGACTGCCAATGCCATGAAGTTCTGGAAGGTGTCAGTCTCCACCAACCTCAATGAGAACATTTCAAGGGCCAGTAGTTTGGCAATGCCAGCATTCAGAGCCTGTGCTCGGGGATGGTTTGCCGAGTATGGCCGCCTTTTCTCCCATGCCTGTGCTACCGATGGCTGTAGAGTGGCATGGGAGTGTGAAGATGACTGGAAACGTGGGTGGAATGTCTCTGGGTCTCTGGACAACAGTGCCAGAGGTTCTTCCTTGGCGATCCTGTGAGGATGCCGAGCCAGATGTGTGTGAGCTGGAGGAAGAGGCACCAACACGAGCTGAAGAGGTGGTAGGTGGTGCTGTACGTTGGCCTACGTCTTCAGTGTGGCTGTGTAACTCCAGATCGTGCTTGGTCCGCACATGTTTCCACATATTTGTGGTATTGAGGTTGCTGACATTTTTCCCTCTTTTGACTTTCTGATGACACAGCTTGCATTTTACAAAGCAAATGTCATCTGCAACTGTGTCAAAAAAGGACCACGCACTGCAAGTCTTGGGAGCACCCGTTTTGGCTTTTGGAAGAGGAATGCTCCTAACGGGTGCCGAAGTGCAGGCTACAGGCAACCAATTCTGTCCCCTCCCTCTCCCTCCTGTTTTGGCCGTTCGGGGAATCTCTTCCTCAGAGCTGCTCCCACCACCTTCCTGTTCCTCACACCATGATGGGTCAAGGACCTCATCATCTACACTCCCCTCTTCAAACACCTGCTTCTCCTGGGTAGTCTCGCCAGCACCGTACGCACCAGAAAGTGGCACCTGAGTCTCGTCATCAGCTGATGCGTACTTAGGTGTGCTGACCTATGCTGGATATAAATGTTGCTATATACGCACAATATCCTGTCTGGATTTATTGGTTGAAAAACACACAAATGATCAATCAATTCATCCATTTCTATGAATGATGGAAGCATACAATCATATCTCCTACTTCACTGTAAATGATGATCCTATAATTGTGGGGTAATGTAACCTTACCAACAATTGGAAAGGGACTTATGGTCAGGAACCCAATTATTAACAATTGATACAACATATCCTGGCACGTATTGAGAGCTAGTAGATCACAGCTGTGTTCTATCTCTACAGCTGTGATTTTTTTTTTCACATCCTTTTCCCTTCCCTATTAGTCTATTAATCTCTGGTGGTGTACGCACATGTGAATAGTGTCCAATGAGATACAACACCCTCACTACTTCATTAAAACTTCAATTCAAAGCTGTAAATGCTGGCCCAGATGCTGGCTGAGAAAGAAATATCCTGTATTTGTAGAGTCCAGAGTACACGGAACAACGTTCTGACTAGAGATGGGCAAATATTTAAATGTTCGGTTTGGATTATGATCGTCGAATTTGCAATATTCGCCGATCTATTTGTTGAATATTCACCGAACACAGCCGAATGCTATTACAGTCGATGGGAGGCAAAAACAAACGCATGCACAACATCTTCAAATGGCCCCAAAAGCTGCCAAAACACATCAGATTATGGGGAGACACCAGTAAAGTGTCCTCAATTTACCCACAGTACAAATTACAGCATGCCACAGCAGCAATTAGCCAGGCATGAAGTATGGGGGTCTGGGCCAGCATTTACAGCTTTCAATTTAACGCCAAAATAAGATGAGGTGAGTGATGGATCAGTTTACGCCTGCTGTGCTAGGGGCCCTGATATCAAATACAACAGCTCAACCTGCTTTCGTGCTCAGCCACACTCACAAATATCAGTTTCATAGAGTATTATAGTCAGAAAAATCTAAGGATAGTAATAACACGGGTAGTAGCCTCAAAGGAGGTGGAGGCCTAATGGTCTCGGAGGCCTACTGCTATAGGCAACATGCATCAAGAAGACTCAGCCTGGAGTCTACATACTTACCAAAATTATTGGCAGACACCACTCAAGAGGCATAAATTTCACCAGAGTACAAATAGTATAATGGGGAACAATATGTCTTTCACTACAGCCAACCCAGCAGATGGAGAGACACAATCAAGACTCTCCACATTTTCAAAAATTTCAATTTCACCACAGTATAAATAGTATATTAGGGACCAACAGGTCATCCACTACACCCAACCCAGCAGGTGGACACCCAACCAGGAATGTTCACATTTCAAAAAATTGGGGCCTGACACCACTGAAGTGGCATCAATTTCAAAAGAGTAGAAATAGTATAATTGGGACCGACACATCTTCCACTACAGCCTACTCAGCAGATGTAGACCCAATCAGGAGTCTACAAATTTCAAGAAATGAGGGCTTGACACCACCAAAATGGCATAAATTTCACGAGAGTAGAAATAATATAATATGGACCGACACATCTTCCATTAGAGCCAACCCAGCAGGCGTAGACCAACCATGAGTGCTCACATTCCCACAAATTTGTGTTAACATCTGCAGCAGCAACAGCAGGCACAGAGGCCACACTAAAGATATCACTGAATTCAGTTATGATAAATTAATGTAGCACACTAAAAAATGCAGCATCGCCTAATCTGTACAGTCTGCGATTTCTGTGCAAAAGTCCTTAGAGATTCATAACTTGCTCATCTTGATGAAAGTTAGGTAGTCTACACTTTCAAGGGACAGCCAGCTGTGCTTATCCATCAGAATACCACTAGCAGAGCTGAAGACACGTTCTTCTGAGAGAACATTGGCTGCTGGGCATGATAAAACCTCCAAGGTACAGTATGTGAGACGAGCTCAGGCTACTCATCCATTTTGGAAGACCAAAATGTGAAAGGGTTCAAACTCTCCCTGATGGTATTGATATTCAGTTCTTGATACTTCTGCACCATCCTGTCCATTCGTTCACCACGTGTAAGACTTGGACTCTGTTGTGCTGGTGCATGAGCTGGTCTAAAAAAAAGTGTCAAAAGACTCACCAAAATTGCTTCTTCCACTTACACTATTGCAGCAGCTGCTGCTGCTAATGTTTTGGCATTGACGAATTAACATGCTGGAGGTTGGAAGTCTAGAGCTGAGATGCGAACAGTGTGCCTCACTGCTGTCTTGTGAAAAACCTTTCATCAAGATGTGTAAAAGCATGTTTTGATACTCCAGCATTCACGGGTACTTTCTAGGGCGAAAAAGCATATGGCAAAATTTGGTCTTATAACGTGGATCTTGCAGAGTCCTCTTCATCTCCTGACAGTTGCTCGCCCATCACCTCTTCCTCCTCCATTTCTTCCTTGGCTCTTGCACCTTCACTAACAATTTGTTTGTTATCACCAGCCCCCCTCAATCACAGTAATCCACCCTCCCTTGGCACTCGCCTGTGCGGCGACAGTCTGAAACTTTGAGACAATGTTATCCTTTCCACATCCTCCTCTGCTCCTCCTCTTCATCTGGGACCACCATCTCCTCCCGCAGGCTATTCAAAGTCTGCTCCAGCATATAGATGACCAGAATAGTGATGCTGATGATGGCGTCGTCAGCCCTAACCATCTTAGAAGCCATTTCGAAACTGTGCAGAAGGGTGCAGAGTTCCTTAATCTGTGCCCTCTCCATAAACGTGATATGCACCACATCCGTACTGCATTGACCCAGGCTATATGACATGACATACTGTGTCAGGGTTCGTTACTGATGCCACAGTCACTGCAACATGTGCAGAGTGGAATTCCACCATGTTGGCACATTGCATATCAACCAGTTATCTGGCATGGACAAAGACCTCTGTATCGATGCAAGTCGATGACTTGAGGGGTGCAAATGGTGGAAGTGAGCATACAGCTTCCGTGCTTTCTGCAGCAGTTCACCCAGGCCTGGATAGTGGCAGAGAAAATGCTGTACCACCAAGTTGAGAACGTGAGCCATGCAAGACACATGCGTGAGCTTGCCTCGCCGTAAGGCCACCACCAGGTTTGCACCATTATCGGACACAGGCCTTCTCTGGATGCAGATTCAGCAGTGATAGCCATTGCTCAAAAACGGCTAGGAGAGCTGTACACAACTCTTCAGCTGTATGACTGAGATCTCCAAGGCATATAAATTTTAATACTGCCTAATTGTGATGAGCCCTGGCTGTGCAGAACGGAGGTCTTGGGGATTCACTCTGCACTGTTGGAACACATGTCTCATTAAGGCAGAGGTTGAGGGTGCAGGTGGAGGCCCTAGAGGAGGTGAAGGAGGCAGAAGCAATGGAGGAAGTGTGAAATATAGAGGTTTGTCCTGCAAGCCTTGGGGATTCCAAGACTTGTGGATCAGCGCCTGCCCCTACAATAATCAGTCACCCAGAGCCCAGTCAGCAAGATTTAATGTCCTTGGCCATGCTGACTCATCCAAGTGGTGAAAAGCACCCTGGCAGATATAGATTTAGTCAAGGAGCTGGTGATGTTGTCTGTGACATGCTGGTGTAGTATAGGCACAGCTTTCTTAGAAAAGTAATGGCGACTTAGCAACTGGTACTGGGTGACTGTGATGGCCATCAGCTTTCAGAAAACATCTGCATCTACCAGGAAGAAAGGCAGCATTTCTGTGGCCAACAGATTGAAGATGGTGGAGTTCAACCTCTTAGCTTTATCATGTGTAGGAGGAAACTGCTAATAGAAGTGGAAAGGAAGAACAAAGACGAAAGAATCTAATTAATAACAATATTGGAGAAAGAGAAACCAATCACAAACTAAAATGTTTCTATACTAATGCACAAAGCATGGGCAACAAACAAGGAGAATTGGAACTACTAACACAGGAAAAGAAATATGATGTCATTGGAATCACTGAAACTTGGTGGGACGATACACATGATTGGAATACAAGACTAGAAGGATACAACTTATTTGCAAGAAACAGACTTGATAAACGAGGAGGGGGTGTTGCATTGTATGTTAGAAATGCATATATCTGCACAGAGATTGAAGCTTCAGAGACTGGGAGTTCTGTGGAAACTGTTTGGGTAAGAATACAAGGACAGAACAATGGAAAGGACACCATTGTAGGCATTTACTACAGGGCGCCTGTGCAAGCTGAAGATATGGATGAACTCTTTATGCATCAAATGGCCAAGTTCTCCAAAAAATATGACATAGTTGTCATGGGAGATTTCAACTATCCAGACATTTGTTGGGAATCTCTCTCAGGCAAAACTAACAGGTCAAGGAAATTCTTATCCTCTCTTGCTGACAACTTTATCTTCCAAAAGGTAGGGGAGAAAACAAGGGGAACTGCTACCTTGGATCTAATCCTTATAAACAGGGAGGAAATGGTTGAGGAGGTAAAAGTGGCTGGAACCCTAGGAGGTAGCGACCATGCTATTTTAGAATTTTGGATAACTAGAGGCGGAAGGCCTGTGAAGACTCAGACGTCAAGGTTAGATTTCAGAAAGGCAGATTTTAAGGGATTCAGAAAGATAATTGGAGGGATCCAATGGCTGGATATCCTTAAAGACAAAAATGTCCAGGAAGGATGGGAAATCTTGAAAAATGAAATTCTCAAAGCACAGTTGTTAACAATTCCGAAAAGAGGGAAGAATAGGAAGCATTTAAGGAAACCAGGATGGGTGAACACAGAACTTAAGCACATGCTAAAAAGGAAGAAAAAAATGTTTATAAAATGGAAAGAGGGAGGCATATCTAAAGAAGAATATAATGCTGTCTGCAGAATCTGCAGGGCACAAATCAGATTAGCTAAAGCTGAAAATGAATTGAGGCTTGCAAGAGATGTCAAAAGCAATAATAAAGGATTTTGGGGATATGTCAAAAGTAAAAGAAAAGTCAAAGATGCTATAGGATTTTTACAGGATGAAAATGATGAAATGGTAAGACAGGATGTTGAGAAGGCTGAACTTTTAAATTCCTATTTTGCATCTGTTTTCTCTCAGAAAGGAAATGTAACACCAACTGTTATTCACTGTCCTATTAAGGGAATAGAAGAATCCAGGATATCTATAAACAGAAAGATAGTGAGGAAACACTTAGCTAACCTAAATGAATTCAAGTCTCCAGGTCCAGATGAATTACACCCCAGAGTACTGAAGGAGATAGCAGAAGAAATTTCTGAACCACTCTCCATAATCTTTGAAAATTCTTGGAGAACAGGAGAAGTGCCAGAAGACTGGAGAAGAGCAAATGTTGTTCCTATCTTCAAAAAGGGGAAGAAGGTGGACCCAGGCAACTATAGGCCGGTGAGTCTGACTTCTATACCAGGAAAGATCTTTGAACAAATTATTAAACAACATGTAAGTCAATACCTGGATAAGAATGAAGTGATCAAACAGAGTCAGCATGGGTTTGTAACTAATAAGTCATGTCAGACTAACTTAATTTCCTTCTATGACGGTATCACTGATTGGGTGGATCAAGGAAATGCTGTAGATATAGTATATCTTGACTTCAGCAAAGCATTTGACAAAGTCTCTCATACAATCCTTATTGAAAAAATGACTAAGTATGGAATGGACAAGGCAACTGTTAGGTGGATTCATCGCTGGCATAGTGATCGGACCCAAAGAGTGGTCGTAAATGGCTGCACATCCAGTTGGAAGAATGTCTCAAGTGGGGTACCACAGGGCTCTGTCCTGGGCCCTGTATTGTTCAACATCTTTATCAACGATTTAGATGAAGGAATTGAGGGTAAACTGATTAAATTTGCTGATGACACAAAGCTAGGAGGGATAGCTAATACTAGAGAAGAGAGAGAGAGGATTCAAAAAGATTTAAATAAACTGGAGAAGTGGGCAGTAACTAACAGAATGGTTTTTAACAGGGAGAAATGCAAAGTACTACATCTGGGCAATAAAAATGAAAAAAGCATATATAGAATGGGAGGAATAGGGCTAAGTGACAGCACATGTGAAAAAGACTTGGGTATACTAATAGATCACAGACTGAATATGAGTCAACAGTGTGATGCAGCAGCAAAAAAGGCAAATGCAGTTCTAGGATGTATTAACAGAAGCATACAGTCTAGATCACGTGAAGTCATTATTTCCCTCTACTCCTCTTTGGTCAGACCTCATCTGGAATATTGTGTCCAGTTTTGGGCACCACATTTTAAAAAAGACATCAACAAACTGGAGCAAGTTCAGAAAAGAGCGACCAGAATGGTGACCGGTCTGCAAACCCTGTCTTATGAGGAAAGGTTGCAGGATTTGGGAATGTTTAGTTTGCAAAAGAGAAGACTGAGAGGAGACTAAATTGCTGTCTACAAATATCTAAAGGGCTGTCACATTGTAGAAGGATCAACTTTATTCTCATTTGCACAAGGAAAGACTAGAAGCAATGGGATGAAACTGAATGGGAGGAGACACAGATTAGATATTAGAAAAAACTTTTTGACAGTTAGAGTGATCAATGAGTGGAACAGGCTGCCACGAGAAGTGGTGAGTTCTCCTTCAATGGAAGTCTTCAAACAGAGGCTGGACAGACATCTGACTGGGATGATTTAGCGAATCCTGCTTTGAGCAGGGGGTTGGACCAGATGGCCCAGGAGGTCCCTTCCAACTCTACGATTCTATGATTCTATGATTCTATGATTCTATAAACAATCTTTTGCATGACCACAACTGTGGGACCTTGGGCTGGGTGCAATCCTGAGAGAGGGCGGAGTACGGTGAACCGGACAAAATGTTGGACCGTGAGGGGGTTGCAGGCGGAGATATTATGGTGGATTGAGAAAGTTGTGAGGTGCTCATTCTCTGAGATCAGTCAAAAGCAGCAGGAATGTTCGCTTCCAATACAGCTGACGGCAGGCTCTCAGTCAGCATAACTGGAGCAGGTAAATAACCCAAGGCTCTGTGGTCTGAGACCTCTGTCACAATATTTGGCACAAAGGAGGAGGGAGAAACAGCAGATGCGATTGATGGGGAGGCTGATGGTTGTTGAGGTCAGCTGGTTCACATTTTGCGCAGTTGGATTCCCAAAGTAACACATCTTAATTGCGCATGGTAAGGTTCATACATGTAGAAGTCAAATTATTGCACTTTTTCTCTCTACTCAAGTTTTTTTGCAGAGTTGGCAGATTATGCGAGTTGAATCATCCTTTGCGGTGTCAAAAAAGGCCCAGGCTAGGCAATCCTTGCCACTCCTGTGAGCTGCAGACACGCAAATGCTGTTGGCCACAGCCACAGTTGTGGGTGAGGATGCATTGCTCGTTGTGGCTGCACCACTGTGTCTATGATGAACGGCGCAACTTTGCCTTCTCGTCTTCCTCCTCAGATGACGTACTCAGCTGTGTGCCTCTGTGTTCACTTCAACTAGGATCTCACACATCATCATCATTATCCTCTGTTTTATTACATTCCTCGCCCTTAGAGTCAGCCTCCTCCTCTTCCTGCCCTGACAGCACAGTACAGTCCGCGTGAGCCTTAGATAGCTGAGTCTCATCTGGATCATTATTCCCCACTGGGGTTAACCTCTGGTCACGAAGGTCAGAATGCAGCTCGGATCCTACTTCATCCTGCCCCATATCCATGCTACAATAATTTTGGCATTGCTGCAGGTATCCACCTCTTGACTCTGTGAGTGAAGCTTTTGAGTAGACTTCTGATGCCCATGACACAGAATGTGTGAACAGCTCTTCAGACTCACCCATCTGTGGTTTCCTACAATCAGTTGTACGGTTGGTGAGTTGTGACACTCAGAGTGGTAGGAGCATAGTAAGAGCAACAAAAAATTTTAAACTCTACACCAGCTCTGCAAACAGCTGAATTTCAGTGACAGTAAATGACAAAGTGAAATATGGATTGCTGAATAGGAAGTATTTTTTGGCTGGCTGTGTGGGAAGAACGGCCCCCACCAAGTATCCGGGCCGGAACCATGAGGACCGTCATCTAGGTTCCGGGGGAAACTGTTCCCGGGGGACAGAGTTCAGGGACGGACCGCTGAGAGGGACAGGTGGGCTGGGGGAGGAGCCAGTATAAAAGGGGCGGGGAGCGCTAGTCACAATGAGTCAGCAGACCGGGACAGAAGCAGCAGGAGACCGTGGGAGCGGCTGAGAGCAAAAGCGACTCACCAGTGCCAGGGGAGACGCTCACCAAGAACACCAGAGGGACGGCGCCCAGACGACTGTCCGAGACCCGCTGCCCCGCTTCAGCCCGCGGCCGCTGCCGCCACTCTCCAGCCCGCGGCTGCGTCCTACCCGCGGTCTCTCGCGGCCATTGCCACCTCGCTCCAGCCCACGGCTGTGGCCTGTTTCCCGCCACCCGCAGCCGCTCTGCCCTCACCCGTGGTCGCGGCAAGTCCAGTGCCGTCGGCGGCCACCACTGTCCCGCTCCGGTCCGCGGCAGGGGCCGAGCCTCTGCTTGCCGCGGATTCCCCGTCGCAGCTGCTAGCTGCACAGGTGGCCTGCCACTCGCCACCCTGCACCGCTACTGCTTACCCCAGTCCGGGTGACACGGCCCACTCGTCCAAGGACTCCTCCGGGGCTGGAGGTGCCCCAGTGTCACAGGAGCATCGGAATGCTCGAAGACTACACCGACTCTTCAGCAGCTGGGCCCAGCGGCTGCTCCGCCGAAGAACCACCATCCAGGACACCGAGGGACGTCGAGACGGCTAAGTTGACTATATAGTTAAGGACCCATAGTCGGCCATACCGCGGCCCTATAGTGACCGGCTTTCGCCGGACGTAGTCGTGTTCTACTCTGGTTGTGTTTGCTTGTTTTGAGCCCGTGCGAGGGCAACCCTTGTTACCCCTTTGGTTGATCAGGCTGTGACTGAGTATAGTTACCTCTAGGCCTATAAATGTTATTATAAAAAGCACCAAACCGTCTCACGACTCGTCACTGCATCCTGCGTACCTGCAAACACCACATTTGGCTTAGTTGGCAGGATGCAGTCTCCGAGCACAGACGGTGTTGCGCCTGACCAGAGTGGGGCTGCAGGTGCTGCTGATAATGGGGGCCCCCATTCTAGCATCTCTTTGGGGGCTATGCTAAGTAACTTGCCCCAGTTTTCTGACTCCGATACGCTGTTGTGGAGCAGGACAGAACGCATGCGGGGCCTTTTCCACATGTACCCAATGACCCCCGATTTAGAGGCTGAGGTGGCCCTCATGGTGCTAGATGGGGAAGCCCGAAAGTCAGTGATGTTGAGGCCCCCGGGATGCCGCAACACCTTCGCCAGGGTCTTGCAGATTCTGGAAGAAACCCACGGGGATCCAACAAACGTGGGGGAGTTGAGAATCCGACTGTTCAGTCAGATGCAGGGGAGGGAGAGACCATCACCCAGTATATGAACACCCTCCAGGAGCTATACACCGCCATAGAGCGGAAGGACGGAATAGGGGTAGGCCCCATCGACATTACCCTGCGTGACCTGTTAGTGACTGGACTCCGGGACCGTTAATCAAGCAGGCATTGCGGGAGCAGATCCGAGTGAACCCACATATGGCTTTCTCTGATGTGGAGAGTCAGGCCCGGGTGCGAGAGCAGGAGCAGGAGATGACGGTTCCCGTGGGGAAGGCCCGGAGCATGGAAGCTTCCGCAAGCATTGTCAGAGAGCCTCAATGGATTGAGCAAGTGAGACAAGAACTGAAGAGTATCCGGAGTGAGCTGGCCAAAGTGAAAAAGAGAACGGAGCCCGTGCCCAGCCGGCCTGGCTACAATCCCGGGCCCTGGGGGCCTTGCAAAACCCGGGGTGGCCGGGCCTCACCGCCTTGGTGTTATGAGTGTGGAGAACTGGGCCACATCGCACGGGAGTGTCCGCGGCTTGGGAGATACCCACCCTGGCGGACATTAAACTAGAGGGCTCTGGGCATGGGGGACGCCGCTCGGAGCCAGAAGCCACAACTAGGGGTGGTCGAAGATCTGATCGCTAGGTGCCCAATAGTGGTGGCCGAAGTCGAGGGTCATGCCATACGGTGCCTAGTGGATACGGGGTCACAAGTAACGACCATGCCTGCAACTTACTTCCGGCAGCATTTCCCAGAAGCGGCAAGGCCCCAGTGGGGGCCCATGATACGACTAGTGGCCGCAAACCAACTGCCGGTACCTGTTGCTGGAGTGGTGGGGCTCCAGATGACACTGTGTGGTAAATCCCTCGGCCGCCAGGGAGTGGTCCTAACCCAAGGAGAGACTAATGACCATCATCCAGTTATCTTGGGCATGAACATACTGCGGGAATTCGGCAGTCTACTCCTCAACGATCCCACGCAGGAGACCCTGAGCCAGTGGGGTTCTCGCACAGGCCAAGGGCAGGTCTTCCAGCGGTTGGTGCGGGAGGCGCAAATGCTCCAGGAGTGCCAGGAGGGTGAGGCACTTGGCAAGGTCATCGCGCTGGCGGCCCCCCACTCATGCTTCCTCCAGGGCAGACGGTGGTAGCCCTGCCGATCCGAGCCCCGATGACACTGGAGGGCGTGGAGGTGCAGGTGGAACCATGTTACTCGGAGTGCCTGCACCCTGGCATACTGGTAACCCGCTCCCTGGCCACGGTGCGGGAAGGGACCATCCTGGTGCATTGTGTCAACCTGGAAGACCAAGATATCGACCTGAAGCCCTGGGCCGAAATGGCCAAACTAGTGAGGCCTTTGGAGGAGATGCTGTCGCACCCCGTGGTCAAGTTGAAGGTGCAGCCTGAAGATCCTTGGGCAGTAATGGTACAAACCCAACAGACTGCCGCATCCTCGACCCAAGAGAAAGGTCGAGCCATCCTGGAGAGAATGCAGGCCGAACAGAGACACTTCTTGGACAATATTACAGTGTCTTCGCCAGTCATGAGGATGACTTCGGATGTACCACTGCCATCATGCTTGGGAAGCGGCAGGAGCGGCCCCCATCCGAGAACAATATCGGTAAATACCACCGCAGCTATACCAGGAAGTGAAAACTCTATTAGCTCAAATGCTTCGGAAGGGGGTCATAAGAGAAAGCCAGAGCCCCTGGGTGGCCCCCATTGTTCTGGTTCCTAAAAAAGATGGCACTCTGCATTTTTGTGTGGATTATCGAAAGTTGAACTCCTGCACCATCAAGGATTCATATCCACTGCCCCGCATAGAAGAGTCTCTGTCCGCCTTGGGGAACGCAACATACTTTTCGACTCTAGACCTGGCCAGGGGGTTCTGGCAGGTGCCGATGTCGGAGAAAGACAGAGCCAAGATGGCATTTATCCTTCCCATGGGACTGTTTGAGTTTAATCGGATGCCGTTCGGGCTGGCCAACGCCCCAGGAACCTTCCAGCGGTTGATGGAGCGGTGTCTAGGAGACCTCAACTTTGAAGCCACATTGATATACCTGGACGATATTATCATCTATTCCGCCACGTTCGAGAACCACCTGCGGCAGTTGGGGCAATTGCTCGGCCGGTTGCAGAAGTACGGGTTGAAGGTGAAGCCCCAGAAATGCCAGCTGTTCCGCACCCAGATTGAATATCTGGGGCATACCGTCTCGGCGGAGGGTGTTAGACCATCCCTGGAGAAGGTTGCTGGCATCTAGGGGTGGCCTACCCCCAGGACGGTGAAAGACATGCGGGCCTTCCTGGGGTTGGCTGGCTACTACCGCCGGTTCGTGAAGAATTTTGCACGCCGAGCCTGAGCCCTGCAAGACCTGCTGAAGTGGACTCCAGCCAGGGCGAATGGACGGAAGGTCCAGTGGCAACAGCCGCAAGAGGATGCATTTCAAGATCTCAAACCTGCACTCTCGGACGCCCCGGTATTGGCATATGCGGATTTCTCGCAGACGTTCATCCTGCATACCGATGGGAGCCTCCAGGGACAAGTAGCTGTGTTGTCACAGGTGCAGGACGGCCGAGAGAAAGTGATCGCCTATGGTAGCCGGTTGCTGCATGACTCCGAACGAAACCTGGACAATTACAGCTCCTTTAAGCTCGAGCTCCTCGCTGTAGTGTGGGCAATGACGGAGCGGTTCGCAGAGTACCTGGCGGGCTCCGAGGTGGTGGTGCGGACTGATAACAACCCATTAGCCCATTTGGAGAATGCCAAACTGGGGGCCCTAGAGCAGCGGTGGGTGTGGCTCGGATAGCCAAGTTCAACTACAAGATCATCTACAAACGGGGAGCTGAAAATGTGCACGCTGACGCACTCTCCAGAATCCGACACACCACCCCAGGGAGGAATCGAGACGACAAATTAGAAGGAGAAGAGACGCCGTTTGCCCTCACCACCACCGCGCTTACTGCCAACGCGCAAGTAGGGCCCCATTCGGGACCATTAGGGGGAATATTAGAACAGCCACGTGACAAGTGGATTCAGCAGCAACAAGAGGATGGAGAGATTGGAATCCTGTGCAGATGAATGGCCACCGACAAATTGCCCACTGGCTCACAGAGACAGACTTTGACCCAGGATATGTTGCTGATGTTGCGCCAGTGGGAAAAGCTAATCATCAAAAAGGGACTTTTATATCGGAAAGCCGTGTCACGAACAACGTCTGCTCCGATATGGCAGGTGATCGAGCCCGGGACCCATCTCAGCCAACTGGCTCGGGAAGCCCATGAGAAGGGGGCTCACTTTGGTGCTCAAAAGACTTTGCAATGGTTGCAGCAGATAGTGTACCATCCACGCTTGCACGCTGCTGTGGAAGAAGTGTGTTAAACCTCCCGCGCAACGAGCCCCGGTGCAGACAATTGTAACATCAGCTCCCCTAGAGCTCCTCACGGTGGACTATCTGACCATAGGCCCTGCCTACCAGGGGTATGAACATTGTCTTGTTATGGTGGACCATTTCACCAAGTTCATTGTGGTCACCCCCACCCGAGACCAGACAGCGGAATCGGCCGCCTATGCGATGTGTAAAAACTTTATCCAAGTGTACGGCTGCCCGTAACGAATACATTCGGACCAAGGAGCGTACTTTCTAGGAAGAGTCATGGAAGAGCTACACCATCTCTACGGTATCGATAAGTCTCGGACTACACCGTACCACCCGCAGGGGAACGGAGCCTGCGAACGATTCAATCGGACACTAATTCAAATGCTGCGTACCCTGGAGAGCAACCGAAAGGCCCGCTGGCCTGAATATGTCCCTAAGCTGGTGAGGGTATGTAATAACCGGGTGAACCGAGTGACTGGTTACACCCCCTACTCATTGCTGTTTGGACGGGAGGGCAAAGGTATTACGGAAGTGGAGTTAAACCCGGAGGAACCCCAACCCTGGACCGGAATATCCTTGTGGGTCCGAAACCACCGGCTCCGACTGCAGACCCTCCAGCGAATCGTCCATACAAAGCTCCAGGATCTAGAACACCGGGGGGAGAGCTACCCCCACCCATTGACTGCCAGACTGGGGATCGGGTACTCGTACTAGATCAACGCCCCAGAGCAAGTTAGAACCACGGTGGGAGGAGAACCCGTACCGAGTGCTGCACCGGATAAGCCCCGATGGGCCTGTGTATGAAATACAATCCGAAGGAAACAACGCACCTCTCGTGCGTGTTGTGCACCGTAACATGTTACGGCCTTGTGTGTCCTCTGATCCCCTGCAGCCCGAACCGGCCCCGGAGGTCCCTGACCCCCCCGCCCACGGTCTGGGACCTGGATGATGAAGAGGACTTCCCAGCCGCATCCGCTGGGCACCCAAGTAGTGGCACCACAGTGGACTCGGACAGCCCACCAGAATCGACTATCCGACCACCATCCACCACCCCAGAAGACTCCACTATACCCGAGCTTCGACGCTCCGAGCGGTCAACAGCTGGCAAACCCCCTGAACGTTACAAACAGGACCAGTTTGTATGGCGACAAGGACTATCGTCTTGAAAGACTAACCCGAGTCTACCAAAATCCTCGCCCAAGGACTGGCGAGCATACAGGGTGGGGGAGTTTGGGACTGGGAAGAATGACCCCCACCCAGTGTACGGGCCGGAACCATGGAGACCATCATCTAGGTTCCGGGGGAAACTGTTCCCGGGGACAGAGTTCAGGGACGGACCGCTGAAAAGGACAGATGGGCTGGGGGAGGAGCCAGTGTAAAAGGGGCGGGGAGCATTAGTCACGATGAGTCAGCAGACCGGGACAGAGGCAGCAGGAGACCGTGGGAGCGACTGAGAGCAAAAGCATCTCACCAGTGCCAGGAGAGACGCTCACCATGGACATCAGAGGGACGGCGCCCAGACGACCGTCTGAGACCTGCTGCCCCGCTTCAGCCCGCGGCAGCTGCTGCCTTACCTCAGCTCGCGGTCACTGCCACCTCGCACCAGCCAGCGGCTGCGGCCTACCCGCGGTCTCTTGCGGCCGTTGCCGCCTCGCTCCATCCCACGGCTGCGGCCTGTATCCCGCCACCCACAGCCGCTCTGCCTTCACCTGTGGTAGCGGCAAGTCCAGTGCCGTCGGCGGCCACCACTGTCCCGCTCCGGTCCGCGGCAGGGGCCGAGCCTCTGCTTGCCGCGGATTCCCCGTCGCAGCTGCTAGCTGCACAGGTGGCCTGCCACTC
The DNA here is from genome assembly GCF_039654945.1 of Dendrobates tinctorius. Classification (NCBI taxonomy): domain Eukaryota; kingdom Metazoa; phylum Chordata; class Amphibia; order Anura; family Dendrobatidae; genus Dendrobates; species Dendrobates tinctorius. The sequence goes on from NW_027361676.1 coordinate 16,196,320, forward strand.
ACCACCCCGCACCGCTACCGCTTACCCCAGTCCGGGGGCTGCGGTCCACTCGTCCAAGGACTCCTCCGGGGCTGGAGGTGCCCCAGTGTCACAGGAGCGTCGGAACGCTCGAAGACTACGTTGACTCTTCAGCAGCTGGGACCACCGTCCAGGACGCCGAGGGGGGTCGAGACGGCTAAGTTGACTATATAGTTAAGGACCCATAGTCGGCCATATCGCGGCCCTAGAGTGACCGGCTTTTGCCGGACGTAGTCGTGTTCTACTCTGGTTGTGTTTGCTTGTATTGAGCCCCTGCGAGGGCAACTCTTGTTACCCCTTTGGTTGGTCAGGCTGTGACTGAGGATAGTTACCTCTAGGCCTATAAATGTTATTATAAAAAGCACCAAACCATCTCGCGACTCATCACTGCATCCTGCGTACCTGTGAACACCACAGCTGTATCACATTTTGCAACAGAAAATACTATGTTTTTATGTGCCTGAGCTATGCACACTATGGAATTTCTCCACTGCTAAATAACAAGATGAGATATGGCATTGTGAAGCACGGTAGCACTAGCAAATGCTCCAAAAAAATTTTCTTCATGCTCAACAGCTGAAATCACAGAACAATGTCACCACAGGACTAAATGACAATGTGTGATATGGCATGCTGTTTCACATTTAGCTAGTCAAAAAATAAGATTTAGAACGGTAGACTTGTGCATGATGCACAATAGAAGCAGTACACAACCCACTTGTATGACATGTGCCCTGCTGTATTTGTCTGTGCACTGCTGTAGTTGTCTGTGCACCTCAGTAATGGCAAAAAAAAAATTGCTGGAAGGTCGATTACACAGCCACACAGACACCTAGTTAGACTATATGAGTAAGAAACAACCACCAAGCTAACTACCTAAAATATAGCTGCTTAACAGTGCCAAGCGTCAGGTTCAGCCTCTCTGCTGTTACACTGTCAAAATGGCTCTAAAACAAGATGTCTGCTCTTTACATGGAAAGGGACATGTGATTTCAGCAGCCAATGACACAAGCCATTGTGTCAGGACATTGTGGATATTTCCTGCTCCCTGATTGGCTAGCTGCAATGTGCACACATAAAATTAAAAAAAATTACTGTTTAATAGCATGCCACGCCTCAGAGCTCTGCAAACCCCCTCCCTCATCAAACATGTGCCACATGCTAATGATACACCACCATTATCGTAGCCAAAGTGCTGAAAATACTTTAGTGGAAACGCAAATATTTTCCCCGACTTTTTACCAAATGTTACCGATTTTTTACGATTTTATAAAATTTTGCTCGTGTTTCCAATCAAGAATCCGAATGTGCCATATTCATGCCAAATTTATGTTTGGCAATCATTTTTCGTACAAATTTGCTTATCAATAGTTCTGACTAATGATGAGCGAGTATACTCGTTGCTCGAGTTTTCCCGAGCATGCTCGGGTGTCCTCCGAGTATTTTGGCGTGCTTGTAGATTTATTTTTCGTCATCTCAGCTGCATGATTTGTGGCTGCTAGGCAGCCTGAATACATGTAGGAATTCCCTAACAAACAGGCATTCCTCACATATATTCAGGCTGTCCAGCAGCCACAAATCATGTAGCTGCATCGACGCAAACTAAATCTTCAAGCACGCCAAAATACTTGGAAGACACCTGAGCATGCTCGGGAAAACCCGAGCAACGAATATACTCGCTCCTCACTAGTTCTGACCAAATGTGAAGTCCAAGGGGACAGAAAACAAAATGGCAAACCTGTCCCCCACCACTTACTATGAATTTTGGAGCCATGTTGCCTTTTGCTCCATGCTACAGGTTATGGAGTTTGGAATTTTAAACATCTCCAATAAAGTATTTTCATACTTTTATAAATTGTTGCCAGAAGCTAGGATATTTTCTACTTTTCCCAGATCCTGATACCTCATGCATGTGGGTCGCCCTCCCAGGGCTGTGGGGTACTCGGTACCGGGCCGGTGTCAGGGGGATGTGTCACAGCAGCGGTGACCCGGTCTGTGGCCCTGGGCGCCCAAGCAATGGGGAGATGTAGTTAATGGTAGGATAGTTCATGACGCCACCCGTGGTGTTTGGCAAATATGGTGTTAGGCCAATGCTGCATACAGATCCGCTGGGACTGATGGTATGTGCAGCTTAGATGGTAAAGCTCTCCACATGTGGAGCTGTAGTCCCAGGGCAGTGTAGATGTAGCTGGCATGGGGATGTAGCAGTGCCGAAAGCGTAGGGAACAGACAAGACACAGCGGTTGTAGTTTCTGTACCTTTACTGAGTATATGCAGTCCAGAGTCCTGATTACAGATGGTATTGGAGCAGGTTAGCCTGGAAGCAGATCAGGATTCTCTCTCAGCAGAAGGGCTGTGCAGTCTCCTTCCTAGCGCTTTGTAGTGTGAAGCACTCCAGTACTTAGTTACTCTGAAATGCCTCTCTTCAGATGCTCCTAGAACTTTACTTGTATGACAGACAGCTGTAGCCTCTCTCGTGGACTCCTTTCCTGAGTCCTGGCTCACTAGTCAATTGCTGTTGTGTCCCAAGTCTTTGCTGGGAGCAGGGCATTTACAGCCTCCTACTCCTCTGGTATCTGTGGTAGGACCGTCAGTATCCGTACCACCGTGGAGACCAGGCTCCAGTTCTGTGCGCTCTCATGCTGAGGGAGCACGCCTTCTGCAGCTCAACCTCTCAGCTTCGCACCTCCCGTCCGCACACTTCACCCTCCTCAGACTATCTGATCTCTTTTCCTCCAGGCCCTCAGAGGACACTCCTTTCCAGAATCCTGGTTCAGAGTTCCCCCTGCTGGCCCGGTGTGGAACTGTGTTGCATGCATTAGGTTAACTGCTGGAGAGACCCATCACTGCTTCCAAGCCTGGCATTACCCTCCCCTGGAGGAAGGCAAAGCCAGTGTGGCGACCATACCTCTGGGGGCGCCACATTCCCCTCTAGTGAAAGTCAGCACTCCTGGGCTGAACAAAAACATGAAAAACAACATATAAACATTTAAACAACAATAATTGTACAAGATTTGAAAAAGAGAAAAATTTACAAAAATCAAGAGCTCAAAAATGGTCCTATGATGATATGTCCAGCATCAATGTCCATGGTCCATCCCTGGGCAAATGGTAAAAGTTTTTAGTCCACACATAAGTCCTGTGGTTCAGTGTCCATAAAACAAACCAAAGAGAACTCTTACAGGTCACCTGTAGGTACAAAACTTGAAAAAACAGTTACATATTTACACAATTGCAACAATTACATTACTTTATATACGATATCTAACTGGTAGTATGCCTTGTGTGGTGCGGGTAGATCTGCGTAAGACTTGTGCAGTGGGTAATGTACTGGATACACTACTGGGTGTTCCACATGGCACAGGAATTCTAGATTGTCTAGTAACTCTTGGACTCACCATGGGCATAACAGGTTCACCACTGGCAGGGCTCCACTGCTGGTGTGGCCTCTGTTGCCTGATTTTCTCGATCTTCAAGGTCTTCTTGAATCCTATTCTCCTGTGCTTCTACTTGGGGAAATAACAACACCGGCACCACAATTGCATCATTAACTCTAGTCCAATTTGCAGGGAACTCACCCAGCACGGTACTGACGGTCTTTTCTTCCTCTGTAGGTGGGATGTTATCCAATCCTCCCTCTTTTTCTTTCAACTGGCCAGGGCATAACTTCAAGTGATCCCTGGATACCGCTGCTGAGGTCTCTCCTCCATCTTGGCTAACAAGGCATACTTTGGCAATTCGAGGGCAGAATTGTATAGGGCTCTTCTTCCCATTGATCATCCAGCTTATGCAGTCTTCTTTTTCTCTTGAGAACTTGTTCTCCCGGCGAAAAAGGAACAGCAGGTGCATTTTGGTTATAAAGTCACTCCTGCTTCTGCCTTGCCTGAGTACACTCCTGTACCCTTCTGTACTGCTGCTACCTCTCCTTGTCCCAGTCAGCATCTGGAGACGTTACTTCTGGCGTCAGGATTCCCATGTCCAAGTCAATAGGCAGCTTACCAGGCCTTGCTCTCATCAGGTACACTGGAGTACAGTTGGTAGAGTTCACTGGTATATGGTTGTAGAGATCTACCAGATCGGGTAACTTTTCTGGCCACAGATTTCTCTCCTCCAAGGGCAATGTCTTCAGTAAATCAATCACTACCTGGTTCATCTTCTCGCACATGCCGTTGGTCTGTGGGTGATAAGGTGCTGACCGGATCTTCTTACAACCATACAAGTTGCAGAACTCATGGAACACTTCTGCCTCAAAAGCTGGACTTTGATCTGTGAGTACTCTTTCAGGATACCCATGTGGCCTACAGAAGTGGTGTTGGAAGGCTCTGGCCGCTGTCCTGGCTGTTAGATCTTTTATGGGCACAACCACCAGGAATCTTGAATAGTGGTCCACAATGGTAAGGGCATAGAGGTAGCCTGACCGGCATGGAACCAGCTTCACATGGTCCAGGGCCACCAACTCCAGGGGCTGTTTGGTGATGATTGGCTGTAAGGGAGCTCTCTGGCTGCCTTGATCCTTTCTGCGCAGGTTACACTGTCCACACTCCCAGCACCACCTCTCAATGGCCTTCCGCATGCCAGTCCAGTAGAACCTCTCTCGGAGCAATGTTTCCAACTTCTTCCAACCAAAGTGTCCAGCTCCATTGTGGTATGCTCTTAGGACCATTGATGCATCTCTCTTTGGGACCACCACCTGCCAGACCAGCTCATGTGTGTGGGCATTGATACTCCTCCGACACAACTTCCCTTCATAAATGAACAGCTGACCTCTTTCCTTCCACAACTGATGAGTTTCTTCAGGAGCATTCAACTCTGGGTGTGAGTCACCTTGTGTCAGCAGCTCTTTCACCAGGCGGACTGCAGGGTCATTATCTTGCGCTTCTGCCAATTCATGATGGAGCAACGGATTCAGAGTGACTTCCTTCAAGCCAGGCCGCCTGTTTCTCACTCCTTGAGCACGTTGGGCCGCCAGTGGCCGGTGGAAGGGAGGCAATTCTTCCTCTTCCAGAGCCTCAGGGTCTTCTCCTGCATCTGGCAGATTAGGCATCCTGGATAGCGCATCAGCATTGGCATTCTTGTGCCCTGCCCGGTACTTGATGGTAAACTCATAATTGGATAACCAAGCCATCCATTGCTGCTCCAGTGCTCCTAGCTTGGCAGTGTCCAAGTGGGTCAACGGGTTGTTGTCCGTGAAGATTGTAAATTTGGCCAAAGCTAGGTAATGCCTGAACCTTTCAGTGACAGCCCAGACTATGGCAAGGAACTCCAGCTTAAAAGAACTGTAATTATCAGGGTTCCTCTACGTGGGATGCAGCTTCCTGCTGGCGTAGGAGATCACTCTCTCTTTTCCATTCTGTACCTGTGACAGTACTGCTCCTAATCCCACGTTGCTGGCATCCGTGTACAGCACAAAGGGTTTGTCATAATCTGGGTAGGCCAGAACTTCGTCACCTGAGAGAGCCATCTTCAATCTGGTGAAAGACCTCTCCAACTCTTCAGTCCATTCAAATGTGGAATTCTACTGCTTGCCTTTCTTGGACTGCCCCACCAGAAGATTTTGCATCGGGGTGGCTATTTCAGTAAAGCCTTTGATGAATCTCCGGTAGTAGCCTACCAGTCCAAGGAATTGGCGTACCTCATGGAGGTTGCTGGGCTTCGTCCAGTCCCGGATGACCATGACCTTGTCAGGATCGGGTGCCACACCTTCTGCACTGACCACATGACCGAGGTACTGTACCTTAGGCTTCAGGAGGTGGCATTTTGAAGGCTTCACTTTCAGGTCAAAATTGGACAAAGCTTCAAACACTTCGGCCAGGTGTTCCAGATGCTCTTCTTAGGTCTTGGAGAAAACAATGACATCATCCAGGTACAACAGGACTGTTTCAAAGTTCATGTGTCCCAGGCAACACTCCATCAGCCGTTGAAAGGTTCCTGGAGCAGTGCAGAGCCCAAATGGCATATAATTGAACTCACAGAGACCCATTGGAGTGGTAAATGCGGATTTCTCCTTGTCTGCCTCTGCCACAGGAACCTGCCAATACCCACTGGTGAGATCCAAGGTGGAAAAGTAGTTAGCAGTTTTAAGTGCAGCTAATGACTCTTCAATTCTAGGCAATGGGTAGGCATCTTTATGTGTGATACTGTTAATTTTCCTGTAATCAACAAACATTCTCATAGTACCATCCTTTTTCTTTACAAACACTATTGGAGCTGCCCATGGGCTACAACTGTCCCTAATGACCCCAGCTTCCTTCATCTCTTTCAACATACTCTTAGCACATTGGTACTGCGTTGGGGGTATAGGTCTGTACCTCTCCTTTATGGGTGGATGGTCCCCGGTGGGGATATGATGTTGGACCCCTTTTGCCTGCCCAAATTCTAGTGGGTGTTTGCTGAATACCCGCTCATACTCTTGTGTCACTCTGTAAACCCCATTTCTCTTGTATGAAGGTGTAGCGTCAGTTCCCACCTGCAGTTGCTGGCACTTCTCTTCTAGCTGCTTCACAGGGCCATTGTCCTCCACCGGATCAGATGAGACCAAAGGCTCTGCTACCTGCAATGAGTTGTCATTAACAGTGAGCAGTTTAGCAACTGTGGCGTACCGAGGTATTGTGGCTTCCTCCTCCCCACAATTCAGAAGGCGTACAGGTACTCTCCCCTTTCGTACATCAACCACCCCTCTGGCTGTCAGGACAGTGGGCCTGCTATCTGAATATACTGGCTCTACCAATGCCTGGTAATCCTGCCCTCTGAGCCCTATGGCTGCCCGACACCAAACCAATATTTCACATCTGGGGGGTATTACAATGGGAAAAGCATCACTCACTCTGACGCTGCCAATCTCTCCACCAGAGAGTTCTACCTGTTGCCTTTGCATCAGGGCTCGGATCTCCTTCTGCAGGCTTCTTTGTTCTCCGGAACCAGCAGTCTCAGCCTGTTGCAACAAGACAATAACCTCAGACAGACAGTTTTCAATTACATTTGTACCAAGAGTCATCATGGGATTACATTCACATCGATGAATATCAACAATTATCAGACCTTGTGATCTTAGCTCCACCCGACCCACTTTAACAGTAATTTCCTTGCATCCAATCTGTGGCAAGGTATGTCCATTACTAGCAACTACTGTTAGTTCATCAATTGGGCCACGGGTGAGTTCAGAATCAGCCCAGTACCTCTTGTACAAAATATACGGCATAGTGGTCACCTGGGAGCCAGTGTCCAGCAAAGCGTTCATGGGGATGCCGTCAATCACCACAGGAAGGATCGGTCTCCCTCCCACATACTTGGCTATCCAGTTCTTTGGGCCTGGTGATCCTATTCCTGGGGGTTGGCCCTCTGCCCCATGGGTTGCTCGTTTAAAGGACAGTGCCTTGCAAGATGACCTGCCTTGTAACAGCGGCGACAGATGGGACATCCGTTCTGGTCGTAGCGATCGTTGTTCCTTCCTCGAAGTGGCGGGGTTCTCCTCCGGAGGCACGGGACATCCTCTGGACTGGAAGCAAGCTGGACCTTTTCTTTGTAGGAATCCTGCAGGGACTGCACGGTTCTGGTGAGTGCAGCCATCTCTTTGGTCAGATCCTGGACTTGAAGACACAGCTCCTCAGTTGGATCTTTATCCAGGGTCTGGGCATTAGCCTCCACAGGGATGGAAGGAAAGGATGTAGCTTCCTGATGGTAGGTGATCGCTGGGCACCTAGGGGGCGCTGGACGGCTGTCAGAGGATTCCTGTAGTACCCAGATTGCCCTGTCCTTGAAATTAGCAAAGTCCAGATCAAGGTCTTGAAGGGATAAAATACGTAACTGTCCTCGGTGGGTACTGGACAGGAGCCCTTCAACGAACTGTTCCTTTAACAGTTGATCTTCTTCCTTTACACTGTCAGGGTCAACTTGTTTAACTGCTCGCAGCGCCTCCTGAAGGTTGAGAGCATAGTCTCTGATACTGTCCTGTGCCCTCTGTTTACAGCCAAAGAACCTCATCTTGATTTCAGCTGCAGTGCGGGTGTCAAAAGTGCTCTTCAGCTTGGCCAGGACCTTTGCAACAGTCTCTTTATCAGTGTCCTGCCAGGCTTTCACCTCCCTCAGTGCTGCACCCGTTAGCTGTCCAATCAGGATATTCACTTTCTGGCTTTCAGACAGGGGGTAAACTTTAAACAAGCTGCACAGTCTTTCTTTAAATTCACTCAGGGTATGTGACTCACCCGAGTACTGTGGTAGCCAGGCTGCTCCCGGTATGTAGGGCATGTATAGCGGCATTATGGGGACCGCTGCGGCGGGTGCTCCTCCTGGCGGTACCGCGGGGTTGGCAGCGGCATCCACCGCTGCATTGGCTTGTGGAGCAGACATTCTCTCTCCCCCTAGTTAACGTTAGCCAGGGCCGGGGTTGCGGGCGCTCACCAGCGGCCGCTTCGCTGGCCCGACGCTCCGGGCTGTAGGCCTCAGCTCCTCCTCCTCTCGCGCTGTCCTCTCTTCCCGCGTGGCACTTCTCCTCTTCGCGCTCTGCGGCAGGCTCCGCCCACGAAGGCTGCCCCACTTTCTTCCCTCGCGCACCAAGCAGCGCGGCAATGGCGGGAAATGGCGCCAAATTCACACAGTTCACAAACACATTCTATGGCACACAGGACCCGGAGATACCGGGCTCCGTATCCTGTTCGTGACGCCAAATTGGGTCGCCCTCCCAGGGCTGTGGGGTACTCGGTACCGGGCCGGTGTCAGGGGGATGTGTCACAGCAGCGGTGACCCGGTCCGTGGCCCTGGGCGCCCAAGCAATGGGGAGATGTAGTTAATGGTAGGATAGTTCGTGACGCCACCCATGGTGCTTGGCAAATATGGTGTTAGGCCAACACTGCATACAGATCCGCTGGGACTGATGGTATGTGCAGCTTAGATGGTAAAGAGCCCCACAGGTGGAGATGTAGTCCCAGGGCAGTGTAGATGTAGCTGGCACGGGGATGTAGCAGTGCCGAAAGCGTAGGGAACAGACAAGACACAGAAGTAGTATATGCAGTCCAGAGTCCTGATTACAGATGGTATTGGAGCAGGTTAGCCTGGAAGCAGATCAGGATTCTCTCTCAGAAGAAGGGCTGTGCAGTCTCCATCCTAGCGCTTTGTAGTGTGAAGCACTCCAGTACTTAGTTACTCTGAAATGCCTCTCTTCAGATGCTCCTAGAACTTTACTTGTATGACAGACAGCTGTAGCCTCTCTCGGGGACTCCTCTCCTGAGTCCTGGCTCACTAGTCAATTGTTGTTGTGTCCCAAGTCTTTGCTGGGAGCAGGGCATTTACAGCCTCCTACTCCTCTGGTATCTGTGGTAGGACCGTCAGTATCCGTACCACCGTGGAGACCAGGCTCCAGTTCTGTGCACTCTCAAGCTGAGGGAGCTCGCCTTCTGCAGCTCAACCTCTCAGCTTCGCACCTCCCGTCCGCACACTTCACCCTCCGCAGACTATCTGATCTCTTTTCCTCCTGGCCCTCAGAGGACACTCCTTTCCAGAATCCTGGTTCAGAGTTCCCCCTGCTGGCCCGGAGTGGAACTGTGTTGCATGCATTAGGTTAACTGCTGGAGAGACCCATCACTGCTTCCAAGCCTGGCATTACCCTCCCCTAGAGGAAGGCAAAGCCAGTGTTGCAACCATACCCCTGGGGGCTCCACACATGGCCCAAGGCTGACTTGTTCTGTGTCATTACAAAATTATCTACTGTGGGTCAACTGATCAGTCAAGAACCTGTGTTACTTTCCTAACATGTTTACAGTGTATACCAATAGCACTGTAGAAAACTTATGTTTGTGCTTTCTGAGTGTGGCTGGGAAAAAAGGAGCTAGTGCATGAGGTATTTGGGCTCCCAGAAAAGAAGGCTTAGGGTATGTGCACATGCTGTGGATTCTGCTGCGGATCCGCAGCGGTTTTGGCCCTGCGGATCCGCAGCAGAATTAACTGCATTGTACGGTACCATTATATCCTATGGAAAATGGAAACCGCAGTGCAGACGGTGCAGAATTATCTGAGCGGTTTTTGCTGCGGTTTCCAATCTTCAGAAAGAATTGATGTCATACTTTTCTGCGGATTCCGCAGCGGTTTGCCATCTCCTCCATTGTAGAGATGATAAACCGCAGCGCAAAACCTCAGACTAATCCACAGATAAACTGCAGCGTGTGCGCATACCCTTACACTACTCCCTTAATCACCAGGTTTTCATTGAAACTTCAATTCCAAGCTGTAAATGCAGGGACAGACCCTGATACCTCATGCATGGCCAATGGCTGACTGATGCTGTGCCATTATCAAATTCCTGCTGTGGGTCAATTAATGTCACTTTTCATAGTGTACAGTTGTGGCCAAATGTATTGACACCCCTGCAATTCTGTCAGATAATACTCAGTTTCTTCCTGAAAATGATTGCAAACACAAATTCTTTGGTATGATTATCTTCATTTAATTTGTCTTAAATAAAAAAAACACCAAAGAGAATGAAGCAAAAAGCAAAACATTGATCATTTCACACAAAACTCCAAAAATGGGCCAGACAAAAGTATTGGCACCCTCAGTCTAATACTTGGCTGCACAACCTTTAGCCAAAATAACTGCGACCAACCACTTCCGGTAACCATCAATGAGTTTCTTACAATGCTCTGCTGGAATTTTAGACCATTCTTCTTTGGCAAACTGCTCCAGGTCCCTGATATTTGAAGGGTGCCTTCTCCAAACTTCCATTTTTAGATCTCTCCACAGGTGTTCTATGAGATTCATGTCTGGACTGATTGCTGGCAAAGCAACCCCAAAACATCAGGGAACCTCCGCCATGTTTGACTGTAGGGACCGTGTTCTTTTCTTTGAATGCCTCTTTTTTTCTCCTGTAAACTCTATGTTGATGCCTTTGCCCAAAAAGCTCTACTTTTGTCTCATCTGACCAGAGAACATTCTTCCAAAACGTTTTAGGCTTTTTCAGGTAAGTTTTGGCAAACTCTAGCCTGGCTTTTTTATGTCTCAGGGTAAGAAGTGGCGTCTTCCTAGGTCTCCTACCATACAGTCCCTTTTCATTCAGACGCCGATGGATAGTACGGGTTGACACTGTTGTACCCTCGGACTGCAGGGCAGCTTGAACTTGTTTGGATGTTAGTCGAGGTTCTTTATCCAACATCTGCACAATCTTGTGTTGAAATCTCTTGTCAATTTTTCTTTTCCGTCCACATCTAGGGAGGTTAGCCACAGTGCCATGGGCTTTAAACTTCTTGATGACACTGCGCACGGTAGACACAGGAACATTCAGGTCTTTGGAGATGGACTTGTAGCCTTGAGATTGCTCATGCTTCCTCACAATTTGGTTTCTCAAGTCCTCAGACAGTTCTTTGGTCTTCTTTCTTTTCTCCATGCTCAATGTGGTACACACAAGGACACAGGACAGAGGTTGAGTCAACTTTAATCCATGTCAACTGGCTGCAAGTGTGATTTAGTTATTATCAACATCTGTTAGGTGCCACAGGTAAGTTACAGGTGCTGTTAATTACACAAATTAGAGAAGCATCACATGATTTTTTGAACAGTGCCAATACTTTTGTCCACCCTCTTTTTTATGTTTGGTGTGGAATTATATCCAATTTGGCTTTAGGACAATTCTTTTTGTGTTTTTTCATTTAAGACAAATTAAATGAAGATAATAATACCAAAGAATATGTGTTTGCAATCATTTTCAGGAAGAAACTGAGTATTATCTGACAGAATTGCAGGGGTGTCAATACTTTTGGCCACAACTGTATGTCCCTAATGTTAGCTGTTTTTGTCACCCTTTAAGATGTTCTGATTACGTTTGGTTTGGCATCCCATTGAATTTAATGAAGTTTGGGTACGTCTGTTCGGTGGACATCAGGACGTTAGGCAAACCAAACTGAACCTGGAAAAGTTCACTCAACTCTAGTCATTTAGTGTTGAGTCAGCCATAATTGTCTAATGCTCATCCTCTATGCATCCCTGATTTCACCTGCTGCTGTTTTATTGTGCAGAATACAAGAATTTCAACTTGAAAGTAAAACTCTTCTGGAATTTCCATTCATGCCTTTGGAAAAGAGTTGACAATGTCTCACAAAGTTCTTGGTGTGAGTACTTAATCAATACAGAGATATAGAGAAACGCTGTGTAAGGAGTCCCATACTTGCAACTTAGTTATGGAGTCAGAATATCTGCAATGTGATTATGTACGTTGTTGGATATAGTAATAAAGCTGCCAATGTTTTCAGTAATTCATTATTTGTATGTGCAATCAACTCCTAATATAGTGTTCTATTATAAGGTCCATTTAATCAACTTTCACAGTTTGACATATTTTATCACTTAGCTAGGATAGAGGCACTAATCCAAATTTATTTTTAACCCCTTCCTGACATCCGACGTACTATCCCGTCCATGGGACCCGGGCCCCTATGCCCATGGACGGGATAGTACGTCTACCGCGATCAGCGGCGCCCACGTGGTGAGCGCCGCTGATCGCGGCCGGGTGTCAGCTGATTATCACAGCTGACACCCGGCACAATGTGTCAGAGGCGGTCACGGACCGCCCCGACACGTTAACCCCTTGCACACCACGATCAAACACGATCGCGGTGTACCGGGAGTTAAAGGGAATCATCGGCAGGGAGGGGTCTCTCTCCGTGCTTCCATGAGCCCCCCACGGCAGCGCAATGTGCAGCGCTGCTGCGGGGGGCTCCTTTCCTCCAGGCCCCCGAATCCAAGATGGCAACGGGGGCCTTCGGGGGCCTGCAGGAAGCTGGCTTCCTCAGTGCCTGCAAAGCGCAGGCAAGAGGAAGTCTTCAATGCCTGTGACAGATTGCTGATCTGTCACAGTGATCTGTGATGTGACAGATCAGCGATCTGTCACAGGACAGTGATGTCCCACCTGGGACTATGTAATAAAGTAAAAAAAAAATAAAAAAAAGTGTAAAAATAATTTTAAAAAAATCGCCAAATAAATTAGTAAAAAAAAAAAAAAATATTCCCCAATAAATTCATTTTTTTTAAATAAAAAAAACCCAAAACAATAAAAGTACACATATTAGGTATCGCCGCGTCCGTAACGACCCGCCCAATAAAACTGTCCCATTAGTTAACCCCTTTAGCGAACCCCTTAAAAAATAAAAATAAAAAACGAAGCAAAAAATAATGATTTATTATCATACCGCCAAACAAAAAGTGTAATAACGCGCGATCAAAAAGACGCATATAAATATCCATGGTACCGCTGAAAACGTCATCTTGTCCCGCAAAAAACGAGCTGCCACACAGCATCATCAGCAAAAAAATAAAAAAGTTATAGCTCGCAGAATAAAGCGATGCAAAAATAATTATTTTTTATATAAAATAGTTTTCATTGCATAAAACTGACAAAACATAAAAAAAGACCTAAATGAGGTATCGCTGTAACCATACTGACCTGAAGAATAAAACCGCTTTATCAATTTTACCGCACGCGGAACGGTGTAAACGCACTCCCCCAAAAGAAATTCATGAAACGCTGGTTTTTGTTCATTCTGCGTCCCAAAAATCGGAATAAAAAGCGATCAAAAAATGTCACGTGCCCGAAAATGGTACCAATAAAAACGTCAACTCGTCCCGCAAAAAATAAGGCCTCACATGACTCGGTGGGTCAAAATACGGAAAAATTATAGCTCTCAATATGTGGTGATGCAAAAACTATTTTTAGAATAAAAAGCGTCTTTTAGCGTGCGATAGCTGCCAAATATAAAAACCGCCATAAATAGTAAATCAAACCCCCCGTTATCACCCCCTTAGTTAGGGAAAAATAATAAAATTAAAAAAATGTATTTATTTCCATTTTTCCATTAGGGTTAGGGTTAGGGTTAGGGCTAGGGTTAGGGCTAGGGTTAGGGCTTGGGTTAGGGCTGAGATTAGGGTTAGGGGTGTGTTGGGGTTCGGGTTGGAGTTAGAATTGGGGGTTTCCACTGTTTGGGCACATCAGGGGCTCTCCAAATGCAACATTGCGTCTGATCTCAATTCCAGCCAATTCTGAGTTGAAAAAGTCATATGGTGCTCCTTCCCTTCCAAGCTCTGCCATGCGCCCAAACAGTGTTTTACCCCCACATGTTGGGTATCAGCCTACTCTGGACAAATTGCAAAAGAATTTTTGGGGTCCAATTTCTCCTGTTACCCTTAGGAAAATAAAAAATTGGGGGCCAAAATATCATTTTTGTGGAAAAAAATGATTTTTTTATTTTCACGTCCGAGCGTTATAAACTTCTGTGAAGCACTTGGGGGTTCAAAGTGCTCAACACACATCTAGATAAGTTCCTTAGGGGTTCTCGTTTCCAAAATGGGGTCATTTGTGGGTGTTTCCACTGTTTAGGTACATTAGGGGCTCTCCAAAGGCAACATGACACCCGCAGACCATTCCATCAAAGTCTGCATTCCAAAACGTCACTACTTCCCTTCCAAGCCCTGACGTGTGTCCATACAGTAGTTTTCTCCCACATATGGGGTGTCAGCGTACCCAGGACAAATTGGACAACAACTTTTGGGGTTCAATTTCTCCTGTTACCCTTGGGAAAATAAAAAAATTGGGGACTAATTGATCATGTTTGTGGAAAAAATACGATTTTTTTATTTTCATGCCCTGGCATTATAAACTTCTGTGAAGCACTGGGGGGTTCAAAGTGCTCACCACACATCTAATTAAGTTCCTTGGGGGGTCTAGTTTCCAAAATGGTGTCATTTGTGGAGGGTTTCCACTGTTTAGGTACATCAGGGGTTTTCCAATCGCGACATGGTGTCCGATCTCAATTCCAGCCAAAAACGTCAAATGGCGCTGCTTCCCTTCCGAGCTCTGCCATGTGCCCAAATAGTGGTTTACCCCCACATGTGGGGTATCAGCGTACTCAGGACAAATTGCACAATAACTTTTAGGGTGCTGTTACCCTTGGAAAAATAAGAATTGAGGGTGAAAAGATCATTTTTGTGGAAAAAATATGATTTTTTAATTGTACGGCTTTATGTTATAAACTTCTGTGAAGCCCTTGGGGGTTCAAAGTTCTCACCACACATCTAGATAAGTTCCTTAGGGGGTCTAGTTTACAAAATGGTGTCATTTGTGGGGGGTTTCCACTGTTTAGGTACATCAGGGGTTTTCCAATGGCGACATGGTGTCCGATCTCAATTCCAGCCAAAAACGTCAAATGGCGCTGCTTCCCTTCCGAGCTCTGCCATGCGCCCAAATAGTGGTTTACCCCCACATGTGGGGTATCAGCGTACTCAGGACAAATTGCACAATAACTTTTAGGGTGCTGTTACCCTTGGAAAAATAAGAATTGAGGGTGAAAAGATCATTTTTGTGGAAAAAATATGATTTTTTAATTGTACGGCTTTATGTTATAAACTTCTGTGAAGCCCTTGGGGGTTCAAAGTTCTCACCACACATCTAGATAAGTTCCTTAGGGGGTCTAGTTTCCAAAATGGTGTCATTTGTGGGGGGTTTCCACTGTTTTGGTACATCAGGGCTTTTCCATTCGCGACATGATGTCCGATCTCAATTCCAGCCAAAAACGTCAAATGGTGCTGCTTCCCTTCCGAGCTCTGCCATGCGCCCAAATAGTGGTTTACCCCCACATGTGGGGTATCAGCATACTCAGGACAAATTGCACAATAACTTTTAGGGTCCTGTTACCCTTGGGAAAATAAAAATTGGGGTGAAAAGATCATTTTTGTGGAAAAAATATGATTTTTTAATTGTACCGCTGTACGTTATAAACTTCTGTAAAGCCCTTGTGGGTTCAAAGTTCTCACCACATATCTAGATAAGTTCCTTGGGGGGTCTAGTTTCCAAAATGGGGTCACTTGTAGGGGGTTTCCACTGTTTAGGTACATCAGGGACTCCAAATGTGACATGGCGTCCGATCTGAATTCCAGCCAATTTTGCATTGAAAAAGTCAAACGGCGATCCTTCCATTCTGAGCTCTGCCATGCGCTGAAACAGTCGTTCCCCTCCCCCCGCATATCAGGTATCAGCGAACTCAGGACAAATTGCAAAATAACTTTTACAGTCTAATTTCTCCTGTTGGTAAAATAAAAAAAATTGAACCTGAAGTATTTTTTTTGTGAAAAAAAGTTAGATATTCATTTTTTTTTAAATATTCAAAAAAATTCCTGTGACGCACCTAAAGGGTTAATAAACTTCTTGAATGTGGTTTTGAGCACCTTAAGGGGTGCAGTTTTTAGAATGGTGTCACTTTTGGGTATTTTCTATCATATAGACCCCTCAAAGTGGCTTCAAATGTGATGTGGTCCTAAAAATAAAATGGTGTTGTAAAAATGAGAAATCGCTGGTCAACTTTTAACCCTTATAACTTCCTAACAAAAAAAAATTTTGGTTCCAAAATTGTGCTAATGTGAAGTAAACATATGGGAAATGTTAGTTATCAAGTTTTCTGTGTGCTGTATCTCTGTGATTTAAGGGCATAAAAATTCAAAGTTGGAAAATTGCGACATTTTCAAAATTTTTGCCAAATTTCCATTTTTTTCACAAATAAACGCAAGTTATTTGAATGAAATTTTACCACTAACATGAAGTACAATATGTCACGAGAAAACAATGTCAGAATCACCGGGATCCATGGAAGCGTTCCAGAGTTATGACCTCATAAAGGTACAGTGGTCAGAATTGTAAAAATTGGCCCGGTCATGAACGTGCAAACCACCCTTGGGGATGAAGGGGTTAAACAATTCAATACAAAATGAACAAGTCAATATAAAAATGAAAATCCTGTAGTGTATCATAAACCCCCATTGGAAGCAGTCCATGTCTTCTTTTTAACATATTTATTACTGACCTTGTAGGGGGCATAGAGAGTAAAATTTCAATATTTGCAGATGACACTAAACTCTGCAGGGTAATCAATACAGAGGAGGACAATTTTATATTACAGGAAATTTGTGTAAACTAGAAGCTTGGGCTCATAAATGGCAAATGAGCTTTAATGGGGATAAATGTAAGGTCATGCACTTGGGTAGACCAAACAAGATGTATAATTATGTGCTTAATTGTAAAACACTGGGCAAAACTGTCACTGAAAAAGACCTGGGTGTATGGGTGGACGACAAACTCACATTTAGTGGCCAGTGTCAGGCAGCTGCTGCAAAGGCAAATAAAATAATGGGATGCATTAAAAGAGGCATAGATGCTCATGAGGAGAACATCATTTTACCTCTATATAAGTCACTAGTGCGACCACACTAAAGACATAGCTGAACTGGAGCGGGTGCAGAGAAGAGCGACCAAGGTTATTAGAGCACTGAGGGGTCTGCAATACCAAGACAGGTTATTACACTTGGGGTTTTTTAGTTTGGAAAATCGAAGGCTTAGGGGTGATCTTATTACAATGTATAAATATATGCGGGGACAATACAAAGACCTTTCTAATGATCTTTTTACTCTTAGACATGTGACGGGGACAAGAGGGCATCCTCTAAATCTGGAGGAAAGAAGGTTTAAGCATACTCACAGATGCGGATTCTTTACTGTAAGAGCAGTGAGACTATGGAACTCTCTGCCATATGATGTTGTAATGAGTGATTCCCTACTAAAATTTAAGAAGGGACTGGATGCTTTTCTTGAAAAGTATAATATTACAGGGTATATACACTAGTTTCCTTAATATTGCGTTGATCCAGGGAGCTAGTCTTATTGCCGTATGTGGAGTCGGGAAGGAATTTTTTTCCCCAATGTGAAGCTTACTGTTTGCCACATGGGTTTTTTTGCCTTCCTCTGGATCAACATGTTAGGAAAAGTTAGGATAGGATACGGGTTGAACTAGATGGGCTTAAAGTCTCCCCTCAACCTTAATAACTATGTTACTATGTTACTATGTCCAATCGACTGACAATTAAGAAGGGGATCTGGAAGTTGGCATATTTGATTTTAAAGATGGACACTTGGATCCAACATTGTACCGTATAGTTGGCAACATCTTTGCAAAGACATTAAAACTTGCTATTACTATTGTGGTATGTTCACTTATGTTATGTTTTTAATTTCCTGTGTTTAGATTCCTATAGATACTCTAGAGTATGAAATGAGAACATTTTCTATAAAACAATGAGAGAAAGCAAATTTTATAGTAGCTAAAACTTTTATTATTTAACTGCTTATGGTTAGGAATTGTGTTAAAGTTGACAGAAGCATTTTTGCAGTGCTTCCGATTTTCCGTAAAATGTACTGAAAATAGAAAAGAGGTGTTATCAAATCAATAATAATTAGGGACAAATATTTACTGTACAAAAGATTGATATTCTCACCATAATAACAAAAAGAAGAAAAATCTTAAAGAAAAAATATATAAATTTCATCCCACTAAAAGCAACCCCCCAAACATTGCTAAATTTATTTTCCATATAAGATGGCATGAATAAGCTTCCTTGTTCAATGTCATGCCCAAATAAAACATGTGATGTCTTGTGTCAAAATGAACCTCAATATAAGATCTATTTACTGTTGTCTTATGAGTAGTGTTGAGCGATACCCCCCGATACTGAAAAATATCGTATCGGAATGGATCGGCCGATCTAAAAAAAGTATCGGGTATCGCCGATTCCGATCCCGGAAGTCCCATTCAAGTCAATGGAACAGAAATATCGGAATTAAAAAAAACCCTTTCTTTCCCTGTTGGTTAATTCTACATGGAGAAAAACAACTAATAATAATGTAGAATGTATTGTGGGAGGTGTAGGAGACATTAAAGCCATAGAGCTTTAGCCCAATCAAATGGAATCGCAGTATTTTTTTTTTTTAAAGACGTTCGTAGTTACAAAGATATTGACTATGTTAAAGTCTTTAATTTTTTGTCAGATATGTATGTTTCACTACTTCCATGCTCTTCACCTTCTTTTTTACTTCTCCCACACTTTCTCCTTCATCATCTTCAGCAGCAGCAGTTTCTTCTTCATCTTCTTCTTCTTCTTCTTCTTCTTCTTCTTCTTCTTCTTCTTCTTCTTCTTCTTTTATTCTTCTTCTTTTATTCTTCTTCTTTTATTCTTCTTCATATTCTACTTCTTCATCTTCTTCCTATTCTTCTTCATCATATTCTTATTTGTGTCAGGCATTCCTGTAGTTGTTATCTATAAAAGTTTGAAGATTACACCTTCCGTTCAGCCTGTCACAAAAGATTTACAACAGGATTTGTCCGCGTTCAGTTTGGCCTGCAGCAGCAGGCCTTTTCCAGGGGCACCACGAGAGGAACGGACTCACCCCCATACACTGCTTAGTCTTCTTCTGCTTATAACTTAGATAATATCATTTGCTCTGATTGTTAGTCTTATGCTTCATGCTCTTCTGCTTTTGGCTTTTATGCTTCTTGGTCTTCTGTCTCTTGTTGTTTTGCATCTTGGTGGTTGTCTTCCTGTTCTTTGTCCTCTTGGTCATCTTCTTCAGGGTCATCTTTTAGGTATTCTTCTGTGTGGTCTTCAGGGTTGTCGTCTTCAGGGTCATTGTCAGGGAGATCCAGAGTGAGAATCAAAAACCATTTCCACAAGCTTGAACTTGGAAAAGTAGCAGAAGGTACAAGATGGCTGAGGAACTGCCGAGAACCAGCTGACGGTACTGAAACCCGGAGGGGCAGCAGAATGAACAAGAGCCAATGGCACAACCGTGGACCAGCTGACGTTGCTGGAACACGGTTACTAAGCAGGAGGTACCTGTGCTCCAAAGCACTACCAAGGACCAGCAGACGTTGCTGGAACTTGGATACCAAGATGGAGGCACCTAGGCCAAAGGCTCTGCCGAGAACCAGCTGACGGTGCTGGAACCCGGATGGGTAGCAGAAGGTACCCAGGAAAAAAACAAAGTTGCAAGGCCGTGAGCCGGCCGCAGTTACCGAAACCCACAGTCCTACAGGGGATGCTTGTCCTATTGGCACTACGGAACCAGCCTTTATTACCAGAACCCGCAGCCCACAAAGGAAGCACCAAAACTGCAGGCACCATAGACTCGGCTAACCCGACCGCAACATGACAGGACAACGTATCGGTGGCAAAGTGACGTTGACACTACCCGGAAACAGCAGGCGTGCTGTAACCAGGCTGGGCAGGAGGGAGTGCCTGTGCCAAAGACACTTCCGAGAACCAGCTGACGGTGCTGGAACCCGGATGGGTAGCATTAGCTACAAGATTCAATGGAACTACCGAGAACCAGCTGACGGTGCTGGAACCCGGAGGGGCAGCAGAAGGAACAACAGCCAATGGCACAATCGTGGACCAGCTGACGGTGCTGGAACACGGTTACTAAGCAGGAGGTACCTGTGCTCCAAAGCACTACCAAGGACCAGCAGACGTTGCTGGAACTCGGATACCAAGAAGGAGGCACCTAGGCCAAAGGCACAGCCGAGAACCAGCTGACGGTGCTGGAACCTGTATGGGTAGCAGAATCTGCAAGAGCAAATGACACTAGCGAGGACCAGCTGACGGTGCTGGAACCTGGTGGGGCAGCAGAAGGAACAAGAGCCAATGGGAGAACCGTGGAGCAGCTGACGGTGCTGTAACACGGTTTCTAAGCAGGAGGTACCTGTGCTACAAAGCACTACCAAGGACCAGCAGACGTTGCTGGAACTCGGATACCAAGAAGGAGGCACCTAGGCCAAAGGCTCTGCCGAGAACCAGCTGACGGTGCTGGAACCCGGATGGGTAGCAGAAGGTACCCAGGAAAAAAACAAAGTTGCAAGGCCGTGAGCCGGCCGCAGTTACCGAAACCCACAGTCCTACAGGGGGTGCTTGTTCTATTGGCACTACGGAACCAGCCTTTATTACCAGAACCCGCAGCCCACATAGGGAGCACCGAAACTGCAGTCACCATAGACTCGGCTAACCCGACCGCAACACGACAGGACAACGTATCGGTGGCAAAGTGACGTTGACACTACCCGGAAACAGCAGGCGTGCTGGAACCAGGCTGGGCAGGAGGGAGTACCCATGCCAAAGACACTGCCGAGAACCAGCTGACGGTGCTGGAACCCGGAGGGGCAGCAGATGGAACAACAGCCAATGGGACAACCGTGGACCAGCTGACGGTGCTAGAACACGGTTTCTAAGCAGGAGGTACCTGTGCTCCAAAGCACTACCAAGGACCAGCAGACGTTGCTGGAACTCGGATACCAAGAAGGAGGCACCTAGGCCAAAGGCACTGCCGAGAGCCAGCTGACGGTGATGGAACCTGGATGGATAGCAGAAGGTACCCATGAAAAACAAAGTTGCAAGGCCGCGAGCCGTCCGCAGTTACCGAAACCCACAGTCCTACAGGGAGTGCTTGTCCTATTGGCGCTATGGAACCAGCCTTTGTTACCAGAACCCGCAGCCCACATAGGAAGCACTGAAACTGCAGGCACCATAGACTCGGCTAACCCAACCGCAACACGACAGGACAACGTATCAGTGGCAAAGTGACGTCGACACTACCCGGGAACAGCAGGCGTGCTGTAACCAGGCTGGGCAGGAGGGAGTACCCATGCCAAAGACACTGCCGAGAACCAGCTGACGGTGCTGGAACCCGGAGGGGCAGCAAAAGGAACAAGAGCCAATGGCACAACCGTGGACCAGCTGACGGTGCTGGAACACGGTTAATAAGCAAGAGGTACCTGTGCTACAAAGCACTACCAAGGACCAGCAGACATTGCTGGAACTCGGATACCAAGAAGGAGGCACCTAGGACAAAGGCACTGCCGAGAACCAGCTGACGGTGCTGGAACCTGGATGGGTAGCAGAAGGTACCCATGAAAAACAAAGTTGCAAGGCCGCGAGCCGGCCGCAGTTACCGAAACCCACAGTCCTACAGGGAGTGCTTGTCCTATTGGCGCTATGGAACCAGCCTTTGTTACCAGAACCCGCAGCCCACATAGGAAGCACTGAAACTGCAGGCACCATAGACTCGGCTAACCCGACCGCAACACGACAGGACAACGTATCAGTGGCAAAGTGACATCGACACTACCCGGAAACAGCAGGCGTGCTGTAACCAGTCTGGGCAGGAGGGAGTGCCGGGCCAAAGACACTGCCGAGAACCAGCTGACTGTGCTGGAACCCGGAGGGGCAGCAAAAGGAACAAGAGCCAATGGCACAACCGTGGACCAGCTGACGGTGCTGGAACACGATTTCTAAGCAGGAGGTACCTGTGCTAAAAAGCACTACCAAGGACCAGCAGACGTTGCTGGAACTCGGATACCATGAAGGAGGCACCTAGGCCAAAGGCTCTGCCGAGAAACAGCTGACGTTGCTGGAACCCGGCTGGGCAGGAGGGAGTACCCATGGCAAACACATTTCTGAGCAGCAACATGCGATGTTGAAGCCCAGGGGTCAATCAGGCAGCAGGCTGAGGCCAACTTGGAGCGAGTTTTATACTGGTTGTACACAACTACGGATTGTAACCGTGATCCACTTTGGCCTCTGGCTCTACTGTCTCTAGTATTTCCCCTGGCCTCCAACCACGGCAGTTGCTGCTCTGCAGAGTTGTCTGCACAATCCACACTTGTTCCTGAGTTACTGGGGCTCAGTCACGTCAGTTGATCCCCTGATGTATGTCCGGCAAGGTGTCCTGCTCTGTCCACATTCCCACAACTATTAATGGGAATGGGGACAGAGCAGGAGACATTGCCGGACACACCACAGGGGATCAACTAACGTGACTGAGCCCCAGTAACACAGGAACAAGTGTGGATTGTGCAGACGGCACATCAGAGCAGCGACTGGCGGGGTTGGAGGTCAAGGGAAATACTAGAATTAAACAAAACCGTTGGCACAACCCTGTAGTATTAGTGGTGCTCAAGTAGGATCCCAATCCGTGACTCGTGATATACAAAAACTTGGCACACACTTGTGGATTCTGATGCAGAAAAGTGATTGATTTTAATAAAGTACAGTACATACAAATAGACGTTTCGGTCTATGAACTTCATCAGTGTACTGTAGGCATGAAACAAAAATAAAAACAACCATAAACATAGATACAAAGAAAGTATATACAAAAAACTGGGTCGCTCGAACAGAATCGATCATAACCTGTCTTTTACATTCTCCCTAAAATACACAAAAACTTAAATAATCCATCGGGTAGACCGATTGTGGCCTCTACAGAGTCCATCTTCTCTCCCATCTCGAAATACTTGGAAAAAATTCTGACACCTCTCATAAAATCAACACCATCTTTCCTACTAGACACAGGAGCCTTCCTTGATATTATCCATAATCTAGGCCCAATTCCCCAGGATGTCATCCTGGTTACATTTGATGTCAAAGATTTATACACGTCTATTCCTCATACGGAGGGTATCCAGTCAGTACGTAGACTACTTGAATTGTCTAAATTTCATCCACAACAAACTAACCTCTGCTGTGAACTCCTGTCTATAGTATTAACAAAAAAATTTTTTCTTTTTGAGGACAAATATTATTTACAGACTAGGGGGACCGCGATGGGCTCTAACACTGCACCCCCTTATGCAAATTGCTATGTAGCCCACCTTGAGGACTGTGTCATATATCAAGATGCTCTCTTCCGCACCTATTCTATAGTGTGGAAGAGATACATCGATGATATCTTCTGCATCTGGAGTGGACCACTTGACACTTTGGATGCCTTTTTCTCCATGTTACAAACATCCTGGCCAGGCCTCAGCTTTACAATGACACATCATAATGACCAGATCAATTTCCTGGACACACTAGTCATTAAAGACAACTTGGGCAACCTCTCCACCGATCTTTTTAGAAAACCAACTGATCGTAATAGCTTGCTTCATTACGAAAGCTTTCACCCGACAAAAATGAAGAATGCCATCCCCAAATCGCAATTGAAAAGAGTTCAGAGGATAGTCTCAGACACGGAGGTACAGAAAGTACGCATGAATGAGATGCGCACTAAATTTT
The DNA here is from genome assembly GCF_039654945.1 of Dendrobates tinctorius. Taxonomy (NCBI): domain Eukaryota; kingdom Metazoa; phylum Chordata; class Amphibia; order Anura; family Dendrobatidae; genus Dendrobates; species Dendrobates tinctorius. The sequence continues at coordinate 16,220,242 of NW_027361676.1, forward strand.
TGGAGAGGGGTTATCCATCACACACATTGAATAGTTTAGATTTAAATTCCCCTCCCAAACCCAAGGTAACCAACCGGATCGCATTTGTACATGATTACCATCCCCTAGCCTATCGAATTCATTCTAACATAAGACGCCACTGGCACCTTCTGACAACTGCCTATCCGAATATAGAGGCTTTCAAAAAACCTTTTCTCCCTTGTTTTAGGAGACCCAGAAATATACGTGACATTTTAATTAAAGCAGACATAGGCTCTCCTCGTCCCTATAGTCAACAACGCTTTCTCAAAAATCCGAAATATGGTACCTTCCCTTGCCTTCAGTGCACACAGTGCAATAACATTCAGAAAGGTAATACCTTTCATCACCCCCACACAGGCAGAAAATATGATATTAGAGAGTATTATACCTGTGACAGCTCTTTTGTGATATATATCATCAAATGCCCTTGTGGCTTATTATATGTGGGGGAAACTACACAGCACATAAGGGATCGGATATCCAAACATAAATCTACTATCAGATGTAAAAATATGCTCCTTCCGGTTCCTCATCATTTTATCACTGCTGGACACACTGTTGCACAATTGAAGTTCCAAGTTATAGAACAAATTCATCCGTCACGCAGGGGGGGTAACCGGATTAATATATTAAAAAGAAGAGAGGCCTACTGGATTCATGAGCTCAATACCATGGCGCCAAAGGGGTTAAATAAGGACTATGATATACAATCTTTTCTTCCATCGTAACCATTTTTGCAATCTATGGGCTAATATATGGACTACCATATGATATTATTATTGGGATACGAGGCGGTATGATCTATAAGATAACATATTATGTATTTAAAATTTGCATACCGCATACTAATCTGTTTTCATCTCTATTTCAGAACCAACAATTGTGAATTGTCTTGAAATCACCGTCACCAGAGCACTGAACTCTCTCTGCCTTATTCCCTGGCACTTCCTGTAACTACGTTCTAGCGGTTACTATGGTAACCTAGTCATCACCTTGCACCTCCTCCCAATCCATCCCACTCATTAGTATTCATACACACACACTGGCGTTTCTTATCTACGCCCCCTTCCTGTCATCTTCCAGTGCCTGGAGCGCACGATGATGTTAGTGGAGCGCACGCCAGGCTCACTTCCGGTTGCGCACTTCCGGTCTGCGCTCCTTCACTCAGCCTCCACATTTCTCAGGGATATAAATCCCGACGCTCCCCTATAGCATAGCGCCATTGACTTGCGGCGGATACCGCGTCCATTAACTATTTACAAGCAACGGTAAGCCCTTATAGATACTTAATTTATCTATATTTTGACATGGGACTTTTTTCATTAGCTCCATATGTTCTCCTTTGCAGAGAAACGGCCTTTTGTGCCTCCTCATTTATTGGTATGTAATCTGGGTTTGTTATACTCCCACCACTCAGTGGTCCTATAACAACACCCTTTTTTCTTATAGGATTTCAAAATTTATGCCCAGTTATTTTTTGAGCTCACAGTACAGTCTCACGGTATGTGTCTCTCTTACTCAGTAGACCTTGGTTTCCACCACTATTCCCTTTTCATATACACCTTACACATATGTGCATTAATGAATTTGATGTCTCTGCATATGCTTATGATCGATTCTGTTCGAGCGACCCAGATTTTTGTATATACTTTCTTTGTATCTATGTTTATGGTTGTTTTTATTTTTGTTTCATGCCTACAGTACACTGATGAAGGTCATAGACCGAAACGTCTATTTGTATGTACTGTACTTTATTAAAATCAATCACTTTTCTGCATCAGAATCCACAAGTGTGTGCCAAGTTTTTGTATATCAAGGGAAATACTAGAGACAGTACAGCCAGAGCCCTAAGTGGACCACGGTTAAAAGTCAGTAGTCGTGTGATGTTGGAGGCAGCAGGAGACTTTGCCATCCACACAGCAGGGGAACAGCTGGCGTTACTGAACCCCACAGATACAGGAGCGAGTGTTTCTATCTGTGCGGACGGCACTTCCAAGCTACAACTGGCTGTGTTGAAGCCCAGGATCAATGCTCCGAGCAGGCTGAGGCCTACTTGGAGCAAGTGGAAAATAACATGTAGTGTGATGTTGGAGGCAGCAGGAGACTTTGCCATCCGCACAGCAGGGGAACAGCTGGCATTACTGAACCCCACAGACACAGGAGCGAGTGTTTCTATCTGTGCAGACGGCACTTCCAAGCTACAACTGGCTGTGTTGAAGCCCAGGATCAATGCTCCGAGCAGGCTGAGGCCTACTTTGAGCAAGTGGAAAATAACATGTAGTGTGATGTTGGAGGCAGCAGGAGACTTTGCCATCCGCACAGCAGGGGAACAGCTGGCATTACTGAACCCCACTAATACAGGAGCTACTGTGTGTTTCTCTGTTAAGACGGCACTTTTGAACACCAACTGGCATTGTTGGAGCCCAGGATGAGGCATGGAGTTGGCTGAGGCCAACGTCTAGCACGTTTTATAGAGGTTGTAGACTACTACTGATTGTAACCGTGCTCCCCTTAGGCCTCTGGCTCCACTGTCTCTAGTATTTCCCCTGGCCTCCAACCCCGCCAGTGACAGCTTTGAAGTGGCGTCAGCACAATCCACACTTGTTCCTGTGTTACTTGGCCTCAGTCCCGTCAGTTGATCCCCCGATGTGTGTCCGGCAAGGTCTCCTGCTCTGTCCTCATTCACACTACTAGTAATGGGAATGTGGACAGAGCAGGAGACCTTTACGGACACACATCAGGGGATCAACTGACGTGACTGAGGCCAAGTAACACAGGAACAAGTGTGGATTGTGCTGACACCACTTCAGAGCTGTCACTGGCGGGGTTGGAGGCCAGGGGAAATACTAGAGACAGTGGAGCCAGAGGCCTAAGTGGAGCAGGGTTAAAAATCAGTTGTACTTTGAATGTGGATGGAGCAGGAGACTTTGCCGTGCACACAGCAAGGGAGCAGCTGGCATTACTGAACCCCACTAACACAGGAGCGAGTGTTTCTATCTGTGCGGACGGCACTTCCAGGCTGCAACTGGCTGTGTTGTAGCCCAGGATCAATGCTCCGAGCAGGCTGAGGCCTACTTGGAGCGAGGAGAAAAAGCGTTGTAGTGTGAGTTTGGAGGCAGCTGGAGACTTTGCCATCCACACAGCAGGGGAACAGCTGGCGTTACTGAACCCCTCTAACACAGGAGCGAGTGTTTCTATCTGTGCGGACGGCACTTCCAGGCTACAACTGGCTGTGTTGTAGCCCAGGATCAATGCTCCGAGCAGGCTGAGGCCTACTTGGAGCGAGGAGAAAAAGCGTTGTAGTGTGAGTTTGGAGGCAGCTGGAGACTTTGCCGTCCACACAGCAGGGGAACAGCTGGCGTTACTGAACCCCACTAACACAGGAGCGAGTGTTTATATCTGTGCGGACGGCACTTCCAGGCTACAACTGGCTGTGTTGTAGCCCAGGATCAATGCTCCGAGCAGGCTGAGGCCTACTTGGAGCAAGGAGAAAAAGCGTTGTAGTGTGAGTTTGGAGGCAGCTGGAGACTTTGCCGTCCACACAGCAGGGGAACAGCTGGCGTTACTGAACCCCACTAACACAGGAGCGAGTGTTTATATCTGTGCGGACGGCGCTTCCAGGCTACAACTGGCTGTGTTGTAGCCCAGGATGAAGCATGCAGCAGGCGGAGGACAACTTGCAGCTGGTTTTATAGAGGTTGTAGACTACAACTGATTGTCACCGTGCTCCACTATGGCCTCCGGCTCCACTGTCTCTAGTATTTCCCCAGGCCAACAACCCCGCCCGTTACAGCTGTGAAGTGGCGTCTGCACAATCCACACTTGTTCCTGTGTAACTGTGGCTCAGTCCCGTCTGTTGATCTCCTGGTGTGTGGACGGCAAGCTCTCCTGCTCAGTCCTCATTCACACTACTAGTAATGTGAATGTGGACAGAGCAGGAGACCTTGCCGGACACATATCAGGGGATCAACTGACGGGAATGAGCCAAAGTAACTCAGGAACAAGTGTGGATTGTGCAGACGCCACTTCACAGCTGTAACTGGCGTGGTTGTTGGCCAGGGGAAATACTAGAGACAGTGGAGCCAGAGGCCTAAGTTGACCAAAGTTACAAATCTGTAGTAGTTTGCATGTGGATGGAGCAGGAGATATTGCCGTCTACACAGCAGGGGAACAGCTGGCATTACTGAACCCCACTGACACAGGAGCTAGTGTGTTTTCTCTGTGAAGATGGCACTTCTGAACACCAACTGGCGTTGTTGGAGCCCAGGATGAGGCATGGAGCAGGCTGAGGCCTGATGGTGTTGGCATGTGGAGGCAGCAGGAGACTTTGCTGTCTACACAGCAGGGGAACAGCTGGCATTACTGAACCCCACTGACACAGGAGCTAGTGTGTTTTTCTCTGTGAAGACGGCACTTCTGAACACCAACTGGCGTTGTTGGAGCCCAGGATGAGGCATGGAGCATGCTGAGGCCTGATGGTGTTGGCATGTGGAGGCAGCAGGAGACTTTGCCGTCCACACAGCAGGGGAACAGCTGGCATTACCGAACCCCACTAACACAGGAGCTAGTGTGTTTTTCTCTGTGAAGACGGCACTTCTGAACACCAACTGGCATTGTTGGAGCCCAGGATGAGGCATGGAGCAGGCTGAGGCCTGCTGTTTTTTGAATGTGGAGGCAGCAGGAGACATTGCCGTCCACACAGCAGGGGAACAGCTGACGTTACTGAACCCCACTAACACAGGAGCTAGTGTCTTTTTCTCTGTGATGACGGCACTTCTGAACACCAACTGGCGTTGTTGGAGCCCAGGATGAGGCATGGAGCTGGCTGAGGCAAACTTGCAGCACGTTTTATAGAGGTAGTAGACTACAACTGATTGTAACCGTGCTCCACTATGGCCTCCGGCTCCACTGTCTCTAGTATTTCCCCTAGCCTCCAACCCCGCAAGTGACAGCTCTGAAGTGGCGTCAGCACAATCCACACTTGTTCCTGTGTTACTTGGGCTAAGTCCCGTCATTTGATCCCCTGATGTGTGTCCGGCAAGGTCTCCTGCTCTGTCCTCATTCACACTACTAGTAATGGGAACTGACTTGGACTGAGGCCAAGTAACACTGGAACAAGTGTGGAATATGCAGATGCCACTTAAGAGCTGTCACTGGCGGGGTTGGAGGCCAGGGGAAATACTAGAGACAGTGGAGCCAGAGGCCTAAGTGGAGCAGGGTTAAAAATCAGTAGTAGTTTGAATGTGGATGGAGCAGGAGACTTTGCCGTCCACACAGCAGGGGAGCAGCTGGCGTTACTGAACCCCACTAATACAGGAGCTAGTGTTTTTCTCTGTGCAGACGACACATCTGAGCAACCACTGGCTGTGTTAAAGCCCAGGGATTATAGTTCAGGTGGTAGAAGCATGAGCACAACAGGAGACCCGGATACAGTTGCCAACCAATTATTTAGTCGGGAAGAGGACTGGCAAATTCTGGGGAGATCCAGGCCTTGTTCATTTTCAGAAAAGTAAGCCGGTCGACGTTATCGGAAGAAAGTCGCGTGCGACGGTCTGTTACTACACCACCTGCGGCACTAAAGATGCGTTCCGATAATACACTGGCAGCAGGGCAAGCCAGCACCTCCAATGCATACTGGCTAAGCTCTGGCCATGTATCCAGCTTAGAGACCCAAAACTTCAAGGGGGAAGAGCCATCTGGGAGTACAGTCACAGGGCAAGACATGTAGTCTGTCACCATCTGACGGAAACGTTGCCTCCTGCTGACTGGAGTCGTCAGTGATGGTGTCGACAATAGTGGCGGACTCACAAAACTTTGCCACATTTGGGCCATAGTGATTTTGCCTTGTGCATAGGCGCTGCCTCTGCTCCCTCTTTGTGCCGAGTTTCCTCCATTGGGTCGACGCACAGAGGTGCTTTGTAAAGCACTAGCACCAATGCTGTCGGGTGGAATGGAAAACATGATGGCCTGCACCAGTGTGTCTTGGTACTCCCGCAGTTTACACTCCCGGTTCAATGTTGGTATGAGGGTTTGCAAGTTGTCCCGGTAGCGAGGATCTAGGAGGGTGTACACCCGATAATCAGCCGTGTAGAGAATGTGGGCGATGCGGCGGTCGTTTCTCTGGCACTGCAGCATGAAGTCAACCATGTGCTGCAGACTCCCAACTTCCAAAGAACCGCTGTCCCCTGCCTGAGGCGTGATCTCTGCCTCCTCCATCGACTCCTCCTCATCCTCCTCACAAAGTGTCCCCTGCCTAGGCCTTTGTGAGGAAGCACGTAGCGCAGACTGTCCAGAAGCAGATGGCATTTGGGACTCCTCATCCTCCACCTCTTCCAAAACCTCATCGCTTAGTGCTTGCAGTGTTTTTTGAAGCATGCAGATAAGGGGGACAGTCATGCTGACTAGTGCATCATCTGCACTCTCCATCAGTGTGGAATCATCGAAGGCACGCAAAACGAAGCAGATGTCCTTCATAGAGGCCCACTCAGTGGTGCTGAAGTGTGATCGGCGCACATTGCGACTTGTTTGCGCCTGATGCACCTGGTACTCCATGACTGCTGCCTGCTGCTCACACAACCGCTCCAACATATGTAACGTTGAATTCCACCTGGTGGGTAGGTCACATATGATGCGATGTTCCGGAAGGCGTAATCGGTGCTGCAGAGCAGCAAGGCGCGATCTTGCCGTGCTGGAACGCCGCAAGTGAGCGCACTCTCTGCGGACCTTGTGCAGCAGTGCATCAAGATCCGTATAGTCCCTCAGAAAGCTCTGCACGACCAAGTTGAGCACATGTGCCAGACATGGGATGTGAGTGAGGTTGCCAAGGCCAAGAGCTGCCACCAGATTTCGGCCATTGTCACACACTACCAAGCCCGGCTGGAGATTCGCTGGCATAAACCACACGTCGCTCTCCTGCTTGATGGCATTCCAGAGCTCCTGCGCTGTGTGGCTTCGATTCCCCAATGAAATTAAGTTCAGTACGGCCTGTTGATATTTGGCCACGGTTGTGCTCATATCGGTCGTAACAGGCTCCTGCTGCGCTGTTTCAGAGGAACTGGAGTAGGAGGAGGAGTCAATGCGTACAGACTGGATTCCTGCAATCCGTGGAGTTGGCAGAACACGTAGAGCGCCACTCTCCAGATCTGTACCCGGCTCCACAACATTGACCCAATGGGCAGTGAGGGAAAGGTATCGTCCCTGTCCATGGTTACTGGTCCACGCATCGGTGGTCAGGTGGACCTTGCTACTGACGGCGTTTAGTAGCGCATGTTTTATGTTTGCCTCCACATGTTTCTGCAGGGCAGGGATGGCTCGCCTGCTGAAATAAAAGCGGCTGGGCACAGTGTATTGTGGGACTGCCAATGCCATGAAGTCCCGGAAGGTGTCAGTCTCCATCAGCCTGAATGATAGCATTTCAAGGGCCAGTAGTTTGGCAATGCCAGCATTCAGAGCCTGTGCTCAGGGATGGTTTGCCGAGTATGGCCGCCTTTTCTTCCATGCCTGTGCTACCGATGGCTGCCGAGTGGCCTGGGAGTGTGAGATTGACTTGAAACGTGGTGCTGTGGGTGGAATGTCACAGGGTCTCCGGACAACAGTGCCAGAGGTTCTTCCTTGGCGATCCTGTGAGGAAGCCGAACCAGCTGTGTGTTAGCTGGAGGAAGAGGCCCCAACACGAGCTGAAGAGGTGGTAGGTGGTGCTGTACGTTGGCCTACGTCTTCAGTGTGTCTGTGTAACTCCAGCTCGTGCTTGGTCCGCACATGTTTCCACATATTTGTGGTATTGAGGTTGCTGACATTTTTCCCTCTTTTGACTCTCTGATGACACAGCTTGCATTTGACAAAGCAAATGTCATCTGCAACTGTGTTAAAAAAGGACCACGCACTGCAAGTCTTGGGAGCGCCCTTTTTGCCTTTTGAAAGTGGAATGCTCCTAACGGGTGCCGAAGTGGAGGCTACAGGCAACCAAGTCTGCCCTCTCCCTCTCCCTCCGGTTTTGGCCGTTCGGGGAATCTCTTCCTCAGAGCTGCTCCCACCACCTTCCTGTTCCTCACGCCATGATGGGTCAAGGACCTCATCATCTACACTCCCCTCTTCAAACACCTGCTTCTCCTGGGTTGTCTCGCCAGCACCGTACGCACCAGAAAGTGGTAACTGAGTCTCGTCGTCACTGATGCGTACTTAGGTGTGCTGACCATAGGCACTGGCCCACCCGCCTCTTCAGATTCGGAGGGACAAAGAAGTTGCGCATCACTGCATACTCCCTCTTCTTCACATTCTGGAATGCTGCTTGGCTGGCCACCTCTTTCCAAACCAACAGATTCCGAGAACAGAAGTAGAGACTGTGATGGCTCCTGTCCAGGGCTCTCTGACTGCCTGGGCACTTTGGCAGGTGGTGAAGAGACAGATGGTTGCTCTTCGGTGCTCTGGCCCTGAGAGGATGTGGAAGTAATTGAAGTCGATGCGTTAGCTGCCATCCATCCGACAATGGCTTCAATTTGTTCTTCCCGCAGCAGTGGGGAACGGTGAGGTCCTACAAAGCTGCGCATAAAGGACTGTTGCCTGCTAAAACTGGGGGATGCTGACTCACTGGTGCCAACAGCAGGCACAGAATCCCCACGTCCTCTCCCTGCAGAATCCCCACGTCCTCTCCCTGCAGAATCCCCACGTCCTCTCCCTGCTGAAACTCCACGCCCATGGCCACGTGCCTTACTCCCTGCCTTCTTCATCTTGCTAGACTGAGAAAGATAGGCAGAAAAGTACAAAGGGGGGCCTTAGTGTGCTTATTCCTGAACAGCTGGTTACAGGTATAAGAAACACTAATTTTATGAAGTGTGTGTCGACTACACTTTAATGGGAGCTAATGTGGCCTACACAACTTTCAAATGTAGTGTTTGGTGAACTTTGTTGTTTTTTTGGGCGGGAAAAAAAACTAAAAGGATGTGACCAAAGATTTGAAAGTCAGAGTATCACCAACTTTCTGGAGCTATTACAATGCAGGCAGGTAACCTACATTGCAAAAGATGAGGCTCCAAAAAAAAATACTAATCTGGCTGCAGCTGAAGGGCACAAGCCAGAAAAAAGGCTCCTCTATCTATTCCTATATAGTGTTTGCAACCAACCAATGTAGATGGATATGGATGGATGCACACTAATAGGAGAAGAAAAAATGAGCTGCAATTAAAGAAATATATGTGTGAGGCAGTGACGCATGCTGAGCAGCCTACAACCAGACGTAGCTGCAGGACACACTACTCAGCGTGAGCTGCACTCACACACAGTCAGAGACCTCTCAGACAGCCGTGAACAGTGCAACTAAGTGGGCACTAGCACTGACAGGCTGCAGAAAGGCTCTGCTGTGTACTCCTAGAGTGTTTGCAACCACCGTATATGGATACGGATGGAAGCACACTAGATAGAATTTTTTAAATATAAGCAGCTCAAAAAGAAAAATATATATGAGGCAGCAGTGAGGCACGCGGGCCGGCCTACAACCAGACGTGGCTGAAGCACCCACTCCACAGCATGAGCTGCACTCACACAGCCCTTGCAGACAGCTGTGAACACTGCTGCTAGGGAAAAGCAAGCTACAGTGGTGGTTTATGTAGCCTGGGTAAAGCACAATATTGTTTTGAGAATCGCTATTTCTAACTGTCCCTCACAGTCTTCATCAGCAGCCTGTCCCTAACTGAATTCACAGCAGAGTGACCAGAAATGGCGGCGGCAGTGGCTTTTATAGTGCATCATGACATCATTTCAGCAGCCAATCACAGCCATGCCAATAGTTAACATGCCTACATGCCTAACAGGATGTGCCCACACTTCTGAGGAATCCCATTGGCAGAATCAAAGCGAGCGGGCTGATAGCATTATGGGAACTTCCGATTCCGGTATCCGATATGAAAAAAGTATCGGAAGTCAGTATCGGAATTCCGATACAGCTAATATCGGCCGATACCCGATACTTGCGGTATCGGAAAGCTCAACACTACTTATGAGATACCAACCAAAATGTTAAAGATGAATATATATCATTTGTATATTATTTTTACAATTGAAAAAATAATGCTAATGTATATGTGTAATCAAACTGTCCTCCCAACATCTCCTATTAGGGTATATAAGAAATTAGCCTGCTCACTTGGAAAATTGTGACACATAGCTATCATCCAATCGTTGAGTCAACTAGTTTATTAGGGATTTCCTAACAAACAGGCAATCCCCACATGTATTCAAGCTGTTGAGCAGCCACAAATAATGCAGCTACGGCAGCAGAAACTAAATCTCCGAGCACAACCAAATACTCGGAGATCACCAGAGCATGCTCGGGAAGTCTCGAGTAACGAGTATACTCGCTCATCACTAGTCAACACCAATGAAATGTAAAGGACCAATTTAGTATAAAGTTTCATTATCATTTGAATGTAAAGGTGGGTTCACATGCCCCAATACAGGGTTTCAGAGTTAAACATGCAGTGGGTACGGGAAGTATTCAGACTCCTTTAAATTTTTCACTCTTTGTTTCATTGCAGCCATTTGGTAAATTCAAAAAAAATCATTTTTTTTCTCATTAATGTACACTCTGCACCCCATCTTCACTGAAAAAAAACAGAAATGTTGAAATTTTTGCAAATTTATTGAAAAAAGAGAAGCTGAAATATCACATGTTCATAAGTATTCAGACCCTTTGCTTAGTATTGAGTATAAGCACCCTTTTGAGCTAGTACAGCCATGAGTCTTCTTGTGAATGATGCAACAAGTTTTCACACCTGGATTTGGGGATCCTCTACATAGTAACATAGTAACATAGTTATTAAGGTTGAGGGGAGACTTTAAGTCCATCTAGTTCAACCCATATCCTGTCCTAACCTGCCCTAACATGTTGATCCAGAGGAAGGCAAAAAAAACCCATGTGGCAAACAGTAGGCTTCACATTGGGGAAAAAAATTCCTTCCCGACTCCACATACGGCAATCTGACTAGCTCCCTGGATCAACGCAATATTAAGGAAACTAGTGTATATACCCTGTAATATTATACTTTTCAAGAAAGGCATCCAGGCCCTTCTTAAATTTTAGTAGGGAATCACTCATTACAACATCATATGGCAGAGAGTTACACAGTCTCACTGCTCTTACAGTAAAGAATCCGCGTCTGTGAGTATGCTTAAACCTTCTTTCCTCCAGACATAGAGGATGCCCCCTTGTCCCCGTCACAGGTCTAAGAGTAAAAAGATCATTAGAAAGGTCTTTGTACTGTCCCCGCATATATTTATACATTGTAATAAGATCACCCCTAAGCCTTCGATTCTCCAAACTAAATAACCCCAAGTGTAATAACCTGTCTTGGTATTGCAGACCCCCCAGTTCCCTAATAACCTTGGTCACTCTTCTCTGCACCCGCTCCAGTTCAGCTATGTCTTTCTTATACACCAGAAACCAGAACTGTACACAGTATTCTAAGTGTGGTCGCACTAGTGACTTATATAGAGGTAAAATTATGTACTCCTCATGAGCATCTATGCCTCTTTTAATGCATCCCATTATTTTATTTGCCTTTGCAGCAGCTGCCTGGCACTGGCCACTAAATGTGAGTTTGTCATCCACCCATACACCCAGGTCTTTTTCAGTGACAGTTTTGCCCAGTGTTTTACAATTAAGAACATAATTATACATCTTATTCATTCTACCCAAGTGCATAACCTTACATTTATCCCCATTAAAGCTCATTTGCCATTTATCAGCCCAAGCTTCTAGTTTACATAAATCCTCCTGTAATATAAAATTGTTCTCTTTTGTATTGATTGCCCTGCAGAGTTTAGTGTCATCTGCAAATATTGAAATTCTACTCTCAATGCCCCCTACAAGGTCATTAATAAATATGTTAAAAAGAAGCGGGCCCAAAACTGACCCCTGTGGTACCCCACTGCTAACCGTGACCCAGTCCGAGTGTGCTCCATTAATAACCACCCTTTGTTTCCTATCCCTGAACCAGCTCTTAACCCACCTACACATATTTTCCCCTATCCCCATTGTTCTCATTTTATGTATCAACCTTTTGTGTGGCACCGTATCAAAAGCTTTTGAAAAGTCCATGTACACCACGTCCACTGCATTCCCTTGGTCCAGTCCGGAACTTACTTCTTCATAAAAGCTTATCAGATTAGTCTGACAGGAATGGTCCCTTGTAAACCCATGTTGATATTGGGTCATGAGGTTATTCTTCTCCAGATACTCCAGTATAGTATCTCTTAGAAAACCCTCCAGGATTTTACCCACAGTTGAGGTTAAACTTACTGGCCTATAATTTCCGAGTTCAGTTTTTGTCCCCTTTTTGAATATTGGCAACACATTTGCTATACGCCAGTCCTATGGTACAGACCCTGTTATTATGGAATATTTAAAGATTAAAAATAATGGTCTATCTATGACTGTGCTTAATTCCTGCAGTACTCGGGGGTGTATCCCATCCGGGCCTGGGGATTTGGCAATTTTAGTGATTTTTAGACGCCGCCGTACTTCCTGCTGGGTTAAGCAGGTGACATTTAATGGAGAATTTTTATCCCTGATCATGTTATCCGTCATGGGATTTTCTTGTGTAAATACTGTTGAAAAAAGTCATTTAGCATATTGGCTTTTTCCTCATCCTCATCCACCATTTCACCCATACTATTTTTAAGGGAACCAACTCTATCATTTTTTAGTTTCTTACTATTTATGTAGTTAAAGAATATTTTGGGATTATTTTTACTTTCTCTGGCAATGAGTCTCTCTGTCTCAATCTTTGCTGTCTTGATTTGCTTTTTACATAATTTATTTACTCTTCTGTATTTAGTTAAAGCCTCATCACTACCTACTTGCTTTAAATCTCTAAATGCTTTATTTTTATCTCTTATTGCACCCCTTACAGATCTATTTAGCCATAGTGGTTTCCTCCTATTTCTCGCTTGTTTATTCCCATACGGTATATATTGTGCACAGGTCCTATTCAGGATGCTAATAAACGTCTCACATTTTCTTTGTGTATTTTTATGTCTCAGGATATCGTCCCATTTAATTGCACCAAGATCATCTCTCATCCGTTGGAAATTTGCTTTCCTGAAGTTTAGTGTCCTTGTAACCCCTCTACTACACATCTTATTCAAGGATACATGAAAACTTATTAATTTGTGATCACTATTACCCAAGTGACCCCCAACCCTTACATTTGATATGCGGTCTGGCCTGTTGGTTAATATTAGGTCTAGCAGTGCCCCCCTCTTGTTGGGTCCTGAACCAGTTGTGAAATTCTTCCTTGCAGATCGTCTCCAGTTCCGTCAGGTCGGATTGTGAATGTTGGTGGACAGCCATTTTCAGGTCTCTCCAGAGATGCTCAATTGGGTTTAGGTCAGGGCTCTGGCTGGGCCAGTCAAGAATGGTCACAGAGTTGTTCTGAAGCCACTCCTTTGTTATTTTAGTTGTGTGCTTAGGGCCATTGTCTTGTTGAAAGGTGAACCTTCGGCCAAGTCTGAGGTTCAGAGCACTCTGGAAGAGGTTTTCATCCAGGATATCTCTGTACTTACCACATTGATGTTTCCTTCAATTGCAACCAGTCATCCTGTCCCTGCAGCTGAAAAACATCCCCACAGCATGATGCTACCACCACCATTTTTCACTGTTGGGATTGTATTGGGCAGGTGATGAGCAGTGCCTCGTTTTCTCCACACATACTGCTTAGAATTAGCACCAAAAAGTTCTGTCTTCGTCTCATCAGACCAGAGAATCTTATTTCTCATAGTCTGGGAGTCCTTCATGTGTTTTTTAGCAAATTCTATGTGGGCTTTCATAAGTCTTGCACTGAGGAGAGGCTTCCATAGGGCCTCTCTGCCATAATGGCCCGACTGGTGGAAGGCTGCAGTGATAGTTGACTTTGTAGAACTTTCTCCCGTCTCACTACTGCATCTGTGGAGCTTAGCTACAGTGATCTTGGGGTTCTTCTTTACCTTTCTCACCAAGGTGTTTCTCCCACAATTGCTTAGTTTGGCTGGATGGCCAGGTCTAGGAAGACTTCTGGTGGTCCCAAACGTCTTCCATTTAAGTATTATGGAAGCAACTGTGCTCTTAGGAGCCTTGAGTACTGCAGAAATTCTTTTGTAACCTTGGCCAGCTCTGTGCCTTGCCATAATTCTGTCTCTGAGCTCCTTGGCCAGTTCCTTTGACCTCATGATTCTCATTTGGTCTGACATGCACTGTGAGCTGTGAGGTTTTATATAGACAGATGTGTGCCTTTACAAATCATGTCCTATCAATTTAATTAAACACAGCTGGACTCCAATGAAGGAGTAGAACCATCTCAAGGAGGATCACAAGGAAATGGACAGCATGTGACTTAAATATGAGTGTCTGAGCAAAGGGTCTGAATATTAATGGCCATGTGATATTTCAGTTTTTCTTTTTTAATAAATTTGCAAAAATCTACTATAGAAAACTCGCGCTGATAAAGGGTTTTTTTTTTGTTTTTTTTTTTAAAAAAACAGTGAACCTGAGAAAACTAATCAGTTGTCACAATCAAGTGCAGAGACTAAACAAAGAGGGATTTACCTTTGCATGGTGTAAAAACACATGGAGAGGCTGTAATCCCAAGGAGAGTTGCTCAAAAGGAGAGTGAATGAATGTCCTTTCAGTCTTTTCAGTTTGCTGTGAATGGCCCAAAGTATTCCAGTGTTCCAAAGTGAAGATGAACAGGAACGCAGTAAAGGGCCCCATCCCGGCCGGTAATGGGCATCCAGCTAAATTATCCCAACAGCCACCTGTGTGAGAGGCAGACGCTGCGTGAAGAGACAAGCCTGCAAGGTTCAGAAGTACTGAATGACCTTGCGTGACATCACAGTCACGTGATGAGTCACATGACAGGCTATGAAGCACTAAGGAGCTTATAGGGGACCAAGTAGCTTTCAGCTTTCCTACGCGTTTCGGAATTCTCGGGGGAAGGAATCCCGCAAGCTCAAAGGACTGAAAGGACATTAATTCACTTTCCTTTTGAGCAATTCTCCTTGGGACTACAGCCTCTCCATGTATTTTTACACCATACAAAGGTAAATCTCTCTTTGTTTAGTCTCTGCACTTGATTGTGACAACTGATTAGTTTTCTCAGGTTCAATGTTTTTAAAAAAAAAAAAACAAACCCTTGGGTACATTTATCAGAGCGAGTTTTCTATAGCAGATTTTGTTTTTCACTGGACAAAGTTGGCGGTTTTGTCATAATACTTGCTGCTTTGTACCCTATCTTTGCGCTTAGCGCCGTTGGCTTTTTGTTTATTTTTGTTTAAATTTGCAAAAATGTCTACATTTCTTCTCTACATTTCTTTTTTTCAGTCAAGATGGGGTGCAGAGTGTACATTAATGAGAAAAAAAATGAACTTTTTTGAATTTACCAAATGGCTGCAATGAAACAAAGAGTGAAAAATGTAAAGGGGTCTGAATACTTTCTGTACCCACTGTACACATGACTGAATTCATACAGCCAGTGTCTGATACATTGTGCTCTTTGATCAGGCAGCATACATCAGCTGTCAGGTTCCCTTTAGCTTCCCCAGTGCTGTATCTAAACACAAGGGGTAAAGCAGAGTGTCTTTGTCCCACCTCAATAGCACTCAACAATAATGATGAGCTAGCATGCTCACTACTGCTCAATACTATATCGAGCGGTTACTCAATCAAGAATCGTGGTTGCTCGAGTGCCATGCTCGATTACCTGCCCCGCATGTTTTGAGCCTGTTAGACAGTCAATAAATATGGTGGGATTGCCTGCCATACATGGTAATGCTGTAGCGATCTTGGCTTACTGTATATAAGACTCAGTGATGCAATGCTCAGCACACTCTTCTCTGTAAGGAGTTCAGGGAGAGCTGATCTAGAAGGAAAAGCTTAGTTTAGAGCAGGCATATAGGCAGCATTTAATTGCTATTGCAGTACTTGTATACCGCTGCTGCAACATTGAAACAAAAGTCCTTTTCAGGGCTACATACTGTCCTTTGTCTAGTAAAACCACTGTTACCTGCATTTAGTGTAGAGATAGCCTCCTGACAGCACTGGCAACCACCTCAGACCCCCCCACAGCCCCGGTAACCCCCACAGACCCCCCGGACAGCATCGGCAACCACCGCAGACCCCCCACACAGCCCCAGTAACCCCCGCACTGCCCCAGTAACCCCCGCACAGCGCCAGCAACCCCTGCACAGCTCCGGTAACCCCCGCAGACCCCCCCAGACAGTCTCGGTAACTCCCGGACTCTGCAGTGCGCACGCTCCATACTGGGCTGTGACGTGCGGTGCAGCACCACCCACATCCCAGTCACTCTTGATGACTGACCGCAGTCTGTGGAGGCTGGGTCACACCTGGCTGACATCACATCAATTTCCAGAGTCATGAACTTGTCGTGACGTCGGCAGATATTAGCGGCGGCTGCAGCCTGGGGGTCACATGACCCGGACTCAGCCTCCAACATAGCGCCGCTCACAGGCAGTATCGGCAACATAAAGTATTTACAAAATTCATTAGGGGCCCTGGGGGGATACATTGGGGGGATAATTTATTGTAGTGAACAACCCTTTTAAGGTCAAAATAGGCTGGGTCATGAAGGGGTTAAATTCGGGTCTGTAGCTATCATTGTTTTTAAATTATATGGGTTTTGTTTTTGTTTTTTACCTTTAATAGACCTGAAAATATAAGAAGCTATGTTGTAATGTCAATTGCAAACTTTCAATTTGCAGCAGCAGGATATTTCAAATTCCTAGCACTACAAGCCAAGGGGAGATTGCAACCATGAGATCACTGTGTTAAGATTTTCTATTAATATTCAATATTTTTTTTAAGTTTGTACAGCTGTTTATTAAGCAAAGGTTTTGCAATGCAATGCTATCAATTTTTCCATTCAGCTATAAATGTGTTTCCCTTTCTTTAAGGAAAGAATCAGATGAGGGCGCTGATTCATCATTGCTGTTTCTTCAATTTTCTGGAGTAATTTGCTCTTTTTTATTTGCTGCTTTAGTGTTTGCAACTTATTCTCTATAAGATGTGTGCCACCTTTTTCACATTTTCCACATTTTTCTCCCAGTGATTCTGCCTCCAGAGCTTATTTTAAACGAAAGTGCGTATTACCATTGTGAGACATGTAGAATGTCAGTCATAACACATCTCACCCTGGTTATGACCCCTTTCATTTAAAATAATCTCTGGAGGCAGATTGTAAAGGAGATCATTGTCCACTCCATAATCCAGATGCACCCCTGTAAATGCAGCAGAAATGATGACATTTTGGGGCATTGTGCTGCATATGGGCAAAGTCAGAAAACCTAGCTTCGTCAATGCTGAAGTACTGATATACTCTACAGCACAGCAGTATTCCGTATGGCCATGACAAGGACAAAATTTGAAGCAATTTAAAAATGTTTGCATTATAGTGATAATGTGTAGTATCCTACCAGAGATAATCCTTACTTTGATTGTCTATATAAAATATCCATGGCCCTTCCCAGCCTATTAATATAAGCTTCCAGCTGTCTGCTTTGTCTTTTCCTGGTTATTAAAAATGGGGAGGACCCTAAAAAAAGACTTGGGGTCCACCCCTGTTTTAATAACCAGATAAGGCAAAGCAGACAGCTGGGGCTGAGATTAATAGACTGGGAATTGCTGTTATGGGCTGGCGGAACGCACCAAATAATAAAGAGGGTATTTAGGTGCGTTCGCAGCCCGGAGTTCACCGTGCAGAGGTATTAACTGCTGCTCGGTAATGGCGGACGCGATATGGCGGTATAATAATGGAACACATGGGGTTAACCTCACCCAATGTGTACAGAGGCGGACACTGTTATCTCACAGAGCCGCACAAACACCAAATAATAAATGCCGTAACCTGTTATTGCTCACAGAGCTCGGCAGTGTGAGCGCTAGCGTATAGTCACAGAACTCAGCACTTAGACCGCAGGACTGAAGTCCCTCTAGACTGCTAGCGCTCGGCACCGCGACTGCGATGCCAGCAAGGATTAAATAAATTACGTGTGCAAGTGTGCACAGTGCCGCACATAGTGGACACCACTAATCGCCCTGGGTTGGGCCAGAGAAGCGCACAGGTTGCGCAAGGCGTTGCACCAGCGTGGCTGTCACTTGCCACGGTTCGATAGTGCCCTGCAGTGGGCGACACCATTGGACGCTAGTGTGCAGACAGCTGGTATGCACTGTGGCCTATAGACTAGCCACTGACCGGCACTGACTCGGACTCTAAACCCTACCAACATACGTATCAAAAGGGAAGAGTTTTCATAATGAGTCAGTCACCAGATACATGCATCCATCATCATACACTCCAAACTATTTGAGTCTATACTAGTGCATAGCCGAGCGGCCATGCGACCCTTTTATAGCAGCGTCCTTCCGGGACCTTCCTGACCTTCCTGATGGAGAAGGACCTGAGCATGTGACCTCCGATCTCCAATGAGAGATCGTCCCACGGGCATGCTCAGTGGCCCGAAAGGAGGACTTAGTCCTTGGAGTAGCTCGCTGCTGACCAGCCTGCGTTGCTATAGTTGGACCAGAGGTGGCAGCAGCAACTCAACCTACAGAGCTGGTCTGAGCAGAGTGCCTGGATCGATGAGTCTGTTGAGCTTATCCGAATGCAAGGCTCGGAATTCCTGCTGTGCAGCGACCGGAACCCGATGCCTAACAAGGGCCATGGATATTGGCCCCTTCCCATCCTAGCAAAACCAACTCTCAGCCACCACAGAAATGGCACATCCATTAGGTTCTTTGAGCTGACTCTTCCCACTTGTCCTGATGCGGTGGCAGTCAGGGTAATAGTTTTAGTTTTGATGTCAGCTGTGTAATTTCCTCTAACATCAAGCCCAGTGGTTAGAAATTGAGACACCTCAGTAGTCAAAAGAAATAAACAGACATGAAAGTCCCTTATTTAAAAAAATCACTCCTTGACAACTTCCCTCTTTTACCCATTTATTACAAAAAAATTATAATCTGCATTGGTCCACCAAAGTCCATAAGGAGGTCATATGATGATCCCAATCTCCATCATCCAGTGTATGGAGCTCTGTTCAGAGAATGAAGCTCTATACACTGGAGCACCAGTCACTGCCGGGTTTCATGCTATACTCTGCGAGACCCAGCCACTGTGAACTGAGTGTCACGCCGTGCTCATCTGGGGGGGACCCCGGTCCCGACGTCATCTCTTCCGAAGCCGCGGTTACTCTGGGGGTCCCGCCGGGTCTTTCGTACCTAGGTTCCTGTCTCCTCCATGTTATGTGTGTGCTTGCGTGCTCTCTCGGTTCGGTCTTCAGGTCAGTCCTCTCTATGGTACTGGAGGACTTGACCCGGAAGCCCTCGTGATCATGTGCTATATCAGGCTCCCTCTTCCTAGGGGAGGTGCCTGATTATTGTTGTGCTTCCTGGCTTGGTCTGCCGTGTCCCTGCCTGGCTGTGCGCTGTATTCGGGTCCGCTGTCTTATACTCCATTGTGGATCTTGGCACACACTCTAAACCTGCACTCTGCCTTGTACTCTGTTGTGCCTCTTGGCACAAACTCTGAACCTGCACTCTGCCTTGTACTCTGTTGTGCCTCTTGGCACACGCTCTGGGCCTGCCCTTAGCCTTGTACTCTGTGGTGCCTCTTGGCACACACTCTGAACCTGCACTCTGCCTTGTACTCTGTTGTGCCTCCTGGCACACGCTCTGAACCTGCACTCTGTCCTATACTCAGTTGTGCCTCCTGGCACACGCTCTGACCCTGTACTCTGTCTCATACTCAGTTGTGCCTCCTGGCACATGCTTATGTCCTGTGCTCTGTCTTACACTTAGTTGTGCCTCCTGGCACACGCTCTGACCCTGTGCTCTGTCTTATACTCAGTTGTGCCTCCTGGCACACACTCCAATCCTGTACTCTGTCTTATGCTCAGTTGTTGTGCCCTCTGGCACACACTCTGCTCCTGTACTCTGTTACACCTCCTGGCACACCTGCTGCCTAACTCAGTACTCTGACGTGCTCCTTTGCATGCATCCTGCTTTGCTCACACCCGGACATACTAGTCGCTGCACGCCATACGTGTCCCCGTGAACACGCCTTGTGTTTCCGAGTACAACCAGTACCGTCCTGTACACCACGTGTTCCTGTGCCCACGCTTTACACATTCCTGCAGACACACTCACTCGTGTCTCCTGTGAGCCGGCCACCTGGTACCAGCAGTCGAGGTACCTCACCCCCTGGGGCTTGCCCCTGACACTCCCTGTATAGGGGGTGGTCCTCACTAGGCCAGGGTTGGTGCCACGACCCAGAGGGTCCACTCAAGGAGTCGTCACACTGAGGTGATGTCAGTAAGGTTACCTCAGTTCACAGGCATTTGGTTCTCACGAGGGCATCAGGTGTTCAGATATGCACGGAGTAATGCGGATCCCCACATGTTTTTTTGGGATATCTAGCAGCCGCAAAACATGGAGGACAGGGACTTAAGCATGTCACTTGAGCAACCAAGATATTTGGTGCATACCCAATGCAAAGTATAGTAGTGAGCACTTGTGCTTAACACTAATGACAACGTATTCAATGTGACAACCTATTGTTATTAAATTCTGTGCCGTACATGTGGGTAAAAAAATCTCACTATACCACTGTATAAAATCCTTGAAATGTCTAGTTTCCAAAATGGTGTCACTTGGGGTTTCCACTGTTTAGACACATCAGGGGTTCTCCAAATGTGACATGGCATCGCTAATTATTCCATTCAAAAATTCAAATGGTGCTCCTTCCCTCCTGAGTGCTGCGATGTGCCTAAACAGTAGATTTCCCTCACAAATAGGGTATCAGTGTACTCAGGAAAAATTGCACAACAAATTTTGGGGTCCATTTTTACCTGTTAGGCCGGAGTCACACTAGCGATTAAATCGGACGAATGCAATGAGATAAAAAATCGCATTGCATTTGTCCCAATGTTATTCTATGGGGCAGCTCCCATCATCCGATTTTTTTTCTGAACGTTTCCTCGGACCGAGACAATCGCAGCATGCTGCGATTGTCACCGATTTTCGGATCGGACTCGCCAATGCAAGTCTATGGGGGCAATAAAAAATCGGATTACAAACGGACCAGATATGTGAGTTGCGATAAAATCGCACCCGGTGTCCTTTACAAAAAGCCGGCAATTCATTTAGCAATACAGTAAAATCACGCTGACCGGTTGTTACAGAACCACTCAGCACCCAGAATATGTTGTGCAGTTATATGTATATATAATAGGTTCAATGTGAGATGCATGTCCCCAATGTATCAGCAGTGTCCGCCCTCCTCCCACCTTTGTAATTCCCACAGTAAACCTCCGCAGGCTCCGGCCACCTGCGGCTTTTGTAATGCATGTCTGGCCTGACGCTTGTCTATTGGCCGGCCCTCTGTATCTGTGTGATATAATCTGTGTCCTGTGAGTAAAGTGTTGTCAGACTGGAAATACATGGAGGAGCAGTGATCTTTTATATGCGCCCATGCACTCAGAGGAATTCCAGCCAGCGTCATTCATTCAAACTCCAGCCAACGCAGAGCGGACCTCCGAAAACACGGGGTGGTACTGAAAGAGAGGTACCCCAGCTTGGAAGACCCCGTTACACCGGTTAAATAAAGAAACGAAAGAATAGATATTGACACATAGAATACAATGTATATATATATATATATATATATATAATTTATGCAGTTCTTCATAGCAGAATAGCCACTGTAACATTTGCCGGCTTCTGTAAATTCATTCCCCTACCCGACATGAAATGACACATGGTTTACATATAGTTAACCATTTCATTTCATGTTTTTTTTTATGTCTATCACTAGAAATTAGATGAGGGTTTTTGTGTAAAATTTTGGAGTTGTAGGTGTTAATTTAAGGGGTTAATTCGTTGTAAAAAATTGCGGGGAATTCCGCTGACGTCACTGAGGCTGCAGGGAGTCCCCGCAATTTTTTACAATGAATTAACACCTAAAATTAACACCTACAACTCCAAAATTTTACACAAAAGCCCTCATCTAATTTCTAGTGATAGACATAAAAAAAAACATCAGATGAAATGGTTAACTATATGTAAACCATGTGTCATTTCATGTCGGGTAGGGGAATGAATTTACAGAAGCCAGCAAATGTTACAGTGGCTATTCTGCTATGAAGAACTGCATGAATTACATATATATATATATATATATATATATATATATATAATGTATTCTATGTTTCTATATCTATTCTTTCCTTTGTGTTTGAAAACCTGTCATAGGGCTCCATTAGATGTCCATTTTGCAAGTCTGCGAGAAAATCTCGCCAGATGGATGTCAAACGGATGCTTACATGCGAATAAAATCGGTTCTACGCTGGAAAATCGGACCACAGACGGAGCCATGGTGAAGAAACCTTTGTGCGATTTCGGCCGTTAAAATCGGACCGATTTTTTAATCGTTGTGTGTGACTCCAGCCTTACCGTTATGAAATTTAAAAAGTTTGGGTCTAGAGTTCTTTTTTTGTGAAAAAGTTAAATGTTCATTCTCTCCTTCCACATTGCTTCAATTCCTATGAAGCAACTAAAGAGTTCATACACTTCTCGAATGTGGTTTTGAGCACATTGAGGGGTGCAGTTTTTAGAATGATGTCACTTTTGGGTATTTTCTGTTGTATATACTTCTGAAAGTCACTTCAAATGTGATTTCGTCCCTAAAAAATTGGTTTTGTAAATTTTTTGGGAATAATTAGAAATTGCTGGTCAATAGAGTTGAGCGAAACGGGTCAGTCAAATTCAAAAAACGCCGACTTTAGCTAAAGTCGGGTTTCGCCGATTGAAACCCGACCATAGCATGAGGTCGGCCATGAGGTCGCCGAGCCGAGCGCCAAAGTCACGTTTCAAATAATGCTTCCAGCGCCTTTTCTCAGCCAATGAAGGTGGACGCACATTATGGGCAATGCGATGACATGGGCAGCGGACACTACCATCTTAGGGAAGGGCATTGAAGTGATTGGCTGGCTTTGTGTGGCGTCACAGTGGGTATAAAAGGTCGTGACTGCCATCTTACTTCTGCCGATCTTAGAATAGGGAGAGGTGCTGCTGCTGATTCTGAATAGGGAGAGCGATAGGCAGGGAAGAAGAAAAAAGTGTGTGCAGTGAAAGGGGAGGACTTTTGTTGTGTGCAGGAGTGCTGGTGGTGATCAGGCTGCCTTTTAAGGCTACCTGATAGCTGCATTGCTGTGTGCACACTGCTGTTCAAACTGCTTTTTTCAAAGCACTCCAACTTTTATTATTTTGTTCTGGTGAGTTACCGAGTAGAGTTGAGCGAAACGGGTCGAAAAATTTCAAAAGTCGCCGACTTTTGGCAAAGTCAGGTTTCATGAAACGAAACCCGACCCTAGGATGAGGTCGGCCACGTGGTCGGCGACTTAAGCACCAAAGTCGCTTTTCAAAAGTTTGTTTTGCGCTCTTTTTCAGCCAATCAGGATCCACGGACACTGTGGGCAACGTGATGACATAGGCAGAGGTCACCACCATCTTTCAGAAGGGCATGCAAGTGATTGGCTTGCTTTGGTGGGCGTCACAGGGGGTATAAAAGGGCGTGCACGCTGACCGCCATGTTACTCATGCTGATCTCAGAATAGGGAGAGCTGCTGCTGCTGCTGATTTTGTAGGGAGAGCGTTAGGCAGGGAAGAAGACACCAAAAACTGCTTCTGCTGCTAGCGATTTTGCCTGTACAACACACCAGTCACTGTGCGTGCAGTGCAAGTGGAGGCTATATTTTGCTGGATCAGCGGTGTTGGTTGTTAGGCTGCCTTCTAAGGCTTCCTGACGGCTGCATTGCTGTTTACCCACTGCTCTGCAAACTGCTTTTTTAAAAGCAATCCCAATTTTTTTTTTGTCCTGGTGAGGTACTGAGCGTGCATTTTTTCACACCATACAGCGGTGCACACTCCTCACACAGTACCGTGTAACGGCTGTTATCACAGCCACAGTGAAGCTATCTGTGAGTCACTCTGTAAGGATAAGTAGAGGACATGTTCCGTTCTTACAGACCTGCACCTTCTAGTTTTGTCTAGCTTTTAAACAGTTAAATATATTTGCTGTTTGATCACATTCAAAACTATAGAGAGACAGCGTGTGCCAGTCCGTACACTTAAAAAACACGGAGCTTGACAATTTTACGCACACCGGACAGCCGTGTACGTGCACGCTCCTCTCTCAGTACCGTGTAACGGCTGTTATCACGGCCACAGTGAAGCTATCTGTGTGTCGCTCAGTAAGGATAAGTCGAGGACATGTTCCGTTCTTACAGACCTGCACCTTCTAGCTTTGTCTAGTTTTCAAACAGTTAAATATATTTGCTGTTTGATCACATTCAAAACTATAGAGAGACAGTGTGTGTCAGTCTGTATACTTAAAAAACACGGAGCTTGACAATTTTACGTACACCGGACAGCCATGTACGTGCACGCTCCTCTCTCAGTACCGTTTAACGGCTGTTATCACGGCCACAGTGAAGCTATCTGTGTGTCGCTCTGTAAGGATAAGTCGAGGACATGTTCCGTTCTTACAGACCTGCACCTTCTAGTTTTGTCTAGCTTTTAAACAGTTAAATATATTTGCTGTTTGATCACATTCAAAACTATAGAGAGACAGCGTGTGCCAGTCCGTACACTTAAAAAACACGGAGCTTGACAATTTTACGCACACCGGACAGCCGTGTACGTGCACGCTCCTCTCTCAGTACCGTGTAACGGCTGTTATCACGGCCACAGTGAAGCTATCTGTGTGTCGCTCTGTAAGGATAAGTCGAGGACATGTTCCGTTCTTACAGACCTGCACCTTCTAGTTTTGTCTAGCTTTTAAACAGTTAAATATATTTGCTGTTTGATCACATTCAAAACTATAGAGAGACAGCGTGTGCCAGTCCGTACACTTAAAAAACACGGAGCTTGACAATTTTACGCACACCGGACAGCCGTGTACGTGCACGCTCCTCTCTCAGTACCGTGTAACGGCTTTTATCACGGCCACAGTGAAGCTATCTGTGTGTCGCTCTGTAAGGATAAGTCGAGGACATGTTCCGTTCTTACAGACCTGCACCTTCTAGCTTTGTCTAGTTTTCAAACAGTTAAATATATTTGCTGTTTGATCACATTCAAAACTATAGAGAGACAGTGTGTGTCAGTCTGTATACTTAAAAAACACGGAGCTTGACAATTTTACGTACACCGGACAGCCATGTACGTGCACGCTCCTCTCTCAGTACCGTTTAACGGCTGTTATCACGGCCACAGTGAAGCTATCTGTGTGTCGCTCTGTAAGGATAAGTCGAGGACATGTTCCGTTCTTACAGACCTGCACCTTCTAGTTTTGTCTAGTTTTCAAACAGTTAAATATATTTGCTGTTTGATCACATTCAAAACTATAGAGAGACAGTGTGTGTCAGTCCGTATACTTAAAAAACACCGAGCTTGACAATTTTACGTACACCGGACAGCCGTGTACGTGCACGCTTCTCTCTCAGTATCGTGTAACGGCTGTTATCACGGCCACAGTGAAGCTATCTGTGTGTTGCTCTGTAAGGATAAGTCGAGGACTTGTTCCGTTCTTACAGACCTACACTCTAGGGAGATTCCTATTCTGCCCAATTCTATATACACCTTGTAGTTTGTCATACAGTAGCCAATTTCTGCTTGTGACATAGCGCTGTGATATTCACTGGGCCTCACACAATCCAAAAGCGTCCAGTGTCCACAAGTGTGTGCAGAAATTCAAAATCTCTGTTATCCTCTAGTGACATTTTTCACACCTGCGACATCGAGCCTGTGACATAGCGCTGTGATATTCAGTGGGCCTCACACAATCCAAAAGTGTCCAGTGTCCACAAGTGTGTGCAGAAATTCAAAATCTCCGTTATCCTCTAGTGACATTTTTCACACCTGCGACATCGAGCCTGTGACATAGCGCTGTGATATTCAGTGGGCCTCACACAATCCAAAAGTGTCCAGTGTCCACAAGTGTGTGCAGAAATTCAAAATCTCCCCTGTCCTATAGACACCTTGTACCTTGTTTTACATTACTATATAGTTTGTTGGATTTTGTCTACATTTCTAACAAAAATGAGGAAGGCTGGTGGAAGAGGCCGTGGAATTGGTCGGGGGTTGGCAGCTGGTAATGATGGTGTTGGTGGTGGATCTGATGGTAGTGGCAAAAGCAAAATAGGACCGAATGCAGGAGGTGTTGAGCCTGCGTCATCGTCTGGCTCCAAAAGGCCTCGAAGGCTTAGTTTTCTAGGAGTTGGAAAACCGCTTTTAAAGCCAGAGCTTCAGGAAAAAGTTTTGTCTTACATTGCTGACTCAGCCTCCAGCTCTATCGCCTCCTCTTCTGAAGTTGTAAAAAATAAAAGCACTGAGTCGTCATTGGAGGCTCATGTTCATGAACCACACCTTTCCTTGTGTCCTTCACCCCAACCAAGATTGAAGGATGACGCAGGCCATACTACTGATTACTCCATGGAGCTGTTTTCACATACCATGCCTGGATTATCAAGTGAAATGGTGAATTACCCAGGCCAAGATGAATCTGACATGGAGTGCACTGATGCACAGCCACTGATAGATGATTCTGCTGGTACATTCACTCAGAGCACTACATTGTCCTCGCAGTGTACAGAGCCAGATTCTGACCCTGATGAGACTCAGGTGCCCCTTCCCGCACACTATACCACCATACACGGTGACACAGAGGAAGGTGCACATGACATTGAAGAGGAGGTGATGGATGACCCAGTTGTTGACCCAGATTGGCATCCATTGGGGGAAGAGGGTGCTGCTTCCAATAGCTCAGATGAGGAGCATCCACAGCAGACATCGACATCGCATCAGCTGTTATCTGGCAGGCCCGGAGCACTCCAAAGACAGGTTCCAAAAATCAAAAGAGTTGCTGGACAGCTTGTCCAGAGGGTCAAAATATCACAGCGTGCTAGGCCGCAAAATGTCTGCCAAAGTAGGAAGAGTGCAGGGTGGCACTTTTTTGAACAAAATCCTCATGATCAGGCCAAGGTTATCTGTAAGAAGTGTACAAAGACCTTTAGCCGAGGGAAAAATCTGAAAAATTTGAATACCAGTTGCATGCTTAGACATTTAACCAGCATGCACTTGCAAGCGTGGACACAACACCAAACCTCAAGTACCACATGTGCAACTGATCACAAAGAAGGTAGTCAGCAACGCTACATTGTTTCCCCCACTGTAAGCCCACCGGTTAGCACAGCAGCAAATGTTGAGGTGTCGTTGCAAGGCCACAGCAGTCAGGGAATCCCACTGTTATATCAATGAAAGACTGAATTTAGGCCATCAGAAAGAACACCAACTCCATCACCATCATCAACCCTCTCTCAGTCCGCCCTGTCCACCGCTACTTCCACCATATGCAGCTCTCAAGTCCAGCTCACCCTCCCAGACACTATGAGTAGGTCAAGAAAGTACTCAGTCTCTCATCCGCGTACACTGGGTTTGAACGCCCACATTGCCAAACTAATCTCGTTAGAGATGATGCCCTATCGGTTGGTGGAAAGCGCAGCTTTCCGCGAACTCATGGCCTATGCAGTACCATGCTATGACCTACCCAGTCGCCACTTCTCTCGCAAAGCCATCCCAGCCCTCCACCATCATGTGAAAGACCGCATTGTCCATGCACTCAAGCAGTCAGTGAGTGGAAAGGTGCACCTCACAACTGATGCATGGTCCAGTCGGCATGGCCAGGGCCGTTACGTGTCCATCACTGCGCACTGGGTAAATGTGGTGGATGCAGGGTCCACAGGGGACAGCGGTGGTGGGACAGTGCTGCCTAGCCCACGGTATAGGAAACAGTTGGCTGTAGGCGTTCGACCCTCCTCCTCCTCCTCCAGAAGCGAAAGCTCGTCCACAGAGCGCAGTCGTATGAGCACTCCATCTGCAGCTGCCACTGTTGCACACAAGGTGTCCCCCTATCGAGCAGCTAGTGGAAATCGTCAGCAGGCTCTGTTGCAGATGATGTGTTTTGGGCGACACACAGACCGCCGAGGTGCAGCGACAAACTGAGTCATGGCTGGGCAGTGTACATCTTGAGGCAGGCAAGGTAGTTAGTGATAACGGCCGTAATTTTGCGGCAGCCATAGCCCTTTCAAAACTCAACCACATACCTTGCTTGGCTCACACCTTGAACCTGGTGGTGCAGTGATTCCTCAATAATTATCCAGAGTTAACAGCCCTGCTCCATAAGGTGCGAAGACTGTGCGCGCACATCCGCCGGTCGCCTGTACACTCCATTCGTATGCAGAAGCTGCAGCGATTGCTCCACCTTCCCAACCACCGCCTCATTATCGACATTGCAACAAGGTGGAACTCCACCCTGCACATGGTTGAGCGGCTGTGCGAGCAGAGGCAGGCCATAATGCATTTGTGGGAGGATACACGGCCAGGCACTTTGAGAGCAGACATGGAGTTGACAGGTGTGCAGTGGTCGAAGCTGAAAGACCTCTGTAAAGTCCTTCAGTGTTTTGAGGAATGCACACGGCTGGTAAGCGCAGACGACGCCATCCTTAGCATGAGCATCCCACTTATGCGTCTGCTCATGCAAACTTTGACGCACCTTAAGGAGCAGGCGTCTGCAGCCAATGTTGATGAGGAGGAAGAGGTGGAGGGAATCCTTGATGACATTCAGCCATTGTCTGCTCAGGGACCTCTCCTGGATGAGGTGGAGGAAGAAGAGGAGGAGGAGGAGGATGATGGGGATGATTACTTAGGGGAGGAGGATGCATCTCGTGGGGCAAGTGAAAATGTTGGCGTGGCAAGGTCTGGTACAGGGTTTGTGCGTGACTGGAGGGATGTGGATTTGCCAGAAAGTGCTCCTCCACCCAGCACTCGCAGTGCATCATTGACACCGGGAACATTGGCCCACATGTCAGATTATGCCTTGCAGATCCTAAAAAGGGACCCACGCATTGCCAAAATGATGAACGATGACGACTACTGGTTGGCCAGCATCCTGGATCCACGCTATAAAGGCAAATTACAAGACATCATGCCACAGGAGAACCTTGACATAATATTGGCTACTAAACAAGCAACTCTGGTTAACCGGTTGGTTGAGGCATTCCCAGTACACAGCAGCGGTGATGGTTCTCACACGAGCCGTACGGGCCGGGGGCAGCTTGGCAGAGGTGTTCGTGGTGCACACAGCAGAAGTGGCGTTGGAGACAGGGGTTTCATGACAATGTTGTGGACTGATTTTTCACGGACCGCTCACACAACTGGTAATACTGCATCGATGGAAAGTGACAGGAGACAGCAGTTGTCAACTATGGTTAACAACTACTTTTCCTCCCATATCGATGTTCTCCCGCACAGGTCATTCCCCTTTGACTATTGGGCTGCTAAACTGGACACCTGGCCTGAATTGGCACAATATGCCTTACAGGAGCTCGCTTGCCCAGCTGCAAGTGTGCTATCGGAAAGAGTCTTCAGTGCAGCTGGATCAATCCTGACAGAAAAAAGGACCCGTCTGTCAACCCAAAATGTGGATTAACCTTCATTAAAATGAACCATGCATGGGTTTCCAAGGATTTTGTCCCACCTTCCCTTGATGACACATAGGTTGCCAGAAAAATGGCTTGCTTTGGTCCTCCTCCTATTCCGCGAACTTGACCTATTTCGCCTTTTGCAGCAGCTGAATGACCCACATCTACATATGCCACTTTGTAAATGTCCCTAAGTGGGCGGCCCCCCCCATAGCCGGGGTCACCACCTAGCGCACAAAACCGTGCGAGTGCCGTTGCCCTGGACAGGTGGGTAGGCTGACTATTGGGCGCGGGCACTGGCATAGGGTCCCTCATAGTGCAATCAAGTGTCTCTGACAGTGGTGGTGCACACCCGCCGTCAGACACACCGCCGTACTATGAGGGGCCCAGTGCCAGTACCGACGCCCACGAGTGTGCTCCCCTTGCTTG
Source organism: Dendrobates tinctorius (assembly GCF_039654945.1). NCBI lineage: Eukaryota > Metazoa > Chordata > Amphibia > Anura > Dendrobatidae > Dendrobates > Dendrobates tinctorius. The sequence goes on from NW_027361676.1 coordinate 16,250,266, forward strand.
GGCAGGGCCCCGGCATTTGCAATGTTTACCTCTCCCTGCTCCTCTGCTGTGTAGTCTGGGCTGTCAAATCCTGCACTGGGACTGCCACTACAAATTGATTGAACTGAAAGATGATGGTTAAGATGTAGCTATGCCCTGTCCTGCTGGCCGGGCTCTAGCTCCAGATGATCAGTGGCTTCCATTTCTTATGGACGTCGACTCACAATTACATGCAGTGGTGGTTTATCATTAGCTTTCACAGTTTTCCTACTCACAAACGTGTGACATTCCAGCGCACATTTCAAAATGTGCCCTCTCATGCCAATCAAATAGAATCGCCTACGGCCTGTGGCTTCTGTCTTTTGCACTCCAAAGTTACGTGACAGATCATGATAGCCAGTGAGCACCATGTTTACATCGCTCCCTATGATAAAAATTGGATTGAGATGAGTAACAGTGATGGAATCAACGGAAGTGCGATACAGCAAGACTTTATTCACAAAAAAATGTTTTCACTGTCTCAACACACAAATTAATTGAGGGTCAGCATCGCCTATGACAATTGTGACGGAAGTTTTTCCCATGAATAGTAATTCCTAGATTTCTGCAATCACTAGCCTTTATGTCAGTAATTGTATGCATCTCATTTCCTATGGCGGAGAGGCTGGACTGTATTACTGAGACTGAAATATATATGAAGATTTAAAAATAACACCAAAAGTATATAGTTGTGTACGCCTCAAATGCATTTCCTTTTTTCCACTTTTTAGATTGCTGTGTAATCCATACTGAGAACACGGAGATTTTACATGGTTAAACTATGCTATATATACCTGCTATCCAGTGATAAAGTACCCTTTCTCAACTTTGTACAATCTGGTCAAATCCATACTGGGCCTGAGAACATCTGAGTCTGCCTCCTGATCTATAGACATATATTTTTAATGTGTAAACTAGGCTACATATATACGTGTTATCCGGTGAAACTGTACCCTTTATCAACTTTCTACAATGTTGTTGAATCCATACTGGGCCTGAGAACGGCTGCCGAGCTGTTAAGCAAGCTACACCACCTGTGGTTTGGACACGTAATTTTTTCAGGAATGACGGTTAGGCCTAACTCCGGAATTACGGTTGACCTGAACTTACTGGGAAATCATCGTTCGCGGGGAATAATCTGAATCCCAGATCCCCATCACTAACGGAGTTCAGCAGGTTATCTGCACCTGTAAGCGACAAAAGCTGGTCCTTTCAGTGTAGCGTGCATGCAGCCCCGGACATGTACGGGAATGCTAGACCTGTTATTGCTCGATCTCACGTGCCACAGCCTCGCGTATCCCTCTAGTAAGCTTGACGCGTACCGCGGGGCCATGCCGGAGTCTCTGTCGTTAACGGAATAAAGCTGAGAAATCGCTAGCACAACTACAAACTGACATACCACACCACACACAGAATCGACAAAGCTTGCAATCTGTCCATCTTTTCTGTAGCTTGTATGGTAGTGGTTTCCCGGGTGCAGTCCAATTAAGCCACAGGCTCCACTCCTGGTGGTGCTCTTTTGGACATTCCTTTAAGGTTCAGCTTTGCAATCATACTGCCCCCGGAAGCCAAAAACTTTGCCTTCAGGGACGCTGTTTGGAGGTTCGTGGGAATAACGCCGCCCGATCAGCAGTCGGCATATGGGTCGCCCTCCCAGGGCTGTGGGGTACTCAGTACCGGGCCGGTGTCAGTGGGATGTGTCACAGCAGCGGTGACCCGGACGGTGGCCCTGGGCACCCATGTAAATGGCGTGGTATAATGGTAAAGAGTTTATATAGATAGTTTGACGCCACCTGTGGTGTTCGGCAACATAGATGTTAGGCCGACGCTGCATGCAGATCCTCTGGGACTGATGGTGCTGTGCAGCAAAGATGGTGAAGCTCCCCACAGGTGGAGCTGGAGTCCCAGGGAAGTGTAGATGTAGTGATGGGGGAAAGGCACAGGCGGTGTAGGTGCTGGTACCCAGATGTAGCGGTGCTGGAATAACTGTAGGACACCAGAGCGTGCAGTTCCAAAGCTTTACTCACAGTCTGCAGGTTACACAGATGCCTGCCTCCGTGCTGTGTCCTCCGGGTCAGGACCTCTGCCAACCTCCGGGACCAGAATGGAAAGCTCCCTTCCAACACTCCGCCAACATGTACCTTCCTGAACGTTGCCTTTCTAGCGCTTGTGGGGGAAGCACTCACAGGACCGTGGTTCACTGAAACGCCTCCTGTCTAACAGATGTTCCTCAGACTTTACTTGTATGGCAGACAGCTGTAGCCTTTTCCTTCTGCCTCACACACGTCGATGCTGGGGCCTCCGAGCCTTAGTTGGGTACAGAGCATTTATAGCTGCTACGTCCCCCGGTTTCTGCTGCAGGAACGTCAGTGTCCCTACAAACTCGGAGACCGGAATCCTGACCATGCGCTCCAGCTAGGAGTGAGCCTTAACTCTGCTCATCCTCCAGCTCCCCTTCTCACGTCCACATACTTCCCCTTCCCTGCACAGAGTGCCCTAACTTACCTCCTCCCGACCACAGAGAGCAGCTCCTCAGCAGTCAGTTTCAGAGGTCTCCCTGCTGGCCTGGATTGGGAAATGTGTTGTGTGTTGGTTTCACTGCTAGAGAGATCCTTCGTTGCTCCCAAGCTTGACAACACACTCCCTAGGAGGAAGGCAATGCCACAGTGGAGACCGTACTCTTGGGGACGCCACAAGTGCACTGAGGCCCAGCCACTGCTGGATGATGCTGCTGGTACATTGACCCAGACCACTACATTCCCCTCGCACTCTACACAGCCAGAATCTGACCTAGAGGAAACTCAGGTTCCCCTTCCCGCATACTATACCACCTTACACGGTGACAAACAGGTAGGTGCAGATGAAAGTGCAGGTTCCTTGAGCAGGTGGGGGGCATACTCATGGGCGATGGCACTGGCACAGGGAACCGCATAGTACGCAAAAGTGTCTCTGCCAGTGGGAGGGCCTAAACAGCCAAGTGCAGTGAGATGGAAGATGGGGACGACAAGGAGTTCAGAGTAGTGCAGGGTTTCCCTAGCAAGGAGACTTATGTAATTGTTTTCAATGTTGGGACAGCAATTTTTGGGGAGCACTATACTCTGGTGAATGATATATGGGGCCCACCATACACTGGAGCTTTCCAAAGGTAGACATCAGACACTGGAGCAGCATTTACAGGGCCCATTATACACTAGAGCAGTAGAAATGGGGCCCATTATATATGGAGCATTATTTGGGCCCATAAGACAGTGGAGCTTCATCCATTGGGACCAACATATACTGTAGCATTATGTGGAGCTCATCATATACGGTTTGAAACATTATATGGGAATAATGATTCCGTATGGAGAAATATATGGGCCTCATTACTCTGTATAGCGCACTAAGCGCAGGCCATAATACTGTATGGAGTTATATACCCTCCGTGTTTGGAGGTATTGGAGAATTTAAAATGGATATCAGTCATGAGATGTAAGAAGTGAAGTATTTTTCATTGTACTATACTGCTATTTCTCTGCCGTATCGGAGCATCATGAGTTGTGGTATGTGTTAAAAGGGAGCTCTTTGGCCCTGGGCCCATGAAAACCTGGAGCCAGCCTTCCCCCCCCACAACTGTAGCCAAATAACCCCCATTTTTCAGTGAGTAACTAGTATTATGAAGTTAATTAAGGTTGACAAGCTTCAGTAACAAGAATTTATGCTTTTGGCATTCAAATGGGCACTGTTGGTGTGTTTCCTGTCCTCCTCTCACTGCCGACTTTAATTCTCCAGTGACTTACATTGGGTTTCGTGTTTCGGGACGACCCCGACTTTTCCCCATAGTCGGCCGATTTTGCTCTACCCGAGTTTTGGAAAAGTCGGGTTTCATGAAACGAAACTCGAGCCTAAAAAACCAAAAGTCGCTCAACACTATTACCGAGCGTTCTTTTTTTCACACATCGTATAGCGGTGTAGGCTCCTCACACACTACTATGTACCAGCTGGTATAGCGGACAAATACAAGCTATCTGTGTGTGACTCTGGAAAAACAAGCTGAGATTTTTCATTTTTCCAGACCTACACCTTGGAAAGCTGTCCGCTTTTCAAACAGTTTCGTATATCTGCTGTTTGTTTACGGTCAAAACTAGACAGAGACAGCGTGTGTCACTCTGTATACAAATAGACGGAGATTGACAATTTTCCATACAGACACCGTATAGAGCAGTCCGATTTTCAAACAGTATTGTATATCTGCCGTTCGCATTACAGTCACATCTATACAGAGTCAGCGTGTGTGTGTGACACTCCGTAAATACATATACTGAGATTGTTAGTTACACAAAAAACGCATACAGCTGTATACTTCTGATACAGTTCCGTATATCTGCTTGTTGGATTACGGTCAAATACATACTGGGAGAGCGTCTGTGACTAACAAAATATATATGTAGATATAATTTTTTTAATACACCTTACACAGCTGGACGCTCCTCATACAGTACCATCTCTCTGCTGGTATTTTTGGTACATTTTCCCAAACACGAGGAAGTATGGTGGAAGAGTCCGCGGACGTGGGCAGGGGGGTGCAGCTGGTACTGATGGTGGTGGTGCATCGGCTGGTTCTGGCAAAAGCACAATAGCGGCTAAATCAGGAGGTGTTGTGCCTGCATCATTGTCTGGCCCAAGAAGGTGTGGTGCCGCTGAGGCTCAGTCGCCACAGAGGTACTGCACCTTCTCCTAAGGTGTAGTACCCCACCAACTAGGTAAGTTGGGAACTCCTTTCTGCACTCCAACACCTGCATCCCACACACAGGATAGTTCAGTAGGTCCGCCTAGCAGCTTCAGGCTGGGGGTAGCAGAGCACCCTTCGTGGAATCCTGCTTCGTAACACGAGATGTGCTGGGAGGTGGGTGGAGTTAGTATAAAAGAGGGGGAAAGTAGAGGATAGTAGGTCAGTCTGACAGAGGTCAGTCTGGGGTGAGTCCCAGAGAATTTCAGTTCTGAAGTTCAGTTTTGAGGTCAGTTTGAGTTCAGTTTAGAAAGAGAGTGCTGCAGCTGCCTCAGTGATCTGAGCCAGCTGGCATGGGAAAGAGAAGAGAAAGAGAAAGACGTAGACCTGCAACCTACAGTCATGGCCAAAAGTATTGACACCCCTGCAATTCTGTCAGATAATACTCAGTTTCTTCCTGAAAATGATTGCAAACACAAATTCTTTGGTATTATTATCTTCATTTAATTTGCCTTAAATGAAAAAACACAAAAAGAATTGTCCTAAAGCCAAATTGGATATAATTCCACACCAAACATAACAAAGAGGGTGGACAAAAGTATTGGCACTGTTCGAAAAATCATGTGATGCTTCTCTAATTTGTGTAATTAACAGCACCTGTAATTTACCTGTGGCACCTAACAGGTGTTGGCAATAACTAAATCACACTTGCAGCCAGTTGACATGGATTAAAATTGACTCAACCTCTGTCCTGTGTCCTTGTGTGTACCACATTGAGCATGGAGAAAAGAAAGAAGACCAAAGAACTGTCTGAGGACTTGAGAAACCAAATTGTGAGGAAGCATGAGCAATATCAAGGCTACAAGTCCATCTCCAAAGACCTGAATGTTCCTGTGTCTACCGTGTGCAGTGTCATCAAGAAGTTTAAAGCCCATGGCACTGTGGCTAACCTCTCTAGATGTGGCCGGAAAAGAAAAATTGACAAGAGATTTAAATGCAAGATTGTGCGGATGTTGGATAAAGAACCTCCACTAACATCCAAACAAGTTCAAGCTGCCCTGCAGTCCAAGGGTACAATGGTGTCAACCCGTACTATCCGTCGGCATCTGAATGAAAAGGGACTGTATGGTAGGAGACCCAGGAAGACTCCACTTCTTACCCCGAGACATAAAAAAGCCAGGCTGGAGTTTGCCAAAACTTACCTGAAAAAGCCTAAAACATTTTGGAAGAATGTTCTCTGGTCAGATGAGACAAAAGTAGAGCTTTTAGGGCAAAAGCATCAACATAGAGTTTACAGGAGAAAAAAGAGGCATTCAAAGAAAAGTACACGGTCCCTACAGTCAAACATGGCGGAGGTTCCCTGATGTTTTGGGGTTGCTTTGCTGCCTCTGGCACTGGACTGCTTGACCATGTGCTTAGCATTATGAAGTCAGAAGACTACCAACAAATTTTGCAGCATAATATAGGGCCCAGTGTGAGAAAGCTGGGTCTACCTCAGAGGTCATGGGTCTTCCAGCAGGACAATAACCCAAAACACACTTCAAAAAGCACTAGAAAATGGTTTGAGAGAAAGCACTGGAGACTTCTAAGGTGGCCAGCAATGAGTCCAGACCTGAATCCCATAGAACACCTGTGGAGAGATCTAAAAATGGCAGTTTGGAGAAGGCACCCTTCAAATATCAGGGACCTGGAGTAGTTTGCCAAAGAAGAATGGTCTAAAATTCCAGCAGAGCATTGTAAGAAACTCATTGATGGTTACCGGAAGCAGTTGGTCGCAGTTATTTTGGCTAAAGGTTGTGCAACCAAGTATTAGGCTGAGGGTGCCAATACTTTTGTCCGGCCCATTTTTGAAGTTTTGTGTGAAATGATCAATGTTTTGCTTTTTGCTTCATTCTCTTTTGTGTTTTTTCATTTAAGACAAATTAAATGAAGATAATAATACCAAAGAATTTGTGTTTGCAATCATTTTCAGGAAGAAACTGAATATTATCTGACAGAATTGCAGGGGTGTCAATACTTTTGGTCATGACTATAAGCTTCCATAAGAGAGAGAAGGAACAGCGCGGAACGAAGGAGTAAGAGAACAGAGAGGAGTTGTGGGTCGGAAGAGGAACCCTGCCTATAGGTTCTCAGCGCAAGGCCGGGGCCCGGTCCCCGAGGTTGTATGGACATTTATGGTTCTGCAGCAGACACCGGTGGAGTAGTTGGCTGTAAATGCACTACTCCCATCCAAGACTTGAGACACAACAGCAACCGATTTGCGAGCCAGGACTCTGAGAGGAGTCCCCGATAGAGGCTACAGCTGTCTGTCATACAAGTGAGGTTTTAGGAACATCTGACAGGAGCAATTCCAGAGAACTACGGTACTGGAGTTCTTCACATTAAAAGGCGCAATAGAGGAGTCGTTCAGGAAAGGCACACGTTGGCGGAGTGTTGGAGAGGAGAACCCTGACTTGCCAGGAGGTTGATTGAGTCTCTACCCCGGAGGACACGGTACGGAGGCAGGCACCAGTGGGTACCACGAACTGTGAGTAAAGCTTTGAAACTGCAAGCCCTGGTGTCCTCCATTCATTCGCCGCTAACATCTTCAGCACTACTACATCTGGGTACCAGCATCTATACCATTCTGTGCCTCTCCTCATCCCTTGCACCTACACTGCCCTGGGACTACAGCTCCACCTGTGGGGAGCTACACCATCTTTGCTGCACCACACCATCGGTCCCAGCGGATCTGTATGCAGCGTTGGCTTACCATTTCCCTTGCCAAACACCACGGGTGGCGTCACAAACTATTCAAATAAACTTTAACACCATTAACATCACCGCCATTGATATTGGGCGCCCAGGGCCACTGTTATGATTGAGTCACCGTAGGAGGCAAAAACAGAAATGCTAGCTAAGTCCAGAAAACCAGAGCAGTTGGCGGCTATCGGATTGCAGACCCCCGATCCTCTCACAACAACTAACAGTAGCCGTGGGGGGTTCCTACGATGCCCTAGACCCCTCGATCACAGCCGGAGAACTAAATAGGCCTACAGAAAGAAAGGGGAAATCTAAACTGCCCCAGAGCAGACCCCAAAGCAATAGGCAGCCCCCAACATATAATGACGATGAAGCAAGATGAAAACACTAACACAGACAGAAAGATAGACTGAGCAAAGACGGGGCCCAAACTACCTAGATAGGAAAGGACAGGAAGGCTGCTGTCTGCAATCCGTGAAAAACCCTATGAAAATAAGAGCCAACAGACTGACAGTGAAAAAGGCCCTGAAGACGCTAGGCTTCAAAAAAGCTATGTCAGTACTCAGGAATATTCTGAAGACAGAGCAACAGGCAAAAGGAGATTCAGCTCACCCCAGCAGGGAATGGCAGAATCCAGAAAAGCAAGGAAAACAAAAACAAAACATAAATGCAAACAGGCAAAGCAGAAAACTTAGCTTTAGGGAAGCAGGAATAAGACTGGTGTCCTAGAAGTCCACAGAGAAATCACCCGCAGAGCAGAAGGGCGTCGGCAGCCTTATATCCAGTCAGTGACTCCACTCAGCCAGTCATCCTCATTAGTCTCAGGTGCCTGATAATCAGGCTCATTACCTTCCTTTACCAGAATAGGGAGTTCACCAGACCTCAGTGACGAAGGGGAAAATGAACTCACAACAGTACCTCCCCCTTGAGGAGGGGTCACCGAACCCTCAACCACGCCACCAGGGCGATCAGGGTGAGCCCGATGAAAGGCACGCACCAATCTTTTGGCATGAATATCAGAGGCAGAGACCCAGGAATTATCCTCCTGACCATAACCCTTCCACTTAACCAAATACTGGAGTCTCCGTCTAGCCAGACGGGAATCCAGTATTTTCTCTACCTCATATTCCATGTTACCATCAACCAATACAGGGTCTGGAGGTGCCACCCCAGGAACAACTGGTTCAACAAACCTCTTCAACAAGGACTTATGGAACACATTATGGATTTTAAATGTGACAGGAAGAGCCAAACGAAAAGAGACCGGATTAATAATCTCCAAAATCTTGTAAGGTCCAATAAATTTAGGCTTAAACTTAGGAGAAGCCACCTTCATAGCAATATTTTTTGATGATAACCACACCATATCACCAATCTTAAACTGGGGACCAATGGTCCTATGTCGATTGGAAAACCGCTGGGCCTTTTCCTGGGAGAGAGATAACTTATCCACCACTTGGTCCCAGATCTGGTGCATTCTCTCCACCACAGTGTCAACACCTGGGCAGGCAGAAGGCTCCACCTGCCCTGAAGAAAATCAAGGATGAAACCCAAAGTTACAAAAAAAAGGTGACATCAAAGTGGCAGAACTAGCTCTATTATTTAAAGCAAATTCGGCCAAGGGCAAAAATGAAACCCAATCATCCTGATCAGCGGAAATAAAACATCTCAAATACGACTCCAAGGTCTGGTTTGTTCTCTCTGTCTGCCCATTGGTCTGAGGGTGAAAAGCAGAGGAGAAGGACAACTGAATTCCCAGCTTGGAACAGAAAGTCCTCCAAAATCTAGACACAAACTGAACTCCTCTGTCAGATACAATGTTCTCAGGAATCCCGTGCAAGCGAACCACCTGTTGCAAAAACAGGGGCACCAACTCAGAGGAAGATGGCAACTTAGGGAGTGGTACAAGATGAACCATATTAGAGAACCTATCACAAATCACCCAAATAACAGTCATTCTTTGAGAGACCGGCATATCAGAGATGAAATCCATTGAAATATGGGTCCATGGCCTCCTGGGGACCGGCAAAGGCATCAACAACCCACTAGAGCGAGAACAAGATTTAGACCGGGAGCAAGTCCCACAGGACTGCACAAAATTCCTGACATCATGAGACAAGGTGGGCCACCAAAAAGAGCGACTCACCAGATCTCTAGTACCAAAAATACCTGGATGACCAGCCAATGCAGAGCAATGAACTTCAGACATCACTCTCTTCTTCCACTGGTCAGGAACATACAACTTTCCACTGGGACAATGCTCAAGTTTATCCTCCTGGAACTCTTGCAGAGCAAGTCTCAAATCAGGCGAGATGGCAGAAAGAACTACCCCTTCGCCTAAGATGGTAGCAGGCTTGGTCACCACAGGAGAATCAGCAAAGAAGCTCCTAGAGAGGGCGTCTGCCTTGACATTCTTAGTTCCAGGAAGAAAAGAGACCACAAAATCAAAACGTGTAAAAAACAAGGCCCACCTAGCCTGTCTAGGGTTCAAGCGTTTAGCCGACTCTAGGTAAATCAAATTCTTGTGGTCAGTGAGGACCACAACTTGATGTTTAGCTCCCTCCAGCCAATGTCTCCACTCCTCAAATGCCCATTTCATGGCCAACAGTTCCCGATTCCCCACATCATAGTTACGTTCAGATGGAGAGAACTTTCGGGAAAAGAAAGCACAGGGATTCATTTTAGATGTTACAGGATCCTTTTGGGACAAAACAGCTCCTGCACCAATCTCAGGAGCATCCACCTCTACCTGGAACGGGAGTGAGACATCAGGTTGCCGCAAAACCGGGGCGGGGGTAAATCTTCGCTTCAGCTCCTGAAAGAAAGCAACAGCCTCCGGAGACCAATTCAACACATCAGCACCCTTCTTAGTCAGATCAGTCAATGGCTTGGCAATACTAGAAAATTTTGCTATAAATTTCCGATAAAAATTAGCAAAACCCAAAAACTTCTGGAGGGCCTTCAAAGAATTGGGCTGAACCCAATCATAAATGGCCTGTACCTTTGCCGGGTCCATTTCAATAGTTGACGGAGACAAAATAAATCCCAAAAATGAAATCCTCTGTACTCCAAAAAGGCATTTCGATCCTTTGACATACAGGGAATTCTCCCTCAAGATCCGGAACACAGTCCGAATATGTTCCACATGAGAATCCCAATCCTTGGAGAAGATCAAAATATCATCCAGATAGATAATCAAAAATTTATCCACAAAGTCTCGGAAAATATCGTTCATGAAGCATTGGAAGACAGAAGGGGCATTAGTGAGCCCAAAAGGCATCACCAGGTACTCAAAATGTCCCTCCGGAGTATTAAACGCCGTCTTCCATTCATCCCCCTGCTTAATGCGAAAAAGATTATACGCCCCCCTGAGGTCAAGCTTGGTAAACCAGCAAGCACCTTTAACTCTGGAGAACAGATCAGAAATCAGGGGTAACGGATACTGATATTTAATGGTAATTTTATTGAGGGCACGATAATCAATACAAGGCCTTAAAGAACCATCCTTTTTGGCCACAAAAAAAAACCCGGCACCTAAGGGTGAAGAGGATGGTCTAATATGACCCTTCTCCAACGCCTCCTTAATATAGGACCGCATAGCCTCATGCTCGGGTACAGATAAATTGAAGAGCCGACCCTTGGGAAATTTACACCCCGGGCTTAGTTCAATTGCACAGTCATAACTACTATGAGGAGGCAAGGACGCAGACTCATTCTCACTAAATACATCATAAAAGTCCGCCAAATAGTCAGGAACATCATGCGACTGAGGAGAGGTGGTAAAAACCGGAGCCTCACTAAAGGCACACCGACAACCCCAACTCACCACAGACACAGACTTACAATCCAAAACTGGATTCTGAATTTGCAACCAGGGAAACCCCAGAACAACAGCATCATGCAGACCATGCAACACCTAAAATCTGCAATTTTCTTGATGGTCTGGGGCGACCCGCATGACCACCTGGGTCCAAAACTGAGGTTTATTTTTAGCCAAAGGAGCAGCATCAATCCCCCTCAAAGGGATAGGCGTCTGCAGAGGTGTCATCGGAAATCCACAACGTTTAGCAAAATCCAAGTCCATTAGGTTTAGTGCTGCTCCCGAATCCACAAAAGCCTTGGCGGAAAATGTGGACAGGGAGCAGATCAGAGTAATTGCCAGAAGAAACTTGGGTTGAACACCACCAACAGAAAACGTGTGTGCAAAGCGTTTCTCTCGTTTAGGACAAACAGAAATAATATGCGAGGCATCTCCACAGAAAAAACACAGCTTATTACGCCTTCTGAACTCCTGACGTTGCGCCTTAGAAAAAACTCTATCACATTGCATAGGTTCAGACGTCTGTTCAACCGGTGGCAACACCTCTCATGCAATCCTGCGTTCACGTAAATGCCGATCAACCTGAATGGCTAATGACATAGAATCGTCCAGACCAGAGGGAACAGGAAATCCCACCATAGTATCTTTTACGGCTTCTGACAAACCCTTCCGAAAGAGAGCAGCCAAGGCATTATCATTCCAGGTAGTAAGGACCGCCCACTTTCGGAACTTTTGACAGTACAACTCTGCAGAATCTCGACCCTGGTTTAATGCCAACAGGGTCTTTTCAGCCTGATCAATAGCATTAGGTTCGTCATACAACAACCCCAAAGCTTGAAAGAATGCGTTCACATTAGTCAGAATTAGAGTTGAGCGAAACGGGTCGAACAATTTCAAAAGTCGCCGACTTTTGGCAAAGTCGGGTTTCATGAAACGAAACCCGACCCTAGGATGAGGTCGGCGACTTACGTGCCAAAGTCGCGTTTCAAAAGTTTGTTTAGCGCTCTTTTTCAGCCAATCAGGATCCACGGACACTGTGGGCAACATGATGACATAGGCAGGGGTCACCACCATCTTTCAGAAGGGCAAGCAAGTGATTGGCTTGCTTTGGTGGGTGTCACAGGGGTTATAAAAGGGCGTGCACGCCGACCGCCATCTTACTTCTGCCGATCTTAGCATAGGGAGAGGTTGCTGATTCTGTAGGGAGAGCGTTAGGCAGGGAAGAAGACAAAAAAACTGCTTCTGCTGCTAGCGATTTTGCCTGTGCAACACACCAGTCACTGTGTGCAGTGCAAGGGGAGGCTATATTGTGGTGGATCAGCGGTGTTGGTTGTTAGGCTGCCTTCTAAGGCTTCCTGACAGCTGCATTGCTGTTTCCCCACTGCTCTGCAAACTGCTTTTTTAAAAGCAATCCCAATTTTTTTTTTGTCCTGCTAAGGTACTGAGCGTGCATTTATTCATACCATACAGCGGTGTACGCTCCTCAAACAGTACCGTGTAACGGCTGTTATCACAGCCACAGTGAAGCTATCTGTGTGTCACTGTGGAAGGATAAGTGGAGGACTTGTTCCGTTCTTACAGACCTACACTCTAGGGAGATTCCTATTCTGCCCAATTCTACAATTCACTTTTTTCACACCTGTGCCATCGAGCCTGTGACATAGCGCTCTGATATTCAGTGGGCCTCACACAATCCAAAAGTGTCCAGTGTCCACAAGTGTCTGCAGAAATTCAAAATCTCCCTTATCCTGTAGTCACTTTTTTCACACCTGTGCCATCGAGCCTGTGACATAGCGCTCTGATATTCAGTGGGCCTCACACAATCCAAAAGTGTCCAGTGTCCACAAGTGTCTGCAGAAATTCAAAATCTCCCTTATCCTGTAGTCACTTTTTTCACACCTGTGCCATCGAGCCTGTGACATAGCGCTGTGATATTCAGTGGGCCTCACACAATCCAAGTGTCCAGTGTCCACAAGTGTCTGCAGAAATTCAAAATCTCCCTTATCCTGTAGTCACTTTTTTCACACCTGCTGCATCGAGCCTGTGATATAGCGCTCTGATATTCAGTGGGCCTCACACAATCCAAGTGTCCAGTGTCCACAAGTGTCTGCAGAAATTCAAAATCTCCCTTATCCTGTAGTCACTTTTTTCACACCTGCTGCATCGAGCCTGTGACATAGCGCTCTGATATTCAGTGGGCCTCACACAATCCAAGTGTCCATTGTCCACAAGTGTCTGCAGAAATTCAAAATCTCCCTTATCCTGTAGTCACTTTTTTCACACCTGTGCCATCGAGCCTGTGACATAGCGCTGTGATATTCAGTGGGCCTCACACAATCCAAGTGTCCAGTGTCCACAAGTGTCTGCAGAAATTCAAAATCTCCCTTATCCTGTAGTCACTTTTTTCACACCTGTGCCATCGAGCCTGTGACATAGCGCTCTGATATTCAGTGGGCCTCACACAATCCAAGTGTCCAGTGTCCACAAGTGTCTGCAGAAATTCAAAATCTCCCTTATCCTGTAGTCACTTTTTTCACACCTGCTGCATCGAGCCTGTGACATAGCGCTCTGATATTCAGTGGGCCTCACACAATCCAAGTGTCCAGTGTCCACAAGTATCTGCAGAAAACCTAAATCTCCCCTGTCCTATAGACACCTTGTACCTTGTTTTACATTACTATATAGTTTGTAGGATTTTGTCTACATTTCTACCAAAAATGAGGAAGGCTGGTGGAAGGGGCAGTGGAATTGGTCGGGGGTTGGCAGCTGGTAATGATGGTGTTGGTGGTGGATCTGATGGTAGTGGCAAAAGCAAAATAGGACCGAATGCAGGAGGTGTTGAGCCTGCGTCATCGTCTGGCTCCATAAGGTTTCGAAGGCTTAGTTTTCTAGGAGTTGGCAAACCACTTTTAACGCCAGAGCATCAGGAAAAAGTTTTGTCTTACATTGCTGACTCAGCCTCCAGCTCTATCGCCTCCTCTTCTGAAGTTGTAAAAAGTAAAAGCACTGAGTTGTCATTGGAGGCTCATGTTCATGAACCACACCTTTCCTTGTGTCCATCACCCCAACCAAGATTGAAGGATGACGCAGGCCATACTACTGATTACTCCATGGAGCTGTTTTCACATACCATGCCTGGATTATCAAGTGAAATGGTGAATTACCCAGGCCAAGATGAATCTGACATGGAGTGCACTGATGCACAGCCGCTGATAGATGATTCTGCTGGTACATTCACTCAGAGCACTACATTGTCCTCGCAGTGTACAGAGCCAGATTCTGACCCTGATGAGACTCAGGTGCCCCTTCCCGCACACTATACCACCATGCACGGTGACACAGAGGAAGGTGCACATGACATTGAAGAGGAGGTGATGGATGACCCAGTTGTTGACCCAGATTGGCATCCATTGGGGGAAGAGGGTGCTGCTTCCAATAGCTCAGATGAGGAGCATCCACAGCAGACATCGACATCGCATCAGCTGTTATCTGGCAGGCCCGGAGCACTCCAAAGACAGGTTCCAAAAATCAAAAGAGTTGCTGGACAGCTTGTCCAGAGGGTCAAAACATCACAGCGTGCTAGGCCGCAAAATGTCTGCCAAAGTAGGTAGAGTGCAGTGTGGCACTTTTTTGAACAAAATCCTCATGATCAGGCCAAGGTTATCTGTAAGAAGTGCGCAAAGACCTTTAGCCGAGGGAAAAATCTGAAAAATTTGAATACCAGTTGCATGCTTAGATATTTAATCAGCATGCACTTGCAAGCGTGGACACAACACCAAACCTCAAGTGCCACATGTGCAACTGATCACAAAGAAGGTAGTCAGCAAAGCTACATTGTTTCCCCCACTGTAAGCCCACCGGTTAGCACAGCAGCAAATGTTGAGGTGTCGTTGCAAGGCCACAGCAGTCAGGGAATCCCACTGTTATATCAACGAAATACTGAATCTAGGCCATCAGAAAGAACACCAACTCCATCACCATCATCAACCCTCTCTCAGTCCGCCCTGTCCACCGCTACTTCCACCATATGCAGCTCTCAAGTCCAGCTCACCCTCCCAGACACTATGAGTAGGTCAAGAAAGTACTCAGTCTCTCATCCGCGTACACTGGGTTTGAACGCCCACATTGCCAAACTAATCTCGCTTGAGATGATGCCCTATCGGTTGGTGGAAAGCACAGCTTTCCGCGAACTCATGGCCTATGCAGTACCACGCTATGACCTACCCAGTCACCACTTCTTCTCTCGCAAAGCCATCCCAGCCCTCCACCATCATGTGAAAGACCACATTGTCCATGCACTCAAGCAGTCAGTGAGTGGAAAGGTGCACCTCACAACTGATGCATGGTCCAGTCGGCATGGCCAGGGCCCTTACGTGTCCATCACTGCGCACTGGGTTAATGTGGTGGATGCAGGGTCCACAGGGGACAGCGGTGGTGGGACAGTGCTGCCTAGCCCACGGTATAGGAAACAGTTGGCGGTAGGTGTTCGACCCTCCTCCTCCTCCTCCAGAAGCGAAAGCTCGTCCACAGAGCGCAGTCGTACGAACACTCCATCTGCAGCTGCCACTGTTGCACATGAGGTGTCCCCCTATCGAGCAGCTAGTGGAAAGCGTCAGCAGGCTGTGTTGCAGATGATGTGTTTGAGCGACAGACACACCGCCGAGGTGCAGGCCGAGTACTTGAAGCGACAAACTGAGTCATGGCTGGGCAGTGTACATCTTGAGGCAGGCAAGGTAGTTAGTGATAACGGCCGTAATTTTGTGGCAGCCATAGCCCTTTCAAAACTCAGCCACATACCTTGCTTGGCTCACACCTTGAACCTGGTGGTGCAGTGCTTCCTCAAAAATTATCCGGAGTTAACAGCCCTGCTCCATAAGGTGCGAAGACTGTGCGCGCACATCCGCCGGTCACCTGTACACTCCGTTCGTATGCAGAAGCTGCAGCGATTGCTCCACCTTCCCAACCACCGCCTCATTATCGACATTGCAACAAGGTGGAACTCCACCCTGCACCTGGTGGAGCGGCTGTGCGAGCAGAGGCAGGCCATAATGCATTTGTGGGAGGATACACGGCCAGGCACTTTGAGAGCAGACATGGAGTTGACAGGTGTGCAGTGGTCGAAGCTGAAAGACCTCTGTAAAGTCCTTCAGTGTTTTGAGGAATGCACACGGCTGGTAAGCGCAGACGACGCCATCCTAAGCATGGGCATCCTAATTATGCGTCTGCTCCTGCAAACTTTGACGCACCTTAAGGAGCAGGCGTCTGCACCCAATGTTGACGAGGAGGATGAGGTGGAGGGTTTCCTTGATGACATTCAGCCATTGTCTGCTCAGGGACCTCTCCTGGATGAGTTGGAGGAAGAAGAGGAGGAGGAGGATGATGATGGGGATGATTACTTAGGGGAGGAGTATGCATCTCGTGGGGCAAGTGAAAATGTTGGCGTGGCAAGGTCTGGTACAGGGTTTGTGCGTGACTGGAGGGATGTGGATTTGCCAGAAAGTGCTCCTCCAACCAGCACTCGCAGTGCATCATTGACACCGGGAACATTGGCCCACATGTCAGATTATGCCTTGCGGATCCTAAAAAGGGACCCCCGCATTGCCAAAATGATGAACGATGACGACTACTGGTTGGCCAGCATCCTGGATCCACGCTATAAAGGCAAATTACAAAACATCATGCCACAGGAGAACCTTGACCTAATATTGGCTAATAAACAAGCAACTCTGGTAAATCGGTTGCTTGAGGCAATCCCAGCACACAGCAGCGGTGATGGTTCTCACATGAGCCGTACGGGCCGGGGGCAGCTTGGCAGAGGTGTTCATGGTGCACACAGCAGAAGTGGCGTTGGAGACAGGGGTTTCATGACAATGTTGTGGACTGATTTTTCAAGTACCGCTCACACAACTGGTAATACAGCATCGATGGAAAGTGACAGGAGACAGCAGTTGTCAACTATGGTTACAAGCTACTTTTCCTCCCATATCGATGTTCTCCCACACAGGTCATTCCCCTTTGACTATTGGGCGGCTAAACTGGACACCTGGCCTGAATTGGCACAATATGCCTTACAGGAGCTCGCTTGCCCAGCTGCAAGTGTGCTATCGGAAAGAGTCTTCAGTGCAGCTGGATCAATCCTGACAGAAAAAAGGAACCGTCTGTCAACCCAAAATGTGGATGATCTAACCTTCATTAAAATGAACCATGCATGGGTTTCCAAGGATTTTGTCCCACCTTCCCCTGATGACACATAGGGTAACAGAAAAATGGCTTGCTTTGGTCCACCTCTTCCTGGGACTTGACCTATTTCGCCTTTTGCATCAGCTGAATGTCCAACATCAACATATGCCACTTTCTAAAACTCCCTAACTGTGCTGCCTCCCCCCCATGGCCGGGGTCACCACCTAGCGCACGACACCGTGCGAGTGCCGTTGCCCTGGACAGGTGGGTAGGCCGACTCTTGGGCGCGGGCACTGGCACAGGGTCCCTCATAGTGCAGTCAAGTGTCTCTGACGGTGGTGGTGCACACCCGCCGTCAGACACACCGCTGTACTATGAGGGGCCCAGTGCCAGTACCGACGCCCATGAGTGGGCCCCCCTTGCTTGGGCAGGGCCCCAGCATTTGCAATCTTTACCTCTCCCTGCTCCTCCGCTGTGTAGTCTGGGCCGTCAAATCCATACTGTGCCTGACACCGTCTGAGCCTGCCTCCTGATGTATAGACATATCTTTTGAATGTGTACGCTATCCATACATGTTATCCGGGGATACGGTACCCTTTCTCACCTTTGTGCAATCACTTGCAAGCCATACTGGGCCTAACACCGTCTGTGCCTGCCTCCTGATGTATAGACATATCTTTTGAATGTGTACGCTATCCATACATGTTATCCGGGGATACGGTACCCTTTCTCACCTTTGTGCAATCACGTGCAAGCCATACTGGGCCTAACACCGTCTGAGCCTGCCTCCTGATGTATAGACATATCTTTTGAATGTGTACGCTATCCATACATGTTATCCGGGGATACGGTACCCTTTCTCACCTTTGTGCAATCACGTGCAAGCCATACTGGGCCTAACACCGTCTGAGCCTGCCTCCTGATGTATAGACATATCTTTTGAATGTGTACGCTATCCATACATGTTATCCGGGGATACGGTACCCTTTCTCACCTTTATGCAATCACGTGCAAGCCATACTGGGCCTAACACCGTCTGAGCCTGCCTCCTGATGTATAGACATATCTTTTGAATGTGTACGCTATCCATACATGTTATCCGGGGATACGGTACCCTTTCTCACCTTTGTGCAATCACGTGCAAGCCATACTGGGCCTAACACCGTCTGAGCCTGCCTCCTGATGTATAGACATATCTTTTGAATGTATACGCTATCCATACATGTTATCCGGGGATACGGTACCCTTTCTCACCTTTGTGCAATCACGTGTAATCCATACTGGGCGTGAGAACGGCTGGCAAGCTGTTAAGCAAGCTACAGCACCTGTGGTTTGCACACGTAAGTTTTTCATTTTTTCAGGAATGACGGTTAGGCCTAATTCCGGAACTGCGGTTGACCTGCACTTACTGGGAAATCATCGTTCGCGAGTAATAATTGTAATCAGTGATCCCCATCACTAACTTTGTTCAGCGGGTTATCTGCACCTGTAAGCGACAAACGCTGGCCTTTTCAGTGTAGCGCACATGCAGCCACGGACATGTAAGGGCATGACACACCAGTTATTGGCCAATCTCATGTGCCAGAGCCTCACGTGTCCCTCTAGTAAGCCAGACTCGGGGCATGACGGAGTCTCGTTCGTTAACGGAATTAAGCTTGCAATGTGTGCATCTGTTCTGTAGCTGGCATGTTTGAGGTTGCCCGTGTTGAGTCAAATTACGCCGTAGGCTCCACTCCTGGTGGTGCCCTTCTGGACATTCCTTTAAGGTTCAGCTTTGCAACCATACTGCCCACGTAAAACAAACACTTTGCCTTCATGAACGCTGTTTGGAGGGTCATGACTCGTGGGAATAATGCCGCCCAATCAGTTAACCTGCTAGAGAGATCCTTCGTTGCTCCCAAGCATGACATCACACTCCCTAGGAGGAAGGTAATGCCACTGTGGCGACCGTACTCCTGGGGGCGACACAAGTGCACTGATGCCCAGCCACTGCTCGATGAATCTGCTAGTACATTGACCCAGACCACTACATTCCCCTCGCACGCTACCCGGCCTGAATCTGACCCTGATGAAACTCAGGTTACCCTTCCCATATACAGTTCCATCTTACACGGTGACAAAGAGGAAGCTGCAGATGAAAGTGCAGGTTCGGCCCACCCGCCATCAGACACACCACCGTACTATCAGGGGCCCTGTGCCAGTGCCGTCGCCAACGAGTGGGCCCCCCCTGCTTGCTCAGGATCACAGCACTTGCAAGGTTGAAATACTGTGCAGTGAGATGGAAGATGGGGACGACGAGGAGTCCAGACTAGTACAGGGATTCCCTAGCGAGCTGACTTATTTGATTGTTTTCAATGTTGGGACAGCAATTTTTGGGGAGCACTATACTCTGGAGAATGATAGATGGGGCCCACCATACACTGGAACATTCCAAAGGTGGACATCAGACACTGGAGCAGCATTTACAGGGCCCATTATACACTAGAGCATTAGAAATGGGGCCCATTATGTTTGGAGCATTATTTGGGCCCATAAGACAGTGGAGCTTCATCCATGGGGACCAACATATACTGTAGCATTATGTGGAGCGCATCATATACTGTTTCAAACATTATATGGGACCAATGATTCTGTATGGAGAAATAGATGAGCCTCGTCATGAGATGTAAAAAGTGAAGTATTTTTCATTGTACTATACCGCTATTTCTCTGCCGTATCGGAGCATGATGAGTTGTGGTATGTGTTAAAGGGGCGCTCTTTCGCCCAGGGCACATGAAAACCTGGAGCCAGCCCTACCCCCCCACAACTTTAGCCAAATAACCCCCATTTTTCAGTGCGTAACTTGTATTATGAAGTTAATTAAGGTTGACCAGCTTAAGTAAGAAGAATTGATGCTTTTGGCATTCAAATGAGCACTGTAGGTGTGTTTCCTGTCCTCCTCTCGCTGCCGACTTTTATTCCCCATTGACTTACATTGGGTTTCGTGTTTCGGGACGACCCCGACTTTTCCCTATAATCGGCCGATCTTGCTCGACCCGACTTTTGGAAAAGTCGGGTTTCACGAAACGAAACTCGACCATAAAAAAACAAAAGTCGCTCAACTCTAGTCAGAATAGGATCATCTGGTTTCAAAGAAAACGCCCAATCCTGGGGATCGCCACGCAGCAAAGAGATGACAATTTTAACCTGCTGCGCGGAGCTCCCTGACGAGTTAGGCTTCAAGGCAAAAAATAATTTACAATTATTTTTGAAACTCAAAAATTTAGATCGATCCCCAAAAAATACATCAGGTGTAGGGATCTTTGGTTCAACAGCATGCGAACGAGCAAGGTAGGCGGAAATTCCCCGCACTTCCGCAGCGAGCTGCTCCACACGATCAGACAATTGCTTTATCTCCATTGAGAGAAAAAAAAAAATTCCCCCTACGGCCTCAGAGATATAGAGGAAAGAATATACACACTTTTTTTTTTTTTTAAACACAATTCTTTCCTTCTATTGAGTACCCTAGGATCTGCGGTATGGCGGGTGATTCTGTTATGATTGAGTCACCGTAGGAGGCAAAAACAGAAATGCTAGCTAAGTCCAGAAAACCAGAGCAGTTGGCGGCTATCGGATTGTAGACCCCCGATCCTATCACAACAACTAACAGTAGCCGTGGGGGGTTCCTACGATGCCCTAGACCCCTCGATCACAGCCGGAGAACTAAATAGGCCTACAGAAAGAAAGGGGAAATCTAAACTGCCCCAGAGCAGACCCCAAAGCAATAGGCAGCCCCCAACATATAATGACGATGAAGCAAGATGAAAACACTAACACAGACAGAAAGATAGACTGAGCAAAGACGGGGCCCAAACTACCTAGATAGGAAAGGACAGGAAGGCTGCTGTCTGCAATCCGTGAAAAACCCTATGAAAATAAGAGCCAACAGACTGACAGTGAAAAAGGCCCTGAAGACGCTAGGCTTCAAAAAAGCTATGTCAGTACTCAGGAATATTCTGAAGACAGAGCAACAGGCAAAAGGAGATTCAGCTCACCCCAGCAGGGAATGGCAGAATCCAGAAAAGCAAGGAAAACAAAAACAAAACATAAATGCAAACAGGCAAAGTAGAAAACTTAGCTTTAGGGAAGCAGGAATAAGACTGGTGTCCTAGAAGTCCACAGAGAAATCACCCGCAGAGCAGAAGGGCGTCGGCAGCCTTATATCCAGTCAGTGACTCCACTCAGCCAGTCATCCTCATTAGTCTCAGGTGCCTGATAATCAGGCTCATTACCTTCCTTTACCAGAATAGAGAGTTCACCAGACCTCAGTGACGAAGGGGAAAATGAACTCACAACAGGCCACGGACCGGGTCACTGCTGCTGTGACACATACCCCTGACACCGGCCCGGTACCTAGTACCCCGCTGCCCTGGGTGTCAGGGGCAACCCAAAGGCCTGTAAGGTTACCTTTTCTTGGAGTAGGAAAACCGCTTTTAAAGTCGGAGCATCAGGAGCAGGTTTTGGCGTACATTGCCGAAACAGCCACCAGCTCTATTGCCTCCTCTTCTGAACGTTCGAAACCTGCAAGCACGGAGTCGTCAGTGCAGGGTTCTGGTCAGGAAAAACACCTTTCCTTGTGTCCTTCACCCCCACCAAAAGTTAAGGATGTGGCAGCCCACACTTCAGATTACTCTATGGAGCTCTTTTCACATACGATGCCTGGGTTATCCAGTCAAATCCTGAATTCCCCAGTCCAAGATGAATCTGACATGGAGTGCACTGATGCACAGCCACTGCTAGATGATTCTGCTGGTACATTGACCCAGAGCACTACATTGCCCTCGCAGTCTACTGAGCCAGAATCTGACCCTGATGAAACTCAGGTGCCCCTTCCCGCATACTATACCACCTTACACGGTGACACAGAGGAAGGTAAAGAGGAATGTGCAGATGACTTTGAAGAGGAGGTGATGGATGACCCAGTTCTTGACCCGCATTGGCATCCGTTGGCGGAGGAGGGTGGCGCTGGCAATAGTTCAGATAAGGAGAAGGATCCGTAACAGGCATTGACATCGCAGCAGCGGTTATCTGGCAGGCCCGTAGCTGTTCAAAAATGTGGACCAAAAACTAAAAGAGTTGCAGGACAGCTTGGCCAGACGGTTAACTTAGCACATCGTGCAAGGCCAGAAAATGTATACCATAGTAGGAAGAGTGCAGTGTGGCACTTCTTTGTCCAAAATCCTACTGATGAGGCAAAGGTTACCTGTAAGAAGTGCAGAAGGACCTTTAGCTGAGGTAAACAACTCAGAAATTTGAATACCAGTTGCATGCTTAGACATTTAATCAACATGAACTTGCAAGCGTAGACGGACTAGAAAACCTCAGGTACCACATGTGCACCTGCTGCGACTGAAGGTAGCCAGCAATGCTCCATCACTTCCCCCACTGTAAGACCACCGCCACCGTTAAGCACACCACCAGCACTAAATGTGGAGGTGTCCTCGCAAGGCCAAAGCACTCAGGGAATCACAATGGTTTTGCAACACAACACTGAATCTAGGCCATCATCACCAATACCATCTCCAACCCCCTCTCGCTCCATCCGGTCCACCGCTACTTCCCCCATATGCAGCTCTCCAGTCCAGCTCACCCTACCAGACACTCTAAGTAGGACAAGAAAGTACTCATCCTCTCATCCGTGTACATTTTGTTTGAACGTCTACATTGCCAAACTAATCTCATTAGAAATTATGCCCAACCGTTTGGTTGAAAGCGAAGCTTTCCACGAGCTCATGGCCTATGCTGTCCCACGCTATGACCTACCCAGTCGGCACTTCTTTTCTCTAAAAGCCATCCCTGCCCTCCACCGGCATGGGAAAGACCGCATTGTCCATGCACTCAGTCAGTGAGTGGAAAGGTGCACCTCACAACTAGAGTTGAGCGAAACGGGTCGGTCAAATTCAAAAGTCGGCGACTTTCACTGAAGTCGGGTTTCATGAAACAAAACTCGACCATAGCGTGAGGTCGGCCACGAGGTCGGCGACCCGAGCGCCAAAGTCGCGTTTCAAATAATGCTTCCAGCGCCCTTTTGCAGCCAATGATGGAGGATGCACACTGTGGGCAACGCGATGACATAGGCATCGGTCACCACCATCTTTGAGAAGGGCATGCAAGTGATTGGCTTTGTGTGGCGTCACAGGGGCTATAAAAGGGTGTGCACACAGACCGCCATCTTACTTCTGCCGATCTTAGCATTAGGGAGAGGTTGCTGCTGCTGATTCAGAATAAGGGAAAGTGTTAGGCAGGGAAGAACCAAAAAACTGCTTCTGCTGTTAGCGATTTCCACTGTACAACACAACAGTTTGTGTGCAGTGACAGGGGAGGCTATATTTTTGTGCATCAACTCTGATGGTTATTAGGCTGCCTTATAAGGCTCCCTGATAGCTGCATTGCTGTTTGCACACTGCTGTGCAAACTGCTTTTTTAAAAGCAAAAATACTTTTCTTCCTCTTTTCTGCACAGTTACCAAGCGTTCATTTTTCCACCCTTTTGTGTGCAGCAGTCCTGCTTATTAGGCTGCCTGCGTGCATACCTGGACTGAGAGCATCATTGTCAGCGTCCTCAAATCTCTAGTGAGATTCAAATTCTCACCAATACTACATACACCCTCCACCTTGTCATACACCATCCAATTTCAGCCTGTTACATTGAGGTGTAATTTCTACTGGGCCTGAGACAATAGTTCAGCGTCCTCAAATCTCTAGTGAGATTCAAATTCTCACCAATACTGCATACACCC
The DNA here is from genome assembly GCF_039654945.1 of Dendrobates tinctorius. Lineage (NCBI taxonomy): Eukaryota > Metazoa > Chordata > Amphibia > Anura > Dendrobatidae > Dendrobates > Dendrobates tinctorius. The sequence continues at coordinate 16,274,512 of NW_027361676.1, forward strand.
TCCACCTTGTCATACACCATCCAATTTCAGCCTGTTACATTGAGGTGTAATCTCTACTGGGCCTGAGACAATAGTTCAGCATCCTCAAATCTCTAGTGAGATTCAAATTCTCACCAATACTATATTCACTTTCTACCTTGTTTTACAGTACCATATAGCTGGTGGTATTTTGGGTACATTTTCACAAAAATGAGAAAGTATGGTGGAAGAGGCCCTGGAAGTGGGTGGGGGTTGCCAGCTGGTCCTGATGGTGGTGGTGTTGGTGGTGCATCTGTTGGTAGTGGCAAAAGAACAATAGCACCTAAGGCAGGATGTGTTGAGCCTGCGTCATCGTCTGGCTCCACAAGGCCTCGAAGGCTCCCTTTTCTGGTAGTAGATAAACCACTTTTAAAGCCGGAGATTCAGGAACAAGTTTTGGCTTACATTGCTGACACAGCCTCCAGCTCTCTCGCCTCCTCTTCTGAAGTTTCAAAAAATAAAAGCACTGAGTCGTCAGTGGAGGCTCCTGTGTTATGAATGAGTCACCGTAGGAGGCAAAAACAGAAATACTAGCTAAGTCCAGAAAACCAGAGAAGTTGGCAGCTATCGGATTGCAGACCCCTGAACCTATCAACAACAACTAGCAGGAGCTGTGGGGGGTTCCTACGGTGCCCTAGACCCCTCGATCACAGCCGGAGAACTAAATAGCCTAAAGACAGAAAGGGAAATCTAAACTGCCCCAGAGCAGACCCCAAAGCAATAGGCAGCCCCCAACATATAATGATGGTGAAGCAAGATGAAAAAACAATCACACAGATAGAAAGATAGGCTGAGCAAATGATGGGGCCCAAGCTAACTAAATAGGACAGGATAGAAAAGCTGCTGTCTGCAATCCGCCAAAACCCTATCAAAACAAGAGCCAACAGACTGATAGGGAAAAAAGCCCTGAAGACGCTAGGCTTCAAAAAGACTATATCAGTACTCAGGTATTTTCTGAAGACAGAGCAAAAAGGAATTCAGCTCTCCCCAGCAAGGGATGACAGAAATCCAGAAAAACAAGGCAAAACAAAACCAAAACACAAATGCAAAAAAGCAGAGCAGAAAACTTAGCTTTTGAGGAGCAGGAATCAGACTGGTCTCCTAGAATCCCTCTGAGAAATCACCAGCAAGGCAGAAGGGCATCGGCTGTCTTATATCCAGTCAGCAATTCCAGTCACCCAGTCATCATCATCATCCTGCTCAGGTGCTTGGTAATCAGCCTCACTACCTTCCTTCACCAGAAGAGGGAGTTCATCAGACCTCAATGGTGAAGGGGAAAATGAACTCACAACACTCCTGGTCAGGAACAACACCTTTCCTTGTGTCCTTCACCCCTACCAAAAGTGAAGGATGCGGCAGGCCACACTACAGATAGCTCCATGGAGCTCTTTTCACATACCATGCCTGGGTTATCAAGTCAAATCGTGAATTCCCCAGTCCAAGATGAATCTGACATAGAGTGCACTGATGCACAGCCACTGCTAGATTTTTCTGCTGGTACATTCACTCAGAGCACTACATTGTCCTCGCAGTGTACTGAGGCAGAATCAGACCCTGATGAAACTCAAGTGCAACTTCCCGCATACTATACCACCTTACACGGTGACACAGAGGAAGGTGCACATGAAATTGAAGAGGAGGTGATGGATGACCCAGTTGTTGACCCAGATTGGCATCCATTGGGGGAAGAGGGTGCCGCTGCCAATAGCTCAGAAGAGGAGGAGGAGGATCCGCAACCGGCAACGACATTGCAACAGCTGTTATCTGGCAGGACCGTAGCAGTCCAAAAACGGGTTACAAAAACCAAGAGTTGCAGGACAGCTTGGCCAGACGGTCAAATTAGCACAGCGTGCAAGGCCTCAAAATGTCTTCCATAGTAGGAAGAGTGCAGTGTGGCACTTTTTTGAACAAAATCCTAATGATCAGGCAAAAGTTATCTGTAAGAAGTGCGCAAAGACCTTTAGTCGAGGGGAAAAATCTGAGAAATTTGAATACCAGTTGCATGCTTAGACATTTAACAACCATGCACTTGCAAGCATGGACGGACTACCAAACCTCACGTACAACATGTGCACCTGCTCCGAATGAAGGTAGTCAGCAACGCTACATCGCTTCCCCACTATAAGCCCACCGGTTAGCACACCACCAGCAGCAAATGTCGAGTTGTCGTCGCAAGGGCAAATCAATCATGGAATCACAATGTTATTGCTACGAAAGACTGAATCTGGGCCATCAGCAACACCACCAACACCATCACCCTCACCAACCCTCTCTCAGTCCACCATGTCCACCGCTAGTTCCACCATATGCAGCTCTCAAGTCCAGCTCACCCTACCAGATACTCTGAGTAGGACAAGAAAGTACTTATCCTCTCATCCGCGTACACTGGCTTTGAACGTCCACTTTGCCAAACTAATCTCGTTAGAGATGATGCCCTACTGGTTGGTTGAAAGCAAAGCTTTCCGCGAGCTCATGGCCTACGCAGTACCATGCTATGACCTACCCAGTCTGCACTTCTTTTCACGAAAAGCCATCCCAGCCCTCCACGTGCATGTGAAAGACCGCATTGTCCATGCACTCAAGCAATCAGTGAGTGGAAAGGTGCACCTCACAACAGATGCATGGTCCAGTAGGCATGGCCAGGGCCGTTACGTGTCCATCACTGCGCACTGGGTTAATGGGGTGGATGCAGGCTCCACAGGGGACAGCAGCGGTGGGACAGTGCTGCCTAGCCCACGGAAACAGTTGGCTGTAGGCGATAGACCCTCCTCCTCCTCCAGAAGTGAAAGCTCGTCCACAGAGTGCAGTCACACGAGCACTCCATCCGCAGCTGGCAGTGTTGCACATGAGGTGTCCCACTATCGAACAGCTAATGGTAAGCGGCAGCAGGCTGTGTTGAAGATGATGTGTTTGGGCGACAGCAGACACACCGCAGAGGTACTGGCCAACTACTTGCAGTGACAAACTGAATCATGGCTGGGCAGTCTACATCTTGAGGCAGGCAAGGTAGTTAGTGATAACGGCCGGAATTTTGTGGCAGCCATAGCCCTTTCAAAACTCAGACACATACCTTGCCTGGCTCACACCTTGAACCTGGTGGTACAGTGCTTCCTCAATAATTAAGAATAGATAGTTGGGGGCACTAGTATTTCTAGGGGGATACCCGCTGCACAACAAGACAACACACCACACTATTGTAGTTTAAAATAAAGTATATAATCAATAATTATCCGGAGTTAACAGCCCTGCTCCATAAGGTGCGAAGACTGTGCTCGCACATCAGCCGGTCGCCCGTACACTCCAGTCGTATGCAGAAGCTGCAGCGATTGCGCCACCTTCCCAAGCACCGCCTAATTATCGACGTTGCAGCAAGGTGGAACTCCACTCTGCACATGGTTCAGAGGCTGTGCGAACAGAGGCAGGCTGTAATTCATTTGTGGGAGGATACACGGTCAGGCGGTTTGCGGGCAGACATGGAGTTGTCCGGTGTGCAGTGGTCGAAGCTGAAAGACCTCTGTAAAGTCCTTCAGTGTTTTGAGGAATGCACACAGCTGGTAAGCGCAGACGACGCCATCATAAGCATGAGCATCCCACTTATGCGTCTGCTCATGCAAACTTTGACGCACATTAAGGAGCAGGCGTCTGCAGCCGAGGAGGAAGAGGAGGAGGGAAGCCTTGATGACAGTCAGCCATTGTCTGCTCAGGGAAGTCTCGTGGATGAGGTGGAGGAAGAAGAGGAAGAGGAGGAGGAGGATGTTGGGGATGATTATTTAGGGGAGGAGGATGCTTCTCAGGGGGCAAGACAAAATGTTTGCGTGGCAAGGTCAGGTACAGAGTTTGTGCGTGACTGGAGGGATGTTGATTTGCCAGAAAGTGCTCCTCCACCCAGCACTCACAGTGCATTATTGACACCTGGAACACTGGCCCAAATGTCTGATTATGCCTTGCAGATGCTAAAAAGGGACCCCCGCATTGCCAAAATGAAGAACGATGACATCTACTGGTTGGCCAGCATCCTGGATCCACGCTATAAAGGCAAATTCCAAAACATCGTGCCACAGGAGAACCTAGAGCTAATATTGGCTAACAAACAAGCAACTCTGGTAAACCGTTTGTTTGAGGAATTCCCAGCACACAGCGGCGGTGATGTTTCTCCCACGAGCCGTAGGGGGCAACATGGAAGAGGTGTTCGTGGTGCACACAGCCGAAGTGGCGCTGGTCACAGGGGTTTTATGACCATGTTGTGGACTGATTTTTCAAGTACTGCTCACAGGACTGGTAATACTGCATCGATTGAAAGTGACAGGAGACAGCAATTGTCAACTATGGTAACAAACTACTTCTCCTCCCATATCGATGTTCTACCTCACCGGTAATTTCCCTTTGACTATTGGGCCAGGAAACTTGACACCTGGCCTGAATTGGCACAATATGCCTTACAGGAGCTCGCTTGCCCTGCTGCTAGTGTGTTATCTGAAAGAGTCTTCAGTGCTGCTGGATCAATCCTGAAAGAAAAAAGGACCCATCTGTTGACCCAAAATCTTGATAATCTAACTTTCATTAAAATGAACCATGCATGGGTTTGAAAGGATTTTGTCCCACCCTCCCCTGCTGACACGTTGGTTGCCAGAAAAATGGCTAGCTTTTGGCCTCCTCTTCCGTGGACTTCTCCAATTACTCCATTTGCAGCTGCTGAATGTACAAAATCAACATATGCCATTTTTTCCACATCCCTAACTGGGCTGCCTCCCCCCACAAGGCCGGGGTCACCACCTGGCGCACGCACCCGTGCAAGTGCCGTTGCCCTGGACAGGTGGGTGGGCCCACTCTTGGGCAACGGCACTGGCACAGGGTCCCTTATAGTACAATCAAGTGTCTCTGACAGTGGGGGTGCACACCCACTGTCAGACACACCGGCGTACTATGAGGGGCCCTGTGCCAGTACCGCCAGCCATGAGTGGGCCCCCCTGCTTGCTCAGGGCACCAGCACTTGCAATACTTACCTCTCCTTGTTCCACCACTGTGTAGTCTGGCCTGTTAAATACTTCACTGGGACTGCCAATACAAATTTGGTGAGATGATAGATGATGGTTAAGACGTAGCTATGCCCTGTCCTGCTGGGCTCTATCTTCAGATGATTAATGCCTTCCATTTGTTATGGACGTCGACTCACAATGAGATGCAGTCCAATAGAATCGCCTACGGCCTGTGGCTTCTGTCTTTTGCACTCCAAAGTTACCTGACAGATCATGATAGGCAGTGAGGACAATGTCTACATCTCTCCCTGTGATCACAATTTGATGGAGATGAGTAACGGTGACGGGTTCCACGGTACTGCGATACAGCAAACATTTCTTCACAAGAACTGTTTTCGCTGTCTCCACAGACCAAGTAATTGAGGGTCAGCATCGCCTCTGAGAATTCTCCCGTGAGTTTTTCCCGTGATTAGTAATTCCAAAATTTCTGCAATCACTCGACTTTCCGTCTGTACTTGTATCCATCTCGTTTCCTCTTGCGGAGAGTCTGGACTGTCTTACTGAGACTGAAATGTATGTAAAGGTTGAAAAATACCCCAACAGTGTATACTGGTGTACGCTTCGAATACATAACCCTTTTCCTACTTTTTAGATTCTTGTCTAATCCATACTGAGGCTGTGAGTGTCTTTGTCGGACGCGGAAAATATACACGCAGATTTTTAATGTTTAACCCCTTTCTGACATCAGATGTACTATCCCGTCCATGGGACCCGGGACCCTATGCCCATGGACGGGATAGTACGTCTAGTGCGATCAGCTGCGCTCACGGGCGAGCGCAGATGATCGCGGCCGGGTGTCAGCTGATGATCACAGCTGACACCCGGCACTATGTGTCAGGGGTGGTCACGGACCACCCCCGACACGTTAACCCCTTGCACACCGCGATCAAACACGATCGCGGTGTACCGGGGGTTAAAGGGAAGCATCGGCAGGGAGGGGGCTCCCTTCATGCTTCCCTGAGCCCCCCACAGCAGCGCAAAGTGCAGCGCTGCTGCGGGGGTCTCCTTCTCTGCAGGTCCCCGGATCCAAGATGGCGACGGGGACCTTCGGGGGCCTGCAGGGAGCAGGCTTCCTCAGTGCCTGCAAAGCGCAGGCATGAGGAAGTCTTGTTCTATGCCTGTGACAGATCGCTGATCTGTCACAGTGATCTGTGATGTGACAGATCAGCGATCTGTCACATGACAGCGCCGTCCCCCCCGGGACAATGTAGTAAAGTTAGAAGAAAAAAAAGTGTAACAATAATTTTAAAAAAATCGCTAAATAAATTTAAAAAAAAAATATTCCCTAATAAATTCATTTTTTGGAAATAAAAAAAAACAATAAAAGTGCACATATTTGGTATCGCCGCGTCCGTAAAAACCCGCCCTATAAAACTGTCCCATTAGTTAACCCCTTTAGCGAACCCCTTAAAAAATAAAAATAAAAAACGAAGCAAAAAATAATGATTTATTATCATACCACCGAACAAAAAGTGCAATAACGCGCAATCAAAAAGACGCATATAAATATCCATGGTACCGCTGAAAACACCATCTTGTCCCGCAAAAAACGAGCCATGACACAGCATCATCTGTGAAAAAATAAAAAAGTTATAGCTCGCAGAATAAAGCAATGCAAAAATAATTATTTTTTATATAAAATTGTTTTCATTGCATAAAAGCGCCAAAATATAAAAAAAGACATAAATGAGGTATCGCTGTAACCGTACTGACCCAAAGAATAAAACCACCTTATCAATTTTATTGCACGCGGAACGGTGTAAACGCACTCCCCAAAAGGAATTCTTGAAATGCTGGTTTTTGTTCATTCTGCGTCCCAAAAATCGGAATAAAAAGTGATCAAAAAATGTCACATGCCCGAATATGGTACCAAAAAAATATCAACTCGTCCCGCAAAAAATAAGACCTCACATGACTCTGTGGGTCAAAATACGGAAAAATTATAGGTCTCAAAATGTGGTGATGCAAAAACTATTTTTACCATAAAAAGTGTCTTTTAGCGTGCAACAGCTGCCAAAAATAAAAATCCGCCATAAATAGTAAATCAAACCTCCGTTATCACCCCCTTAGTTATATATTTCCATTTTCCCATTAGGGTTAGGCTTAGGGCTAGGGTTAGGGCTAGGGTTAAGGCTAGGGGTGTGTTGGGGTTAGGGTTGGAGTTAGAATTGGGTGTTTCCACTGTTTGGGCACATCAGGTGCTCTCCAAACGCAACATGGCGTCTGATCTCAATTCCAGCTAAATCTGCGTTAAAAAAGTCAAATGGTGCTCCTTCCCTTTAAACCTCTGCCATGCGCCCAAACAGTGGTTTACCCCCATATATGGGGTATCAGCCTACTCAGGACAAATTGCAAAACAACTTTTGGGGTCCAATCTCTTCTGTTACCTGTAGGAAAATAAAAAAATTGGGGGCAAAAATATCATTTTTGTGGAAAAAAATATGATTTTTTTATTTTCACGCCCAGACGTTATAAACTTCTGTGAAGCACTTGGGGGTTCAAAGTGCACACCACACATCTAAATAAGTTCCGTGGGGGGTCTAGTTTCCAAAATGGGGTCACTGGTGGGGAGTTTCAACAGTTTAGGCACATCAGAGGCTCTCCAAACGTGACATGACACCCGCAAACCATTCCATCAAAGTCTGCATTCCAAAACGTCACTACTTCCCTTCCGAGCCCCGACATGTGCCCATACAGTAGTTTTCTCCCACATATGGGGTATCAGCAGACTCAGAACAAATTGGACAACAACTTTTGGGGTCCAATTTCTCCTGTTACCCTTGGGAAAATAAAAAAATTGGGGACTAAACAATCATATTTGTGGAAAAAATATGATTTTTTTATTTTCACGCCTGGGCATTATAAACTTCTGTGAAGCACTGGGGGGTTCAAAGTGCTCACAACACATCTAGATAAGTTCCTTAGGTGGTCTAGTTTCCAAAATGGGTCACTTGTGGGGGGTTTCCACTGTTTATGTACATCAGGGGCTCTCCAAAGGCAACATGACACCAGCAGACCATTCCATCAAAGTCTGCATTCCAAAACGTCACTACTTTCCTTCCGAGCCCCGACGTGTGCCCACACAGTAGTTTTCTCCCACATATGGGGTATCAGGGTACTCAGGACAAATTGGACAACACCTTTTGGGGTCCAATTTCTCCTGTTACCCTTGGGAAAATAAAAAAAATTGGGGACTAAAAGATCATGTTTGTGGAAAAAATATGATTTTTTTATTTTCACACCCGGGCGTTATAAGCTTCTATGAAGCACTGAGGGGATTCAAAGTGCTCACCACACATCTAGATAAGTTCCTTAGGGGATCTAGTTTCCAAAATGGGGTCACTTGTGGGGGGATTCCACTGTTTAGGTACATCAGGAGCTCTCCAAAGGCAACATGACACCAGCAGACCATTCCATCAAAGTCTGCATTCCAAAAGTCACTACTTCCCTTCCGAGCCCCGACGTGTGCCCATACAGTAGTTTTATCTCACATATGGGGTATCAGGGTACTCAGGACAAATTGGACAACAACTTTTGGGCTGCAATTTCTCCTGTTACCCTTGGGAAAATAAAAAAAATTGGGGACTAAAAGATCATGTTTGTGGAAAAAATATGATTTTTTTATTTTCATGCCTGGGCGTTATAAGCTTCTATGAAGCACTGGGGGGGTTCAAAGTTCTCACCACACATCTAGATAAGTTCCTTAGGGGGTCTAGTTTCCAAAATGGTGTCATTTGTGGGTTTTTTTTACTGTTTAGGCACATCATGAGCTTTCCAAACGCGGCATGGCATCCAATCCCAATTCCAGCCAAAAAAGTCAAATGGCGCTGCTTCGCTTCCGAGCTCTGCCATGCTCCCAAATAGTGGATGACCCCCACATATGGGGTATCAGCGTACTCAGGACAAATTTGTCAATAGCTTTTTGATCCTGTTCCTCTTGGAAAAATAAAAATTAAGGGTGAAAAGATCATTTTTGTGGAAAAAATGTGATTTTTTTTAATTGTACGGCTGTACGTTATAAACTTCTGTGAAGCGCTTGGGGGTTCAAAGTTCTCACCACACATCTAGATAAGTTCCTTGGGGGGTCTAGTTTCCAAAATGGTGTCATTTGTGGGGGTTTACACTGTTTTGGTACATCAGGGGCTTTCCAAACGCGACATGGTGTCCGATCTCAATTCCAGCCAAAAAAGTCAAATGGCGCTGCTTCCCTTCCGAGCTCTGCCATGCGCCCAAATAGTCGTTTACACCCACATATGGGGTATCAGCGTACTCAGGACAAATTGCACAATAAGTTTTGGAGTCCTGTTACCCTTGAAAAAATAAAAATTGAGGGTGAAAAGATCATTTTTGTGGAAAAAATATGATTTTTTAATTGTACGGCAGTACGTTATAAACTTCTGTGAAGCCCTTGTGAGTTCAAAGTTCTCACCACTTATCTAAATAAGTTCCTTGGGGGGTCTAGTTTCCAAAATGGGGTCACTTGTGGGAGATTTCCACTGTTTAGGTACATCAGGAGCTCTCCAAACGTGATATGGTGTCCGATCTGAATTCCAGCCAATTTTGCATTGAAAAAGTCAAACGGCGCTCCTTCCCTTCTCAGCTCTGCCATGCACCGAAACAATGGTTCCCCCCCACATATCAGGTATCAGCGTACTCAGGACAAATTGCAAAATAACTTTTGCAGTCTTATTTCTCATGTTACCCTTGGTAAAATAAAAAAATTGGACCTGAAATAATTTTTTTTGTGAAAAAAAAGTAAATGTTCATTTTTTTTATAAACATTCAAAAAATTCCTGTGAAGCACCTGAAGGGTTAATAGACTTCTTGAATGTGGTTTTGAGCACCTTGAGGTGTGCAGTTTTTAGAATGGTGTCACTTTTGGGGATTTTCTCTCATATAGACCCCTCAAAGTGACTTCAAATGTGATGTGGTCTGTAAAAATAAAATGGTGTTGCAAAAATGAGAAATCGCTGGTTAACTTTTAACCCTTATAACTACCTAACAAAAGAAAAATTTGGTTCCCAAATTGTGCTGATGTAAAGTAAACATGTTGGAAATGTTACTTATTAAGTTTTTTGTATGCTATATCTCTGTGATTTAAGGGCATAAAAATTCAAAGTTGGGAAATTGCGAAATTTTCAAAATTTTCGCCAAATTTCCATTTTTTTCACAAATAAATGCAAGTTATTTGAATGAAATTTTACCACTTACATGAAGTATAATATGTCACGAGAAAACATTGTCAGAATCAACAGGATCTATGGAAGCGTTTCAGAGTTATTACCTCATAAAGGGACAGTGGTCAGAATTGTAAAAATTGGCCCGGTCATGAACGTGCAAACCACCCTTGGGGGGTAAAAGGGTTAAACTATGCTATATATACCTGCTCTCCAGTGATACTGTACCTTTTCTCAACTTTCTACAATCACGTCAAATCCATACTGGGCCTGAGACCGTCTGATTCTGCCTCCTGATATATAGAGATAGATTTTTAATGTGTAAACTATGCTATATATACAGTATGTAAAAGAAGGAAAAAGATGCGGCACTCACCCAGATTTGCAGTGCAGTGTTTCTTTATTCAACCATTAAAGGTCACACAATAAAGGACGGGCAGATAGCATGAGGCATGCGGGGAAAAAGACGGACGACAGCCGTTTCGCGTACACAGACGCTTCAACAGGTCCAGGACCTGGGTGAGTGCTGCATCTTTTTCCTTCTTTTACAAATTTAGCATGTTTTTTCTGATGCTGAGCACCATTATTCTCAGCAGTGTTTTACACACTATATGCCTGTGATTGATCCTCGCCTTGTTGCTGGTTGATTAGAGCCTTGGTGCTGCTCATCTGGGCTTTCTTTGAATTGAATATACTATATGTATACCTGTTATCCGGTGATACTGTACCCTTTCTCAACTTTCTACAATCTTGTCGAATCCATACTGGGCCTGAGAACATCTGAGTCTGCCTCCTGATTAGAGGTGAGCGGTGTTCGAGTCGACCTGTTCGCCAAGTTAAAATTCCAGCTGTTTTGGGCGGTGTTCGAGCCGTTCGTCGAACTCGAACACTTTGCTTAAAATTCGGCTGTTCGAGGTTCCGTTCGAGAACGGTTCGTTCACCAAAAGCGTAACTTCATTTTCACATCAATAATGGTTTTCAATGTTAATAGACTGTTTCATGGCATAGTAGCGGTATGTGGTAGCAAGCGGTGTAGTGCACCTGTCAAGGAGCTACATTATGTGTGTTTCTAATAATTTTTTACCGCATCTTGTCCAGAAAATCCTTTAGTGCCTTGTAGCACTGTCTGCTACTCAGCAGAGGAGCCCACCAGTGAACCTAGCTATGCCGTCTGTTTATGAAAGAACCAGTTTTTCACTGCATTGAGCACAGTTAATACTTTGTACTTTGGGCATAGTAACTGTGCCTGCTACTCATCAGAGGAGCCCACCCGTGAACCAAGCTGTGCCGTCTATTTATGTAAGAACCATTTTTTAACTCCATTTAGCCCAGTGAATACTTTGGGACTAGTACCGGTGTCTACTGCTCAGCAGAGGAGCCCACCTGTGAACCTAGCTATGCCGCCTGTTTATGTAAGCACTGTCTGCTACTCAGCAGAGTTGCCCACCCGTGAACCAAGCTGTGCCACCTGTTTATGTAAGAACTGCATGCTACTCAGCATAGGAGCCCAGCTGTTAAGCAAGCTACAGCACCTGTGGTTTGGACACTTAATTTTTCCATTCTTTCTGGAATGCCGGTTAGGCCTAATTCCAGAATTCCGGTTGACCTGCACTTACTGGGAAATCCTCATTCTCGGGGAAGAATTCGAATCCCAGATCCCCATCACTAACAGTGTTCAGCAGGTTATCTGCACCTGTAAGCGACAGACGTAGTCCTTTCAGTGTAGCGCGCATGAAGCCCTGGACATGTAAGGGCATGACAGACCTGTTATTGCTCGATCTCACGTGCCAGAGTCTCGTGTGTCCCTCTAGTAAGCTTGACACGTACCATGGGGGCATGCCGGAGTCTCGTTCATTAACGGAATTAAGCTGACAAATTGCTAGCACAACTAAAAACGGACATCCACCACCACCCTCTGAATTGACAAAGCTTGCAATCTGTCCATCTTTTCTGTAGCTGGCATGGTTGAGGTTTCCCGGGTGGAGTCGAATTAAGCCACAGGCTCCACTCCTGGTGGTGCCCTTCTTGACATTCCTTTAAGGTTTAGCTTTGCAACCATACTGCCCCTGGAAACCAAACACTTTGCCTTCATGGACGCTGTTCGGAGGTTCGTGGGAATAACGCCTCCCGATCGGCAGTTGGCATAATTTATGGTGGGAAGTCCGATGGTATATGATCGTCTTCGTTTTCAGATTTTTATTTTTTTTTGTATTTTACATTTTTATTCCAGCCTTTCTTGACTTCATAAGGGCATGACATGCCTATATCTGTGTCTCCTCCTCCTTTTACTCCTCCACCTCTTTTCTGTATGTAGTTGCCCTTTTCCATGTTATTTTTGTATTCTGAGCATTTTGTCTGCTTTGAGACACCTTTTAAGGTGTTTTATAATTGTTTTCTATGTGTTAGTATGTGTTTGTGTTTGCCTGCCATTGTTTTCAATGGTGTTCGACGGTGTTCGTCGAACGTTTGACGAACATTCGACGAACTTGCCTCCTGTTCGATGAACCAAAACGAACTCGAACACTAGCGGGGTGGCTCAACACTACGCCTGATATATTGATGTGCATTTTTAATGTTTAAAATATGCTATATATTCCTAGTATCTGGTGATACTGTACCCTTTCTGCCAGGAAGTCCTCCTCCACCCGCCACTCTAAGTGTATCATTGACAACTGGAACATTGTCCCACATGTGTGATTATTTCTTGTGGATCTTCTTGTTATATTGTGGTGTGATCCATCCTGAGCGTGTGACAGTCTGTGGGTTAGTCCTGCAATTTAGATGTACATTTAAAAATTACCCCAACACTAGTGTATACAGCTCTACGCTTGTGAAACATTACCCATTTCCTGCTTTTTATATTCTGGTCTAATCCAAACTGACCAAGTGAGAGTTATTTTCTGACTGTGGAAATAAATACTGAGATTGACAACAATGACCCCTACACTGTGTACAGCTGTACTCTTCAGATCCATTACCGATTTACTGCTTTTTATATTGTGTTGTAATCCATACTGAGCCTGAGAGCGTTTGTGTCTGCCTCCTGAAATATCTATGGAGATTTAGAATGTTCTCTGTTGTGAGTTCATTTTCCCCTCCGTCACTGAGGCCTGGTGAACTCCCTATTCTAGTGAAGGAAGGTAGTGAGCCTGATTATCAGGCACCTGGGACTAATGAAGACGATTGGCTGAGTGGAGTCACTGACTGGATTTAAGGCAGCCTACGCCCTTTCTGCCCTGCGGGTGATTTCTCTGTGGACTCTTGGACACCAGTCTGATTCCTGCTCTCCTAAAGCTAAGTTTTCTGTTTTGCCTTTTGCATCTTAGTTTTGTTTTTGTTTTTCTTGCTTTTTGGATTCTGCCACTCCCTGCTGGAGTGTGCAGTGTTCCTTGAGCTCTGTCTTCTGAAAGTACCTGAGTGCTGATTTAGTTTTTGAAGCTTAGTTGCTTCAGGGCCATTTTTATATCAGCTTGTTGGCTTTTGTCTCTGATAGGGTTTTGGCAGATTGCAGACAGCAGCCTTCCTATCCGTTCCTATCTAGGTAGTTTTTGGGCCCCGTCTTTGCTCAGCCTGTCTTTCTGTCTGTGTAAGTGTTTTCATCTTGCTTCACCGTCATTATATGTGGGGGGCTGCCTATTGCTTTGGGGTCTGCTCTGGGGCAGTTAGATTTCCCCTTTCCTTCTTTAGGTCTATGTATCTCTCCGGCTGTGATCGATGGGTCTAGGTCATCGTAGGAACCCCCCACGGCTACTGCTAGTTGTGTTGATAGGTTCAGGGGTCTGCAATCTGATAGTTGCCAACTTCTCTGGTTTTCAGGACTTAGCTAGCATTTCTGTTTTTGCCTCCTACGGTGACTCAATCATAATAGTTCTCCAAAATTTTGAAGTATGGTGGAAGAGGCTGCGGACGTGGGCGTGGGGGGGGCCAGCTGGTGCTGATGGTGGTGGTGCATCTTCTAGCAGCTAAGGCAGGAGGTGTTGAGCCTGTGTCATGGTCTGGCTCCGGAACGCCTGGAAGGCTACCTTTTCTGGGAGTAGGTTAACCACTTTTAAAGCCGGAGCATCAGGAGCTGGTTTTGGGTTACATTGCCGAAACAGACTCCAGCAAATATGCCCTCCTCTTCTGAAGTTTCAAAAAATGCAAGCACTGAGTCGTCAAGTGCTGGCTCCTGGTCAGGAAGAACCCCTTTCCTTGTGTCCTTCACCCCCACCAAAAGTGAATGATGCAGCAGGCCACACTTCACATTAGTCCATGTAGCTCTTTCTGTCATACCATGCCATGGTAATTCAAATCGTGAATTCCCCAGTCCAAGATGAATCTGACATGAAGTGTGGGTGGCCAGCCAGGGCAGTGGGGTTAATCGGTACCGGGCCGGTGTCTCAGAGGGATGTGTCATGTTGGTGGTGATGACCCGTTCCGTGGCCCTGGGCGTCCATGCAAAAGGGGTGAATAACGTTTATAGGTCAATGATACGTGACGCCACCTGTGGTTTCTGATCAGATTGACCCGCGCTGCAGTGTCACTTCTCTAGGACAGATGTTGTGGTGCAGCTAAGATGTAGAAGCCCTGCACAGGTAGGGCCGTAGTCGCAGGGCAGATGAAAGAGTTGGTAGATGGTGTGCAGTGCAGGATGTAGCAGAGCCGTGCGCCTGGCGCAGGAGAGAGATGACAGACACAGTCGTGCAGTTCCTTTACCTGTACTTGGTAAGTGCCGTCCAGGACCCAGAGTACAGATGGAGAAGGAGTTGGTCAGCCAGGAAGCAAATTTGGAATTCTCTCTCTGCAGATAGGTAGTGTGGCCTCCATTCTAGCGCTTATCTGAGGTACTCGCAGTACTGAGTTCACTGAAGTTCCCCCTGTTGACTCTCTTTTGGAACTTTCTCGTATAGCAGGCAGCCATTACCTTTTCCTTCTGGCTAACACATGTCGTTGCTGGGGCCTTCAAGCCTTAGTTGGGAACAGAGCATTCACAGCTGCTACTTCCTCCGGTTTCTGCTGCAGGACCGTCAGTGTCCCTACAAACTCGGAGAATGGAATCTGGACCATGCGCTCCAGCTAGGAGTGAGCCTTAACTCTGCTCATCCTCCAGCTCCCCTTCTCATGTCCACACACTTCCCCTTCCCTTCAGAGACTGCCCTAACTTACCTCCTCTCGACCATAGAGAGCAGCTCCTCAGCAGTCAGGTTCAGAGGTCTCCCTGCTGGCCTGGAGTGGGAACTGTGTTGTGTGTTGGTTTAACTGCTAGAGCGATCCTTCATTGCTCCCAAGCATGACATCACACTCCCTAGGAGGAAGGTAATGCCACTGTGGCGACCGTACTCCTGGGGGCGCCACAAGTGCACTGATGCCCAGCCACTGCTAGATGATTCTGCTGGTACATTGACCCAGACCACTACATTCCCCTCGCACTCTACACAGCCAGAATCTGACCCTGATGAAACTCAGGTTCCCCTTCCCGCATAGTATACCACCTTACACAGTGACAAAGAGGAAGGTGCAGATAAAAGTGCAGGTTCCTTGAGCAGTTGGGGGGGCATACTCATGGGTGACAGCACTGGCACAGGGCCCCTCATAGTACGCACAAGTGTCTCTGCCGGTGGGAGGGCCCTCCACCCGCCATCAGACACACCGCTGTACTATGGGGGGCCCTGTGCCAGTGCCGTTGCCAACGAGTGGGCCCCCACTGCTTGCTCAGGATCACAGCTCTTGCAAAATTGAAATACTTACCTCTCCCTGCTCCACCGCCGTGATGTCTTCCGTATTTCCTGTTATTGACATTCTGTTCAGAGAGCACGATGACATCACGTCTGTACGCCCTCTGTCTAAACAGTCCAAGTGCAGTGAGATGGAAGATGGGGATGACGAGGAGTCCAGACTAGTACAGGGATTCCCTAGTAAGGAGACTTATTTAATTGTTTTCAATGTTGGGACAACAATTTTTGGGGAGCACTATACTCTGGAGAATGATATATGAGGCCCACCATACACTGGAGCATTCCAATGGTGGACATCTGACACTGGAGCAGCATTTACAGGGCCCATTATACACTGGAGCATTAGAAATGGGGCCCATTATATATGGAGCATTATTTGGGCCCATAAGACAGTGGAGCTTCATCCATGGGGACCAACATATACTGTAGCATTATGTGGAGCTCATCATATACTGTATGGAACATTATATGGGACCAATGTTTCTGTATGGAGAAATATATGGGCCTCATTACTCTTTATAATGCACTATGCGGTGGCCATAATACTGTATAGAGTAATATACTGTCCGTTTTTGGAGCTATTGGAGAATTTAACATGGATATCAGTCATGAGATGTAAGAAGTGAAGTATTTTTCATTGTACTATACCGCTATTTCTCTGCCGTATCAGAGGATCATGAATTGTGGCATGTGTTAAAGGAGCCCAGTGACACTCCTTGGCCCAGGGCCCACGAAAATCTGGAGCCAGCCCTACCCCCCCACTACTTTAGCCAAATAACCCCCAGTTTTCAATGCCTAACTATTATTGTAAAGTAAATTAAGGTTGACAAGCTTAAGTAATAAGAATTGATGTGTTTGGCATTAAAAAGCATATACAGAATGGGAGGAATAGGGCTAAGTGACAGCACATGTGAAAAAGACTTGGGTATACTAATAGATCACAGACTGAATATGAGTCAACAGTGTGATGCAGCAGCAAAAAAGGCAAATGCAATTCTAGGATGTATTAACAGAAGCATGCAGTCTAGATCACATGAAGTCATTATTTCCCTCTACTCCTCTTTGGTCAGACCTCATCTGGAATATTGTGTCCAGTTTTGGGCACCACATTTTAAAAAAGACATCAACAAACTGGAGCAAGTTCAGAAAAGAGCGACCAGAATGGTGACCGGTCTGCAAACCCTGTCTTATGAGGAAAGGTTGCAGGATTTGGGAATGTTTAGTTTGCAAAAGAGAAGACTGAGAGGAGACTTAATAGCTGTCTACAAATATCTAAAGGGCTGTCACATTGTAGAAGGATCAACTTTATTCTTATTTGCACAAGGAAAGACTAGAAGCAATGGGATGAAACTGAATGGGAGGAGACATAGATTAGATATTAGAAAAAACTTTTTGACAGTTAGAGTGATCAATGAGTGGAACAGGCTGCCACGAGAAGTGGTGAGTTCTCCTTCAATGGAAGTCTTCAAACAGAGGCTGGACAGACATCTGACTGGGATGATTTAGCGAATCCTGCTTTGAGCAGGGGGTTGGACCAGATGGCCCAGGAGGTCCCTTCCAACTCTACGATTCTATGATTCTATGATTCTATGATTCTATGAAAATGGGCACTGTAGGTATATTTCCTGTTCTCCACTCACTGCCGACCTTGGTTCCCCATTGACTTGCATTGGGTTTCGTGTTTCAGTCGGCCTTCGACTTTTAACGATAATCGGCCGATTGCGTTCGACCCGACTTTTGAGAAAGTCGGGTTTCATGAAACCCGACTCGACCCGAAAAAAGGCAAAGTCGCTCATCCCTACTCACAGCAGATGCATGGACCAGTAGGCATGGCCAGGGCTGTTACGTGTCCATCACTGCGCACTGGGTTAATGTGGTGGATGCAGGCTCCACAGGGGACAGCGGCGGTGGAACAGTGCTGCCTAGCCCACGGTATAGGAAACAGTTGGCTGTAGGCTTTCGACCCTCCTTCTCCTCCTCCTCCATAAGCGAAAGCTCGTCCACAGAGTGCAGCTGCACGAGCACTCCATCCGCAGCTGGCAGTGTTGCACACGAGGTGTCCCACTATCGAACCGCTAGTGGTAAGCGTCAGCAGGCTGTGTTAATGATGATGTCTTTGGGCGACAACGGACACACCACGAAGGTACTGGCCGACTACTTGCAGTGACAAACTGAGTCATGGCTGGGCAGTCTACATCTTGAGGCAGGCAAGGTAGTCAGTGATAATGGCCGTAATTTTGTGGCAGCCATAGCCCGTGCAAAACTCACACGCATACCTTGCCTGGCTCACACTTTGAACCTTGTGGTGCATTGCTTCCTTAATAATTATCCGGAGTTAACAGGCTTGCTCCATATGGTGCGAAGACTGTGCTCGCACATCCGTCGCTCGGCCGTACACTCCAGTCGTATGCAGAAGCTGCAGTGATTGCTCCACCTCCCCAAGCACTGCCTAATCATAGACGTTGCAACAAGGTGGAACTCCACACTGCACATGGTTGAGAGGCTGTGCGAACAGAGACAGGCTGTAATGCATTTGTGGGAGGATACACGGGCAGGCAGTTTGAGGGAAGACATGGAATTGTCGGGTGTGCAGTGGTCAAAGCTGAAAGACCTCTGTAAAGTCCTTCAGTGTTTTGAGGAATGCACACGGCTTGTAAGCGCAGACGACGCCATCATAAGCATGAGCATTCCACTTATGTGTCTGCTCATGCAAAGTTTGATCTGGTGTCTGCAGCAGAGGAGGAGGAACAGGAGAAGGAGGAGGAGGAGGGAAGCCTTGCTGACAGTCAGCCATTGTCTGGTCAGGGAACTGTCCTGGACGAGGTGAAGGAAGAAGAGGAGGATGAGGGGGATGATTATTTTGGGCAGGAGGATGCTTCTCATGGGGCAAGAGAAAATGTTGGCATTCCAAGGTCAGGTACAGTGTTTGTGCGTGACTGTAGGGATGTGGATTTGCCAGAAAGTGCTCCTCCACCCAGCAGTGGCAGTGCATTATTGACACCTGGAACATTGGCCCACATGTGCGATTATGCCTTGCGGATCCTAAAAAGGGACCCCTGCAATGCCAAAATGATGAAGGATGACGACTACTGGCTGGCCAGCATCCTCGATCCACGCTACAAAGGCAAAATACACAACATCATGCCACAGGAGAACCTAGAGATAATATTGGCTAACAAACGAGCAACTCTGGTAAACCGTCTGTTTGAGGCTTTCCCAGCACACAGCAGTGGTGCTGGTTCTCCCACGAGCCATAGTGGGCACAATGGAAGAGGTGTTCGTGGTGCACACAGCCAAAGTGGTGTTGGAGACAGGGGTTTAATGACCATGTTGTGGAATGATTTCTCAAGTACCGCTCACACAACTGCTAATACTGCATCGATTAAAAGTGACAGGAAACAGCAGTTGTCAACTATGGCTACAAACTACTTCTCCTCCCATATCGATGTTCACCCTCACAGGTCATTCCCCTTTGACTATTGGGCCTCTAAACTGGACACCTGGCCTGAATTGGCACACTATGCCTTACAGGAGCTCGCTTGCCCTGCTGCTAGTGTGTTATCTGAAAGAGTTTTCAGTGCTGCTGGATCAATCCTGACAGAAAAAAGGACCCATCTGTCGACCCAAAATGTTGATGATCTAACCTTCATTAAAATGAACCATGCATGGGTTTCAAAGGATTTTGTCCCACCTTCCCCTGATGACATATAGCCATTTGCAGCAGCTGAATGTCCAGCCTACAGTACACATCAACATATGCCATTTTTTAATCCTCCCTAACTGGGCTGCCCACCCCCCCTCAAGGGCTGGGGTCAACACCTGGCACACCTGGGCAAGTGCCATTGCTCTGAACAGGTGGATGGGCCCACTGATGGCCGACAGCACTGGCACAGGGCCCCTCATAGTACAATACAGTGTCTCTGACAGTGGGGGAGCCCACTCGCCATCAGACACACCATCGTACTATGAGGGGCCCTGTGCCAGTGCCGTCGACCATTAGTGTGCCCCCCTGCTTGGTCATTACCACAGCACTTGCAAGTTGCAATACTTACCTCTCCCTGCTCCACCGCTGTGTAGTCTAGGCAGTTAAATCCTTCACAGGGACAGCCACTAGAAATTTGATGTATTGATCGATGATGGTTAAGATGTAGCTATGGCCTGTCCTGCTGGCCTCTACCTTCAGATGATCAATGGCTACCATTTGTAATGGATGTCAACTTACAAGCGGATGCAGTGGTGCTTTATGATCACCTTTCACAGATGTGATAGTCACAGACGTGTGACATTCCTGCCAGCATTTTTCAATGTCTCCTCTCATGCCAATCTAATAGAATCGCCTACGACTGTGGCTTTTGTCTTTTGCACTCTAAAATGACTAGACACATCATGATAGGCAGTGAGGACCAAGTCTACATCTCTCCCTGTGATCACAATTTGATGGAGACGAGTAAGGATGATGTGATCCACGCTACTGCGATAAAGCAATCCTTTCTTCACAAAGAACCGTTTTTGCTGTCTCCACAGACACAGTAATTGAGGGTCTGCAACGCCTCTGCAACATCTACCGGGAGATTTTCCCACGATGTGTAATTCCCAAATTTCTGCTAATGCTCAACTTTCCGTCTGTACTTGTATCCATGTAGTTTCCAGTAGCGGAGAGTCTGGACTAGCTTAGCTGAGATTGAAATATAAACGAGTATTTAAAAGTACCACAACACTGTATACTGTTATACGCTTCGAATACTTTTCCCTTTTTCTACTTTTTAAATTCTGGTGTAATACATAGTGAGCCTGTGAGTGTCTGTGTCTGACTCCGGAAGTATAGATGGAAATTTACAATTACCCCTAGACTGGATACACCTGGTATGTGCTGATGCACAATTTGTTATTACGGTATCCATTGGGAGTGTGTGGTTTACGCCTTCTATACATACGGTGAATCGGAGATACCAATTTTTACCCTATACTCGATACAGCTTGTATCTTGTTATACAGTACCTTTGTTCGACATTTAGTATTACGGTCAAATCCATACTGAGTGAGCGTCTTAGAGTGACTACGGGACTATGTATACGGAGATTTCAATTCTACCCTATAATATATATACTTGCTATCTTGTTATCCAGTACCTTTTTTACAACATTTTTTATTATGGTCAAACCCAGACTGAGTGAGCGTCTGAGGGTGACTCTGTAAATTTATACCGATATTTAAAATTTGGCCAACACTGTATACAGCTGTACACTTCTGATACAGTAACCTTTTTTGCTATTTAGATTCTGGTGTAATCCATAATGAGCCTGTGAACGTCTGTCTGTTACTCCGGAAATATATTTGGAGCTTTAAGATTACCCCAACACTGTATACAGCTGTATGCTTGTGTTACATTACCCATTTACAGCTTTTCATACTCTTGTGTAATCCATATTGGGCCTGAGAGCGTTTGCGTCTGCCTCCTGAAATATATATGAAGATTCCTAATGTTTACACTATACTATATATACCTTGTATCTGGTGATACTGTACCCTTTTTCAACTTTTTATTTTATTGTGTACTCCATACTGAGCCTGTGAGCATCTGTGTATGACTCATGAAATATATATACGGAGATTTACTGTTATCCCTAGACTGTATAGAGCGGTACGCTTCTGATACAGTACCATGTATCTGCTGGTATTTTGGGTCCATTATCCCAAACATGAGGAAATATGGTGGAAGAGGATGTGGACGTGGGTGTGGGGGGCCACCTGGTACTGATGGTTGTGTTGGTGCATCTGCTGGTAGTGCCAAAACAC
The DNA here is from genome assembly GCF_039654945.1 of Dendrobates tinctorius. Classification (NCBI taxonomy): domain Eukaryota; kingdom Metazoa; phylum Chordata; class Amphibia; order Anura; family Dendrobatidae; genus Dendrobates; species Dendrobates tinctorius. The sequence continues at coordinate 16,296,253 of NW_027361676.1, forward strand.
AATAGCAGATAAGGCAGGAGGTGTTGAGCCTGCGTCATGGTGTAGCTCTGGAAGGCCTGGAAGGCTCCCTTTTCTGGGAGTAGGTAGACTGCTTTTAAAGCCGGAGCATCAGGAACTGTTTTTGGCTTACATTGCTGAAACAGCCTCCAGCTCTATCGCCTCCTCTTCTGAAGTTTAAAAAAATGCAAGCACTGAGTCATCAGTGCAGGCTTCTGGTCAGGAGCAACCCCTTTCCTTGTGTCCTTCACCCACACCAAAAGTGAAGGATGCGGCAGCACACACTTCAGATTACTCCATGGAGCTCTTTTCACATACCATGCCTGGGTTAATTAAAAATGGGGCCCATCATATACTGGAGCATTCCAAATGGGGGGCATCAGACACTGGAGCAGCACTTATGGGGCTCATTATACACTGGAGCATTAAAAATGGAGCCCATTATATATTTAGCATTATTAGGGCCCATCATACACTGGACCATCATCCATGGGGCCCATCATATACTGGAGCATTCTAAATGGGGCTGATCAGACACTGGAGCAGCATCTATGGGGCACATTATACACTGGAGCATTTCAAATGGGGCCCATTATATATGAAGCAATATTTGGGCCCATAAGACACTGGAGCATCATCCATGGGGCCCATCATATACTGTAGGATTCTAAATGGGGCAGATCAGACACTGGAGCAGCATCCATTGGGCAAATTATACACTGGAGCATTACAAATGGGGCCCATTATATATGGAGCATTATTTGGGCCCTTAAGACACTGGAGCATCATCCATGGGGCCCATCATATACTGGAGCATTCTAAATGGGGCAGATCAGACACTGGAGCAGCATCTATTGGGCACATTATACACTGGAGCATTACAAATGGGGCCCATTATATATGGAGCATTATGTGGGCCCATAAGACACTGGAGCATCATCCATGGGGCCATCATATACTGGAGCATTCAAAATGGGGCAGATCAGACACTGGAGCAGCATCCATTGGGCACATTATACACTGGAGCATTACAAATGGGGCCCATTATATATGGAGCATTATGTGGGCCCATAAGACACTGGAGCATCATCCATGGGGCCCATCACATACTGGAGCATTCTAAATGGGGCAGATCAGACACTGGAGCAGCGTCTATTGGGCACATTATACACTGGAGAATTACAAATGGGGCCCATTATATATGGAGCATTATTTGGGCCCATAAGACACTGGAGCATCATCCATGGGGCCCATCATATACTGGAGCATTCTAAATGGGGCAGATCAGACACTGGAGCAGTATCTATGAGGCACATTATACACTGGAACATTACAAATGGGGCCCATTATATATGGAGCATTATTTGGGCCCATAACACACTGGAGCATCGTCCATGGAGACCATCTTGTACAATAGCATTATATGGAGCTCATCATATACTGTATGGAACATTATATGTGACCAATTAGTCTGTATGGAGAAATATATGGGGCTCATTATTCTGTATGGTGCAAAATGTGGTGGCCATAAGACTGTATGGAGTAATATACTGTCCTTTTGTTGAGCTATTGTACAATTTAAAATAGATCAGTCATGTCATGTAAGCAGTGAAGTATTTGTCATTGTACTATACCTATATTTCTGTGCCGTATCGGAGCATCATGAGTTGTGGTATGTGTTAAATGGGCGCACTGACACTCTTTGGCCCAGGGCACACAAAAACATGGCGCCAGCCCTACCCCCCCACAACTTTAGCCAAATAACCCTCAGTTTTCAATGAGTAACTATTATTATGAAGTAAATTAAGGTTGACAAGCTTCAGTAATAAGAATTGATGTTTTTGGCATTGAAATAGGCACTGTAGGTGTGTTTACTGTCCTCCACTCCCTGCTGACTTTGCTTCCCCATTGACTTGCATTGGGTTTCGTGTTTCAGTCGGCCTCCGACTTTTCACTGTAGTAGGCCGATTTCGTTCGACCCGACTTTTGCGAAAGTTGGGTTTCATGAAACCCGACTCGACCCTAAAAAAGGCAAATTCGCTCATCTCTACTGGTCAACTTTTAACCCCTCAATCTGCCTTCCAAAAGAAATTATGTTTTCAACATTGTGCTGATGTAAAGTAGACATGTGAGAAATGTTATTTATTAACTATTTTGTATGACATAACTCTGATTTAAGTGTTTTCGAAATTAAAAGTTTGAATATTGCTAAATTTTCTAAATTTTTGTCAAATTTCAATTTTTTATCATAAATAAATGCAAGATATATCAAAGAAATTTTACCACTATCGTAAAGTACAATATGTCACACAAACACAGTCTCAGAATCAGTGGGATATGTTGAAGTGTTCCAGAGTTATTACCAAATAAAGTGACACTAGTCAGAATTGTAAAATTTGGCTCAGTCATTAAGGTCAAAATTAGCTTGGTAACTAAGGAGTTAAAAACTGCATTTCGTGTTTACTTGTGTTATCTTTGTCTAATGTTTAAACTTGTTTGGTGATCTGAAACATTTAAGTGTGACAAATATGCAAAAGAATAGGAAATCGGGAAAGGGGCAAACACTTTTTCACACCGCTATTCTGTTTTGCATCTGGTAGAAGAGCTAGCTCTACATACAAGCCAGAGGCTCCATCTATTTATTTGGCACTCGATTATTATTTGCTAGGGATGGGCAGAGCCGCGGAACTTCAGGGCTCTTTTTTTGTAGAAAGAGTTGTACTTTTAAACTAAACCATTTGTATTTTTATTTGATGCACTAGAAATCGAGAAAATTAGCTGACACTGTAGCTGACACCATGGTGCATCAGTTACACTTAGTGTTGGCACTGACTATGGCCATTTAACCCTTTGAATACTGCTAATGTGGCACCCCTGAGGGTCCAGGCGCCACAGAGGTACTGTACCTCATCCAGAGATGTGGTATCCCACACTCAGGTGAGGAGGGAGCATCACCCAGGACTCCAACACTTGCTCCCAAAACACACCAGTGCAGTCAGTGCATCTGGGTGTACCCTTCGGAAGGATGGCCTCATCCCAGACTGGCTAGGAAAGGGTGTTGGTAGGTGAGTGGGAAAGGTAGAGAAGGGCAGAGCTTAGTGAGTGGTGTGAGAGAGGGTATCCAATCAGTGGCAGCTGGTGGACGGAGTTAAGACTGAGGTAAAATGTAGATCATTCTAGAAAGAGTCAGTTGGTGACAGGACAGCGGAGTCAGTCAGACACAGGGGAAAGAGAAGGAGTGAGGAGAGCTGAAGTTAGCTTCCAGAAGGACAGAAGGGGTCCTAGAGGCACGGGTAGTGCGAAAGCCAACCGTGGGGCCCGTATCCTGGAAAGGAAGGACCAGGTCGCAGTGAGGGAGCCGGCCCCTAGTCTAGTGGAGAATAACAAACAAGGCTCAGCTAGCAAGCCGGAGGCTGAGGTAACTTTAAGTGTCTCAGCCACAACCACAGACATTCCTCAAAAAGGTAGGCATAGAGATAAAGGATCCTGAGGCCTGACCCACGTCGCCCGGCAAGATCCAAGGCTGCTGTCTTGGGGACACTGCTTGTGAAGGAGCAGGGCAGGAGAGGTGGAGATTAGCGCAGTGAGATGGCCAGAAGAAAGGCGGACACAAATAGGGAGTCCTGGAGGAGTGTATCCCAATCTACCTAGGAGTTTGCTGGACTACTCCCCCTGAAGGACAGAGTGTCAAGCGGATCACCGTGTGCACAAGAATTGTGAGTAATAACTATGAAACTGCACCCCGCTGTGTCCTTCGTGTCATTTGCATCTCGACTACTCCATACTGCACGCACCATTACAGTCATCAACTCACTTGTTACCACCCTAATTGCCCTGGGATACAGCTCTACCCGTGGTGAGCTTCACCATCTCTGCTGCCCTAACACCATCCCAGAGGATCTGCATTACAGTGTCCGCTACCCTTGCCGAATGCCACAGGTGGCGTCACGATTCCATTTTCCCTCCCATTTTCCCATCATCTTCTCCCCATTGTCATCCATCATCCTTCATTAAATATCCATTTTTACTGGACGCCCAGGGCCACGGACCGGGTCACTTCCACTGTGACACATCCCCTTTAAAGAACCTGACTGGCCAGGTACTGAGTAACCTAAGGCCCTGTGGGGGCGCTCCACTATCAATAATGAGAACTGCATCTAGATGGTTAAAAGAACATGGCTACTTCTTTCATTCCATTGGCATCCTGAGATTATGATTGTGTGGTCCTCTGATGATTGGCAGGACAATTCAAGACAAAGGGTCTGCAAGCTATAGTGACTTGTTCAGATGTTAGTAACATTTTAGTGGTAAAGATAAAATGTTTAATTATTGTTATTCCATTGTGTTAATGCCTGAAAAGCAGCTGAATGGGAGTTTAAATTATGTTGAGGGGAGATGTTTTTAAAATGGTATCACTTTTGAGGGTTTTTCAATGTATGTGTCCCACTAAAAAAAATACATTTTGTAAATTTCCTTGAAAAAATGAATAATGGCTGTTAAATTTTTAAACATTCTAACATCCTATCAAAATAAAAGCACATTGGACAAATGGTGCTGATGTAAGGTAAATGGTTTTTATTAACTATTTTGTGAGTAAAAACATTCAAACTTTGACAATTGCTAATTTAGCTGGAAGTGTATTTTTTCAGAAATGTTAACACATTACACATATGTAAGGGTCGGCCAGGACCGTAGTCATGGCCGAGGACACCTTGGCATTAGTGTCCTGGCCTCTCCTCACAGAAAGATAATGTCCACTAGTCAGCATACTTGTGTCTCCAGGTCCGGCTCCTTCAGGATCTTCCCTATGTTGCGGAGTAATCTCTACAGGCAGATTTACATTAACTGAGACACAGTTCATTTCAACTTTAACAAGAACATTTTTACTGGGTTTGTTACATATCACATCCAAAGTCTTCACAGCTTTTACAACAGGCTTTGCAAGTCAATTTTTTTTCTCTGCGCTACTCTCGTGATCACAAGGCGCGCACCCGGGTCGGACCATCCCTGACGATTCCTCAGCATCCTCTCTGCAGAGCTCTGCTATGGATATGCATCCCCTGGTCTGTTTTGCCCCAGACACAAGATCATTATTTCCCGGAGTCAGAAGCCACTGGGAGAGCGATCTGCCTTTCTGTGCTGTTCCCTGCACTTGCACCACGTCCTTTCTGTCCAAACTCAATGCATCTGTAAGTTCCTCCAGCCATTTTTCCCCAGCCCTAAGGGTGTCTGCCCATGCGATGAGTTGCCACATACTGGAACTACTATTGGCTGTCCACTGCTGTGGTGTCCTGTTGTGCTGGATGACTGGGCTTTACTCTTTCATTGTTGCGTGGCTGCTGTGGTGTTCGGGGGCCTATATCCCTTGTGTATGGTTCGGGCATCCCTCGCCCTCTCGCTCCAACTCTTCCTGTGTCTAGCCTTACCACACAGCAGCCCCTCCTCTCTTAACTATTTCCTATCCCTATTTCTATACTGCACAAAATACACTTGCTGAGAGTCTTGAACACTATAACGCCACCCCATCTAGTGGCCACTATTAAGAACTACGCTTACCCTATTGTAAGAATACAATAACACATCATTGTACATTATACACAATTCACATCATGGTAATATACATTCAAGTATAGCAATACCAATAAAGCATGATGGTAATACACATTTAAGTGAAGCAGTACCAATCAATAGAATAATTAACTTAACAGTAGAAACAGTAGAAAGAATAACATATTCTTGTTACACAGTATACTCTACACAAACGGATATACTCATAACACAACAGTACCGGTACGACGGGTAGGTCATGTATAGCATATCCCTACACATACATTGAGTAGGGTTATCTGGCAGGACACATTTCTCAACTTTCAACATATGCAGACTTTGCCCATTGTTTCAATTCTGGCAGCTGATAAACCTTTGAACATTTCTTTTATTGCTGTTTAATGCATCTGATATAGATTTTTGTTTAATTTCAGCTTATGCGATGTACACTGGGATATATCACAACTTCGGCATATCTTACAATTATTACTGACCTATTTACATTACTGCAATTTATTGTTTGTTCGACCAGATGATACCTTTCAAACATACAATACCTGTAACTGCGAACTAAGTATAAATCAGGGGATTTAGGACAGATTTATATCTCTTTGGTTAGACTGAATTATACAGTTAGGTCCATATATATTTGAACAGAGACAACATTTTTCTAATTTTGGTTCTAGACATTACCACAATGAATTTTAAACAAAACAATTCAGATGCAGTTGAAGTCCAGACTTTCAGCTTTCATTTGAGGGTATCCACATTAAAATTGGATGAAGGGTTTTGGAGTTTCAGCTCCTTAACATGTGCCACCCTGTTTTTAAAGGGACCAAAAGTAATTGGACAATTGACTCCAAGACTATTTCATGGACAGGTGTGGGCAACCCCTTCGTTATGTCATTCTCAATTAAGCAGATAAAAGGCCTGGAGTTGATTTGAGGTGTGGTGCTTGCATTTGGAAGGTTTTGCTGTGAAGGAAACATGCCGTCAAAGGAGCTCTCCATGCAGGTGAAACAAGCCATCCTTAAGCTGCAAAAACAGAAAAAACCCATCCGAGAAATTGCTACAACATTAGGAGTGGCAAAATCTACAGTTTGATACATCCTGAGAAAGAAAGCACTGGTGAACTCATCAATGGAAAAAGACATGGGCGCCCACAGAAGACAACAGTGGTGGATGATCGCAGAATAATCTCCATGGTGAAGAGAAACCCCTACACAACAGCCAACCAAGTGAACAACACTCTCCAGGAGGTAGGCGTATCAATATCCAAATCTACCATAAAGAGAAGACTGCATGAAAGTACAGTAAATACAGAGGGTTCACTGCACGGTGCAAGCCACTCATAAGCATCAAGAATAAAAAGGCTAGACTGGACTTTGCTAAAAAACATCTAAAAAAGCCAGCACAGTTCTGGAAGAACATTCTTTGGACAGATGAAACCAAGAACAACCTCTACCAGATTGATGGAAAGAGAAAAGTATGACGAAGGCGTGGTACAGCTCATGATCCAAAGCATACCACATCATCTGTAAAACACTGCGGAGGCAGTGTGATGGCTTGGGCATGCATGGCTGCCAGTGGCACTGGGTCACTAGTGTTTATTGATGATGTGACACAGGACAGAAGCAGCCGAATGAATTCTGAGGTATTCAGAGCCATACTGTGTGCTCAGATCCAGCCAAATGCAGCCAAACTGATTGGTCGTCGTTTCATACTACAGATGGACAATGACCCTAAACATAAAGCCAAAGCAACCCAGGAGTTTATTAAAGCAAAGAAGTGGAATATTCTTGAATGGCCAAGTCAGTCATCTGATCTCAACCCAATTGAGCATGCATTTCACTTGTTAAAGACTAATCTTCAGACAGAAAGGCCCACAAACAAACAGCAACTGAAAACCACCACAGTGAAGGCCCAGCAGAGCATCAAAAAGGAGGAAACACAGCGTCTGGTGATGTCCGTGAGTTCAAGACTTCAGGCAGTCATTGCCAACAAAGGGATTTCAACCAAGTACTAGAAATGAACATTTTATTTACAATTATTTAATCTGTCCAATTACTTTTGGTCCCTATAAAAACAGGGTGACACATGTTAAGGAGCTGAAACTCCTAAAACCCTTGATCCAATTTTAATGTGAATACCCTCAATTGAAAGCTGAAAGTCTGAACTTCCACTGCATCTGAATTGTTTTGTTTAAAATTCATTGTGGTAATGTCTAGAACCAAAATTAGAAAAATGTTGTCTCTGTCCAAATATATATGGACCTAACTGTAAATGACAAAGACAGAAACATAATGATTAAATACCTTACAGTACATTGATGTGATTTTCCCATAGCTGTGTGTCCATTAGTTGGTCTCAGTCCTTCTCAGCCATTATCCACATGCATGTCACTTTACAAATGGTAAGGTTTTTAAGATTAGTGTTAGGATCATCCGAATTAGAGTCACCGTGGAGTGGTGGGATGGCTTTCACATTTTTTTTTACCAAAAAACGTGTTAACTAAGTACCGTATGTTACTTTCATGCACTATGCTATTTATTTATTTACTGCAGGGCATTTAATCATTAATATATTTCTGTCTTTGCTTTTTTCTGTTGAGTGGATAGTGTGAACGTACACTTACACACTGCATGCACACCAGTTTATATCTCTTGAATTCTAATTGTGTACAAGTTTACATGCCCCCTTGTACACTGCTCAAAAAATAAAGGGAACACCAAAATACCACATCCTACATATCACTGAATTAAATGTTCCAGTTGCAAATCTTTATTCATGAATTACCTATTGGAATGCATTGAGAGCAATAAAACATAAAAATGATCAATGTAAATTAAAATTAATATCCAATGGCGGACTGCATTTGGAATGAAACGCAAAATGAAAGTGGAAGATCAAATTACAGGCTGATCTAATTTCAGTGGAAATGCCTCAAGTCAAGGAAATGATGCTCAGTAGTGTGTGTGGCCTCCACGTGTCTGTGTGACCTCCCCACAATGCCTGGGCATGCTCGTGATGAGGCAGTGGATGTGCATTACTCAACTCCTGGACAGTCTGTGATGCAACGTGGTGTTGGTGGATGGAACTAGACATGATGTCCCAGATGTGCTCAGTTGGATTCAGACCTGGGGAACGAGCAGGCCACTCCATACCATCAATGCCTTCATCATGTAGGAACTGATGACGCACTTCAGCCACATGAAGCCTAGCATTGTCATCCATTAGAAGGAACTCAGGGCCTAGTGCACCTGCATATGGTCTTACAATGGGTCTGAGGATCTCTTCTCGGTACCTAATAGCAGTCAGGGTACCTTTGACTAGCACATGTAGAGTTGCGCGGTCAAAGAAATGCCTCCCCGCACCACTACTGAGCCACTGCCAAGCGGTCATGCTGGAGGTTGTTGCAGGCAGAAGAATGTTCTCCACGGCGTTTCCATACTCTGTCACATCCATCACATGTACTTAGTGTGAACCTGTTCTCATCCATGAAGAGCTCAAGATGCTAATGTCAAATCTGCCAATCTTGGTGTTCTCGGGCAAATGCCAATCGCCATGCACGGTGTTGGGCTGTAAGCCAACATCCACTTGTGGACATCGGGCCTTCAAATCACCCTCTGTTTCTGACAGTTTGAGCAGACACATGGATGTTTGTGACCTGCTAGAGGTAATTTTGCAGGGCTTTGGCGCTGGTCCTCCTGTTCCTCCTTGCACAAAGGAGTAGAGAATGAGCTAAATTGTTCAGAAAACGTTAACCAATCTCAAATTCGGCACCAATGTAGCACATTCGGATTCATGTTCGGACACCCAAGCATTTTTACTAAAAATCAGCAAAATTCGGCCAAAGTTCATAACATGATTGCTTTTCTACTATTTATTTTGCTGTGACTTTGCCTATTATGGTGGTGCTGTATGATGAGAGGGGCGACGTGTTTTATGAGGAGAGGGGGCTTGCCTAGGTCAGAGGAGCGGCAGAGTGTAATTTTTTTTCATTTTTTGCTTCTACAATAACTTAATGTGTGTACATTCTGGCAGACAATCAAGGCACAAAAATCATCCATAACATCATGACACAATTGATTGGCTGCCAAAGTCACATGTCCATATAAAAAGCGGACATCTTGTTTTTCTGTCGCCATTTTCTCATTGCAACAGTGCAGAGAGGCCACTGCTGCTGCTGCTGAAGTTGAAAGTGAACTTTTCAGTTAGCCAAAAGGGTCCTGTCCTGTGTGAAATCATTCTTCCAGCATTTAACTAGATTGTGCTAAAACTGTGTTGCAGTCTCAGGAAGCCCAATTTGCTAATCAAAATTGTTTGGGCAAAAACTGTGTTGCAGTGAGGAATGAGGAGGCCACATTTCCTGTTAAAAATTGTTAGGCCTAATATTGGGGTTCAGGTAGGAGGCCCTATTTGCTAATCCAAATTGTTTGAAATAAAACTGTGTTGCAGTGTAGAATCAGGAGGCCACATTTCCTCTTAAAAATTATTAGGCCTAACATTGGGCTTCAGCCATAAGACCCTATTTTCTAATCCAAATTATTTGTGATAAAACTGTGTTGCACTGAGGAATCAGGAGGCCATTAAAAGTCATTAGGCCTAATATTGGGGTTCAGCCAGGACTCCTCATTTGATAATCCAAACTGTTTGGGATAAAACTGTGTTGCAGTGAGGAACCATTTGCTCATCAAAATCATTAGGTATAAGAGTGTTGGTCAGGCCCACTATTTAACAAAATAAATAGTAATTGTTCATTTAGTGACAAGTGACTGACATGTGTGGGCATAATGTTGTGAAACAGCAGGATACAGGAGGGGAAAGTTACATAAAACATGAGTGACCAAAAGTGACGTTGTGGTGGAAGAGGGAAAGGGCGTGGTCTTCCATGTGCATGTTGGTTAGATGTTAATGTTAAGCTCAACTGAATAAACACCATCTCGTCCTATCCAAATACCACTGACAACATCTGTTACTAGATGGGCTACTCCACTCTTTTTCTTTGGCAGACACACAGCAGTATACCTTATAGATGAAGGCCATAAAGAGCATGTGCTCCAGTGGATGGCAAGTACTCTTCCTCTTTCTCCACCGTAACATCACACACAGTACAATTTTCAGAGGTGGCACCCCAATCACCCTTGCTTCCCCCAGTGTCAGAAATTTCCAAACGCCCACCTGACCGTGGGGAACCACAGAGAGGCTATTACGCAGAACTGTTCACACATTCTATTCCTTAGGCATTAGAGGTCTGCTCCAAAGATTTACAGAATCCAGAAGAGGAAACCATCTGTATTGATACACAAATTTTTTTCATGTCCAGAGTCGTTTGAAGAAGGGTTCAAGTATAATACGGACTCTCATCAGCAGACATTAACCACCGGGGGTGGAGGTGATCCTGATGACACTCAGATACCAGAGGCTGACTGAGATGATATTCAGATACCACTGTACTGTGGTGTCAGGGCAGAATGAGGAGGAGGGTGACTCTCAGGGTAAGGAGTGGGAGAACAGAGAAGATGACAATGAAGTTGTAGATCCCACTTGGTGTGAACCCAGAGGTACGCAGCTGAGTAGCTCAACAGAGGAGTAGAGGCAGAGGAAGATGAGGTGGTTACATTGTAGTTTCCTGCACAGACACAGAGTGATGCAACCACAACAAGCAATGCATTCTCAGCCACAACTCTAGCTGTGGCAAGCCATGGTCGTGAGTGTATAATACTCATTGGCAGAAAGGGTTGCCTAGCCTGGGCCTTTTTGAGACCGCAAAGGAGGACCCAACTCAAAATTTGCAAAAAAAAAAACCTCAGTAGATGCAGAAATTGCAATAATTTAACAACTACACACATGAACCAGCACATGCGCGATCAACATGTCTTAGTCTGGGAATCTCACTGTGTGGTAGGGGGCCGGATTGGGGGGTGGTCCACTGCTTACCACGACCGGACGATGCAAAGACAAGACGGAGGCAGAATTCAGTTGTAACAGATCCGGGTTTATTGGCCGTCCTCCTGACGACCCTAGCCATGCATCGCAGTTCCTTTACAGCTCTCCGTTTCGAGGCCCGGGTACCTTTCACCTTTCCTTTAGTCGTGATGACATCCCTCACGGATCTTTCTCTGGGGCTGTCCTTGATCAATCTACTGCCAGCGCTTCACCTGCCCGAGGTCGTCGTCCAATCGGTACCCCCGGGCCTTGTCTGTCCTGTGGTATGTCGTGTCAGGACCACCCCCCTGACTGTCTTCTCCTGTCAGTCCCCTGGTCAAGCTCTTCACCGTTCTCCGTCTTCTGTCCTGAGTAGTGTTGAGCATTCCGATACCGCAAGTATTGGGTATCAGCCGATATTCACTGTATCGGAATTCCGATACTGAGTTCCGATACTTTTAGCATATCGAATACCGAAATCGGAAGTTCCCATAATGCTATGAGCCAGTTTGATTTGATTCAGTCAATGACAATCCTCAGAAGTGTGAGCACATCCTGTTAGGCATGTAGGCATGGTAACTAATGGCATAGCTGTGATTGGCTGCTGAAATGATGTCATGATGCACTATAAAAGCCGCCGCCGCCGCCATTTCGGGTTCACTCTGCTGTGAATTCAGTTAGGGACAGGCTGCTGTTCAAGACTCTGAGGGACAGTTAGCGATAGCGATTTGCTATATCATATTGTGCTTTACCCAGGCTACATAAAAAACCACTGTAGCTTTCTTTTGCCTTGCAGCAGTGTTCACAGCTGTCTGCAAGGTCTGTGTGAGTGCAGCTCACGCTGTGTAGTGTGTCCTGCAGCCACGCCTGGTTGTAGGCCGCTCAGCATGCGTCACTGCCTCACACATATTTTTATTTTATTGCAGCTCATTTTTCATTCTCCTATTAGTGTGCATCCATCCGTATCCATATACGTTGGTTGCAAACACTATAGGAGTAGACATCGGAGCCTTTCTGCAGCCTTTCAGTGCTAGTGCCCACTTATCTGCACTGTTCACGGCTGTCTGAGAGGTCTCTGTGTGTGAGTGCAGCTCACGCTGTAGTGTGTCCTACAGCTACATCTGGTTGTAGGCCGCTCAGCGTGCGTCACTGCCTCACACATATTTTTATTTTATTGCAGCTCATTTTTCATTCTCCTATTAGTGTGCATCCATCCGTATCCATATACGTTGGTTGCAAACACTATAGGAGTAGACATCGGAGCCTTTCTGCAGCCTTTCAGTGCTAGTGCCCACTTATCTGCACTGTTCACGACTGTCTGAAAAGTTTCTGTGTGTGAGTGCAGCTCACGCTGTAGTGTGTCCTACAGCTACGTCTGGTTGTAGGCCGCTCAGCGTGCATCACTGCCTCACACATATTTTTCTTTTATTGCAGCTCATTTTTCATTCTCCTATTAGTGTGCATCCATCCGTATCCATCTACATTGGTTGGTTGCAAACACTATATAGGAGTAGGTAGAGGAGCCTTTTTTCTGGCTTGTGCCCTTCAGCTGCAGCCAGATTAGTGTTACCCTATTTTTTGGAGCCTCATCTTTTGCATTTTAGGTTACCTTCCTGCATTGTAATAGCTCCAAAAAGTTTGCGATACTATGCTTTCAAATCTTTGGTCACATCCTTTTTGTTTTTTTGAAAAAAGAAAAAGAAAATAAAGTTTACCAAACACTCCATTTGACAGTTGTGTAGGCCACATTAGCTCATATTAAAGTGTAGTCCACACACATACTTTATAAAATTAGTGTTTCTTATACCTGTTAGCAGCTGTTCAGGAATAAGCACACTAAGCCCCCCCTTTGTACTTTTCTGCCTATCTTTATCAGTCTACCAAGATGAAGAAGGCAGGGAGTAAGGCACGTGGGCGTGGAGTTTCAGCAGGGAGAGGACGTGGGGATTCTGCAGGGAGAGGACATGGGGATTCTATGCCTGCTGCTGGTACCAGTGAGTCAGCATCCCCAAGTTTTACCAGGCAACAGTCCTTTATGCGCAGCTTTGTAGGACCTCGCCGTACCCCACTGCTGCGGGAGGAACAAATTGAAGCCATTGTCGAGTGGATGGCAGCTAACGTATCGACTTCAATGACTTCCACGTCCTCTCAGGGCCAGAGCAATGAAGAGCAACCATCTGTCTCTTCACCACCTGCCAAAGTGCCCAGGCAGTCAGAGAGGCCTGGACAGGAGCCATCACAATCTTCTGTTCTCTGAATCAGTTGGCTTGGAAAGAGGGGGCCAGCCAAACAGCATTCAAGAATGTGAAGAAGAGGGAGTATGCAGTGATGCGCAACTTCTTAGTCCCTCTGAATCTGAAGAGGCGGGTGGGCCAGTGCCTATGGTCAGTACACCTCAGTACGCATCAGATGATGATGAGACTCAGGTGCCACTTTCTGGTGCGTACGGTGCTGGCGAGACAACCCAGGAGAATCAGGTGTTTGAAGAGGGGAGTGTAGATGATGAGGTCCTTGACCCATCATGGCGTGAGGAACAGGGAGGTGGTGGGAGCAGATCTGAGGAAGAGATTCCCCGAATGGCCAAAACAGGAAGGAGAGGTAGGGGGCAGACTTGGTTGCCTGTAGCCTCCACTTCGGCACCCGTTAGGAGCATTACTCTTCCAAAAGCCAAAACGGGTGCTGCCAAGACTTGCAGTGCGTGGTCCTTTTTTGACACAGTTGCAGATGACATTTGCTTTGTCAAATGCAAGCTGTGTCATCAGAAAGTCAAAAGAGTGAAAAATGTCAGCAACCTCAATACCACAAATATGTGGAAACATGTGCGGACCAAGCACGAGCTGGAGTTACACAGACACACTGAAGACGTAGGCCAATGTACAGCACCACCTACCACCTCTTCAGCTCATGTTGGGACCTCTTCCTCCAGCTCACACACAGCTGGTTCAGATTCCTCACAGGATCGCCAAGGAAGAACCTCTGGCACTGTTGTCCAGAGACCCAGTGACATTCCACCCACAGCACCACATTCCCAGTCATCCTCAGACTCCCAGGCCACTCTACAGCCATCGGTAGCACAGGCATGGGATAAAAGGTGGCCATACTCGGCAAACCATCCCCAAGCAAAGGCTCTGAATGCTGGCATTGCCAAACTACTGGCCCTTGTAATGCTCTCATTCAGGCTGGTGGAGACTGACACCTTCCGGAACTTCATGGCATTGGCAGTCCCACAATACACCGTGCCCAGCCACTTTTATTTCAGCAGGCAAGCCGTCCCTGCCCTGCAAAAGCATGTGGAGGGAAAAATAAAACATGTGCTACTAAATGCCGTCAGTAGCAAGGTCCACCTGAACACCGATGCGTGGACCCGTAACCATGGACAGGGACGATACCTTTCCCTCACTGCCCATTGGGTCAATGTAGTGGAGCCGGGTACAGATCTGGAGAGTGGCGCTGTACGTGTTCTGCAACTCCACGGATTGCAGGAATCCAGTCTGTACACATTGACTCCTCCTCCTACTCAAGTTCCTCAGAATCAGCGCTGCAAGAGCCTGTTACGACCGATATGAGCACAGCCGTGGCCAATCGTCAACAGGCCGTACTGAAATTAATTTCTTTGGGGAATCGAAGCCACACAGCGCAGGAGCTCTGGAATGCCATCAAGCAGGAGAGCGACGTGTGGTTTCTGCCAGCGAATCTCCAGCCAGGCTTGGTAGTGTGTGACAATGGTCGAAATCTGGTGGCAGCTCTGGGCCTTGGCAACCTCACTTACATCCCATGTCTGGCACATGTGCTGAACTTGGTCGTGCAGAGCTTTCTGAGGTACTATCCGGATCTTGATGCACTGCTGCACAAGGTCCGCATAGAGTGCGCTCACTTGCGGCGTTCCAGCACGGCAAGATCGCGCCTTGCAGCTCTGCAGTGCCGATTATGCCTTCCGGAACATCGCATCATATGTGACCTACCCACCAGGTGGAATTCAACGTTACATATGTTGGAGCGGTTGTGTGAGCAGCAGGCAGCAGTAATGGAGTACCAGCTGCATCAGGCACAAACAAGTCGCACTGTGCGCCGGTCACACTTCAGCACCTCTGAGTGGGCCTCTATTAAGGACATCTGCCTTGTTTTGGGCGCCTTCAATGATTCCACGCGGATGGCGAGTGCAGATGATGCACTAGTCAGCATGACTGTCCCCCTTATCTGCCTGCTTCAAAAAACACTGCAAGCACTAAGGGAGGAGGTTTTGGAAGAGGTGGAGGATGAGGAGTCACAAATGCCATCTGCTTCTGGACAGTCAGCGCTACATGGTTCCTCACAAAGGCCTAGGCAGGGAACACTTTGTGAGGAGGATGAGGAGGAGTCAATGGAGGAGGAAGACATCTCTCCAGAGAAGGGAGGTACACAATGCTCTAGTCAGTATGTACAGCGAGGGTGGGGTGATGCAGAGCAGGCAGAGATGACGCCTCAAGCAGGGGACAGCGTTTCTTGGGCAGTTGGGAGTCTGCAGCACATGGTTGATTTCATGCTGCAGTGCCTGAGAAACGACCGCCGCATCGCCCACATTCTCAACATGGTTGATTATTGTGTGTACACCCTCCTAGATCCTCGCTACCGGGACAACTTACAAAGCCTCATACCACCGTTGAACCGGGAGCGTAAAATGCGGGAGTACCAAGACACACTGGTGCAGTCCATCATGTTCTCCATTCCACCCGAGAGCAGTGCTGCTAGTGCTTTACAAAGCAGCTCTGTGCATCGAGGCAGTGGAGGAAGCTCTGCATAAAGAGGGAGCAGAGGCAGCACCTCAGCAAAAGGCAAGACCAGTATGGCCCAAATGTGGCAAAGTTTTGTGTGTCCGCCACAAATGTCTACACCATCACAGACGGCTCCAGTCAGCAGGAGGCAACGTTTCCGTCAGATGGTGACAGACTACATGTCTTACCCTGTCAGTGTACTCCCAGACGGCTCTTCCCCCTTCAAGTTTTGGGTCTCTAAGCTGGATACATGGCCAGAGCTTAGCCAGTATGCATTGGAGGTGCTGGCTTGCCCTGCTGCCAGTGTATTATCGGAACGCGTCTTTAGTGCCGCAGGTGATGTACTAACAGACCGTCGCACACGACTATCCTCCGATAACGTTGACCAGCTTACTTTTCTGAAAATGAACAAGGCCTGGATCTCGCCAGAATTTGCCAGTCCTCTTCCAGAATAAATAATTGGTTGGCAACAGTATCCAGGTCTCCTGTTGTGTTCATGTTTATACCAACCTGAACTGTAATCCCTTGGCTTCAACACAGCCAGTTGTTGCTCAGAAGTGCCGTCTGCACAAAGAAAAACACTAGCTCCTGTGTTAGTGGGGTTCAGTCACGCCAGCTGCTCCCCTGCTGTGTGGATGGCAATGTCTCCAGCTGCCTCCACATTCAAACTACTACTGATTTTTAACCGTGCTCCACTTTGGCCTCTGGCTCCACTATCTCTAGTATTTCCCCTTGCCTCCAACCCTGCCAGTTGCTGCTCAGAAGTGGTGTCTGCACAATCCACACTTGTTCCTGTGTTACTGGGGCTCAGTCACGTCAGTTGCTCCCCTGATGTGTGTCCGGCAATGTCTCCTGCTCTGTCCACATTCCCACTAGTATTAGAGAGCAGCAACTGGCGGGGTGGGAGGCCAGGGGAAATACTAGAGACAGTGGAGCCAGAGGCCAAAGTGGAGCAAGGTTACAATCAGTAGTAGTCTACAACCTATATAAAACTTGCTGCAATTAGGCCTCAGCCCGCTCCATGACTGTTCCTTGGCTTCAACACAGCCAGTTGTTGCTTGGAAGTGCCGTCTGCACAGACAGAAACACTAGCTCCAGTGTTAGTGGAGTTCAGTAATGCCAGCTGCTCCCCTGCTGTGTGGACGGCAATATCTCCTGCTGCCTCCACATTCAAACTATATCACCTATAAAACTTGCTGCAATTAGGCCTCAGCCTGCTCCATGACTGTTCCTGGGCTTCAACACAGCCAGTTGTTGCTTGGAAGTGCCATCTGCACAGAGAGAAACACATGCTCCCGTGTTAGTGGGGTTCAGTAACACCAGCTGCTCCCCTGCTGTGTGGACGGCAATATCTCCTGCTGCCTCCACATTCACACTACTACTGATTTAAAACGTGCTCCAACTAGACCTCTGGCTCCACTCTGTCTCTAGTATTTCCCCTGGCCTCCAACCCCGCCAGTTGCTGCTCAGAAGTTGCATCTGCACAATCAACACTTGTTCCTGTGTTACTGGGGTTCAGTAACATCAGCTGAACCCCAGATGTGTGTCCGGCAATGTCTCCTGCTCTGTCCACATTCCCACTACTAGTAGTGGGAATGTGGACAGAGCAGGAGACATTGCCAGACACACATCAGGGGAACAGCTGACGTTACTGAACCCCAGTAACACAGGAACAAGTGTTGATTGTGCAGACGCCACTTCTGAGCAGCAACTGGCGGGGTTGGAGGCCAGGGGATATTCTAGAGACAGAGTGGAGCCAGAGGCCTAGTTGGAGCACGTTTTAAATCAGTAGTAGTCTACAACAGATATTAAACTTGATGAAATTAAGCCTCAGCCTACACCCTGATTGACCCTTGGCTCCAACATTGCCAGTTGCTGCTCAGAAGTGTCTTTGGCATGGGTACTCCCTCCTGCCCATCCTGGTTCCAGCACGCCTGCTGTTTCCGGGGAGTGTCAACGTCACTTTGCCACCAATACGCTGTCCTGTCGTGTTGCGGTCGGGTTTGCCGAGTCTATGGTGCCTGCAGTTTAGGTGCTTCCTATGTGTGCTGCGGGTTCTGGTAATAAAGACTGGCTCCGTAGTGCCAATAGGACAAGCACCCCATGTAGGACTGTGGGTTTCGTTAACTGCGGCCGGCTCGCGGCCTTGCAACTTTGTCTTTTTCATGGGTACCTTCTGCTACCCATACGGGTTCCAGTACTGTCAGCTGGTTCTCGGCAGTGCCTTTGGCTGAGGTGCTTCCTTCTCGGTATCCGAGTTCCATCAACATCTGCTGGTCCTTGGTAGTGCTTTGTAGCACAGGTACCTCCTGCTTACTAACCGTGTTCCAGCACCGTCAGCTGGTCCACAGTTGTGCCATTGGCTCTTGTTCCTTCAGCTGCCACTATGGGTTCCAGCACCGTCAGCTGGTTCTCGGTAGTCCCATTGATTCTTGTAGCTTCTGCTACCCATCCGGGTTCCAGCACCGTCAGCTGGTTCTCGGCAGTGTCTTTGGCACGGCTACTCCCTCCTGCCCAGCCTGGTTCCAGCACGCCTGCTGTTTCCAGGTAGTGTCAATGTCACTTTGCCACCAACTCGTTGTCTGTTCGTGCTGTGGTCGGGTTAGCCGAGCCTATGGTGCCTGCAGTTTATGTGCTTCCTATGTGGGCTGTGGGTTCTGGTAATAAAGGCTGGTTCCGTAGTGCCAATAGGACAAGCACCCCCCTGTAGGACTGTGGGTTTCGGTAACTGCGGCCTGCTCGCGGCCTTGCAACTTTGTTTATCATGGGTACCTTCTGCTACCCATCCGGGTTCCAGCACCATCAGCTGGCTCTCGGCAGTGCCTTTGGCCCAGGTGCCTCCTTCTCGGTATCCGAGTTCCAGCAACGTCTGCTGGTCCTAGGTGGTGATTTGTAGCACAGGTACCTCCTGCTTAGTAACCGTGTTCCAGCACCGTCAGCTGGTCCACAGTTGTACCATTGGCTCTTATTCCGTCAGCTGCCACTCTGGGTTCCAGCACCGTCAGCTGGTTCCATTGACTCTTGTAGCTTCTGCTACCCATCCGGGTTCCAGCACCGTCAGCTGGTTCTCGGCAGTGTCTTTGGCACGGGTACTCCCTCCTGCCCAGCCTGGTTCCAGCACGCCTGCTGTTTCCGGGTAGTGTCAACGTCACTTTGTCACCGACTCGTTGTCCGGTTGTGCTGCGGTCGGGTTAGCCGAGCCTATGGTGCCTGCAGTTTACGTGCTTCCTATGTGGGCTGTGGGTTCTGGTAATATAGGCTGGTTCCGTAGTGCCAATAGGATCCATGGCACAAGAGTACATTTGTACAGATGCTTCCCACTACCCCAGAAAGGGACGTGTGCTTGCTGGATTATCGAAACACGCTTGTAGACAATCTTAAGAGTGGTTTTCTCCAAAAAAGCAGTGAGGCACACAGTATGCATCTCAGTTCTAGACTTCCAACCCTGGAAATATCAAGAAGTCACTGTAAAAATGTTAGCAGCAGCAGTGTAAGTTGCATAAGCAATTTCTGTGACTCATTTCACACATTTTTTTAGAACAGTCCATGCACCAGCAAAGCAGAGTACAAGTCTGACATGTTGTGAACGACTGGATAGGATGGTGCAGGAGTATCTCAAGCTCAATATTAAGGTAATCAGGAGGAATTTGGACCCTTTTACATTTTTGTCTTCAAAAATGGAAGAGTGGCCTGAGCTTGCCTGTCACGCATTGGAGGTTTTGTCATGCCCAGTAGCAGGCATTCTCTCATAATGTGTCTTCAGCGCTGCTGGTGATGTTCTGATGGATAATCACATCTGGCTGACCCCTGACAGTGTAGACCGCCTAAGTTTCATCAAAATGAACAAGTCATGGATCTCTAAAGACCTCTGCACCCCAGTCGCAGACTGAGCAGACTAGGCGATGGTGTCGTTTTTAGTATCATTCATTGATCTTGCGTTATTGCAGCCTGTAACACCTTTGTTGTAGCTTCTGTGCCTGCTGTTGCCACTGCTGCTGAAATATGTAGACTTGAAGTTGGGTCTCCATCTGGTGGGTTGTCTGTAGTAGATGGTGTGTCAGAGACCTATTATACTGTTTCTACTCTGTGAAAATTGATACCACTTAAGTGCTGTGTGACAATTATTTTTTGAAATGTAAAGTCTCCAAGTTAAGTTTCCATCTGGTGGGTTGCCTGTTGTGGAAGGTGTGTCAGAGGCCTATTATACTGTTCTTACTCTGTCAAAATTGATGCCACTTTAGTGCTGTGTGACAATTATTTCTTGAAATGTGAAGACTCCAAGTTGGGCCTCTGTTGTGAACTCATTTTCTGGTCTACCAGTTGTGAGTTCTCCTTCCGGGTTCCCTCTGGTGGTAACCGGAGGTAGTGAGGTTGATTTAATTAGTAGAGATCTGCCACCTGATGATGAGGATAACGATTGGATCTCTGGAATCTCAGACTGGATTTAAGACAGACGACGCCCTATTCTGGTGCTGGTGATTCCTTCTGGCATTTCAGGTCTTGGTTTTCAGCTCTGTTCCAGTCATCTCAAGCTAAGTGTTTCTGCTAATTTTCACACTTGATTTTGTTGGTCTATTCAGTTTTTTGTGTGGTCAGCCTGTGCTGAATTTCTACTCTTATTTATCTGTATTTGCCAATTTGCTTTTTGTCCCTTATTAGATTCGCCTCTTTTTGCTCTGTCTCAGAATATTTCAGAGTGCTGATATAGTGGGAGAAGTCTAGTGACTTCAGGGTTAATTTTGTTATCAGAAGTGTTGGACATTATTTTTGTAGGGTTTTTTGGGTAGATTGCAGACAGTGTATTTCCTTTCCTGTCCTTTCTAGTTAGTTTGGGCCCCATCGTTTGCTCAGCCTATTTTCCTGTCTGTGTTTGTGTTTTCATCTTGTTTCACCGTCAATACATGTGTGGGGGCTGTCTATTTCTTTGGGGTCTGCTCTGGGTCAGTTAGTTTTCCCCTTTTCTTGCTTTAGGCTTATTTAGTCCTCCGGCTGTGACGAGGCGTCTAGATTCATCGCAGGAACGCTCCACGGCTGCTGCTAGCTGTGTGGTTAGGATCAGGGGTCTGCAATCTGCATAGTTACCAACCTCTCTGGTTTTCTGTGACTTAGCTTGTTTTTGTTTTTTCATCCTCGGTGACCCATTCATAACAGGCCTCCATCTGGTGGGTTGCCTGTTGTGAAAACTGTCAGAGGCCTATTGTACTGTTTCTACTCTGTAGAAATTGATGTCATTTTAATGCTGTGTGACAATTATTTTATATAATGTGTAGACTTCAAGTTGGGTCTCCATCTGGTGGGTTGCCTGTGGTGGAATATATATCAGAGGCATATTATACTGTTTCTACTCTGTGAAAATTGATGAGACTTTAGTACTGTGTGACAATTATTTTTTTGAAATGTGGAGACTCCAATTTGGATCTCCATCTGATGAGTTGCCTGTGGTGGAAGGTGTGTGAAAAGCCTATTATACTGTTTCTACTCTGTGGAAATTGATGTCACTTTAATGGCGTGTGACAATTATTTCTTAAAATGTGGATACTCAAAGTTGGGCCTCTATCTGGTGGGTTGCCTGTAGAAGAAGGTGTGTCAGAGGCCTATTATGCTGTTTCTACTCTGTGGAAATTGATGCCACTTTAGTGGTGTGTGACAATTTTTTTTTTGAAATGTGTAAACTCAAAGTTGGGTCTCCATCTGGTGGGTTGCCTGTATTAGAAGGTGTGTCAGAGGCCTATTATATTGTTCGAACTCTATGGAAATTGATGCCACTTTATTGCTGTGTGACAATTATTTTTTGAAACGTGAAGACTCCAAGTTGGGTCTCCGTCTGGTGGGTAACCTGTGGTGGAAAGTGTGTCAGAGGCCTATTATACTGTTTCTACTCTGTGGAAATTGATGCCACTTTAGTGCTGTGTGACAATTATTTTTTCAAATGTGAAGACACCAAGTTGGGTCCCCATCTGATGGGTTACCTATGGTGGAAGGTGTGTCACAGGACATTTATACTGTTTCTACTCTGTGGAAATTGATGCCACTTTAGTGCTGGGTGACAATTTTTTTTTTAAATGTGGAGACTTTAAGCTGGGTCTCCATCTGGTGGGTTGTGTGTGGTGGAAGGTGTGAGACCTATTATACCATTTCTCCTCTGTGGGAATTGACGCCAGATTAGTGGTGCTTCTCTATTATTTTTTGAAATGCGTAAACTTAAAGTTGGTTCTCCATCTGGTGGGTTGCCTGTAGTAGAAGGTGTGTCAGAGGCCTATTATACTGTTTCTACTCTGTGAAAATTGAAGCCATTTTAGTCAAAGCTGGTGAGTTGCCTGTGTAAGTAGGGCTCCCAGACAGGCAGTCCTGCACTCACTTTCTGTCAACTACCTGTGTTACTTTCATTACATTTTTCTACCAATATTACTGTATGAGACTTAGGCCTCTTTCACACATCAGGTTTTCGCCGTCAGGCGTGATCCGGCGCTTTTGACAAAAACCGGATCCGGCGAAATGCAATGCCGGATCTGGTTTCCCCCCCATTGACTTGCATTAGAGCCGGATCGAGCCGGATGGCCATGCGTTTCATCCGATTTTCGCCGGATCCGGCAATGTGACGCGATCCGGCATCTGGAAAAAACGGCTACTGTAACGTTTTTTGTCTCCGGCAATGAAAGCCTATGAGCACCGCAATGCGCCTGATCCGGCGACAGCCGGATCCGGTGGCCGGATCCGGTTTTTTTGGTCTGAGCATGCTCAGTAGCTCTGCCCACAAGACATATATAAAAGCAAGACAGTGGGACCCTCAGCCACACCCAACATGCCACCCAAGCCAAGAACCAGGAGCAGGAGAAGGCAGCAGACATCTGCAGCAGCACCATCAGCACCACCCCAAATGGAGCAGCATGCTGAACAACGGGAGGGGAGTCCAGCAGCAGATGAGAGACAGTAATTATCAAATCCCCCATTCCTCCAAACTAGGGCTATGGAATATCAAGATATTCATTGGCCCTTTGTTTCTCTTTATTCAACAGCCGCCCAATAGATGCAGCAGCAGCAGCAATGGCAGCAGCAGGAACACCACCCACAGCCATGGAGTCTGGCCATCAGGAAGACAGCACATCTTCTTCTGGGAGCCCTCCCTCGCATCGTCAGCGTTTGACGGTAAGTTTTTATTTCCAAAATCCATCATCTCTGTAATATATGTCTATTCATTGCCTTTTATTTCAAAACAGGAATCACAAGATGAAGAGGAGCTCCCAGAAGAAGAAGGAAGGGGTGGACAGACACTTGGAGTGGGCTCACAATTGGTAAGTTTTTTGCATCAAACGCAGAAACACAACATCACACTACACACAACACATAGAAAACAATGTTCTGCAGACCACACACAGCAAACAAATGCCTACATCCAAAGACATAACATTTTTTGTTTTCTTCTCTAGTCTTCCCAATCTGGTGCTCGGCCAAGAGGTCCTCGCAGTGCCTCCCAGGGTCGTCGGCGACAGCAACGCGGCGGTCACCAGCGTGTAAGTATAAATAT